>NC_058080.1:422671097-423271097 GCF_014858855.1 Bufo gargarizans | reverse complement strand
GGACATCTGAATAGAGCCTTACAGGGGGGTGATCCATGACAGGGGGGTGATCAGGGAGTCTATATGGGGTGATCAGGGGTTAATAAGGGGTTAATAAGTGACGGGGGGTGTAGTGTAGTGTGGTGATTGGTGCTACTTACAGAGCTGCCTGTGTCCTCTGGTGGTCGATCCAAGCAAAATGGACCACCAGAGGACCAGGTAGCAGGTATATTAGACGCTGTTAACAAAACAGCGTCTAATATACCTTTTTGGGGTAAAAAAAAATCGCATCTACAGCCTGCCAGCGAATGATCGCCGCTGGCAGGCTGTAGATCAACTCGTTTACCATGCGATCCTGTGAACGCACGCTCCTGTGAGAGCGCGTTCACAGAAAATCTCACTTCTCGCGAGATGACGCGCCGGCGAGTCAAGGAGCAACAGACCAACCGTCCGCAGGACGCATCCCTGCGTTAAGCGGTCGGGAGCTGGTTAAAGGAGCTGCAGAAATATCTGGCAAGTACTGGCTGTGTGGTACATGTGACAACAATCTCCCATATTCTTCATATGTCTGAGCTATGGAGTAAAGTGGCAAGACAAAAGCATTTTCTTATAAAGAAAAACATCCAAGCCAGGCTACATTTTGCAAAAACACATCTGAATTCTCCCAAAAGTATGTGGGATGATGAAACCAAGGTTGAACTTTTTGGCCATAATTCCAAAAGATATGTTTGGCGCAAAATCAACACTGCACATCACCAAAAGAACACCATACCCACAGTGAAGCATAGTGGAGGCAGCATCATGCTTTGGGGCTGTTTTTCTTCAGCTGGAACTGGGGCCTTAGTTAACCTAGAGGGAATTATGAACAGTTCCATATACCAGTCAATATTGGCACAAAAGCTTAAGGCTTCTGCTAGAAAGCTGAACATGAAGAGAAACGTCATCTTTTAGCATGACAATGACCTAAAGCATACATCCAAATCAACAAAGGAATGGCTTCACCAGAAGAAGATTAAAGTTTTGGAATGGCCCAGCCAGAGCCCAGACCTGAATCTGATTGAAAATCTGTGGGGTGATCTGAAGAGGGCTGTGCACAGGAGATGCCCTCGCAATCTGAAAGATTTGCAAAGAAGAGTGGGCAAACCTTGCCAAGTCAAAATGTGCTATGCTGATAGACTCATACCCAAAAAGACTGAGTGCTGTAATAAAATCAAAAGGTGCTTCAACAAATTATTAGTTTAAGGGTGTGCACACTTATGCAACCATATTATTTTATTTTTATATTTTTTCTTTCCTCTGCCTAAAATATTTCAGTTTGTTTTTCAATTGAGTGGTACAGTTTGTAGGTGTCACAACCAGACAGCTGAGAAGCTCTGACAGAAGCCTTTCAGAACCTCCTCCTTGAGTTTTCTTTGTTGTGATGTTCAGTTCCTCATCTCGTTAGCCTCTCTCAGCTGTCATGTAGTTGGACTGATTGCTTCCCTTTAAATTCCTCCCCATAATGCATTACTGGGCGGCTTATACTTCTTCCTGGAGTGTGTGTGCATGCTGATCCTATTTCCCAGTCTGCTACTAAGTTAAGTGCTGTACATTTATCTGTTATTTTCTGTTTGCTGGATCCCAGGTGACCCTGACTCCCTCCGTGTCTGGTGTAGGGAGCCGGTGGTCATGTCCCCCCACTATTGTAGGGTGTTCAGGTGTTATATAGTCGAGGTACGTGGATATGCAACCATCCACCTCTGGGATTTTTGCATAGGCTGAGCAGCCAGGGAAAGTGCCAGGTTTTGTGCAGGGGTCTCCCTTTTGGTTCCTTAGCTTTGGATCCAGTGAGTCATATATGCATGTTGCATTGTCTTGTTTCCTGTACACCGTCCGTGACATTATAAGCCGCCAAAACCGTCTCAAGCATGGATCCGGTTTCACTTTTGGCTGAACGCTTTCAGGGTCTTTCATTGGAGGTAGCTGATCTCCGTAAGACTTTTTCTCAGCTTTAAGTGACCGGCTCAGCTTGCGTTCATGGAGTTTGTTCTGAGCCTAAGATCTCGCTCCCGGATACGTTCTCCGGGGGTAGTGAGAATTTTGTGCGTTTTAGAGAGGCTTGCAAACTCCATTTTCGCCTTCTTCCCCATTCCTCTGGTGATGAGGAACGGAGGGTGGGGATCATTATATCGCTGCTCAGGGGTAACGCTCAGTCTTGGGCCTTTTCGCTGCCGGAGGGGGCACGGCCTCTCCGTTCAGTGGATGAATTCTTTTTAGCCCTGGGTCAGATATATGATGATCCGGATTGTATTGCTCTGGCTGAGTCTAGACTACGTCTATTATGCCAGGGTAAATAATCCGCAGAGATATACTGCTCAGAATTTCGGAGGTGGGCAGCTGATACTGGTTGGAATGATGCTGCACTCCGAAGTCAATTTTACCATGGTCTTTCAGAGGGATTGAAAGATGCATTTGCCTTTCATGCGAGGCCTATTTCCTTGGACTCTGCTATGTCTTAGGCCGTTCGTATTGACAGGCGTCTTAGAGAGAGAGGAGAGATATCTCCTTCCTGCCATACTCAGTCCCAGGACAGTGCAGCGGTCTCATTCTGTGCGCAGGGGTCTCGGTCGCTGTCAGCCCCTTCTGAGCAGGAGCCCATGCAGCTGGGGTTGATTGCTTCTGACAATAGAAGATTCAGCTCGCATGTGAGGGTTTGTTTTTGTTGTGGAGGTATAAATCATTTGGCAAATGTTTGTCCCTCTAGGAGATTCAGGCAGTTTTCTGGGAATAATAAAGAAACAAACAGGAAAAAATCTTTTAAAAATGTTCCGTCTGTTACTATTGGCAGGGTTGAGGCGGAAATTTAAGGTTTTCCGTTTGCTTGTAGTTCCCGTTTTGTCCTGCCTGCTAGGGTGGCGCTAGAGAGCAAGATCATTTTTTGTGAGATTTTTGTGGATAGTGGAGCAGCTGTCAATCTCATTGATAATCAATTTGCAATAACTCATGGTTTCCAGGTGCGCACTCAGGGAAAGGATATTCCTGTTTTTGCTATTGATTCCGCTCCACTTTCTCAGAAATCATTAAAGGGCATAGTTCACAATATCCGTTTATTGTGAGTGATGCTCATGTTGAGGATGTGTCATGTTTCGTCCTTAGCGGTTTGCCTACTCCTCTAGTGTTGGGGCTACCCTGGCTCACTAAACATAACCCCACCATTGATTGGCAAGCGAGGCAAATAAATGGTTGGAGTGACTTTTGCAGAGAGAATTGCCTCACGACATCTGTTTCTGAGGTTGCTACTAAGACTGTACCATCTTTTCTCTCTGAATTTTCGGATGTCTTCTCGGAGAGTGGAGTTCAGGATTTGCCCCCGCACAGGGAGTACGATTGCCCTATTAATCTCATCCCAGGCGCCAAGCTGCCTAAATCTCGTTTATACAATCTTTTCCAACCTGAGAGGATCGCTATGCGTGCTTATATCTCTGAGAGTCTGAGAAAAGGACACATACGACCCTCGAAGTCACCTGTTGCCGCAGTTTTTTTTTTTGTTAAGAAAAAATATGGTTCTTTAAGACCTTGTCTGGATTTCAGGGAGCTGAACAGTATCACTATTCGTGACCCTTATCCACTTCCTCTGATCCCGGACCTGTTTAACCAGGTTGTTGGGGCTAAAGTCTTTTCCAAATTAGATCTAAAAGGGGCATACAACCTGGTCAGGGTCAGAGAAGGAGACGAATGGAAGACGGCCTTCAATACCCCTGAGGGCCATTTTGAGAATTTGGTTATGCCTTTTGGTTTGATGAATGCCCCAGCCGTTTTTCAGCATTTCGTGAACAGCATTTTTTATCATTTGATGGGAAAATTTGTATTAGTGTATTTGGATGACATTTTGATTTTTTCTCCTGATTTCAAAACTCATAAGGAACATTTACGTCAGGTCTTGCTCATCCTGCGGGAGAATAAATTATATGCGAAACTGGAAAAATGGGTGTTTGCGGTTCCAGAAATTCAATTTCTGGGGTTTCTTCTCTCCGCTTCTGGTTTTCGCATGGACCCCGAGAAGGTCCGCGCTGTGCTTGAGTGGGAGCTTCCTGAGAATCAGAAGGCGCTGATGCGTTTTTTGGGCTTTGCCAATTATTACAGGAAGTTTATTTTGAATTATTCCTCTATTGTTAAACCACTCACTGATATGACCAGAAAGGGGGTAGATTTTTCTAATATCAAGGAGAGCTTTGCTTCCGCTCCCATCTTGGTGCAACCTGATATTTCTTTACCCTTCATAGTTGAGGTTGATGCTTCTGAGGTGGGTGTGGGGGCGGTCTTGTCTCAGGGTTCCTCTCCTGCCAAATGGCGACCGTGTGCCTTTTTCTCGAAAAAACTCTCCTCCGCAGAGAGAAATTACGATGTGGGAGATAGGGAATTGTTGGCCATCAAGTTGGCTTTTGAGGAATGGCGCCATTGGCTAGAGGGAGCCAGACACCCTATTACCGTATTTACTGACCATAAAAATCTGGCCTACTTGGAATCAGCCAAGTGTCTGAACCCGAGACAGGCCAGATGGTCTTTGTTCTTTTCTAGGTTTAATTTTGTTGTCACGTTCCGCCCTGGAGTTAAGAATGTGAAGGCAGATGCCCTGTCACATTGTTTTCCGGGAGGCGGGAATTTTGAAGACCCGGGTCCCATTTTGGTTGAAGGTGTGGTGGTCTCTGCTCTTTTTTCTGAATTGCAGGCAGAGGTGCAGGCAGCCCAGTTAGAGGCTCCTGATCTTTGTCCTCCTGGGAGGTTGTTTGTGCCTCTCGCTTTAAGACACAAGATTTTTAAGGAACACCACGATACGGTCCTTGCTGGGCACCCGGGGGCAAGAGCCACACTGGATCTCATCGCTCTGAGATTCTGGTGGACTGCGCTTCGTAAGTCGGTTGAGGGTTTTGTGGCAGCCTGCAAGACTTGCGCTCGTGCCAAAGTCCCTCATTCACGGCCATCAGGTCCTCTCCTTCCCTTACCCATTCCTTCCCGTCCTTGGACACATCTGTCCATGGACTTCATAACGGACCTGCCTCGTTCCTCGGGGAAGACTGTGATTCTGGTGGTGGTGGACCGTTTTAGCAAAATGGTGCATTTCATGCCTTTTCCTGGTTTGCCCAATGCTAAGACGCTGGCGCAGGCATTTATTGATCACATTGTCAAATTGCACGGTATTCCTTCAGACATAGTCTCTGATAGGGGCACGCAGTTTGTTTCCAGATTCTGGAAGGCTTTCTGTTCTCGCTTGGGGGTTCGGTTGTTATTCTCTTCTGCTTTCCACCCGCAGTCGAATGACCAGACAGAGCGCGTCAATCAGAATCTGGAGACATATCTGCGCTGTTTTGTGGCGGAGAATCAAGAGGATTGGTGTTCTTTTTTGTCCCTTGCTGAGTTTGCTTTAAATAACCGTCGTCAGGAGTCCTCTGATAAGTCACCATTTTTTGGTGCATATGGGTTTCATCCGCAGTTTGGGACTTTCTCGGGAGAGGGGTCTTCTGGTTTACCTGATGAGGACAGATTCTCCTCATCTTTGTCATCTATTTGGCAAAAGATTCAGGATAATCTAAAGAGCATGAGTGAGAGATATAAGCGTGTGGCAGATAAGAGACGTGTGCTTGGTCCGGACCTGAATGTTGGTGATCTGGTGTGGTTGTCTACCAAGAATATCAAATTGAAGGTTCCCTCCTGGAAGTTGGGTCCAAGGTTTATTGGGCCTTACAAAATCCTGTCTGTCATCAATCCTGTTGCCTACCGTCTTGATCCTCCTCAGACTTGGAAGATCCATAATGTTTTTCATAAGTCCTTATTGAAACCTTATGTTCAACCCATTGTACCCTCGCCTTTGCCTCCTCCTCCGATTATGGTTGATGGGAATCTTGAATTTCAGGTCTCTAGGATTGTGGATTCTCGTCTTGTCCGCGGTTCTCTTCAGTACCTTGTTCATTGGGAGGGTTATGGTCCTGAGGAGAGGATGTGGGTCCCAGTGACGGACATTAAGGCCTCTCGTCTCATCAGGGCTTTCCATAGGTCCCATCCTGAGAAGGTGGGCTCTGAGTGTCCGGAGTCCACTCGTAGAGGGAGGGGTACTGTCACAACCAGACAGCTGAGAAGCTCTGACAGAAGCCTTTCAGAACCTCCTCCTTGAGTTTTCTTTGTTGTGGTGTTCAGTTCCTCATCTCGTTAGCCTCTCTCAGCTGTCTTGTAGTTGGACTGATTTCTTCCCTTTAAATTCCTCCCCATAATGCATTACTGGGCGGCTTATACTTCTTCCTGGAGTGTGTGTGCATGCTGATCCTATTTCCAAGTCTGCTACTAAGTTAAGTGCTGTACATTTATCTGTTATTTTCTGTTTGCTGGATCCCAGGTGACCCTGACTCCCTCCGTGTCTGGTATAGGGAGCCGGTGGTCATGTCCCCTCACTATTGTAGGGTGTTCAAGTGTTATATAGTCGAGGTACGTGGATATGCAACCATCCACCTTTGGGATTTTTGCATAGGCTGAGCAGCCAGGGAAAGTGCCAGGTCTTGTGCAGGGGTCTCCCTTTTGGTTCCTTAGCTTTGGATCCAGTGAGTCATATATGCATGTTGCATTGTCTTGTTTCCTGTACACCGTCCGTGACAACACCACGCAGGAGCTGTGGATGGGCCTTGAACAACATACCGATGAGTGGTTTGTGCCAGTCAGCCTCAAGCCCGTCCTGGTGGTGTGCGATAATGGGCAAAATCTCATAGCAGCTCTGGGACTATATGGTTTGAGGCACATCCCTTGCCTGGTGCATGTGCTGAATTTGGTAGTGCAGAGTTTCCTTAAAAAATACCCCGACATGTCAGAGCTGCTGCATAAAGTGCGGGCCGTCTGTGCACGCTTTCAGCGTTCTCACCCTGCTGCTGCTCGCCTGTCAGCGCTGCAGCATAACTTCGGTCTTCCCGCTCACCGCCTCATATGCAACGTGCCCACAAGGTGGAACTCCACCTTGCATATGCTGGCCAGACTGTGCGAGCAGCAGCAGGCGATAGTGGAGTTTCAGCTGCAGCGCGCACGGGTAAGTCGATCGGCTGAACAGCACCACTTCACCACCAATGACTGGGCCTCCATGCAAGACCTGTGTTCCTTGTTGCGCTGTTTGGAGTACTCCACCAACATGGCCAGTGCCGATAATGCTGTTTTTAGCGTTACTATCCCACTTCTATGCCTCCTTGAAAAAACGCTCATGGCGATGATGGAAGAGGATGTGGCACAGGAGGAAGAGGAGGAAGAGGGATCATTTCGTATGGTTTCCGGCCAGTCATTCCCAAGTGGCTCCAGGGGGGGGTTCTTGCACCCACAAACCCAAGGTACACAATTGTCCAGCCAGGGCACAGTTCTGGAGTATGAGGAGATGGAGTATGACGAGGAGGAGATGCAGGAGGAGGAGCCATGTTCACAGCAGGGTGGCACCCAAACCAGCTCATGGCCATCACTGGAACGTGGATGGGAGGATACAGAGGACACAGACGATACACCTCCCACAGAGGACAGCTTTTTGTTGCCTCTGGGCAGCCTGGCACACATGAGCGATTACATGCTGCAGTGTCTCAGCAATGACCGCCGAGTTGCCCACATTCTAATTTGTGCTGATCACTGAGTGGCCACGCTGCTGGATCCCCGTTACAAGGACAACGTACAGTCCTTAATTCCGTCACTGGAGCGTGATCGTAAGATGCGCGAGTACAAGCGCACGCTGGTAGATGCGTTGCTGGTGGCATTCCCACCTGACAGCGGGGGCACAGTGGAAGCACAAGGTGAAGGCAGAGGACGAGAAAGAGATCGCCAACGTAGCTGGGGCACCGCCAGCACCTCAGAAGGCAGGGTTAGCATGGACGAAATGTGGAAAAGCTTTGTCAGCATGCCACAACAACCAGAACCACCAGCTGAAATGGAACGTCTTAGGAGGAGGCAGCATTTCACCAACATGGTGGAGCAGTATGTGTGCACATGCCTACACGTACTGAATGACGGGTCTGCCCCCTTCAACTTCTGGGTCTCCAAATTGGACACATGGCCTGAGCTTGCCCTTTACGCCTTGGAGGTGCTGGCCTGCCCTGCAGCCAGTGTATTATCTGAACGTGTGTTTAGCACGTCAGGGGGCGTTATCACAGACAAGCGCAGCCGCCTGTCCATAGCCAACGTGGACAAGCTCACGTTCATTAAAATGAACCAGGCTTGAGGGGCGTGGCCAGCTATGCAGGAGTGAGGACGTGTGTGCTGCGAGCTCCTCCACAGCACCGGAGCTAATCCGCCGCCAGCGACGCTTTCAAGATGGGCAAAATCCCCAAAAAGGTCAAGACCCGCTCTGTGGCCCCCCTGACAGCTTCACAGGGGGACATACCCAGGCTTTTCGCCAGGCAGCCTGCAACGCCGGGCCCCGGCATGTCCGAGCGCGCCAAGCGCTCCCAAGATGGCGCCGCCGGCCCTGCATCGATTCCGCTCATAGCGGTAGCTGAACCTGGGGGTGCACACCCGAATCTGCAGCCGCACTTACCGGATCGGCGGAGAGCCCGGTCCGCATCGGTGCCGCCTCTGGGCAGCAGCCCTGACCAGACCCAGCTGTTTTGTGCCCAGGAGGAGGTGGGCCCTGGAACGCACGCTGATCCCTCGCCTTCAGGTCAGGATGGAGACCTGACAGCTGCCGCGATGTCTCCCTGCGGTCCGGCGGTTCAGGTTAGTGAGGAGGAGTTCCCCCCGCTACAGGGGACTCCTCAGCTGACCCCTCACCCTGTTACCTGGGGTCCTCGAACCCCCACCTCGCCCGCAGCCTCACTGAGCCCAGGGGTGGGATCCCCTGCTGGGTCCCCCTGGTCGGGTACTCCAGCCAGCTCTGTGGGACACCCCCAGCCGCAGAGAGACATTTCTCACCGGGGGCAGCCTGGAAGGGCTAACGAAAACGCCGCAACTTCACCACAGGCTGCGGCCTCTTCCCCATGCATGCTGCGGGAGCCTCCTCTATCTCGCTCTCCTGAGCCGTCCCTGGCTAACTCCCCGCACTGGTCCACAGGATCGTCGTGGGACGGGTCCCATTCACGCCATGATGGCACCGCTTCATCAGGCGCACGGACCCTGGCTGCCCCTACAGCCTCGTGGGGTTCTCCACATCTGCCCCAGAGATCTGTGCCCCCTGCTCCTCTACGGGACGAGGACTCTCGGCCACCTACCATGGCAGACTTACGCACCCTGATGTGCTCACTTCCCACCAAGGCAGACCTTTCTAGTTTTGCAGCTAACATTTTACAAGAATGTAAAAAAGAATTCACACAAGTACGCTCTGAGATGGCCTTGATTGATACAAAGGTGGACACTGTTCAACAGGAACATGCTTCCTTGTCTGCGGATGTGCAGGTATTGAAAGATAAACTACAATCCCACGATGCACAGCTGCACGCCTTGCAATACCATCTGGATGATGTCGAGAATAGGAGTCGTCGCAATAATATTCGGATCAGAGGCCTCCCTGAGTCCATAACGCAGGCGATTCTTTTATCTACCATTGTAAAAATCTTCAATGACCTCCTGGGACGTCCACCGAGCTCCAGCATTGAAATCGACCGAGCCCATAGGGCATTGAGACCTCCCAACCCTGATCCCTCAAAACCAAGGGACGTCATCTGCAGAGTCCACTTTTATGCCGTCAAAGATCAGATCCTGCTCAAGGCCCGACAGATGTCGTCTCTGTCCTACGACGGTGTCCCTTTTATCTTGCTACAGGACTTATCCCGCTACACTCTAGCTCAACGTGCTGCTTTGCGCCCACTATTGCACCTCCTCAAAGAGCGCAGCATCCCTTACCGGTGGGGCTTTCCTTTTGCTCTACTTGCGGGCCCTAAAGATCAAGTCGTCACCCTGCGGGACCCTACGGATCTTCCTCACTTTCTACAGCAGCTGGACTTGCCACCGGTTGAATTGGGACCCTGGCCTTCCCTCCTCCCGCCTGCCTCTGAATCGAGGGGGCGACAGCGTCCACTGCCTGCTGATAAAGCGTCCAATTCCTCTGCTCAGGCCTCAAGAGGACGACGCCAGAAGGGAGCAGACTACCCGAGCCGAAGATCCTCACCTCGCCTTGTCACCTGAGGGGCTTCCTGCTTTGTCTGCCCGGGACTACTAAAGCTCTAACGGGCTGAATGCTCATTATTGGTTCTTAGTTATTTGCCCATCCTCTTTATCTGTTTTTTTTGCTCTATATCTGCTGGTGCTTATAAGTTTACATTTGCATCGACTGGTGTTGTGGAGGGTCAGCTCCTGTCCGGCTGACACTTTCTCCCCCAAATAGGTAGAGACTCTCCCTTGGGGTGTTTTCTCCAAGTGACAGTCTCTTTGGACCTTCGGGTCGCATAAAACCACTTTATTCTTCCTCTTGCAGGGTTTTCCTCCTGTTTGTTTCCTTCTAACTGTTTTTTTCTTTTCCCCTTTTTCTCTGTGTTTTTTGTCGGTCGTTTCCCCGTGCCTCCCTTGTGTTTTTTTCCTTCCCCCCTCCCCCCACAGCTATGGGGTCTCTGAAGATTGCATCGTTCAACGCGAAAGGTCTCAACACTCCCGAAAAAAGGGCCCAGGTACTTCATCACTTCCACCGCCAAAAGGTACATATTGTCTGTTTCCAAGAAACGCACTTTAAGGAGGGTAGCGCCCCGAACATACGACATCGACACTACACCACCTGGCACTTTGCAAATAATGCGGTGAATAAGACCAAAGGCGTCGCCATAGCGATCCACAAGTCTTTACCCCATCAAGTGCTGGGTTGTACTGCCGACTCAGATGCGAGATATTTAGCCCTCACATTACTTATTGGAGGCCAGGAATTGACCTTCCTTAATGTATATGCCCCTAACCAAAATCAAGCTCCCTTCCTCGTAAACCTCATTGATAGTGTCATACCGTTGCTCAAGGGGACAGTTATCTTATGTGGTGACCTTAATCTGACGCTTGACCCGACACTTGACAATTCGACTGGACGTGCCTCCCTCACATATCCCACCATTAAAAAGGTAAAACGGGCACTGCTCCAATTACAATTACGAGACGCCTGGCGGATCCAGCACCCAGTTGATAAGGATTACACCTTTTATTCCGCCCCCCATGGCTCATATAGCCGTATTGATCATATCCTTATCCAGCAATCGGCCCTATCCTGGCTTGATTCCACGCAAATAGGAACTATCCTTTGGTCTGACCACGCTCCCATATACTGCTCCTTGAATTTGCCCTTCCTCTCTAGACAGGAATGGACGTGGCGATTGAATGAAAGTCTCCTTCTTGACACGGGGTGCGCTGCTGACCTGGCTGGCAGTATAACAAATTTCTTATCTGATCATAAGGAGGACTCTACCCCAATACCAATCCGATGGGAGGCCTTGAAGTGTGTTCTTCGAGGTGTACTCATTAAGCATGGCTCCCGTCTCAAGAGGGAGAAAGCCCATTCACTTAAGCTTGCTCTACAAAGAGTCACTTCCCTGGAACTTGCCCACAAACGAGCACTTACCCTGCAAACCCTGCATGATCTCCAGAATGCACGTATGGAAGCTAAGCGCCTCCTAGAGGTCTCCTACAAACGTATGGTGCAAATTTGCAGGAGTAAATTCTACGAATACGGGAATAAAAGTGGTCGTATGTTGGCAAGGGCTATAAAGGGGAGACTGGCAGCCTCCCATATTCCCGCTATCAAAAATGCCCAGGATCGTATGATCCACACAACCGCTGATATTGCGGCTGCTTTTCACTCCTTCTACTCGAAGCTCTACAACCTGCCCCAAACATCCCCTCAAGTAGTAGGCAGTCACCCTGACCTACCCCTCCTACTTCCCAAGCTTTCTGCGCTTGATTCTGCCGCTATAGAGGCTCCATTCACGGACACTGAACTTCATGCGGTACTTAAATCGCTCCCGGGTGGCAAGAGCCCAGGCCCTGACGGGTTCACGGCTAGGTTTTACAAAGCCTTTTCCTCCAATCTTTCCCCTATTATGCTCCAAGTTTTCAATGAAGTGTCTCCTGGGCTCCCCTTCCCGGCGCAGACCACAGAGGCACATATTACGGTCATTCCGAAGCCAGGAAAGGACCCCCACCTGTGTGCCAGCTATCGTCCTATCTCCCTTTTAAACGTAGATCTCAAGATCTTCGCCAAATTAATGGCGAATAGATTGAGCGCCTATCTGCCTTCCCTGGTTTCCGCTGATCAGGTCGGGTTTGTGCCGGGGAGGGAAGCCCGGGACAACACTCTTAAAACCCTTGACATCATCCACTATGCCAAATCTAAAAAGGTCCCCCTTATGGTGCTTTCCCTAGACGCAGAAAAGGCCTTTGACCGGATCTCTTGGCGCGCCATCCAGGAGACCCTTTCACATATAGGTTTGGGCCCGATATTCCTGTCAAAGATCCTGACACTGTACCAACATCCCACCGCTAGAGTCAAAGTTAATGGTGCCCTCTCCCCCCCCTTCCCAATCCATAATGGGACACGGCAGGGATGCCCATTGTCCCCTTTATTATACGTTCTGGTCATGGAGCACCTGTTGGCTTCTATTCGTGCCAACCCGGACATAACGGGAATAAAGATCGGATCCCGAGAGTATAAATGCGCGGCGTTTGCTGACGATCTCCTTCTATACATAACCAACCCACGTATCTCCTTGCCGTCCTTACTTCGAGAAATATCTCAATTTGGTACCTGGTCCAATTTTAAGATTAATATGTCCAAGTCAGAGGCCTTAGACGTCACTCTGACAAGTGAAATGACCCAAGCTCTCAAGGCTTCTTTTCCCTTTGCCTGGCCACCTAAGGGCATAACGTATCTGGGGATTAAATTGACAGCAGACCTCTCACGACTTCATAAGTTGAACTTTGCGCCCCTCCTCTTGCAGTTCCAAAAAGATTTAGACGGATGGCGTAAACGAGACTTTTCTTGGTTTGGAAGGATTAGTATAGTAAAGATGACCCTTTTGCCGAAACTATTGTACCTTATACAGACTATTCCCCTTCATATACCGTCTACTTTCTGGTCCCAACTACGTAGGTGCTTCACACAATTTGTATGGGCCCCTGGCCGACCGCGGATAAAATGGGAGATAATGACCCGCACCAAGGAAACGGGAGGGGTGGGTCTTCCAGATTGCAGGCTATACTATCATTCCGCAGCGTATGCCCGACTGTTGGACCTGACACGTGCTGATTCTCCCAAGGCGTGGGTACAAATTACTAGGGATACTTCAATGTGCGCGGTTTCAACCCTCCCATGGCTAGTAGGCTCTCCACGTCAACTGTCATTACATTTGTCATTCTCTGCTCACCATACCCTTGCAACTTTAGCATCCATTAGCCGCTCGACCTCACTGATTGACCCTAAAGGCCCTTTGGTGCCAATCACGGATCATCCTAGATTTCCTCCAGGACACTCCTCTAAACCTTTTCTTCAAAGCTCAAGAACCCGACCGATCAGGTTCTGCCATGTTCTCTCTGGCCCCACACTTAAACCCCTGGCCCAGATTTTAGAGGCTCCACTAACCCGCAATTCCTTTGAATACTTACAACTCCAACACTTTTACACCTCTCTGAGGGGAACTCACACTCTGGCCAGAAAACTCACTGAGTTTGAGCGGATGTGTGTCTCCTCCTCAGCGACCTTACACCCCATATCCGCAGTATACAAACTACTGATACACCAGCGATCCTCGTGCCTTCCTCCATATTGTCAAGCCTGGGAGCGGGACTTGGGGAATCAGTATACCCCAGCTCAGTGGAACAGATGCTTCCTTCTAGCACACAAATCGACGGTTTCGGCCAAAGCTCAGGAAACGAGCTACAAAATTGTATCTAGATGGTACAGAGTGCCAGCACTACTCCACAAATGGTTCCCGACGGTATCGGACCGTTGTTGGAGATGTCTTACAGAGGAAGGCACGATGATCCATGTGTGGTGGAACTGTAGCGGCTTACGGCCCTTCTGGAACTTCGTTCATAGAATAATTAAAGAGGTCACAGGTGTCCCTATCCAAAACTCCCCAGAAGCTCTTTTGCTATTCGATAGTGTTCTGAATGTCCCGGCATATAAAAAATCTCTCCTAAAATATATGGTTCAGGCGGCAAAGGCGGTGATCCCCAGGCATTGGAAATCCCCTTCTCCCCCTTCGCCTGAGGAGTGGTTTGACGAAATTTCTCTGTATCAGAGGTTGGAAGATCTCATTAGCATTTCGCCCGCTGATACCGCACGATATGTGAGGATTTGGGGCCCGTGGGAAACCTTTCGCTCTTCAGCCGCATTTCGTGATGCGCAGGTTTAGCAGCTTCAGTAGAAATTGTACCCTCCCCCCCTTTTTTCCTTCCCCCTATCCCCTTGTCCAGCGTCTTGTATGTTTGTATGTTACTGAAATTTTACGTGTTCATTAGATATGTCTACCTCATATTCTCTCATGAGCTGTACTATGTGATGATGGGTGTATGCCCAACACAGTTCTGTGGACATCGTGTTTGAACTGTTAACATTGTTTGAATGTGCACACATCTCTATTTTTGTTGTACCAAAAAATTTCAATAAAATCTAAATTGGAAAAAAAAAAAAAAAAATGAACCAGGCTTGGATCCCACAAGACTTGTCTGTACCTTGTGCAGAATAGACATTTATACCACCATCAAACATACATTCTTGTACTCAAGTCAAGTGCAATGATTCTTTGTTTTCGTTTTTTTTTTATTTGTCCCAATATTTTAAGGGCTACCTACCCCAATAAAAAATATAAAAAAAACATTGTTGACTACCTCCTCCTCCTCCATTGCTGACTAACCTACAACACCACATTCACTGCCTCTTCAACCTCCGACTCCATATCCACCTCCTTCTCTGAGTTGCAGGTTAATAATTTGCAATTTATTGTTATTTTATTTTAAGTTATTTCCCTATCCACATTTGTTTGCAGAGCATTTGCCATGCTCTTAAGCACATTGTACTGCCTTTTACATACCTCTAGTGCCCTAAATTTAAAAAAATTCTTATTTTTAATTGTCGGGTGACATTTCACCATTTTTGGCGAATACAAACCCCTGCTGTGCCTGGGTGACAGGGGCCTAAATCTCTCAAAATCCTCTGTTCTATTGCTGGGTGACATGAACCACCTTTTGCTGTGAATAAACCCCTGCTGTGCCTGGGTGACAGGGGCCTAAATCTCTCAAAATCCTCTGTTCTATTGCTGGGTGACATGAACCACCTTTTGCTGTGAATAAACCCCTGCTGTGCCTGGGTGACAGGGGCCTAAATCTCTCAAAATTCTCTGTTCTATTGCTGGGTGACATGAACCCCCTTTTGCTGTGAATAAACCCCTGCTGTGCCTGGGTGACATGGGCCTCATTCTCTCAAAATCCTCTGTTGTATTGCTGGGTGACATGAACTACCTTTTGCCGTGAATGAACCCCTGCTCTGCATTGCTGACAGGGAACTAAATTTAGTGAAAACATCTGTTACTGATCGGAAGATGCACGACTACAAGCACACGCTGATGATGGCATTCCCACCTGACAGCGGGGGCACAGTGGAAGCACAAGGCGAAAGCAGAGGAGGAGGAAGAGGTCGCCAATGCAGCTGGGGCACCGCCAGCACCAGAGAAGGCAGGGTTAGCATGGCCAAAATGTGGAAAGGCTTTGTCAGCCTTGGAGGTGCTGACCTGCCCTGCAGCCAGTGTATAGTGTAAACGTGTGTTTAGCATGGCAGAGAGCATTATCACAGGCCGCAGCCAATGTGGACAAGCTTACGTTTATTAAAATGAACCAGGCATGGATCCCACAGGACTTGTCCATACCTTGTGCAGAATAGACATTTATTCCAGCCTCAACCATCCATTCTTGTACTCAAGTGCACTTGTTCTTTGTTTTATTTTGTTATATGTCCCAATATTTTGGGGTATAATCCAACTTAAAAATAAAAAATAACACAAATCAGTGTTGGCTACCTATTACTCCTTCCCTGCCGCTTCCACCTACACCACCACGTCAACCTACACCACCTCATCCACCCATCCACCGCCTTCTCAACCTCCTACTCCTAGATCCAGATTGTTATTTTTATTTTTCTGTATTTTATGTTATTTTAAGTAATTTCCCTATCCTCATTTGTTTGCGAACAGTTGCCATGCTCTTAAGCACATTTTTATGCCTTTTGCAGCCCTCTAGCCCTTTCCAGGACTATTTTAGAGTCATTTTAGTGCCCAAAAGTTCTGGTACCCATTGACTTCAATGGGGTTCGGGACCAAGTTCATGTCAAGTTCGGGTCCCGAACCCGAACTATTTTTTCAAGTTCGGCCGAACTCGTCGAACCCGAACATCCAGGTGTCTGCTCAACAAGGCTGTCATTCTTTCTGGTGGACACGGATAGTTTTAAAAATCTGATGTTGGTGGCTGTCCCTTCCCTGCACAACCAAGTGGGGGACAAAATCAGGTATGCACTGCACAACGCCATCTGTGGCAAGGTCCAGCTAACTATGGATATGTGGACCAGTAAGCATGGTCAGGGACATTATATCTGCCTAACAGCACACTGGGTAAATGCAGTGGCGGCTTGGCCTGATGCGGATAGCAGTTTGGCGCATGTCCTTCCACCACGAGGATTGCAGGGCGTTTCAGTTTGCCTCCTTTTGCTTCCACCTCCTACTCCGCTTCCTCATCTTTTACCGCCTCCTCATCCGGTCAGCATAACACCTTCACCACCAACTTCAGCACGGCCAGGGGTAAACAACAGCAGGCAGTTTTGAAACTTATCTGTATGGGGGACAAACCCCACACCGCACAGGAGCAGTGGACAGACCTTGAATAACAGACCGATGAGTGGTTGGGGCCAGTGAGCCTCAAGCCAGGCCTCGTGATGTGCGATAATGGGCGAAATCTCGTAGCAGCTCTAGGCTTAGCCTGTTTGATGCACATCCATTGCCTGGCGCATGTGCTGAATTAAATTTAATAATTTGTCCTACATTTCCGCCCGATCACATTTCAGCCATTGACCTCCCTTGGATGTGGTAATCATTCCAATAACAGGGCATCTTAAGAGTCCTGTAATATTTATCTTCACTACTTCCCTGAATCGGGAGTGGGTAATTGCCGCGCGCCCCCTCCTGAACTTGGATGCTTCTGCTTCAAAAACTTGTCCCACGTTTCCGCTCAATCACATTTCATCCATTGACCTCCCTTGGATGTGGTATCACTTTCTCAGGCTCCCTCTATGGCATGGAACCCTGATTCCCCGTTACCCATGATCACCATGGTAGGTGCATAAAAGAACATTGGAAATTGATAGGGAAGATTTCCAATTGGATCGTGGACGTCACGGGGACTTGAAACGTTGTGAAGCAGTATGTGTGCTCACGCTTACACGTACTGACTGATGGGTGTGCCCCCTTCAACTTCATCTTCCTTTACGCCTTGGAGGTGCTGGCCTGCCCTGAAGCCAGTGTATTGTCTGAACGTGTGTTTAGCACAGCAGGAGGGGGTTATCACAGACAAGCGCAGCCACCTGTCCACAGCCAATGCGATCAAGCTCACGTTCATTAAAATGAACCAGGCAGGCATCCCATAGGACTTGTCCGTACCTTGTGCAGAATAGACATGTATACCGGCCTCACCCAGCCATTGCTGTACTCCAGCTCACTTTCTCTTTGTTTTATTTTAAAAATTTCCCATTGTTTTGGGGTCTACTCAAATTTGAACAAAATAAAAAACAAAAACAAAAAATTGTGTTGGCTGCCTTCTCCTCCTCCACCGCCACTTGCACCTACACCGCCACATCCACCGCCTCCTTAACCTCTTACTACATATGGACCTCCTCCTCCTGGATCAAGATAATTATTTTTTATTTTTACGTATTTTATGTTATTTGAAGTCATTTCCCTATCCACATTTCTTTGCAGAGCACTTGCCATGCTCTCAACCACATTTTGATGCTTTTGCAGCCCTCTAGCCCTTTCCATTACTTTTTTACAGCCATTTTAGTGCTCCATAGTTCAGGACCTTTGGTGCTACTAGCTAAAGGGGCTCTGGCCTGAGGGAAACAAAGACAGGTAGCCTAGAAGCCTACAGGATCAGTGTGGTCTGTCCAGAAACAAGGTGACTCAAACCACCTGTTTATTTGCTATGGATATGCACCTGTGTGGTCTGCACATTGCTTGTTATGCCTTAGGTGTAAATAAAGTTACAGTGTATCACAAAGACTGTCTGTGAATTGCCTCAATACTGCCGCCGTTACCGTAGCCTACCACGAGCATATCCCCACAATGGATATTGTACTCATTTTTATCTTCTGCTATAGATGAGCAGATTCTAAAAATATCTGATTCAACCCAAATATATCGGATGGAGGGAGAAAGGTAGAAATGAGAGAGAAAAAAATATAAAAAAGTGAGAGACTAGGGAGAAAATATGTCTTCCCTTAATCCAAATACTTTTGTGACTATTATTTTTTTCAATCGTACTATGTAGCTAAGACATTTTGTTGTACAGTGCTCTCTTCTTCCCAAGTGCCATGTTTCTATTTGAACCCTGCTTTATGTACTTTGTAATCTGTACAGACTTTATAAATAAAGGATGATAAATGCTAATAATAAGAGCACTGTAGTCTGTAAAGAAAATTATAGGTTAAACCGCACATTGTGTTCCCTTTCTTCCTTATTATTTAATGTATGCTTTAGCCATAAGAAAGGTGAATGGCTTGTCAGCTCTGATAGAAAATCAAGATAGCTTGACTGAGAAAAATGAATATGTGCACATATAAATTATTCTGAAAAGTCCTAAGATGAAGAAACAACATTTATTATCATGGAATTAACCAACAATGTGGTTCAGTCATGGCCGTGAAATATCATGAAACACATTTATTGATAGAACACTTGAATGATAGCATGCTCTTGTGATGTACTATAATTGAAAAGCCATCGTGTGAAATTCTTCCTACATTTCTCCCAGCAGAAGAAATGATAAGGTACATAACATACGATTACAGAAAAAATAGTGTTAACACTTTTATGATCAATTCAATATGACTTTATTTTTAAGGATTTCATGGGGGGGGGGGGGGGGAATCACATGTAATTAGAAATTTCTTTGATTTTATCAGGTCAATAAATCCAATCCCAGTGAACAAGATTGCTTCAGCGTGAAGGAGATCAGGAGAAAGGTTTGCAGAATGGGTTTCTGACAAAAGGTTGAAGTGAAATAAATGTCCCAGTTTAAAAAAAAAAGAAAGTTAATTACTATGTTTTGTTATGTTCATTCAGATGCATGGTAAAGTCACTGCAGATAGATTGATGGCTTTTAGGACTAAAAGGAAAATAAATTAGAACTAGAATTCAATCACAAGAATTAATAGATACAAATAAAAAACATTTACCATCAAGTTCAATATAAAAATATTACAAATAGAGCAAATTTCAAAAATATGATAAGGAAGTGAAATAAAAAATAATAAAGATAAGGGCTACTAGAGTTATTTTAATATTATAAATATTTAAAAAGAAAAATAAAGTTTTTTGGCATTCATGCTAATCTAACACAAAATGCAAAGACCTGTAAATCAGAGCTATAATGATATAAGGTCAACATCAGATAGGAGACAGGTGGTATTTTGTATTTATTTATTTTGCTGGTAATGTCCATTACATTTCTATTTCCGCTAAATCAAGAGGTGAGCAGCACATCTATTTAATATGATGCAGTTTGCATATTTATGTTATTTTTTTTAATTTTATTACATCATATTTTCACATAAAATTACATAAACAATTCATATAATAGCAAAACTGAAATAGATCTCATAACAATAAAAGAAGCCCAAACATAACCCCAGAGAGAAGAAAAAGAGAAAGGAACAAAGAAGAAATATATATATTAAAAAAAAAAGAAATAAGAAAAAGGAATACTATAGAGGATCCTTATTTTTAATTTATGGGGTGCAAGACCCTAAACAAGAAGGTATACTTCCTTTGAGAAATATTGTATTCTATGCAGTGTTAATATTGGTGATATATATTTACACTTTATAACACCTTGTATATGTCTGGGCACTGGTTTGACACCCAGTGCCCAGTGTGCAAGGATTGAGCGACTGTACAAGCCATGTCAAGATTTTGAACCACCACTCACTTTCCATCTCTGGGAATCTGTTGTATTCCTAAGTTTAAAATAGATGTCTACAGGTTTGGTAAAAGTCTAAACTGCCCCATCTTCAAGAACACAGAAAATTTCACATAATTGTCAGATCTTCTCACATTTCCATAAGATATAGAGCATATCCCCAGGTAGATCAGATCACTTCCAACAAAGCAGGGAAATTGAATCAGTTCATTGTTATGAGGGCGAGAGATGAACACACTTGAATTTTCATTATGGTGGCAATATAGTTAAAGCAAGGTGTATTTTGACACTGCAATATTATCTGCTTTTTGTGAACTGGACTGATGTCAAGTAGGCAGAAATTTTAGAGGGGAAGTTCAGTAACAATGTCATACTTAGCTATCATTTTTTGTAGTCTGTATAATGCTAGACATTCCATTCTAAGGCTGTCTTCTACGTTTCCACTAAAAGTCATTAATTCTGCAAAAATCCTCACCGCTGTATACATACTCCAGAGTCCACTAAATTTATATTGCTTAATTTACCAATTTGGCATCAAATTTTAACTGTGATATATCTTATAAAAATCTTTAGCATGTAAACACAGCAAAGGAAAGGATCACAGCTCTCCATATATCCAATGAACATGTGTTTTTGTAGTCACTCAAGTCAGAAGAAATATTTTATTTCAAACACAGGACTTTTATCTAGCTTGTTGCAACTCAGTGGGTGTGGAACCATTGCATCAACTTTGACTTTGGACTTTGGCCATTATTCTGGCAGTCCGATGGTGTTTACCCTTTAAATGGGTGGTCCAGTTTATTCATAGTTATGACTAGTGTTGAGTGAATCGAAGAATCTGAAGCTGAATTTGATCTGAAGTTTAGGAAAATTTAGATTCACAGCGAAGCTGAATTTCCTCATGCTTTGTGGTAGCAAATGAATTATTCCAAAACTGGTGGTTTAAAATAAAAAATATATACTCCCCTCTTCCACTTGATCACAGAAAGGCCATCGGCTCCCGTCTTGATGGAAGAAAACCTGCCAAAGGACCTGTGGAGAACATAAAGACGTCACCGCACAATCACTACACATTAAAATTGTAACTGGTTCACATGTGCCTTAAGGTGAATCTTAAAGGGAATATATATATATATATATATATATATATATATATATATGCATATACAGTCATGTGAAAAAATTAGGACACCCTTTGAAAGCATGTGGTTTTTTGTAACATTTTTAATAAAAGGTTATTTCATCTCCGTTTCAACAATACAGAGAGATTAAAGTAATCCGACTAAACAAAGAAAACTGAAGAAAAGTCTTTTCAAGATCTTCTGTAAATGTCATTCTACAAAAATGCCTATTCTAACTGAGGAAAAAGATAGGACACCCTTGCCCCTAATAGCGAGTGTTACCTCCTTTGGCTGAAATAACTGCAGTGAGACGGTTCTTGTAGCCATCTACCAGTCTTCGACATCGGTCTGAGGAAATTTTACCCCACTCCTCAATGCAGAACTTTTTCAGCTGTGAGATGTTTGAGGGGTTTCTTGCACGTACAGCCCTTTTCAAGTCACCCCACAGCATCTCAATGGGATTCAAATCTGGACTTTGACTTGGCCATTCCAGGACTCTCCATTTCTTCTTTTTCAGCCAATCTTTGGTTGATTTACTAGTATGTTTTGGGTCATTGTCATGTTGCATGGTCCAGTTCCGCTTCAGCTTTAATTTTCTAACTGATGGTCTCACATGTTCTTCAAGCACCTTCTGATACACAGTAGAATTCATCGTGGATTCTATGATGGTGAGCTGACCAGGTCCTGCTGCAGCAAAGCAGCCCCAAACCATGACACTTCCACCTCCATGCTTCACAGTTGGTATGAGGTTCTTTTCTTGGAATGCTGTGTTTGGTTTACGCCAAACATGTCCTCTGCTGTTGTGTCCAAATAATTCAATTTTGGACTCATCTGTCCAAAGAACATTATTCCAGAAGTCCTGGTCTTTGTCAACTTTATCTCTGGCAAATGTCAGTCTGGCCTCGATGTTTCTCTTGGAAAGCAAAGGTTTCCTCCTTGCACACCTCCCATGCAAGTTAAACTTGTACAGTCTCTTTCTGATTGTAGAGGCATGTACTTCTACATCAACAGTAGCCAGAGCCTGCTGTAGTTCTCGAGATGACACTTTAGGGTTTTTGGAGACCTCTTTTAGCATCTTGCGGTCTGCTCTTGGGGTGAACTTGCTGGGGCGACCAGTCCTGGGCATGTTGGCAGTTGTTTTGAAAGCCCTCCACTTGTAGACTATCTTCCGGACAGTGGAATGGCTGATTTCAAAATCTTTTGAGATCTTTTTAAATCCCTTCCCAGACTCATAGGCTGCTACAATCTTTTTTCTGAAGTCCTCTGACAGCTCTTTTGCTCTCACCATGGTGCTCACTCTCACTTCAACAGTCAGGAGCACACCAAACTAAATGTCTGAGGTTTAAATAGGGCAAGCCTCATTCAACATGCAGAGTAACGATCTACTAATTATGTGCACCTGGTGTGATATACCTGTGTGAGATCTGAGCCAATTTAAGAGGGAATACATGTGAGGGTGTCCTATCTTTTTCCTCAGTTAGAATAGGCATTTTTGTAGAATGACATTTACAGAAGATCTTGAAAATACTTTTCTTCAGTTTTCTTTGTTTAGTTGGATTACTTTAATCTCTCTGTATTGTTGAAACGGAGATGAAATAACCTTTTATTAAAAATGTTACAAAAAACCACATGCTTTCAAAGGGTGTCCTAATTTTTTCACATGACTGTATATATATATATATATATATATATATATATATATATAGAGAGAGAGAGAGAGAGAGAGAGAGAGATATTATTGGGGGGGAAAAACGAAACAATTCTAGAATATGAACCATGTATAGCCAATGTTGTATGTGGGCACTCAATGAAGATTCTGGTGAAGTATTTCTTTCCTCTGGAAATGTTGCAACTGTTAACCCCTTAGTGACCACTAATATGCCTTTTTACTGATGTAAACAAAGGGGGTTTAGCTAAACAATTGGCTTTAATTAATCATTACATGTACCCAAAAAGGTGCATTAAAAACTATAACTTGTCCTGCAAAAAATAAGACCTCATACAATACATTGATGAAAAAATGAAAAAGTTATAGCTCTTGGAATGCAATTTTAAAAAAGTGTGTGTGGTCAAGGGGTTAAGCAAAACTCTTACTCTTTCAAAAGAGTTCTTCCACATGTGCATCTGGGACAAGGGAATATATAAGTATGTGCTGTCCAGAAGTTTAATTTTTTGTTCTAGAATATGATGAACATGACCCATGTAGGGTCAATGCATGGTGTTGTATGTGGGCACTCTAATAAAGCAATTCACCAATGAAGATTCTTTCCTTTGAATATATTGCTACTCTTAAGAGAGACTTTTATACTCTTTCACGAAAGTTATTTCACCTGTGCATTTGGGATAAGAAAGTCTATGGCCCTGATTTATCCTGCCTTCACTCTAGAATTCTAGCAAAATGCAACTTTTTGAGCTCACTTGCACATACATTTTAGCATTTTTACGCCACTTTTTACATTTTTCCCCCCTCTCACTCCAGGTTTTGAATATGGATGGGGAAGTGGATGTGGTTACCTATGTTAATTAGTTTCGTTCCAGAATTGTCTTTGAAACTTTTTTTTAAACGTAGCAACAAAAGTTGCAATCTCACTCCAGTGGGTGAGTAGAAAAACTGGAGTAGCATTTCTAAAAAAAATAGTGAGGTTTAAGGGTAAGACAAATTTATCACACATGCAACATTTGATAAATGTGGTATAAAGTATGCCAACACAGACTCAAGAAAAACTGACCTCAAGTATATACTGATGATAAATTTCCCCATACGAATATGTGTCTAGAAGTTTCATTGTGTGTTATAAATTATGATTTATAGCAACTAGAGTTGAGTGGACACCTGGATGTTCGGGTTCGGCAGGTTCGGGACCCGAACTTGACCCAAACTTGACCCTGAACCCGAACCCCATTGAAGTCAATGGGGACCTGAACTTTTGGGCACTAAAATGGCTCTAAAATAGTCCTGGAAAGAGCTAGAGGGCTGCAAAAGGCAGCAAAATGTGCTTAAGAGCATGGCAACTGTTCTGCAAACAAATGTGGATAGGGAAATTACTTAAAATAACATAAAATACAGAAAAATTAAAAATAACAATCTGGCTCTAGGAGTAGGAGGTTGAGGAGGTGGTGTCACAACCAGACAGCTGAGAAGCTCTGACAGAAGCCTTTCAGAACCTCCTCCTTGAGTTTTCTTTGTTTTGGTTTTCAGTTCCTCATCTCGTTAGCCTCTCTCAGCTGTCATGTAGTTGGACTGATTGCATCCCTTTAAATTCCTCCCCATAATGCATTAGTGTGCGGTTTATACAACTTCCTGGAGTGTGTGTGCATGCTGATCCTATTTCCCAGTCTTCTACAAGATAAGTGCTGTACATTCATTTGTGATTTTCTGTTTGCTGGATCCCAGGTGACCCTGACTCCCTCCGTGTCTAGTATAGGGAGCCGGTGGTCGTGTCCCCTCACTATTGTAGGGTGTTCAGGTGTTATATAGTCGAGGTACGAGGATATGCGATCATCCACCATTGGGGTGTTTGCATAGGCTGAGCAGCCAGGGAGAGTGCCAGGTCTTATGCAGGGGTCTCCCTTTTGTTCCTTAGTTTTGGATCCAGTGAGTCATATATTCTTTTTGCATTGTCTTGTTTCCTGTACACCTTCCGTGACAGGCGGTGGATGGGTGGATGTGGCAGTGTAGGTTGGCGTGGCGATGTAGGTGGAAGCCAGCGGTGAAGGAGGAATAGGTAGCCAACACTGATTTGTGTTATTTTTTATTTTTAAATTGGGGTATCCCCCAAAATATTTGGACATATAACAAAATAAAACAAAGAATAAGTGCACTTAAGTACAAGAATGGATGGTTGACGCTGGAATAAATGTCTATTCTGCACAAGGTACAGACAAGTCCTGTGGGATCCATGCCTGCTTCATTTTAATAAACGTAAGCTTGTCCACATTGGCTGCAGCCTGTGATAATACTCTCTGCCGTGCTAAACACACGTTCAAACTATACACTGGCTGCAGGGCAGGTCAGCACCTCCAAGGCTGACAAAGCTTTTACACATTTTGGCCATGCTAACCCTGCCTTCTCAGGTGCTGGTGGTACCCCAGATGCGTTGGCGACCTCTTCCTCCTCCTCTGCCTTCGCCTTGTGCTTCCACTGTGCCCCGCTGTCAGGTGGAAATGCCATCAGCACCGTGCGCTTGTAGTCGTGCATCTTCCGATCAGTAACAGATGTTTTCACTAAATTTAGTTCCCTGTCAGCAATGCAGAGCAGGGGTTCATTCACGGCAAAAGGGGGTTCATGTCACCCAGCAATAGAACAGAGGATTTTGAGAGAACGAGGCCCATGTCACCCAGGCACAGCAAGGGTTCATTCACGGCAAAAGAGGGATCTTGTCACCCAGCAATAGAACAGAGGATTTTGAGAGATTTAGGCCCCTGTCACCCAGGCACAGCAGGGGTTCATTCTCGGCAAAAGGGGGTTCTTGTCACCCAGCAATAGAACAGAGGATTTTGAGAGATTTAGGCCCCTGTCACCCAGGCATAGCAGGGGTTCATTCACAGCAAAAGGGAGTTCATGTCACCCAGCAATACAACAGAGGATTTTGAGAGATTTAGGCCCCTGTCACCCAGGCACAGCAGGGGTTCATTCACGGCAAAAGGTGGTACATGTCACCTAGCCGTAGAATAGAGGATTTTGAGAGATTTATGCCCCAGTCACCCAGGCACAGCAGGGGTTCATTCACGTCAAAAGGGGATTCATGTCACCCAGCAATACAACAGAGGATTTTGAGATATTTAGGCCCCTGTCACCCAGGCACAGCAGGGGTTTGTATACGCCAAAAATAGTAAAATGTCACCTGACAATTGAAAATAATAATTTTTTCAATTTAGAGCACTAAAATTGGCACTTTTTAGCATTAAAATGGCTCTAAAATAGTCCTTGAAAAGGCTAGAGGGATGTAAAAGGCAGTAAAATGTGCTTAAGAGCATGGCAACTGCTCTGCAAACAAATTTCGATAGGGAAATAGCTTAAAATGAAATAGAAATAACAGAAAATACAAATTATTAACCTGCAACTCAGAGAAGGAGGTGGATATGGAGTCGGAGGTTGAGGAGGCGGTGAATGTGGTGTTGTAGGTGGTGGCAGCAATGGAGGAGGAGGTAGCCAATAATGTTCTATTTTTATTTTTTATTGGGGTAGGTAGCCCCCAAAATATTGGGACAAATAAAATAACAAAAAAATAAAAACAGAGACTCATTGCACTTGACTTGAGTACAAGAATGTATGTTTGATGGTGGTATAAATGTCTATTCTGCACAAGGTACAGACAAGTCTAGTGAGATCCAAGCCCAGTTCATTTCAGAGTCTTCAAACAGCATAAAAAACTGCTGCATGACTTAAAGGGACACTGACAGGCCTTCTGAGCATAATTAGCTCTTTATATGCCCCCCTAGGTCGTATAATAAGTTTCCAATTCATATAAGTATTATCCCTGTGCGCACTGTAAAACGTTAAAAATAACGCCCAAGGGGCGTTCTTTGTGCCGCATTTGTGCCCAGCCGCGTCCCAACTGCCGGATCCTTAGACAAACGCATCTCATTGGTATTCACTTGGCGCAATGTGATCCCGGCGAGCGAGGGTGCCGGGCGCATGCACAGGATCTCCGAATGTCGGGGATAGGAAAATACCGCCCAGCGAAGTGAATACTAATGAGATGGGCGTGTTGGGACGCGGCTGGGCACAAATGCGGCACAAAGAACGCCCCTATGGCAGAAAGGACAGGTGATTATAAAGATTATTTTTAACGTTTTACAATGCGCACAGGGATAATACTTATATGAATTGGAAACTTATTATAAGACCTAAGGGGGCATATAAAGAGCTAATTATGCTCAGAAGGCCTGTCAGTGTCCCTTTAAGGCTCAGACAGGTTCCCTGATATGCACGGGGGTGATGTGACAGACTGATGGGCATGGGTTTCAGGTGCCACCTGTGCGCTTTCTGCAGACTGGGTGGGAGATTATGTGAACATGCTGGATTCACTGTCGGCCACCCAATTGACTAGCACCTGTACTTGCTCCCGCCTTACCATGCTTAGAACGGCATTAGGCCCGACCAAATATCGCTGTAGATTCCGGCAGCTACTGGGACCTGAGGTAGTAGTTTCAGTAGGACGTGTAGCTGTGGCAGAACGGCCATGTCCTCTCCCTGCACCAGAGGCTCCACCAACACCACCACCACGACCATGACCACGTCCCTTAATAGATGTTTGCCTCATAGTAAAAAGTAAAAAGTGGTTAAGTATGTTAAAAATAATTAACCGCCAATATAAACCCTGATGTATGGTATTGCATTATTTTTTTTTAAACTCTATATGACAGTGGAATTTGTGGCACGTCTAATCCCAGATGTGCAGTATATCAGAGGCTTTTTTCACCCCAGTAACCAAAAAGCTGTATTTCTGGCCTAAATGTGACGGTCTCTTATTCATGTCTTATCCTAGATGTGCAGTATATCAGAGGCTTTTTTCACCCCAGTAACCAAAAAGCCGTATTTCTGGCCTAAATGTGACACTCACTTATTCACGTCTAATCCCAGATAGGTAGTATATCAGAGGGTTTTTTCATCCCAGTAACCAAAAAGCCGTATTTCTGTCCTAAATGTGACCATCACTTATGCATGTCTAATCCTAGATGTGGAGTATATCAGAGGCTTTTTTCACCCCAGTAACCAAAAAGCCGTATTTGTGGCCTAAATGTGACAGTCACATATGCTTGTCTAATCCCAGATGTGCAGTAAATTAGAGGGTTTTTTCACCCCAGTAACCAAAAAGCCGTATTTCTGGCCAAAAT
Source organism: Bufo gargarizans (assembly GCF_014858855.1). Taxonomy (NCBI): domain Eukaryota; kingdom Metazoa; phylum Chordata; class Amphibia; order Anura; family Bufonidae; genus Bufo; species Bufo gargarizans. The sequence continues at coordinate 423,243,027 of NC_058080.1, read as the reverse complement.
GTGACAGTCACTTATGCATGTCTAATCCTAGATGTGCAGTATATCAGAGGCTTTTTTCACCCCAGTAACCAAAAAGCCGTATTTATGGCCTAAATGTGACAGTCACTTATGCTTGTCTAATCCCAGATGTGCAGTATGTTAGGGGGTTTATTCACCCTAACCAAAAAGCAGTTTTTCTGTCCTAAATGTGACAGTCACTTATGCACGTGTAATACCAGATGTGCAGTATATTAGGTTTTTTCACCCTAACCAAAAAGCTGTATTTCTGTCCTAAATGTGACAGTCACTTATGCTTGTCTAATCCCAGATGTCCATTATATTAGAGGGTTTTTCACCCTAACTTTTCACCCTAACCAAAAAGCTGTATTTCTAATCCCAGATGTGCAGTATATGAGAGGCTTTTTTCACCCCAGTATGCCAAAACTGTATTTATGGCCTAAATGTGACAGTCACTTATGCATGTGTAATCCCAGATGTGCAGTATATTAGAGGTTTTTTTCACCCTAACAAAAAAGCAGTATTTCTGTCCTAAATGTGACAGTCACTTATGCATGTGTAATCCCAGATATGCAGTATATCAGAGGCTTTTTGCACCCCAGTATGCCAAAGCCGTATTTATGGCCTAAATGTGACAGTCACTTATGCACATGTAATCCCAGATGTGCAGTATATTAGAGGGTTTTTTCACCCTAACCAAAAAGCTGTATTTCTGTCTTAAATGTGACAGTCACTTATGCTTGTCTAATACCAGATGTTAAATATATTAGAGGGTTTTTTCACCCTAACCAAAAAGCTGTATTTCTGTCCTAAATGTGACAGTCACTTATGCACGTGTAATCCCAGATGTGCAGTATATTAGAGTTTTTTTTTTTTCACCCTAGTATGCCAAAGCCGTATTTGTGGCCTAAATGTGACAGTCACTTCTGCACGTGTAATCCCAGATGTGCAGCATATTATAGGTTTTTTTCACCCTAACCAAAAAGCTGCATTTCTGTCCTAAATGTGACAGTCATTTATGCATGTGTAATCCCAGATGTGCAGTATATTAGAGGGTTTTTTCACCCTAACCAAAAAGCTGCATTTCTGGCCTAAACGTGACAGACACTTATGCATGTCTAATCCTAGATGTGCAGTATATCAGAGGCTTTTTTCACCCCAGTAACCAAAAAGCCGTATTTATGGCCTAAATGTGACAGTCACTTATGCTTGTCTAATCCCAGATGTGCAGTATATTAGAGGCTTTTTTCACCCTAACCAAAAAAAATTTATTTCTGTCCTAAATGTTACAGTCACTTATACACGTGTAATCCCAGATGTGCAGTATATTAGAGGGTATTTTCACCGTAACCAAAAAGCTGTATTTCTGTCCTAAATGTGACAGTCACTTATGCACGTGTAATCCCAGATGTGCAGTATATTGGAGGGTTTTTTCACCCTAACCAAAAAGCTGTATTTCTGTCCTAAATGGGACAGTCACTTATGCATGTGTAATCCCAGATATGCAGTATATCAGAGGCTTTTTGCACCCCAGTATGCCAAAGCCGTATTTATGGCCTAAATGTGACAGTCACTTATGCACATGTAATCCCAGATGTGCAGTATATTAGAGGGTTTTTTCACCCTAACCAAAAAGCTGTATTTCTGTCCTAAATGTGACAGTCACTTATGCACGTGTAATCCCAGATGTTAAATATATTAGAGGGCTTTTTCACCCTAACCAAAAAGCTGTATTTCTGTCCTAAATGTGACAGTCACTTATGCACGTGTAATCCCAGATGTGCAGTATATTAGAGGTTTTTTTTTTTCACCCTAGTATGCCAAAGCCGTATTTTTGGCCTAAATGTGACAGTCACTTCTGCACGTGTAATCCCAGATGTGCAGTATATTATAGTGTTTTTTCACCCTAACCAAAAAGCTGCATTTCTGTCCTAAATGTGACAGTCATTTATGCATGTGTAATCCCAGATGTGCAGTATATTAGAGGGTTTTTTCACCCTAACCAAAAAGCTGCATTTCTGTCCTAAATGTGACAGTCACTTATGCTTGTCTAATCCCAGATGTGAAGTATATTAGATTGTGCAGTATATTACAGGGTTTTTTCACCCTAACCAAAAAGCTGCATTTCTGTCCTAAATGTGACAGTCACTTATGCTTGTCTAATCCCAAATGTGCAGTATATCAGAGACTTTTTTCACCCCAGTATGCCAAAGCTCTTTTTCTGGACTTGCAGATAGCCTGTGCTGGTGCACTATCGTTGCATAAAATGGCTGCCGATCATGTATTGATATTAACTAACTGAAGAAAAAAAAAGTTCATTTTCAGCAGTAGTTGGCTCAGGGCAGGCTTTTAAAAATTTGTGCACTGCACCCACAAAACACATTTTCTGTAAATCGCTAAGTACATAAACCAGTTCTTGATAAGATTGCTCCCTGTTCTCTCCTTCACAGCAGCTGCAGCCTCTCCCTACACTAATCCGAGCAGAGTGACGGGCGGCGCTACGTGACTCCAGCTTAAATAGAGGCTGGGTCACATTCTACAGTTGGCCAATCACAGCCATGCCAATAGTAGGCATGGCTGTGATGGCCTTTTGGGGCAAGTAGTATGACGCTTGTTGATTGGCTGCCGTGCAGCCTTTGAAAAAGCGCCAAGAAAGCGCCGAACACCGAACCCAAACTTTTACGTAAATGTTTGGGTGCCGAAAAACCTAAAGTTCGGTACGAACCCGAACTCACTCAACTCTAATAGCAACCTGATTTTCATTCTAACAAATGAATTTGCTCATCTCTAAAGCATTGTCATAGGTTATTTGCAAATATATATTAACAACATGAAAACAGCAAATATACTTACATTAGGAGTAGAAATTTGCACCACTTCCACAACCCAAGAATGTCAGTATATATAGGAGAAATCAATGCACATGAACTTTGTTATTTTAGTGTTAATAGAATTTAATTTAATCTAGTGTTGGTTGAGCACCAAAGTGCTCTTGTGCACGAGTAGAACACTTCCCAATGCTCGGGTGCTCTACAGATCATCCAATTAAATTGGAAGTAAATGGGAGAACCCGAGTATTAAAACAGGCACCCCCAGCTCTGAATAGGGGAGGGTGTCCGGACTCTAGTTCGGCTTAGGAGTCCCTGCTCTCACTCTATATATAGCTATGTCCATATATGGAGTCAGTGCTTGGGGACACCCAGTGTATTTAAATCTGATTTAGCCTCTATTTCCAAAAAGTTTCTGGTGGGATTCGAACTCACAACCTTCTACATTATAGCCAAGAATCTTAACCACTACACTATAGAGCTGCATAGCCTATTACTTAAAAAATAAAAATAAATATGAGACTTCTGCTATATACCGATGTAGTAGAGTTAATACTCATGCTTTCTGACATTTCTGAGATGTGTTATCTAAACTAAGCAAACACCTTCAATTGATTTTCAATGGCTTTTGTTTCAAGATAACACGATGATTTAAGACATTTGAGTTAAGAAACATAGAATGTGGCGGCAGATAAGAACCATTTGTCCCATCTGCCCAATATACTGAATACTATGGATATCCCCTGGCCCTATCTTATATGAAGGATGGCCTTATGCCTATCCCATGTATGCTTAAACTCTTTCACTGTATTTGCAGCTACCACTTCTGCAGGAAGGTTATTCCATGCATCCACTACTCTCTCAGTAAAGTAATACTTCCTGATATTACTTTTAAACCTTTGACCCTCTAATTTAAAACTATGTCCTCTTGTAGCAGTTTTTCTTCTTTTAAATATTCTCTCCTCTTTTACCTTGTTGATTCCCTTTATGTATTTAAAAGTTTCTATCATATCCCATCTGTCTCGTCTTTCTTCCAAGCTATACATGTAAAGGTCCTTTAATCTTTCCTGGTAAGTTTTATCCTGCAATCCATGTACGAGTTTAGTAGCTCTTCTCTGAACTCTCTCCAAAGTATCAATATCTTTATGGAGATATGGTCTCCAGTACTGAGCACAATACTCCAAATGAGGTCTCACTAGTGCTCTGTAGAGCGGCATGTGCATCTCCCTCTTTCTACTGGTAATTCCTTTCTCTATACACCCAAGCATTCTGCTAGCATTTCCTGCTGCTCTATGACATTGTCTGCCTACCTTTAAGTCTTCTGAAATAATGACCCCTAAATCCCTTTCCTCAGATACTGAGGCTAGGACTGTATCACTGATTTTATATTCTGCTCTTGGGTAGAGTTGAGCGGACACCTGGATGTTCGGGTTTGAGAAGTTCGGCCGAACTTCCCGGAAATGTTTGGGTTCGGGATCCGAACCCAATCCGAACTTCGTCCATAACCCGAACCCCATTGAAGTCAATGGGGACCCTAACTTTTCGGCACTAAAAAGGCTGTAAAACAGCCCAGGAAAGGGCTAGAGGGCTGCAAAAGGCAGCAACATGTAGGTAAATCCCATTCAAACAAATGTGGATAGGGAAATGAATTAAAATAAAAATAAAATAAATACAAATTAACCAATATCAATTGTAGAGAGGTCCCATAGCAGAGAATCTGGCTTCACGTCACCCACCACTGGAACAGTCCATTCTCAGATATTTAGGCCCCGGCACCCAGGCAGAGGAGAGAGGTCCCGTAACAGAGAATCTGTCTTCATGTCAGCAGAGAATCAGTCTGCATGTCATAGCAGAGAATAAGGCTTCACGTCAGCCACCACTGTAACAGTCCATTGTCATAAATTTAGGCCCTGGCACCCAGGCAAGGGAGAGAGGTCCCATAACACAGAAACTGGCTTCATGTCAGCAGATAATCAGTCTTCATATCATAGCAGAGAATCAGGCTTCACGTCACCCACCACTGTAACAGTCCATTGTCATAAATTTAGGTCCCGGCACCCAGGCAGAGGAGAGAGGTCCCATAACACAGAATCTGGCTTCATGTCCGCAGAAAATCAGTCTGCATGTCATAGCAAAGAATCAGGCTTCACGTCAGCCACCACTGCAACAGTCCATTGTCAGATATTTAGGCCCAGCACCCAGGCAGAGGAGAGAGGTCCCATAACACAGAATCTGGCTTCATGTCACCAGAAAATCAGTCTTCATGTCATAGCATAGAATCAGGCTTCAAGTCACCCACCACTGTAACAGTCCATTATCATAAATTTAGGCCCCAGCACCCAGGCAGAGGAGAGAGGTCCCATAACACAGAATCTGGCTTCATGTCAGCAGATAATAAGTCTTCATATCATAGCAGAGAATCAGGCTTCACGTCACCCACCACTGTAACAGTCCATTATCATAAATTTAGGCCCCGGCACCCAGGCAGAGGAGAGAGGTCCCATAACACAGAATCTGGCTTCATGTCAGCAGATAATCAGTCTTCATATCATAGCAGAGAATCAGGCTTCACGTCACCCACCACTGTAACAGTCCATTATCATAAATTTAGGCCCCGGCACCCAGGCAGAGGAGAGAGGTCCCATAACACAGAATCTGGCTTCATGTCAGCAGAAAATCAGTCTGCATGTCATTGCAGAGAATCAGGCTTCACGTCAGCCACCACTGCAACAGTCCATTGTCAGATATTTAGGCCCAGCACCCAGGCAGAGGAGAGAGGTCCCGTAACAGAGGATCTGGCTTCATGTCAGCAGAGAATCAGTCTGCATGTCATAGCAGAGAATCAGGCTTCACGTCACCCACCACTGTAACAGTCCATTGTCATAAATTTAGGCCCTGGCACCCAGTCAGAGGAGAGAGGTCCCATAACACAGAATCTGGCTTCATGTCAGCAGAGAATCAGTCTTCATGTCATAGCAGAGAATCAGGCTTCACGTCAGCCACCACTGCAACAGTCCATTGGCATATATTAAGGCCCAGCACCCAGGCAGAGGAGAGAGGTCCCGTAACAGAGAATCTGTCTTCATGTCAGCAAAGAATCAGTCTGCATGTCATAGCAGAGAATCAGGCTTCACGTCACCCACCACTGTAACAGTCCATTGGCATAAATTTAGGCCCTGGCACCCAGTCAGAGGAGAGAGGTCCCATAACACAGAATCTGGCTTCATGTCAGCAGAGAATCAGTCTTCATATCATAGCAGAGAATCAGGCTTCACGTCACCCACCACTGTAACAGTCCATTGTCATAAATTTAGGCCCCGGCACCCAGGCAGAGGAGAGAGGTCCCATAACACAGAATCTGGCTTCATGTCACCAGAGAATCAGTCTTCATGTCATAGCAGAAAATCAGGCTTCACGTCAGCCACCACTGCAACAGTCCATTGTCATATATTTAGGCCCAGCACCCAGGCAGAGGAGAGAGGTCCCGTAACAGAGGATCTGGCATCATGTCAGCAGAGAATCAGTCTGCATGTCATAGCAGAGAATCAGGCTTCACGTCAGCCACCACTGCAACAGTCCATTGGCATATATTTAGGCCCAGCACACAGGCAGAGGAGAGAGGTCCCGTAACAGAGGATCTGGCTTCATGTCAGCAGAGAATCAGTCTGCATGTCATAGCAGAGAATCAGGCTTCACGTCAGCCACCACTGCAACAGTCCATTGTCAGATATTTAGGCCCAGCACCCAGGCAGAGGAGAGAGGTCCCATAACACAGAATCTGGCTTCATGTCACCAGAAAATCAGTCTTCATGTCATAGCATAGAATCAGGCTTCAAGTCACCCACCACTGTAACAGTCCATTATCATAAATTTAGGCCCCAGCACCCAGGCAGAGGAGAGAGGTCCCATAACACAGAATCTGGCTTCATGTCAGCAGATAATAAGTCTTCATATCATAGCAGAGAATCAGGCTTCACGTCACCCACCACTGTAACAGTCCATTATCATAAATTTAGGCCCCGGCACCCAGGCAGAGGAGAGAGGTCCCATAACACAGAATCTGGCTTCATGTCAGCAGATAATCAGTCTTCATATCATAGCAGAGAATCAGGCTTCACGTCACCCACCACTGTAACAGTCCATTATCATAAATTTAGGCCCCGGCACCCAGGCAGAGGAGAGAGGTCCCATAACACAGAATCTGGCTTCATGTCAGCAGAAAATCAGTCTGCATGTCATTGCAGAGAATCAGGCTTCACGTCAGCCACCACTGCAACAGTCCATTGTCAGATATTTAGGCCCAGCACCCAGGCAGAGGAGAGAGGTCCCGTAACAGAGGATCTGGCTTCATGTCAGCAGAGAATCAGTCTGCATGTCATAGCAGAGAATCAGGCTTCACGTCACCCACCACTGTAACAGTCCATTGTCATAAATTTAGGCCCTGGCACCCAGTCAGAGGAGAGAGGTCCCATAACACAGAATCTGGCTTCATGTCAGCAGAGAATCAGTCTTCATGTCATAGCAGAGAATCAGGCTTCACGTCAGCCACCACTGCAACAGTCCATTGGCATATATTAAGGCCCAGCACCCAGGCAGAGGAGAGAGGTCCCGTAACAGAGAATCTGTCTTCATGTCAGCAAAGAATCAGTCTGCATGTCATAGCAGAGAATCAGGCTTCACGTCACCCACCACTGTAACAGTCCATTGGCATAAATTTAGGCCCTGGCACCCAGTCAGAGGAGAGAGGTCCCATAACACAGAATCTGGCTTCATGTCAGCAGAGAATCAGTCTTCATATCATAGCAGAGAATCAGGCTTCACGTCACCCACCACTGTAACAGTCCATTGTCATAAATTTAGGCCCCGGCACCCAGGCAGAGGAGAGAGGTCCCATAACACAGAATCTGGCTTCATGTCACCAGAGAATCAGTCTTCATGTCATAGCAGAAAATCAGGCTTCACGTCAGCCACCACTGCAACAGTCCATTGTCATATATTTAGGCCCAGCACCCAGGCAGAGGAGAGAGGTCCCGTAACAGAGGATCTGGCATCATGTCAGCAGAGAATCAGTCTGCATGTCATAGCAGAGAATCAGGCTTCACGTCAGCCACCACTGCAACAGTCCATTGGCATATATTTAGGCCCAGCACACAGGCAGAGGAGAGAGGTCCCGTAACAGAGGATCTGGCTTCATGTCAGCAGAGAATCAGTCTGCATGTCATAGCAGAGAATCAGGCTTCACGTCAGCCACCACTGCAACAGTCCATTGTCATATATTTAGGCCCAGCACCCAGGCAGAGGAGAGAGGTCCCGTAACAGAGAATCTGTCTTCATGTCAGCAGAGAATTAGTCTGCATGTCATAGCAGAGAATCAGGCTTCACGTCAGCCACCACTGCAACAGTCCATTGGCATATATTTAGGCCCAGCACACAGGCAGAGGAGAGAGGTCCGTAACAGAGCATCTGGCTTCATGTCAGCAGAGAATCAGTCTGCATGTCATAGCAGAGAATCAGGCTTCACGTCAGCCACCACTGCAACAGTCCATTGTCATATATTTAGGCCCAGCACACAGGCAGAGGAGAGAGGTCCCGTAACAGAGAATCTGTCTTCATGTCAGCAGAGAATTAGTCTGCCTGTCATAGCAGAGAATCAGGCTTCACGTCAGCCACCACTGCAACAGTCCATTGGCATATATTTAGGCTCAGCACACAGGCAGAGGAGAGAGGTCCCGTAACAGAGAATCTGTCTTCATGTCAGCAGAGAATTAGTCTGCATGTCATAGCAGAGAATCAGGCTTCACGTCAGCCACCACTGCAACAGTCCATTGGCATATATTTAGGCCCAGCACACAGGCAGAGGAGAGAGGTCCCGTAACAGAGAATCTGTCTTCATGTCAGCAGAGAATTAGTCTGCATGTCATAGCAGAGAATCAGGCTTCACGTCAGCCACCACTGCAACAGTCCATTGGCATATATTTAGGCTCAGCACACAGGCAGAGGAGAGAGGTCCCGTAACAGAGAATCTGTCTTCATGTCAGCAGAGAATTAGTCTGCATGTCATAGCAGAGAATCAGGCTTCACGTCACCCACCACTGTAACAGTCCATTGTCATAAATTTAGGCCCCGGCACCCAGGCAGAGGAGAGAGGTCCCATAACACAGAATCTGGCTTCATGTCACCAGAGAATCAGTCTTCATGTCATAGCAGAAAATCAGGCTTCACGTCAGCCACCACTGCAACAGTCCATTGTCATATATTTAGGCCCAGCACCCAGGCAGAGGAGAGAGGTCCCGTAACAGAGGATCTGGCATCATGTCAGCAGAGAATCAGTCTGCATGTCATAGCAGAGAATCAGGCTTCACGTCAGCCACCACTGCAACAGTCCATTGGCATATATTTAGGCCCAGCACACAGGCAGAGGAGAGAGGTCCCGTAACAGAGGATCTGGCTTCATGTCAGCAGAGAATCAGTCTGCATGTCATAGCAGAGAATCAGGCTTCACGTCAGCCACCACTGCAACAGTCCATTGTCATATATTTAGGCCCAGCACCCAGGCAGAGGAGAGAGGTCCCGTAACAGAGAATCTGTCTTCATGTCAGCAGAGAATTAGTCTGCATGTCATAGCAGAGAATCAGGCTTCACGTCAGCCACCACTGCAACAGTCCATTGGCATATATTTAGGCCCAGCACACAGGCAGAGGAGAGAGGTCCGTAACAGAGCATCTGGCTTCATGTCAGCAGAGAATCAGTCTGCATGTCATAGCAGAGAATCAGGCTTCACGTCAGCCACCACTGCAACAGTCCATTGTCATATATTTAGGCCCAGCACACAGGCAGAGGAGAGAGGTCCCGTAACAGAGAATCTTTCTTCATGTCAGCAGAGAATTAGTCTGCCTGTCATAGCAGAGAATCAGGCTTCACGTCAGCCACCACTGCAACAGTCCATTGGCATATATTTAGGCTCAGCACACAGGCAGAGGAGAGAGGTCCCGTAACAGAGAATCTGTCTTCATGTCAGCAGAGAATTAGTCTGCATGTCATAGCAGAGAATCAGGCTTCACGTCAGCCACCACTGCAACAGTCCATTGGCATATATTTAGGCCCAGCACACAGGCAGAGGAGAGAGGTCCCGTAACAGAGAATCTGTCTTCATGTCAGCAGAGAATCAGTCTGCATGTCATAGCAGAGAATCAGGCTTCACGTCACCCAACATTGGAACAGTCCATTGGCATATATTTAGGCCCCGGCACCCAGACAGAGGAGAGGTTCATTCAACTTTGGGTAGCCTCGCAATATAATGGTAAAATGAAAATAAAAATAGGATTGAATGAGGAAGTGCCCTGGAGTACAATAATATATGGTTAAGGGGAGGTAGTTAATGTCTAATCTGCACAAGGGATGGACAGGTCCTGTGGGATCCATGCCTGGTTCAATTTTATGAACGTCAGCTTGTCCACATTGGCTGTAGACAGGCGGCTGCGTTTGTCTGTAATGACGCCCCCTGCCGTGCTGAATACACATTCAGACAAAACGCTGGCAGCCGGGCAGGCCAGCACCTCCAAGGCATAAAAGGCTAGCTCTGGCAACGTGGACAATGTAGAGACCCAGAAGTTGAATGGGGCCGAACCATCAGTCAGTACGTGGAGGGGTGTGCACACGTACTGTTCCACCATGTTAGTGAAATGTTGCCTCCTGCTAACACGTTGCGTATCAGGTGGTGGTGCAGTTAGCTGTGGCGTGTTGACAAAACTTTTCCACATCTCTGCCATGCTAACCCTGCCCTCAGAGGAGCTGGCCGTGACACAGCTGCCTTGGCGACCTCTTGCTCCTCCTCTGCCTTGGCCTTGGGCTTCCACTTGTTCCCCTGTGACATTTGGGAATGCTCTCAGTAGCGCGTCTACCAACGTGCGCTTGTACTCGCGCATCTTCCTATCACGCTCCAGTGCAGAAAGTAAGGTGGGCACATTGTCTTTGTACCGTGGATCCAGCAGGGTGGCAACCCAGTAGTCCGCACACGTTAAAATGTGGGCAACTCTGCTGTCGTTGCGCAGGCACTGCAGCATGTAGTCGCTCATGTGTGCCAGGCTGCCCAGGGGTAAGGACAAGCTGTCCTCTGTGGGAGGCGTATCGTCATCGTCCTGCCTTTCCCCCCAGCCACGCACCAGTGATGGGCCCGAGCTGCGTTGGGTGCCACCCCGCTGTGACCACGCTTCATCCTCATCCTCCTCCACCTCCTCCTCATCCTCCAGTAGTGGGCCCTGGCTGGCCACACTTGTACCTGGCCTCTGCTGTTGCAAAAAACCTCCCTCTGAGTCACTTCGAAGAGACTGGCCTGAAAGTGCTAAAAATGACCCCTCTTCCTCCTCCTCCTCCTCCTCCTCCTCCTGGGCCACCTCCTCTTCCATCATCGCCCTAAGTGTTTTCTCAAGGAGACATAGAAGTAGTATTGTAACGCTGATAACGGCGTCATCGCCACTGGCCATGTTGGTGGAGTACTCGAAACAGCGCAACAGGGCACACAGGTCTCGCATGGAGGCCCAGTCATTGGTGGTGAAGTGGTGCTGTTCCGCAGTGCGACTGACCCGTGCGTGCTGCAGCTGAAACTCCACTATGGCCTGCTGCTGCTCGCACAGTCTGTCCAGCATGTGCAAGGTGGAGTTCCACCTGGTGGGCACGTCGCATATGAGGCGGTGAGCGGGAAGGCCGAAGTTACGCTGTAGCGCAGACAGGCGAAGCAGCGGCAGGATGTGAACGCCGGAAGCGCGAACAGACGGCCCGCACTTTATGCAGCAGCTCTGACATGTCGGGGTAGTTGTGAATGAACTTCTGCACCATCAAATTCAGCACATGCGCCAGGCAAGGGATGTGCGTCAAACCGGCTAGTCCCAGAGCTGCAACGAGATTTCGCCCATTATCGCACACCACCAGGCCGGGCTTGAGGCTCACCGGCAGCAACCACTCGTCGGTCTGTTGTTCTATACCCCGCCACAACTCCTGTGCGGTGTGGGGCCTGTCCCCCAAACATATGAGTTTCAGAATGGCCTGCTGACGTTTACCCCGGGCTGTGCTGAAGTTGGTGGTGAAGGTGTGTGGCTGACTGGATGAGCAGGTGGAAGAAGAGGAGGAGGAAGCCGAGAAGGAGGAGGTGGCAACAGGAGGCAAAGAATGTTGCCCTGCGATCCTTGGCGGCGGAAGGACGTGCGCCAAACAGCTCTCCGCCTGGGGCCCAGCCTGCCACTACATTTACCCAGTGTGCAGTTAGGGAGATATAGCGTCCCTGGCCGTGCTTACTGGTCCACGTATCTGTCGGTTAGGTGGACCTTCGCTACAGATGGCGTTGCGCAGTGCACACTTGATTTTATAGGATACTTGGTTGTGCAGGGAAGGCACGGCTCTCTTGGAGAAGTAGTGGTGGCTGGGAACAACATACTGTGGGACAGCAAGCGACATGAGCTGTTTGAAGCTGTCTGTGTCCACCAGCCTAAATGACAGCATTTCATAGGCCAGTAGTTTAGAAATGCTGGCATTCAGGGCCAGGGATCGAGGGTGGCTAGGTGGGAATTTACGCTTTCTCTCAAATGTTTGTGAGATGGAGAGCTGAACGCTGCCGTGTGACATGGTTGAGATGCTTGGTGACGGAGGTGGTGGTGGTGTTGGTGGTACATCCCCTGTTTGCTGGGCGGCAGGTGCCAATGTTCCTCCAGAGGCGGAGGAAGAGGCCGAGGCGGCAGCAGCAGAAGAGGTAGCAGGGGGAGCCTGAGTGACTTCCTTGTTTTTAAGGTGTTTACTCCACTGCAGTTCATGCTTTGCATGCAGGTGCCTGGTCATGCAGGTTGTGCTAAGGTTCAGAACGTTAATGCCTCGCTTCAGGCTCTGATGGCACAGCGTGCAAACCACTCGGGTCTTGTCGTCAGCACATTGTTTGAAGAAGTGCCATGCCAGGGAACTCCTTAAAGCTGCCTTTGGGGTGCTCGGTCCCAGATGGCGGCGGTCAGTAGCAGGCGGAGTCTCTTGGCGGCGGGTGTTCTGCTTTTGCCCACTGCTCCCTCTTTTGCTACGCTGTTGGCTCCGTCTCACCACTGCCTCTTCCTCCGAACTGTGAAAGTCAGTGGCACGACCTTCATTCCATGTGGGGTCTAGGACCTCATCGTCCCCTGCATCGTCTTCCACCCAGTCTTGATCCCTGACCTCCTGTTCAGTCTGCACACTGCAGAAAGACGCAGCAGTTGGCACCTGTGTTTCGTCATCATCAGAGACTTGCTGAGGTGGTATTCCCATGTTCTCATAATCAGGAAACATAAGTGGTTGTGCGTCAGTGCATTCTATGTCTTCCACCGCTGGGGAAGGGCTAGGTGGATGCCCTTGGGAAACCCTGCCAGCAGAGACTTCAAACAGCATAAGAGAGTGCTGCATAACTTGAGGCTCAGACAGTTTCCCTGATATGCATGGGGGTGATGTGACAGACTGATGGGGTTGGTTTTCAGGCGCCATCTGTGCGCTTTCTGCAGAAGACTGGGTGGGAGATAATGTGAACGTGCTGGATCCACTGTCGGCCACCCAATTGACTAATGCCTGTACCTGCTCAGGCCTTACCATCCTTAGAACGGCATTGGGCCCCACCATATATCGCTGTAAATTCTGGCGGCTACTGGGACCTGAGGTAGTTGGTACACTAGGACGTGTGGATGTGGCAGAACGGCCACGTCCTCTCCCAGCACCAGAGGGTCCACTAACACCACCACGACCATGTCCACGTCCGCGTCCCTTACTAGATGTTTTCCTCATTGTTATCGTTCACCACAACAACAAAAATATTATTTGGCCCAATGTATTGAATTCAAATTCAGGCCTTTTTTTACAGACACCTAACACTATCTGGCTATCTATTTAGGTACCGTATTACACTAATACAGGCACAGCAGTAACCACCTATTTAGCTGACTATGAATTTGAGGCCTAGTATTTAGGCGCTGGGTGACAGGTATACGTTTTACGGACAGAATTAGACTGGGATATGCACAGTAGCGTGTGTGTGAAGTTATTGAGAATGACCCTATCAGCACCTTGATTCTGATATACCCTTTTAGGGATGTATTTAAAGTAGGCCTGATACAGCAGAAACCACTAAATTAGGAAATTGCTAAATTGGGAATTGTATTTCAACCCAGAACAAAAACTGTGCTTGGACGGACACTAAATAACTTGCCCAGCCACAGCAATAACCACAGATTTAGCTGGATATAAATTTGAGGCCTAGTATTTAGGCGCTGGGTGACAGGTATAGGTTTACTGACAGAATTAGACTTGGAAATGCACAGTAGCGGGTGTGTGAAGTTATTCTGAATGACCCTATGTGCACCTTGAATATTATATACCCTTTTAGGGATAGATTTCAAATAGCTCTGATACAGCAGAAACCACTAAATTATGAAATTGCTAAATTTGGAATTGTATATCAACCCAGAACAAAAAATGTGCTTTGACGGACACTAAATAACTTGACCAGCCACAACAGTACAGCAGTAACGACAGATTTAGCTGGATATAAATTTGAGGCCTAGTATTTAGGCGCTGGGTGACAGGTATAGGTTTACTGACAGAATTAGACTGGGATATGGCCAAAAAATAACCACACTATTGATGGTTAAATGCACTTGGTGTGACAGCTTGACCAACCACACTACTGAGGGTTAAATGCACTTGGTGACAGGCGCAGCTTGCCCCTGATGTAGTATATGGCCAAAAAATAAACAGACTATTGCTGGTTAAATGCACTTGGTGTGACAGCGTCACCCTGATGTAGGATTTAGCCAAAAAACAACCACACCATTGAGGGTTAAATGCACTAGGTGACAGCTTGCCCCTGATGTAGTATATGGCCAAAAAATAAACAGACTATTGCTGGTTAAATGCACTTGGTGTGACAGCTTCACCCTGATGTAGGATTTAGCCAAAAAACAACCACACCATTGAGGGTTAAATGCACTTGGTGACAGGCGCAGCTTGCCCCTGATGTAGTATATGGCCAAAAAATAACCAGACTATTGTTGGTTAAATGCACTTGGTGTGACAGCTTCACACTGATGTAGGAATTAGCCAAAAAACAACCACACCATTAAGGGTTAAATGCACTTGGTCGCAGCTTGTGCTGGCACACCACAAGACACAAAATGGCCGCCGATCACCCCAGAAAAAAGTGACTGACAAACGGTCTGGGCAGCCTAAAAACAGTGAGCAATTGAGTATCAGCAGCTCAATAATCCACAGCTGCAGATCGATCAATTAATCAAGTCCTTTGGAGGAGTTAATCTGCCTAATCTCGCCCTACTGTCGCAGCCGCAACCTCTCCCTATGCTGATCAGAGCAGAGTGACGGGCGGCGCTATGTGACTCCAGCTTAAATAGAGGCTGGGTCACATGGTGCTCTGGCCAATCACAGCCATGCCAATAGTAGGCATGGCTGTGATGGCCTCTTGGGGCAAGTAGTATGACGCTTGTTGATTGGCTGCTTTGCAGCCTTTCAAAAAGCGACAAGAAAGCGACGAACACCGAACCCGGACTTTTACGAAAATGTCCGGGTTCGGGTCTGTGTCACGGACACCCCAAAATTCGGTACGAACCCGAACTATACAGTTCGTGTTCGCTCATCCCTACTCTTGGGTTTTTACGCCCCAGGTGCATTATCTTGCACTTATCAACATAAAATTTTAGTTGCCAGATTTTTGACCATTCCTCTAGTTTTCCTAAATCCTTTTCCATTTGGTGTATCCCTCCAGGAACATCAACCCTGTTACAAATCTTTGTGTCATCAGCAAAAAGACACACCTTACCATCGAGGCCTTCTGCAATTACGCTGATAAAGATATTAAACAATATGGGTCCCAGAACAGATCCCTGAGGTACCCCACTGGTAACAAGACCTTGGTCTGAATATACTCCATTGACTACAACCCTCTGTTGTCTGTCCCTCAGCCACTGCCTAATCCATTCAACAATATGGGAGTCCAAGCCCAAAGACTGCAACTTATTCATAAGCCTTCTATGTTGGACAGTATCAAAAGCCTTACTAAAGTCTAGATAAGCGATGTCTACTGCACCTCCTCCATCTATTATTTTAGTCACCCAATCAAAAAAATCAATACGATTAGTTTGACATGATCCCCCTGAAGTAAACCCATGCTGTTTTTCATCTTTCAATCTGTGGAACATTTTAGATGTTCCACAATCCTCTCCTTAAGTATGGTTTCCATTAATTTCCCCACTATTGATGTCAGGCTTACTGGCCTATAGTTGCCCGATTCCTCCCTACTACCTTTCTTGTGAATGGGCGCAACATATGCTAATTTACAATCTTCTGGGACGACTCCTGTTGCCAGTGATTGGTTAAATAAATCTGTTAATGGTTTTGCGAGTTCACCGCTGAGCTCTTTTAATAGCTTTGGGTGTATCCTATCAGGCCCCTGTGAATTATTTGTATTAATTTTAGACAGCTGACTTAAAACCTCTTCCTCTGTAAAGACACATGCGTCAAAAGATTCATTAGTCTTCTTTCCTAACTGAGGTCCTTTTCCTTCATTTTCCTTTGTAAAAACAGAAGTATTCATTGAGGCAGTCAGCTAGTTCTTTATCTTCTTCCATATACTTTCCTTCTTTTGTTTTTAATTTGGTAATTCCTTGTTTTAGTTTCCTTTTTTCATTTATGTATCTGAAGAATGCCTTATCGCTTTTTCTCCCTGACTGAGCTAATTTCTCTTCTGCCTGTGCTTTAGAAGCTATTAGAACTTGTTTGGCCTCTCTCTGCCTAATCTTAATAATTTGCCTGTCACACTCTTTTTTTTTATACTTTCTAAATGCTATCTTTTTGTTTTTAATGATTTTGGCCACTTCTGCTGAGTACCACAGTGGTCTCTTCCTTTTTTTGCTTTTACTGACAAGCCTAATGCAATTTTCTGTTGCAATGAAACTGTTCCAATGAAACTGTACCAATCTGATAGGGACTCGTATACCACTAATCTAATTTTAGAAAAGTCAGTTTTTCTAAAATCTAAAACTTTTATTTTTGTGTGGTGTGGCTCAGTCACTGTACTTATAGTAAACCACACTGACTGGTGATCACTAGATCCCAAGCTTTCCCCTACAGTAATATCATATACCAAATTCCCATTTGTGAATACTAAATCTAAAATGGCCTCCTTCCGGGTTGGCTCTTCAACTACTGGCTGTAGAGATAATCCCAGTAGGGAATTTAGAATATCTGTACTCCTGGCAGAACTAGCTATTTTGTTAGCAAGGCATTCAAGGTG
Organism: Bufo gargarizans; assembly: GCF_014858855.1. Taxonomy (NCBI): domain Eukaryota; kingdom Metazoa; phylum Chordata; class Amphibia; order Anura; family Bufonidae; genus Bufo; species Bufo gargarizans. The sequence goes on along the minus strand of NC_058080.1, from coordinate 423,225,900 downwards.
TCACAGATAATGCCAATCTCTGTTAGTCCCAGCCTGAACCTATTCCGGCATCTGGATAAAATATCCTTCTTCAAGTTGCTGGGCAGAGCTCTCTTTGCCCGACTGCCATCAATGTTCACAGTCTTGACCCAGGTCAGGTACATCGAATGGGGCAAATGCTCTTGGAAGATTGCTTGTGCAAAACGATGCAGCTGTCCAAGACTTGTGGCAAACAATAATTTGGCCAGTTCTGGGGTGATGACAGTCAGGGGAATGTCAGGTACAGCCCCCTCAGAGAAGGCAAGGATGTCATTTATGGGGAGGTCCTGCATTGGCTGTGCAAACCTGTATGGAATTCCAGTAGATTTATAAGGTCTGAAATAAAGCCAAGGACTAAGCAGGAGTTGATTGATGGGATACTTAAGGTCTGGGATGATGTCCTAACTGTACAACAATGCAACAATTACATTGACCATCTGTATAAAGTCCTTCCATTAGTTATAGGAAAGAAAGGCCATGCCACTGGCATGTTTACATACTGTATTACTAAAGCTTTTCATGTTAGCCATGGAAGAATAAAGGGCAGACCTACTGTAGATCCATTATGTGGTCCTGGACTGAAGCTGCACCATTGTAATTCATTGGGATTGGGAAATGTAAATAAAAATGGTGCAATTGTTATTTTCTGCATTAAACCCATAATTAAAGTTTATTAACCACTTCAGCCCCGCTAGGTGAAACCCCCTTCATGACCAGAGCACTTTTTACACTTCGGCACTACACTACTTTCACCGTTTATCGCTCGGTCATGCAACTTACCACCCAAATGAATTTTACCTCCTTTTCTTCTCACTAATAGAGCTTTCATTTGGTGGTATTTCATTGCTGCTGGCAAAAAAATGAAATTTTTCACTTTCAGCTGTAAAATTTTGCAAAAAAAACGACATTCATATATAAATTTTTCACCAAATTTATTGTTCTACATGTCTTTGATAAAAAAAAAATGTTTGGGCAAAAAAAAAATGGTTTGGGTAAAAGTTATAGCATTTACAAACTATGGTACAAAAATGTGAATTTCCGCTTTTTGAAACAGCTCTGACTTTCTGAGCACCTGTCATGATTCCTGAGGTTCTACAATGCCCAAACAGTAGAAAACCCCCACAAATGACCCCATTTCGGAAAGTAGACACCCTAAGGTATTCGCTGATGGGCATAGTGAGTTCATAGAACTTTTTATTTTTTGTCACAAGTTAGCGGAAAATGATGATGATTTTATTTTTTTTAGTTTTTCTTACAAAGTCTCATATTCCACTAACTTGCGACAAAAAAAAAAAAATTCTAGGAACTCACCATGCCCCTCACAGAATACCTTGGGGTGTCTTCTTTCCAAAATGGGGTCACTTGTGGGGTAGTTATACTGCCCTGGCAATTTAGGGGCCCAAATGTGTGAGAAGAACTTTGCAATCAAAATGTGTAAAAAATGACCGGTGAAATCCAAAAGGTGCACTTTGGAATATGTGCCCCTTTGCCCACCTTGGCAGCAAGAAAGTGTGACACATCTGGTATCGCCGTACTCAGGAGAAGTTGGGGAATGTGTTTTGGGGTGTCATTTTACATATACCCATGCTGGGTGAGAAAAATATCTTGGTCAAATGCCAACTTTGTATTAAAAAAAGTGGGAAAAGTTGTCTTTTGCCAAGATATTTCTCTCATCCAGCATGGGTATATGTAAAATTACACCCCAAAACACATTCCCCAACTTCTCCTGAGTACGGCGATACCAGATGTGTCACACTTTTTTGCTGCCAAGGTGGGCAAAGGGGCACATATTCCAAAGTGCACCTTTCAGATTTTGCAGGCCATTTTTTACACATTTTGATTGCAAGGTACTTCTCACACATTTGGGCCCCTAAATTGCCAGGGCAGTATAACTACGCCACAAGTGACCCCATTTTGGAAAGAAGACACCCCAAGGTATTCCGTGAGGGGCACTGCGAGTTCCTAGAATTTTTTATTTTTTGTCACAAGTTAGCGGAAAATTATGATTTTTTTTTTTCTCTTTTTTCCTTACAAAGTCTCATATTCCACTAACTTGCGACAAAAAATAAAAAATTCTAGGAACTCGCCATGCCCCTCACGGAATACCTTGGGGTGTCTTCTTTCCAAAATGGGGTCACTTGTGGCGTAGTTATACTGCCCTGGCAATTTAGGGGCCCATATGTGTGAGAAGTACTTTGCAATCAAAATCTGTAAAAAATGACCGGTGAAATCCGAAAGGTGCACTTTGGAATATGTGCCCCTTTGCCCACCTTGGCATCAAAAAAGTGTCACACATCTGGTATCGCCGTACTCAGGAGAAGTTGGGGAATGTGTTTTGGGGTGTCATTTTACATATACCCATGCTGGGTGAGAGAAATATCTTGGCAAAAGACAACTTTTCCCATTTTTTTATACAAAGTTGGCATTTGACCAAGATATTTTTCTCACCCAGCATGGGTATATGTAAAATGACACCCTGAAACACATTCCCCAACTTCTCCTGAGTACGGCTATACCAGATGTGTGACACTTTTTTGCAGCCTAGATGCGCAAAGGGGCCCAAATTCCTTTTAGGAGGGCATTTTTAGACATTTGGATCCCAGACTAAAAAGCCAGGGCAGTATAAATACCCCACATGTGACCCCACTTTGGAAAGAAGACACCCCAAGGTATCCAATGAGGGGCCTGGCAAGTTCATAGAATTTTTTTTTTTTTGCATAAGAAATTGATTATTTTTTTTTTTCTCACAAAGTCTCACTTTCCGCTAACTTAGGACAAAAATTTAAATCTTTCATGGACTCAATATGCCCCTCAGCAAATACCTTGGGGTGTCTTCTTTCCAAAATGGGGTCAGTTGTGGGGTGTTTGTACTGCCCTGGCATTTGAGGGTCTCCGCAATCATTACATGTATGGCCAGCATTAGGAGTTTCTGCTATTCTCCTTATATTTAGCATACAGGTAATGAGATTTTTTTTCCGTTCAGCCTCTGGGCTGAAAGAAAAAAATGAACGGCACAGATTTCTTCATTCGCATCGATCAATGTGGATGAAAAAATCTCTGCCAAAAAAAAAAAATGGAGGGGAAAGGCGTCTGCCAGGACATAGGAGCTCCGCCCTACATCCATACCCACTTAGCTCGTATGCCCTGGCAAACCAGATTTCTCCATTCACATCAATCGATGTGGATGAATAAATCATTGCCGGGATTTATTTTTATTTTTTTATATATATATATACAAAGTGCTTGCCAAAGCATAGGAACGCCGCCTCCTCCTCAGCTCGTATGCCTCGGCAAACGTATCTGTCACTGCAGAGGAGAAAATCCCGTCTTGCAGCGCCGCATACACCGACTTGCGTGTAATCTGACAGCAGCGCAATGCTTCTGTCAGAATGCACATCGGTGCTGCAGCTAGTCAATCGGTTGGTCCACCTGGAAGGTAAAAAAAGAAAAAAAAAAAAAAAAAGAAAAAACCAGGCCGCAACGCAATAATTTTATTAACTTTGCAACAGAACATATAAACTTTAACTTTTTTAACTGAACATTAACGTGTTTGCTTACTGGTGTGTTTTTTTTTTTGTTTTTGTTTTTTACCTTTATAGAACAAACCTCTCCTTCCCCATGGGTCAATGTGCAAAGCGCAAATCGCCCAAAGATGTGGCGAAGTGCGTTATGCACTTTGTCCCATGTGAAAGGAGACGTTTGCAGCAGCAGTGAGTGAATGGGCCCTAATAGCCCTGTGTGCCTGTCCTGGTGAGATGATCCCTATGCTAATAGTGTACCTGTGAGTGGTACTTCCGGAAACACTCTCCAAAGCATAGGGCAGGGTGGTCCGGACAGTCAGGACAGAAATAGCGGGTGTCACGCCTTATTCCACTCCTGCTACAGACACGACATCTTTTTCGGGGTGACTGTTGGGTTGAGGTACCAGGAACGACATTGGGGAAATGTCGCTCGTGTAGACGGCTAACTACACTGGTGGTTGGGGCCACGGAACCTCCGGGATACAGGAGGTTCTCGATGATCTCTTCCTGAAATTTGAGGAAGGATCCAGTTCTCCCAGCCTTACTGTAGAGAACAAAACTATTGTACAGAGCCAATTGAATTAAATATACAGACACCTTCTTATACCAGCGTCTGGTGCGTCGGGAAACTAAATACGGAGACAACATCTGGTCATTGAAGTCGACCCCTCCCATGTGGAGGTTATAGTCGTGGACTGAGAGGGGCTTTTCAATGACACGGGTTGCTCGCTCAATTTGTATTGTCGTGTCTGCGTGAATGGAGGAGAGCATGTAAACGTCACGCTTGTCTCTCCAATTCACCGCGAGCAGTTCTTCGTTACACAGTGCGGCCCTCTGCCCCCTTGCAAGACGGGTGGTAACGAGCCGTTGGGGGAAGCCCGCGCGACTAGTTCGCGCGGTACCACAGGCGCCAATCCGTTCTAGAAACAAATGCCTAAAGAGGGCCACACTTGTGTAAAAATTGTCCACATAAAGATGGTACCCCTTGCCGAATAAGGGTGACACCAAGTCCCAAACTGTCTTCCCACTGCTCCCCAGGTAGTCAGGGCAACCGACCGGCTCCAGGGTCTGATCTTTTCCCTCATAGACCCGAAATTTGTGGGTATAGCCTGTGGCCCTTTCACAGAGCTTATACAATTTGACCCCATACCGGGCGCGCTTGCTTGGGATGTATTGTTTGAAGCCAAGGCGCCCGGTAAAATGTATCAGGGACTCGTCTATGCAGATGTTTTGCTCTGGGGTATAAATATCTGCAAATTTCTGGTTGAAATGGTCTATGAGGGGCCGAATTTTGTGGAGCCGGTCAAAAGCAGGGTGGCCCCTGGGACGGGAGGCGGTGTTGTCACTAAAGTGCAGGAACCGCAGGATGGCCTCAAAACGTGCCCTGGACATGGCAGCAGAGAACATGGGCATGTGATGAATCGGGTTTGTGGACCAATATGACCGCAATTCATGCTTTTTTGTCAGGCCCATGTTGAGGAGGAGGCCCAGAAAAGTTTTAAGTTCGGAAACTTGGACTGGTTTCCACCGGAAAGGCTGGGCATAAAAGCTTCCCGGGTTAGCGGTGATAAATTGTGTGGCATACCTGTTTGTTTCGGCCACAACTATGTCTAAAAGCTCCGCAGTCAAGGACAGCTCAAAAAATCCCAGGGCCGAACCGATCTGAGCCGTCTCAACCCGAACTCCAGACTGGGCAGTGAAAGGGAAAACTACAGGTGCGGCTGAAGTTGGGGACTGCCAATCAGGGTTTGCCAGCAGCTCTGGGATTCTAGGGGCTCTACGGGCACGTCTTTGCGGTGGCTGCGACGGGGTCACTACTGCACGTGCCACCGTACCAGCTTCAACTGCCCTTCTGGTGCTCGCTACTTCACCAGGTTGTATGGCAGTGCTGGTACTAGGTCCAGGGAGGGCTCGGCTGCTGGTGTATGCCTCACCACGTAATCCGACAGCACCAGCCCCACTCTGCTGCTCTTGAAGCGGATCCTGCGCAACCTGCGGTCTAGCGACACGGGGCCGGGTACGCCTGGTGGTATCAGGGACCTCAGCATCCTCGTCCGAACTTTGGGTCAGAGAGCCACTGCTTTCTACAGGTTCGTATTCTGACCCGCTGGATTCATCAGATGAGGGTTCCCACTCCTCATCCGACTGGGTCAGAAGCCTGTAGGCCTCTTCAGAAGAATACCCCCTGTTAGACATGTGGGCAACTAAATTTAGGGGTATTCCCTGAGACTACCCAAGAAAAAAAAAGCAAGCCTGTCTTACAAAGGGGAGGCTAGCGAAGTACCGGAGGCCGCTGCGGTTGATAAAAAATATCAAAACTGATTTTTTTATCGCCGCAGTGCGTGTAAAGTGAATGTGCAGTGATCAAAAAAAAATTTTTTTTTGTCACTGCGGTGGGGCGGGTGTGGGCGAACGCACGTGTGGGCGACCGATCAGGCCTGATCGGGCAAACACTGCGTTTTGGGTGGAGGGCGAACTAAAGTGACACTAGTACTATTATAGATCTGACCGTGATCAGTTTTGATCACTTCCAGATACTATAAAAGTACAAATGCTGATTAGCGATACGCTAATCAGCGAATAACGGACTGCGGTGCGGTGGGCTGGGCGCTAACTGATCGCTAACTACCTAACCAAGGGACCTAAACTATACCTAAAACCTAACGGTCAATAACAGTGAAAAAAAAAAGTGACAGTTTGCACTGATCACTTTTTTCTTTTCACTTGTGATTGACAGGGGTGATCAAAGGGGTGATCAAAGGGTTAATTGGGGTTCAGGGGGGTGATCAGGGGCTATAGTGTAGTGTTTGGTGTACTCACTGTGAAGCCTGCTCCTCTGCTGGATCCAACCGACGAAAAGAACCAGCAGAGGAGCAGGCAGCCATATAACAGATCATATTTACAAATATGATCTGCTATCTGGCACTTTGATTGGATTTTTTAAAAATCAGCTACCTGCCAGCCACGATCATTGGCTGGCAGGTTGCTGACGAAATACTTCTGTGCGAAATGCCGGCGCGAACTGCGCATGCGCGCGCGCATAGTCGCGTCATCTCGCGTCTCGCGAGATGACGCGTATATGTGTGACTGTGCGCAGCGCTGCCACCACCGGACCGCACATCTGCGTTAGGCGGTCCGGAGGTGGTTAAAATGAAACCCTGAATCAGGAGAACTCAAAAAAAAATTTTAACGGTCCACATACCTGGGTCTGCTGCTGGGTGATGGTCCGAACCGCCAAAAAAATACAAAAAATTTAAGGACGAGAAAACCAGTGGCATGTAGTGCTCTGTGGAAAGTGTTTATTTTTTTTCTCTAAAAATAAGCACCTCCTCAGGGACCCAAGACAATAAAGCCCCTTTCACACGGGGCGAGCATTCCACGCGCAATGAATCCGGACCCATTCACTTCAATGGGGCTGTTCAGATGAGCGGTGATTTTCACGCTTCACTTGTGCGCTGCAAAGAAATTAATGCGGATGCAAGAAAATCACAAGCATCCACAAGCAAGTGTTGATACAGTGCGATTTTCACGCATGGTTGCTAAGAAATGATAGGAATGAGCAACCCCATTAAAGTCAATTTACTGTACTATTTTCCCTTATAACATGGTTATAAGGGAAAATAATAGCATTCTTAATACAGAATGCCTACTAAAATGTGGCTTGATGGGTTAAAAAAAATGGAAAAAAATAACTCACTTCATCCGCTTGTTCGCGCAGCCGGAATGTCTTCTTTCTTCTTCTTTCAGGACCTGCAAAAGGACCTTTGATGATCTAATCTTCTGTCTTCATTCAGCAGGACCTGTGCTGATGTCACCGTCATCAAATGTCCTTTGGCAGGTCCTGAAAGAAGAAGAAAGAAGACATGCTGGCTGCGCGAACAAGCGGATGAGGTGACTTCATTTTTATTTATTTTTATAACCCCTCAAGCCACATTTTAGTAAGCATTCTGTATTAAGAATGCTATTATTTTCCCTTATAACCATGTTATAAGGGAAAATAATACAATCTACAGAACACCTAACCCAAATCCGAACTTCAGTGAAGAAGTCCCGATTCGGGTCTGGGTACAACAATCAGTTTTTTTCTCAAGTGCATGCAAAACTGACTGAAATTGCGTACGCACTCGCACAATTTTCCCTGAACGCAAACGCATCCAGACCTAATCCGGACACGCTCGTCTGAAAGGGGCCTAAGAATGTTTTGTGTTATGTTTTCCAATAGCAACATGAATGGGCTTCTATAACTTATTTAACTTGTAATCAGGCCTCATCCACAAGACAGGGAAATACAGGGACTGAAATCCATCAGCACCTACCCCACCTCTCTTTTCTCAGCAGTGGCTGGAGTGTACAGTATGTACACAAGGCAGAGCTCCTTATCTCTATATAACACTCTATACAGATACATACAATAGCTTCATAGACAGTAACACTCAAGGTAGGACTAAAAACACAGGTCAGCAGACAGTATCACACTCTATACACATACATATGATAGCTTCATAGACAGTATCACACCTAATAGTATTAGATACACGGGCCAGAAGACAGTATCACACAGAACAGAATTAGAAACACAGCTTAGAAGACAGTATCACACATGAAATAATTAGATACACAGCTCTGCAGATAGTATCACACATGGTAGGATTAGATACGCAGCTCCGCAGGCAGTATGACACATGATAGGATTAGATACACAACGCAGCAAACATTATCAAACACTATAGGCTTAGACACACGACTCTGCAGACAGTATCACACATGGTAGGATTAGATACACAGCTCAGCAGGCAGTATCACACACAATAGACTTAGATACATGACTCTTCAGACAGTATCACACATGATAGGATTAGACACACAGTTCAGCAGATAGTATCACACATGGTAGTATTAGTATGGTAGGATTAGCTACGCAGCTCAGTAGACAGTATCATACACAATGTGATTAGATACACAACTCAACAGGCAGTATCACACATAATTGGATTATATACAAAACTCAACAGGCAGAATCACACATAATAGGATTAGATATGCATCTTAGCAGGCAGTATCACACATAATAGGATTAGATACACAGCTCTGCAGACAGTATCACACATGATAGGATTAGATACACAGCTCAGCAGACAGGATCAAACACAATAGGCTTTGACACATGACTCTGCAGACAGTATCACACATGGTAGGATTAGATACACAGCTCAGCAAACAGTATCACACAGAATAGGATTAAATACACAACTCTGCAAACAATATTACACATGATAGGATTAGATACACAGCTGAGAAGACAGTATCATACATAATAGGATTAGATACACAGTTCAGTAGATAGTATCACACATGGTAGTATTAGATACCCAGACCAGCAGACAGAATCAAACATGGTAGGATTAGCTATGCAGCTTAAGAGGCAGTATCACACATGATAGGATTATATACGCAGCTCAGCAGGCAATATTACACATGATAGGATTAGATACACAGCTCAGCAGACAATCAATAACCAATAAGTATTTTAAATGTCATGCAAAAATTGCGATGTATACTGACACCCAATGTGTCTGAATTGTATTATTTACATTTGTAACATGTAATGGGACTGTTAAAAGTATTTCATAATTTATGCATAATACTGTGGTTGGTGTGTGTTATTTTGAATATAATAAAATACTAGACTAGCACTGTATACTGACACCAAGTGTATCTAAATCATAGTATATACCATATAGAATTGTAGTGAACAGTGGCACAGGTCAAAATATATGGTAATCTTTGCACAGTAAAAAGAGCAACTATTTTTCATCTATGTTAAATGTAAGATCTGATCTGCACCCGGTCAAATTTCACAATTGTAATTCCATTACCGGGTCTTTACTTTAAGTTCAAGTATTTAGCTAATAACACAATGTGCAACCTGCTGTTTGAATGTTGTATTGCACTTTATCCAATTTAGATATAATGTAATTTTGTGACACATCTCAGGAAATGTTGAGATAACTTAAGTGATCAGTTAAGTGTGGACACATCTGTACATACAGTACAGACCAAAAGTTTGGACACACCTTCTCATTCAAAGAGTTTTCTTTATTTTCATGACTATGAAAATTGTAGATTCACACTGAAGGCATCAAAACTATGAACTAACTAACTCCTCAGTTAGGAAAGAAGACTAATGAATCTTTTGACGCATGTGTCTTTACAGAGGAAGAGGTTCTAAGTAAACTGTCTAAAATTAATACAAATAAGTCACAGGGGCCTGATGGGATACACCCAAAGCTATTAAAAGAGCTCAGCGGTGAACTCGCAAAACCATTAACAGATTTATTTAACCAATCACTGGCAACAGGAGTCGTCCCAGAAGATTGGAAATTAGCAAATGTTGTGCCCATTCACAAGAAAGGTAGTAGGGAGGAATAGGGCAACTATAGGGCCAGTAAGCCTGACATCAATCGTGGGGAAATTAATGGAAACCATACTTAAGGAGAGGATTGTGGACCATCTAAAATCCCATGGATTGAAAGATGAAAAACAGCATGGGTTTACTTCAGGGAGATCATGTCAAACTAATCTTATTGATTTTTTTGATTGGGTGACTAAAATAATAGATGGAGGAGGTGCAGTAGACATCGCTTATCTAGACTTTAGTAAGGCTTTTGATACTGTCCCAGATAGAAGGCTTATCAATAAAGTGCAGTCATTGGGCTTGGACTCCCATATTGTTGAATGGATTAGGCAGTGGCTGAGGGACAGGCAACAGAGGGTTGTAGTCAATAGAGTATATTCAGACCAAGGTCTTGTTACCAGTGGGGTACCTCAGGGATCTGTTCTGGGACCCATATTGTTTAATATCTTTATCAGCGAAATTGCAGAAGGCCTCAACGGTAAGGTGTGTCTTTTTGCTGATGATACAAAGATTTGTAACAGGGTTGATGTTCCTGGAGGAATACACCAAATGGAAAAGGACTTAGGAAAACTAGAGGAATGGTCAAAAACCTGGCAACTAAAATTTAATGTTGATAAGTGCAAGATAATGCACCTGGGACGCAAAATCCCAAGAGCAGAATATAAAATCAGTGATACAGTCCTAACCTCAGTATCTGAGGAAAGGGATTTAGGGGTCATCATTACAGAAGACTTAAAGGTAGGCAGACAATGTCACAGAGCAGCAGGAAATGCTAGCAGAATGCTTGGGTGTATAGCAAGAGGAATTACCAGTAGAAAGAGTGAGGTGCTCATGCCGCTCTACAGAGCACTAGTGAGACCTCATTTGGAGTATTGTGCTCAGTACTGGAGACCATATCTCCAGAAGGATATTGATACTTTGGAGAGAGTTCAGAGAAGAGCTACTAAACTGGTACATGGATTGCAGGATAAAACTTACCAGGAAAGATTAAAGGACCTTAACATGTATAGCTTGGAAGAAAGACGAGACAGAGGGGATATGATAGAAACTTTTAAATACATAAAGGGAATCAACAAGGTAAAAGAGGAAAGAATATTTAAAGAAGAAAAACTGCTACAAGAGGACATAGTTTTAAATTAGAGGGGCAAAGGTTTAAAAGTAATATCAGGAAGTATTACTTTACTGAGAGAGTAATGGATGCATGGAATAGCCTTCCTGCAGAAGTGGTAGCTGCAAATACAGTGGAGGAGTTTAAGCATGCATGGGATAGGCATAAGGCCATCCTTCATATAAGATAGGGCCAGGGGCTATCCATAGTATTTAGTATATTGGGCAGACTAGATGGGCCAAATGGTTCTTATCTGCCGACACATTCTATGTTTCTATGTTTCTATGAATAAACCCCATTTATAAGGCAAGAAATCCCACTTATTAAACCTGTCAGGGCACACCTATGAAGTGAAAATCATTTCAGGTGACTACCTCTTGAAGCTCATCAAAAGAATGCCAAGAGTGTGCAAAGCAGTAATCAAAGCAAAAGGTGGCTACTTTGAAGAACCTAGAATATGACATATTTTCAGTTGTTTCACACTTTTTTGTTATGTATATAATTTCACATGTGTTAATTTATAGTTTTGATGCCTTCAGTGTGAATCTACAATTTTTTATAGTCATGAAAATAAAGAAAACTCTTTGAATGAGAAGGTGTGTCCAAACTTTTGGTCTGTACCATAAATCTTGACTGGGTAACAATTCTTAGCTGGGAATCAATTAGATGCTGAGTATATTTGAAATTCTGTGAAAGTATGTGAGCTTCAGTGAGAATATATACATAAATATAAATTCTTTGGTTTCAAATATTTCCTCAGGGTGGTTGGCCTGGTAGTAAGATTTGTATGTTAGTCTTATGTTGGTCATAAAAAAGTCACTTAAAATCCAATAGGTAAAAGGTTGTAGAAAGATAAAAAATATAAATAAAAATTATTTGCCTGGACTGTGCAGGGCTCCCAAAGCCAGGCTCTGCAAAGAACTCCCATAACAAGCCAGGACCATCAAACTCCTCTCCCTCTGGCTTGTCATGCTCAGCTGTCCAGGGTATATACTGTGCCATATACCACCAGTGCGCCTGGTAGGCATCCTCCAGCCATAGCTCCTGCCATACCCGGTGCTCTAGTTCCTTCACCCATTCCTCCAGGGGCTGCTCTCCCAGGAAGGGCATCCACAGGGCCACTTGCTTCTGCAACCGCTGCTCTTCACTGGGGAGACTCTCACCCCGCTGGTATTGTACATTATCCAGGGCCTGGTACCAGATGCCTTTCCTTAATGCATCCCGGCCATCCAGGTTCTCCTCCTCGTATAACACTGCTGGTTCCATCCTGTTGCTTTTTAGGGTCGCTGTACTGGGACATGCGTTGCCCTTAAATTGTAGAATCCACAGAAATGGTGTCTCCTGTAGCTGTCCTTCTGGCTGTAGGAACGATCCCGCTGCTTGCCACCAATTGTAACGGACCGTTTCAGCAGACAAGGGGTTAAAATCCGTTTAGGCGATATGCCCCTTTCTGAGAGACAGGCACAGCTACTGCAGAACACCAAACTCCCGAAACTGGATACAAAATAGCACTCCAAACTGGAACCTCGCGAATAGCTGCTAGCAGACGAACAGGAAAAGCATACAATCAGCTTACACTCCTGACAATCAGTCTCTAACAGCATACAGGGAATCCCCCCAATAACGAGACAAGGCTCCGTGTTGAGGGTCAAGCAGTGGTCTGACGTGCTGGCACACCCAGCCTGGTTTTTATTACAGTTGTTGCAAATACAGGACAGATACAACACATCCCCACAATGCATCATGGTTTCCTCCTCTCTGTCCCGGAGATAACCGAGAAGTAATCCAATTATCTCTCAGGACAAAGGGAAATCGCCAATACACATGTGGAGACAACAGGACAGACATCACCATTTAAACACACAATGGGACATTGGAACACACCCAGCATTTTCCTCCCCTCTGTCTATCCACCCAACTGTCTCCCAAGCTGACAAGTTACACAAACATATATACACTTGGTTCTTTAAAGTGGTATACCCATATGCCCTAACATACGTACAGGAATTACCGTATATAGTGGCTGGGTTTGCCACAGGGCCATAATCCCGAGGCAAGAGGCTTTTAAACAGGCCTCCCCAAAACCCAGTGGCGAGGTTGGTTTCGCCACAATTGCATGGACATGTCAACATGTAGATGATTTTTTTTTGTCAGTGCAGTTGCTTTTTAGACGCCTGAACTGACTTGTGGGGATATTTGTTAACCATCTTGGGAGATGGCAACTGGAAAAAGGAATGTGACTGTTTTTCATGATGGGCTTTTGGTACGTACTGCATGTAAGTTTGTTGTCGTTAATTTGAATCAATAGGTCGAGAAATTCTATTTGTGTTTTGGTGATTTTGTTTGAAAATTGTAGGTTTAGGTTATTTATATTTATGTTCTCCAGAAAGGATTGTAGGGCGGTTTCAGTGTCCTGCCAAATGAATATGATGTAATCTATGTAACGTTTCCAGAGCACCAGACTGCCCCCCATAAGTGGTTGCACAACATCTTCTTCCCATTGAGACATGAAGATGTTGGCTAGCTAGGGGCAAATCTGGTACCCATGGCAGTTCCACTTGTTTGTAAATAGTAGTCTGATTCAAATAGGAAATAGTTGTGTGTGAGTATGTAACGAAAACCAGCAATGATAAAGTTAATTTGTTCCTCTTTTAGTTGGTTATTGTTCGTTAGGTGTTTTTTTTGAGTGCGTTGAGGCCTTGTTCATGGTCTATAATGGTGAAAAGTGAATTCACGCCTAATGTACCTAAGGTCCAATTTTGTTGATATTCCAGTGTTTCGAGTATGGTGATGATATTGGTGGTGTCTTTTTTGTAGGAAGGAATAGTTTTGACAAATGGTTGTAATATTTTATCAATATATTGAGACAAATTAGATGTTATTGAACCTATTCCTGAAATGATTAGTCTTCCTGGTGGTGTGGTTGGGTTCTTATGGATTTTTGACATGCAATAGAAAGCTGGTAACCCTTTTTGAGTTGTTGTTATAAATTAATATTCCCTTTCTAATAAAATTTATTTATCTTGTCCTGTATTGCAAAGGTCTATTAGTTTTTCATGGTAGTCTTCTGTTGGGTTAGATTCTAATTTTAGGTATGTCTCATGGTCCGAAAGTTGGCGTCTACATTTGTGGTTGTACATGTTGGAGTCTAATATGAATATAGCTCCTCCTTTATCGAACGGCCTTATTGTGATTTATTCCATCTCTTGTAATTGTTTCATGGCTTCTTTTTCTTTCTTAGTTAGATTGTTAGTTGTTGGATGTTTTTTTTTTATTTTCTAATGTCTAATTCTACCCTTTTGCGGAATGCTGAGATTTCTTTACTAATTTCTTGTCTTGGGAATTATTTAGATTTGTTTTTTAATTCTGTGTGTGTATATTCAGTGTTCTCTTGAATTTGGACGTTAATTGGGTTAATTAGGTTTTTTAGGAAGTATTTCTTCAGGCATAGTTTTCTGATATATTTCTTTAAGCCTATGTAAGTGGCAAATTTATTTAAATTGGTTGTGGGTGCGAATTTTAATCCTTTGTTTAGTAGATTTTTTTGATCCGTCGATAGGGAAATTTGACTTAGATTGATAGTTATGTTTGCCTGTTCTATCTTTTGTGTTGTCTGACTGGGTGGTTTTCTTTGACCTCCTCTTCGTATCTTTCTCTTCTTTGGTGGGGGTAGGGTTTGGGTGGAATCCAAGTTTGTTGTGGTGGATATTTATTTGGTGATGTCTCTCGTATGTGGGATTTTTGTTGTGGATATCTTGATGGGCGATCCTTTGTATGTTCCACATATGTGTTGTTGTGTCTTTGTCTGAGATTGTATTCGTGGGTGGGTATGTAGTCTTGATTGTGGCTTTTCCCCAAAGTTTGTGAGGGTGTTTTTTTTGTGTCTCATTCTGTGATGTGGGGGAGTTTGGGCTAAAAAATGGGGGGAAGCTAGTGTTTTGTATCTGTTTGTAGTTGTGATGTTATATCATGGGGGTGAGTTATTTGGGTTTTGGTTGTTGTGTTTCTTTCTATCTTTTTTGTCTTCTTGTTCCCTTTCTTTTTACCTGTTGAGGGTTCTTCCTTTCTGTAGGGGATTCTCTATCGTATTATCCCACCATTCTGATTGGTGTGAGGTATGTTCGTTTTGTTTATTATATTTTAGTTTTTTCATCTTTTTATAGATTATTTCCCGTTCTAATAAGTCTATTCCTTTGCAGATTCTATCTTGCCATTTCATGTATTCATCGTCTTTTGGAGCTTTGTCTAGTGTTTCTTTTAGTCTTTCAATTTGGGTTAAAATTTCTTCTAACATTTTAATTATTAGTTGTGCCAGTGTGCAGGATTGGGTCTTCAAAAAAGTATCCCATTCTTCCTTGAACTTTTTGCTATATAGGTCTTGTGCTGGATCTTTTGTTAGGGTTAAGCCCTTAGGTGTAAATTCTCTTTCTAGATATTGTGTTAGGGTTTTAATCTTCCACAAATGTTTCAGTTGCTTGTGTAGAAGTTTATCTAGTTCTTTAAATGTGCCTGTATATGATAATGTGGTACTAGTTGATGAATCATTGGTAGTTTGTTCGTCAAATGTATAGAGTTCTATTTTTCTACATTTGTCTTCCATGCAGCTTCAAATGTTCATTTTTACTAAATTGGGAGCTCAGACTGTTGAGTGTTTGAAGACTTGTCAAAATAGTTGACAAGTGGCTCACCAGTCTAATAAGATGGAATGAGGTGCTCTATCATCGGCACACCCAAAGGCCGTTATATGTAAGAGAAGAATTGTAAATAGGTATGATAGGCACACTCTCATATGTTGCTGCATGGAATGAATACAGAGACAGTGATAGTTTTAAAATTGCATGTTTATTTTTATATCTAAATATAAAAAAATAGGTATAAAATGTTGATAGGGGTGGGGAGTCTTCTTTATTTCTTAAATTTAAGATGGATAATCGGCTGGGATGTATGGTAATATAGTGTTTGGGAATATAGTGTTTAGATGTGGTTGTATGTCATGTTCAACTTCGCTGAATACATCAAATACATATAGTGTCAAGTGCTCAATTTAGTGCTGGGTGCATAGATAGGCTGAGTACACTTATGCTGAATACATAAAGTGCCAGATTTGGGTGTATGTACTGAATGCTTGTATTAGTGCTGAGTGTATAGATATGCTGGGTATATGGATATATATACACTGATACCGGATAAATCTTGACTTAATAAAAATTCTTAGCTGGGTATCAATTAAAAGCTGAGTATATTTGAAATTCATTGAAAGTATGTGAGCTTCAGTGAGAATATGTACACAAATATAAATACTTTGGTTTTTAAATATTTCCTCAGGGTGGTTGGCCTGGTAGTAAGATTTGTATGTTAGTCTTATGTTGGTCATAAAAAAGTAAATAGGTAAAAGGTTGTAGAAATATGAAAAAAATAAAATAAAGAAATAAAAATGAAATGAGAATAATATAATTGGTTCCGCTTTGGATCAGTACTTTAACGTTCCGCTGTGTGCTGTTCCGTTCGTTCGATCTCTTTCTTTACCCTACAAGGACCTATGAGGCGTCCCACGTGGTCCGTTGTGGCTGTGTTGCAGCGTCTCATGTGACAAGGCGGGGCAACGCATCACTCCTGGCGGTGGTTGCGATACGTCCTTAATTTCAGGGCGGAAGTTCGCTATTGGAGTGTCGGATCGTAATTGACTTTTAGCTTTTAGCTCTTTGTGATTGGCTTCAAGCTTTAATTTCTTGATCTTTCGAAAAAGCAATAATTCAAATAATTTCAAATAACTTTAACTTGTATGACCTTCGAGTTCCTTTTACCAAACGCGTTTCGGAGCCTATTTACTGCTCCTTTCTCAGTGGCTTAGAGTAGTGTACTGGTACTAGTAAGGGTATTTTAAGCAGTTTTCCTAAAGTGGGCGTTACAATTATCTAATTAAGCGATTTCGAATATCCGGACTGGGTTTTGTTAGATTTTGGTTTCATCCGAGTGATAATCGCATGCATGAAAGCGGGCGACTTGTTTTGAAATATTAAAAGTTGGTCTATTTCAGAACATTGAGAATTAGCCTGTTCGAAACCAATGTTGTATTTCCCTTAATATCTCAATTGAGTGTTATATCTTGGGCATTTGGAGTTGTTCGGTCTTATTTGAATTGTAGACCTTGGGAATCTTTGGATGATGGTTCCTTTATAATTTTTTCTCCGTGTATTTTTGTGATTTTTTTTGCAAATTGGTTTTCTCATGAAAAAACGCAGGTGCGCTTCAAGTGCAGTTCTTATGTGTTTTCATGTTTTAGATCAGTGTTTCCCAACCAGTGTGCCTCCAGCTGTTGCAAAACTACAACTCCCAGCATGCCCGGACAGCCTTTAGCTGTGCAGGCATGCTGGGAGTTGTAGTTTTGCAACACCTGGAGGCACACTGGTTGGGAAACACTGTTTTAGATATTATATGTTGTATGCAGTTCTATCATCTTGCAATCATTTTTGATCCTTTATTTCGTTGGACTTGATGGGATATATAGTAGATGAGTGTTGGTCATAAAAAATGCATATTTTGTGTTTTGTTTGCGTTTTTGTTCTTTTGTGTTTGGTATTTGATCCTTCATTTGGTTTGTAATTGATGGCATATATAGTACCTGAGTGTTAGTCATAAAAATGCAAATGTTATACCAACATTTTATACCCATTTTTAATATTTAGATATAAAAATAAACACACAATTTTAACCACCTCAGCCCCCCTAGCTTAAACACACTTAACGACCAGACCACTTTTTACAATTCTACAATACAGTACTTTCACCGTTTATTACTTGGTCATGCAACTTACCACCCAAATGAATTTTACCTCCTTTTCTTCTCACTAATAGAGCTTTCATTTGGTGGTATTTCATTGCTGCTGACATTTTAACTTTTTTTGTTATTAATCGAAATTTAAAGAAATTTTTGCAAACAAATGACATTTTTCAATTTCAGTTGTAATTTTTTTTTAAAAAAACAATATCCATATATAAATTTTTCACTAAATTTATTGTTCTATATGTCTTTGATAAAAAAAAAATGTTTGGGTAAAAGTTATAGCGTTTACAAACTATGATACAAAAATGTGATTTTCCGCTTTTTGAAGCAGCTCTGACTTTCTGAGCACCTGTCATGTTTCCTGAGGTTCTACAATTTCCAGACAGTAGAAAACCCCCACAAATGACCCCATTTCGGAAAGTACACACCCTAAGGTATTCGCTGATGGGCATAGTGAGTTCATAGAACTTTTTATTTTTGGTCACAAGTTAGCGGAAAATGATGATTTCTTTTTTTTCTTACAAAGTCTCATATTCCACTAACTTGTGACAAAAAATAAAAACTTTCATGAACTCACTATGCCCATCACGAAATACCTTGGGGTGTCTTCTTTCCAAAATGGGGTCACTTGTGGGGTAGTTATACTGCCCTGGCATTTTAGGGGCCCAAATGCGTGCAAAGTTGTTTGAAATCAAAATCTGTAAAAAATGGCCTGTGAAATCCGAAAGGTGCTCTTTGGAATGTGGGCCCCTTTGCCCACCTAGGCTGCAATAAAGTGTCACCATGCTGGGTGAGAGAAATATTTTGGCAAAAGACAACTTTTCCCATTTTTTTATACAAAGTTGGCATTTGACCAAGATATTTCTCTCACCCAGCATGGGTATATGTAAAATGACACCCCAAAACACAATCCCCAACTTCTCCTGAGTACGGCGATACCACATGTGTGACACTTTTTTGCAGCCTAGATGCGCAAAGGTGCCCAAATTCCTTTTAGGAGGGCATTTTTAGACATTTGGATCCCAGACTTCTTCTCACGCTTTAGGGCTCCTAAAATGCCAGGGCAGTATAAATACCCCACATGTGACCCAATTTTGGAAAGAAGACACCCCAAGGTATTTAATGAGGGGCATGGCGAGTTCATAGAAAAAGAACATTTTTTGGCACAAGTTAGCGGAAATTGATTTTTTTGTTGTTTTTTTCTCAAAAAGTCTCCCTTTCCGCTAACTTGAGACAAAAATTTCAATCTTTCATGGACTCAATATGCCCCTCAGCGAATACCTTGGGTGTCTTCTTTCCAAAATGGGGTCATTTGTGAGGTGTTTGTACTGCCCTGGCATTTGAGGGTCTCCGCAATCATTACATGTATGGCCAGCATTAGGAGTTTCTGCTATTCTCCTTATATTGAGCATATGGATAATGAGATTTTTTTTTCCGTTCAGCCTTTGGGCTGAAAGAAAAAATTAACGGCACAGATTTATTTATTCGCATCCATCAATGTGGATGAAAAAATCTGTGCCAAAAAAAAAAAAAGGAGGGGAAAGGCGTCTGCCAGGACATAGGAGCTCCACCCAACATCCATACCCACTTAGCTCGTATGCCCTGGCAAACTCGATTTCTCCATTCACATCAATCGATGTGGATGAATAAATTATTGCCGGGATTTTATTTAATTTTTTTTATATACAAAGTGTTTGCCAAAGCATATGAACACCGCCGCCTTCTCAGCTCATATGCCTCGGCAAACGTATTTTTTACTGCAGAGGAGAAATCTCGTCTTGCAGCGCCGCATACACCGACTTTTGTGTAATCTGACAGCAGCGCAATGCTTCTGTCAGAATGCAGACCAGTGCGGCAGCTAGTTGATCGGTTGGTCCACCTGGAAGGTAAAAAAAAACAAAACAAAAAAGAAAAAACCAGGCCGCAACGCAATAAATTTATTAACTTTATAATAACATTTGAACGGAACATATAAACTTTATTTAACTTTTTGAACAGAACATTAACTTTTTTGCTTGCTGGTTATTTTTTATTTTTTGGATTTTTTTACCTTTATAGGACAAACCTCTCTTTCCCCATGGGACAATGTGCAAAGCGCAAATCGCCCAAAGATGTGGCGAAGTACATTATGCACTTTGTCCCACGTGAAAGGAGAGGTTTGCAGTAGGTCTGTGTGAATGGGCCCTAATAGCCCTGTGTGCCTGTCCTGTGAGATGCAATCCCTATGCTAAGTGTACCTGTGTGTGGTACTTCCGGAAATACTCCCCTAAGCATAGGGCAGGGTGGTCAGGACAGTCAGGACAGAAATAGCGGGTGTCACGCCTTATTCCACTCCTGCTACAGACACAACATTTTCTTTGGGGTGGCGGTCGGTTTGAGGTATCAGCAACGACACTGGGGAAATGTCGCTCGTGTAGATGGCTTACTACACTGGTGGATGGGGCCACGGAACCTCCTGGATACAGGAGGTTCTCAATGATCTCTTCCTGAAATTTGAGGAAGGATCCTGTTCTCCCAGCCTTACTGTAGAGAACAAAACTATTATACAGAGCCAATTGAATTAAATATACAGACACCTTCTTATACCAGCGTCTGGTCCTGCGCGAAAGAAGATAAGGAGCCAACATCTGGTCATTGAAGTCCACCCCTCCCATGAGCAAATTATTGTCGTGGACACAGAGGGGCTTTTCAATGACACTGGTTGCTCGTTCAATTTGGATTGTCGTGTCTGCGTGAATGGAGGAGAGCATGTAAACGTCACGCTTGTCTTTCCATTTCACCACGAGCAGTTCTTGGTTACACAAGGCAGCCCTCTCCCCCTTGCAAGACGGGTGGTAATGAGCCTTTGGGGGAAGCCCAAGCGACTAGGTCGCGCGGTGCCACAGCAGTCAATCTGTTCTAGGAACAAATGCCTGAAGAGGGGCACACTTGTGTAGAAATTGTCCACATAAAGATGGTACCCCTTGCCAAATAAGGGTGACACCAAGTCCCAGACTGTCTTTCCACTGCTCCCCAGGTAGTCAGGGCAACCGACCGGCTCCAGGGTCTGATCTTTACCCTCATAGATCCGAAATTTGTGGGTATAGCCTGTGGCCCTTTCACCGAGCTTATACAATTTGACCCCATACCGGGCGCACTTGCTTGGGATGTATTGTTTGAAGCCAAGGCGCCCGGTAAAATGTATAAGGGACTCGTCTACGCAGATGTTTTGCTCAGGGGTATACAAATCTGAAAATTTGTTGTTGAAGTGGTCTATGAGGGGCCGAATTTTGTGGAGCCGGTCAAAAGCTGGATGGCCTCTGGGACGGGAGGTGTTGTTATCACTAAAGTGCAGGAAACGCACGATGGCCTCAAATCGTGTACTGGACATGGCAGCAGAGAACATGGGCATGTGATGAATTGGGTTTGTGGACCAATATGACCACAATTCATGCTTTTTGGTTAAGCCCATGTTGAGGAGAAGGCCCAGAAACATTTTAAATTCGGAAACTTGGACGGGTTTCCACCGAAAAGACTGGGCATAATAGCTTTCCGGGTTGGCGGCTATAAATTCAGTGGCATACCTATTTGTTTCTGCCACGACTAAGTCCAAGAGCTCCGCAGTCAAGAACCGCTCAAAAAACCCCAGTGCCGAACCGATCTGAGCTGTCTCAACCCAAACTCCAGACTGGGCGGAGAAAGGGGGAACTAATGGTGCGGCTGAAGTTGGGGACTGCCAATCAGGGTTTGCCAGCACCTCAGGGACTCTAGGGGGTCTACGGGCCTGTCTGTGCGGTGGCTGCGACAGGATAACTATTGCACGTGCCACCGTACCAGCTTCAACTGCCCTTCTGGTGCTCGCCACTTCACCATGTTGTACGGCAGTACTGGTACTAGGTCCAGGATGAGCTGCGCTGCTGGTGTATGCCTCACCACGTAATCCGACAGCGCCAGCCCCACTCTGATGCCCTTGAAGCGGATCCTGCGCAACCTGTGGTCTAGCAACATGGGGCCGGGTATGCCTGGTGTTATCAGGGACCTCAACCTCATCGTCCGAACTTTGGGTCAGACTGCCACTGCTTTCTACAGGTTCATATTCTGACCCGCTGGATTCGTCAGATAAGGGTTCCCATTCCTCATCCGACTGGGTCAGAAGCCTGTAGGCCTCTTCAGAAGAATACCCCTTGTTTGCCATTTGGTCAACTAAATTTAGGGGGTATTCCCTGTGACTACCCAAGAAAAAAAGCAAGCCTGTCTTACAAATGGGAGGCTAGCAAAGTACCGGAGGCCACTGCGATTGAAAAAAAATATCAAAACTGATTTTTTTTTATCGCCGCAGCACTTGTAAAGTGATTGTGCAGTGATCAAAAGAAATAAAAAAAATTGTCACTGCGGCGGGGCGGGCGTGGGTGAGCGCACGTGTGGGCGACCGATCAGGACTGATCGGGCAAACACTGCGTTTTGTGTGGAGGGCGAGCTAAGGTGACACTAATACTATTATAGATCTGACTGTGATCAGTTCTGATCACTTGCAGATACTATAAAAGTACCAATGCTGATTAGCGATACGCTAATCAGCGAATCAGTGACTGCGGTGCGGTGGGCTGGGCGCTAACCGACGCTAATTACCTAACAAAGGGGCCTAAACTATCCTAAAACCTAACAGTCAATACTAGTGAAAAAAAAAAGTGACAGTTTACACTGATCACTTTTTTCCCTTTCGCTAGTGATTGACAGTGGTGATCAAGGGGTTAATTGGGGTGATCTGGGGCTAAGTGTGTTGTGTATTGTGTACTTACAGTGATCTGTGCTCCACTGGCTTGTGATTAGTTTTTTTGAAAATCACCAGCTTGCCAGCGATGCTCATTGGCTGGCAGGCTGGTGACGAAATACTCCTTTAACTTTTGCCGGCCCGCAATGCGCATGCGCGGGCCGCCTGTGTGCCTGTTACCGGAGCTCGTTTTTAAGGTAGTAAACAGGATGGCGCTGCTTTAAAGTTAACATTACTCAAGGTTAAGAATTACTATTTAGATATGTATACTGCTGTGAGTGGCGGGGCCTGGTGCAGTCACTGTACTCTTACCAGTCTCCAGCCCCTCCTCCCTCCCTGCTGATGTATCTCTGCGCTGTTTAGCTTCGCTGCAGGCGATGTATCAGCGTTATTGATGTAAAAATTGCCCCATAAGATGCACTGCCATTTTCCCCCCACACTTTTGGGGGAGCAAAAGTGCGTCTTATGGGGCAAAAATACGATATATACTTTTCAGTCTTTGCTTCTTTTGACTCCTGTTGTACATTGGAGGCCATATTATCAGTGATTGGTAGCATTCTCTGTGTAAGTGTGTATTCAGAGATATCTGTCAGTCACTGATAACACCTCCTCCAAGTATAATGAAATCTGAAATTGCAGAGATTTAAATGTATAAATTACACGTTTTACTGAATCTTTCCCGGAAAAATAATATATCAGCTTGCTCAGCTTATGCTCTTAAATATGCTGCCTGTAGGTTGCATTGCGTTTTGTGGTGATAGGTCCTCCTTATGTAAAAAACAGGAAAAACTCATAGGAGATGAAAAAGGTAAACCAGATTGTATTGTAGGCAAAAAGTGTAACTACTGTACATTGCCTATGCTAAAGCACATAGACACTGGAAAAAAAGACAAGCAGGTAAGTAATACTAAATGTGTATATAATAAAAAATAATAATCAATCTACTTGCCAATAAACATATAAAACTACAACTCCAGTCTCAATGCACTACATAATGATAAACTGGAATATTCCAGAAATGCATAAATAACCTATTTAAACAAGTTCAAATATTTAAATATTTATGACAATTTTCTTTTAAGACTGTACCTAACTTTGTAAACAATAGCTGTTCTCTGGGGGCATCAATCCATATTTCTGATGGATGGTCTACAGCTGATTGCAGTACATTCAAACAAATTATAATCATGCTTTGAACTGTTAAGGAAAACAAAGACAAATCTTTTATACTCAGACTTCAAGGACCATTGAAATTTGTACTCTCAACACTTTCTACTGCTATCATTTGGGACAACCTTTTGTTTTAGTACTTTACATCAGATAGGTTAGATTTGTTATTACATTCTTTGAAATGCATATACAGCCTTTACTTTGTAGCTAGGAAGACCCTTTATTAAGTCTATTTTCCTTTAATCTTCCCATCTATATTTCAACCTACTCTTAAATATGTGTTCAGGGGCTAGCTGCTGGATTGTATTATTTTGAGATACTTAGAGCATAAGCATTTTCATCTGCTTTAAAAGATGTTTCTTGCTTGCTGTAAGCAACATTTCCTTCACGAGCAGCTTGATGTTTTCTGATGATTTCAGAAAGAGGGTAAGAGGAATCTGATGGATATGAAACTCGGAAATTGTGCTTTACTGGAAAGTTCTTTGAACTTGCAGGACATTTATCATACCTGTTATGCCAGTTTTGTGGACTTTTGGTGAAATTGTGTGTCTTTTGGAGAGCTTTGCCATTTTTAGAAGTGGAGTGAAAAGTTAGTTTGGATTACACATTAGAATACTTTAATTTTGTAGTTATTATGTGTGACTTGTTGACAAGTCAAAAGACAAAAAAATGTGCATCTTCACGGCAGGCAACCCAATGGCATACTTTCACTGACAGTGGCAACACTACATCACACTTGCACCAAATTTAATAAAATCAAGCTCCATCTTCATAGCTTTGGCATAGGTACTTTTGTCACAAAAAATACCTGCAAACACACCACAATGATAAATTCAAATAAGAACAGTGTATATTGCACTTTATGTATCTAGTTGTAACTATCCTCACCTGTTTACTGCCAATGCTGGAGGCAGTTGCTATGCAATTACCTTACTCCTAAATCTGCATCATTCTATCAACTTGCTTAGCCTGGTTTATTTAGGGAGGAGTTTTTGATCAGTTAGCCTTGCTTTACATTTTCTGAGTTTCTGTACTTTTTCTAGGTATAGTGAAAGTTCTATGCACTTTTTCCAGACTTTTGTATCATAGTCTAGTCTAGTGGTATTATATTAGTTTGTCATGGGGCCTGTGGTTCTACTGTCTTACTTTACTGCCAGCATAGTAGCTGTGAGTGTTTCTGGATTCTGTTTTTCTGTTTGGTTTTGATTCGTCTTCGCTGTCTTGCTGGTTTATATTGCAGAGCATGGCCAATTTGCGGTGTCTTTATTTCACCGCTCCCTACCTGAATCTTCTGGGGAAATAAGTGAAGACCAGCGTTTTTTAGAGCAGAGGACGGCGCAAGGCATCAAAAACCGACAAGAAGAGGGGGGCGCAAGCACCACAGGCGGAGGAAGAGAGATGCCGAGGGTGACCCGCTCAAAGAAGCCACCATTGGATTATAAACATGGACAGACGACTCAGAAACAACAAGTTTAATAAGACTAATGGAACCAGAAAAAGAAAAAACGAATGATGAAATTTCACTGTTAGAAAAAGGGTTATCGTTTTGTCCTATTTCGGATGTAGATTGGTTTAATTGTGAGATTGACCTACAATGGTTTTTTAGACGCATTAAATTACAAGTTTTCTTTAAAGATACCCCTAGGATGACCTCCACTACAGTTAAGCAGGGTATTGTGATTACTGAAATGTTGAGTTTGAAGGAAATGGGTTTGCACTTACGTAGTGATTTCCAACCTCCTGTTGTTAAGGATGCAGTGAACACGTATATAGACCTAGTCAAAAAGGGCATAGAAAAAATTAAAACTAATACCAATAGACATGACAGCAAAAACAATTTGAGTCAGGGAGAAAAAAAGAGCGTTGAAAGAGCTTAGCAGTAAAAAAGAGATTACAATTAAAAAAAGCCGATAAAGGAGGGGATACGGTAATAATGGATACAGATAAATATATAGCAGATATACAACGACAACTGGGTGATAGAGAAGTATATTGATCATTAGATGCGGACCCCAAATTCGCTATTAAGAGGAGATTGAAATTGCTAATAGATGATGCTTATGCCTCTGACTACGATATCTAGTCTTCACCTCACTAGTTAATGTAATACGGTACTCTACCTAAGTATTGGAATTTTTTTAATTAAGTTTGTACCCAACCTGATAGGCTGAGTTTAATTATTATATCTTCTTCTCTCTCTCTCTTTTTTACAGAAATCTGCGTTTACTGATGGGACTTGGGGACACAAACTGAGGAGAGACCGGACACAAGGGAACAGTATGGTAGCTCACTCCATAACTTGATGACTTGGGCCTATTGGTCCATTCACCCCACGGGAGGAGCAAATATATGATCTGTTTATGTTTTATTAGACTTCTTCATATGGTTTCCATTGCTTGTTCCACATTTAGGAATTTGAGTTGCACAGTTATTAGTGAGCACCCATATGGTCTATATTCTCAAAGGGGTTGTTTTGAATGGGATGACCTGGTATTGTTGGGTTTAAGGAGGTTAGTCCGGGGATGGATATACTTACCACCCGACAGGACAGGAATGAAGTGATTGGATCAAAGGAGGGGCGTCCCTCTTGATTGGAGGATACGCCCTCCTTGAATTGTGTGGGGGAATCCAGGGGTGTGCGCGTCGACCCAATAATACAATGGAGGGAGACGTACCGCCCGTGTGATTACCATAGTTGTTTGGTGAGGGTGGATATTGACCCACTTTTGATCAGCGGTGGGTGTTAACCCCTTATGATCGGAGTTGGGGTGTGCCCCCCCTAAAAGAAAGAGTATATGAGCCCTAAACAATTAATCATGAGGCTAATCTCAGTTTAATATGACTAGACACTCTATCCTTAAATTATGGTCGAGTAGTGGACACCTAGTCTTTTTAGCCTATTTAATCGACTCCTAATACTATCGATCACAGACATATTTGCTCCTGACAGTGGGGTGATGGATATAAATGGGCCTTGAAGAAATGCGGTGGAGAAAAGACACCATATATAATTCAATAGAAGGTGTAGCCCTTACTGTGCATGAGCTATCTTAGTGCCATACCCGGAAGAGGATTGTGTATAGGGTTACCATGACGCCGGCGGAAAGGACGCCACACGGTGACGGGAGGCCTGACGTCGGATCCTGCAACTACGTGCGTTGGGCGCACATGCGCAGTGAACGCTTGGAGAGGCACGGATGCGAGGTGTCTGGTTTCCATGACACTGTGGGGTGTGTACTACGCGGGCGCTCATGGCTGACGTCACAGATAGTGGCGCGCAGGCGCACTAGGTATAGAGGAACGCCGAATGGAACATGGAATCCAGCCGAATATGCTGACAGTGTTTGGTCCCCTGAGTGATGTCCTCCCCAGGTCTACATTGTGTATCGCAGTGAGTAAGTTCTTGAATGTATTATATGAGATGATTGACATTATAAGTTAAATAATCCCCATAATAGGGGAAACACTGAAAGGGGTGGTACACTTTTTGATTATGCAAGTGTTTATTAACATAATTGATTGGGTCATGTGACCTGTTTAGTAGGGTATATGTACCTTTTGGCAAGATCTTTCTTGTCAGGAGGACCCAAGCCATGCCCTTGGCCCTGCAGCATCGCCTTCTAGGCTTAAGCTGCTCGCTGCTTTTGGGGGTAGGCAGTGGTTTTGCTTAGGGAAGCGATCATGAAGGTTCGCTACCCTGAGACCGGGGAACCCCGGGTCAAACATGGCTTTGCCATAATCGTCGATGAGGAGAAGAGGAACGCCGTACCTGGTCCAGGAAGTCCTTTCTAAGATCCTGAATGTCCAGAGAGAACATATTCTTTGCTTGCAAGACCCCAGAGGGGGTAAGTACACCCTGGTTTTGACTACTGCTGGTGCATGTCATAATTTATATATGTCCTTAAAGGAAAATGAAAAAAATAATTCAAAGTTGGACGGACTTACCTTTGTCTTGCTCTATAATGATGACGTTCACTTGGTTATTATGATGTATAATCCTTATGTAACCAGAGAGTGCATTGAAATCCTTATGCGTCAGTACTGCTCGTACATATGTTTTTTTCCACCCTGTTAAAAACTCTGAGGGTCTATGGACGGGGAAGTACAAATACTACGTACGTTTTGCAGAGGATACGGATGAACCAGGTGGAGTTCGTTACCCCCCAAAAAAATTCGCTATAGGGAGGGATGCAGGGATCCTCTTCTTTTCAGGAGCCCCGATGTATTGTCGCCGATGTAGGAGGTATGGTCACACTCAGGAGGGATGCACTGAATCCTTCCTCTGGTGCAATAGATGTGCTAAGTCAGGAAATGTGGCAGCAAC
Source organism: Bufo gargarizans (assembly GCF_014858855.1). Lineage (NCBI taxonomy): Eukaryota > Metazoa > Chordata > Amphibia > Anura > Bufonidae > Bufo > Bufo gargarizans. The sequence goes on along the minus strand of NC_058080.1, from coordinate 423,197,810 downwards.
ATGCACAAATCACCCAGTGTGCAATGCTTGTGGCAAGGAGGGGCATATCTTCAGGAACTGTCCATCAAAGCCGGGAAAGCGCTCCTGTTCTGAGGAGAGACCCGGTAAAACCTGACGAGGGAGGGGCTGTGAACCCTGAACCCATTATGGAGGAGAAGGTTGTGGAGGAACAGGAGGATAAGGATGGAGATATGGATTCTTCCCGTGTGGAGGATGAGATACTCCAACTCCTGGATGTCCAGACTGGGCTACAGGGGGAGGGAGAAGGAAAAAGAGAAATGTCTCTCTCCGAAACCCCGGTCATTACTTATGCTGGAGCAGAGCCAAGTCAAGTGGAGGCAGAGGGTCAAGGTGACTTCACAACCACGCAGACAAGACCAGCGGAAGAGGACGGCGGTACAACCCCAAAAAGACAAAGGATCCTGATGACGCCCAGAGGATATGATGAAGCAAGCCCGCCCAGTACCCTAGATCGCAAATTCCTGATCATGTGCCTTTTTTAGAAGGTCAAGGGACTGGGGGCTTTACATCAGGCTTCCTGTCTCACGGCAAGATAGGGTAAGAAAATGGTGGGGTATAGGTAATGTGAGAGACAAAATCCTTACATGGATGCCAAAGCTGCACTTAATGCGATATCCTTGAACGTAAGATCTATAAAATCAACGTCAAGAAGGGTGTCAGTCTTTGACTTTCTCAAAATCCAAAAAGCGGACATTATTGCTCTGCAGGAATGTGGGATTTCAGATTCCTCAGCTGGGAAAGATTGGGCAGATGGGGCTTCCACCTGGTCTGGATCTTTAACTAATAAGAATGATGGTGTGGGGATACTTCTAAAAATATGGTGATAGAGGTGGGGAGATGTATGATTGCTGTTGTGAAGTATAGAGGTTGGAAGGTACGGATTGTGAACGTGTATGGTTCAGTAAGAAAAGAAGAAAGATTGGATTTGTTAGAAAAGTTGCATGTTCTTTTGACAGGGAGAATGCCTACAATTTTTTTAGGGGACTTTAATTGTGTGATTGAAGGTGATAAGAAAGATGTGACATGCAACAAGTTAACTCAAATACTAAAATATTTTTCCTTTGTAGATGCTGCAAGTTGTAGGAGTAGTCCACTTTTACCAACATACAAATCAGACAGGGGTAAAAGTTCTTCAAGGATAGATTTTGTTTTTTTGAATAATAATTTGAAGTGTAGTGATTTTGTACAAAAAGATGTGGTGTTTTCGGATCATATGATGTTAGGATGTTGTGTGGAAAGTGATACAGAGGAAGGATATGGTCGTGGTGTATGGAAATTGAATGTACGTTTTCTTGAGGATGAATCAATTATAAGGATCTTTAAAGCTAAGTATGCATTTTGGAAGAAAAGGAAAGAAGAGTATGATGATGTGTTAATATGGTGGGAGTGGTTAAAAGGTAAAATTAAAACTTTTTTCAAAAAGTGGGGGTATAAAAAAGCACGGATGTTAAGGAATGAGTATAATGAGCTAAATGTTAAATATGAATGGTTGTTAAAGTTGAGAGCAATGGTGGTTGAGGTGAGTGATTTGTTGGAAGAGGTAAGAGTGCAAATGAAAAAAATGGTGGAAAGGAAAGGTAAAGAGATAATTTATATATCAAAAATAGAACATCTTGAATTAAAACGAGAAATGTACTAGATTCTTCTTTAAAAATATATGTGGGAAAAAAACTAATATGGATGCTATGTTGAATAAGGATGGGGAATGTGTTAGTGGTAAAAGAATGATGGGGGTGGTGGAAGAATTTTATCAAGATTTATTCTCGAAGAAATGGGTTGATGAAAGGTTAATGTATGACATTTTGAGATGTATGAAGGGAAGACTTACTAAGGAGGATTGTGCTGTTATGAGTGATGAAGTTACAAAAGATGAAATAAAAAATGCAGTTATGGGAAGCAAAAAGAATAAAACTCCGGGGATGGATGGGATACCAGTAGATCTTTATATGAAGGCTTGGGATTGGATGGGTGATGATTTGGTGGCGATTTATAAATTTATGTGGAGGAATGGGGTATTATGTGAATTTATGAAAGAAAGCGTGGTGGTTCTTATATATAAAAAGGGTAATAAGAAAAAAGTAGAAAATTGGAGACCTATATCATTGTTGAATGCTGATTATAAAATCTTTAGTAAAATGTTGGCTGGTAGAATGAGGAGAGTGATTGGGAGTGTCATTGAGAAAAATAAAATTTGTGCAGTGACGGGTAGAAGTATGTTTGAGAATCTAGTGTTATTGAGGGATTTAGTTGGAGATTGTATGAGCCGGAAAAGGAAATGTATGCTTTTTTTGGTTGATTTCGAAAAATCTTTTGATAGGGTTGCACATGATTTTATGTTTGTGCTTTTGCAGAGAATAGGTTTTCCTAAGATTTTTTTGAATGGTGTCAAATACTTATATAAAGAAGTAAAGAGTAGGTTTTTGGTGAATGGGAGATTGAGTGAAGAAGTCGAGATTAAGTCAGGAGTAAGACAAGGATGCCCGATGTCACCGATGTTGTTTATTTGTGTAATTGAAGTGCTGTTATGTTTGATGCGAAAGGATAAAGTTATGAGTAACATAGTAACATAGTAACATAGTTAGAGTTGAGCGAACACCTGGATGTTCGGGTTCGAGAAGTTCGGCCGAACATCCCGGAAATGTTCGGGTTCGGGATCCGAACCCGATCCGAACTTCGTCCCGAACCCGAACCCCATTGAAGTCAATGGGGACCCGAACTTTTCGGCACTAAAAAGGCTGTAAAACAGCCCAGGAAAGAGCTAGAGGGCTGCAAAAGGCAGCAACATGTAGGTAAATCCCCTGCAAACAAATGTGGATAGGGAAATGAATTAAAATAAAAATTAAATAAATAAAAATTAACCAAAATCAATTGGAGAGAGGTTCCATAGCAGAGAATCTGGCTTCCCGTCACCCACCACTGGAACAGTCCATTCTCAGATATTTAGGCCCCGGCACCCAGGCAGAGGAGAGAGGTCCCGTAACAGAGAATCTGTCTTCATGTCAGCAGAGAATTAGTCTGCATGTCATAGCAGAGAATGAGGCTTCACGTCAGCCACCACTGCAACAGTCCATTGGCATATATTTAGGCCCAGCACACACACAGGCAGAGGAGAGAGGTCCCGTAACAGAGGATCTGGCTTCATGTCAGCAGAGAATCAGTCTGCATGTCATAGCAGAGAATGAGGCTTCACGTCAGCCACCACTGCAACAGTCCATTGTCATAAATTTAGGCCCAGCACTAGTGTTGAGCGGCATGTCCCATATTCGAATTCGCGAAATTTTGTGAATATTCAAAAGAATATTCGTAAAATATTCGCGATTATTCAAATTCGTTATTATTTCGCATATGCGATAATTCGAATTATCGCATAATACATATGCTATGCAAAATTCACATGTGCGCTAATGAAATCGCCTTACGAAGATTCGCAACTCAATTCAATCACTAATGTATGAATGCAATGCCCTTTGCCTCTGTTCTGGGACAAGTGTAGATATTCGCATGTGCGCTAATAAAATCGCCTTACGAAGATTCGCACCTCAATCACTTTCTAGGGAATGTGAGACTTTTGGGAATCAATCGAGATACAGTGGGGGGTGATGACAGTAGTTGACAGAGTACAGATCAATGTAATCTGTAAGGTGGAAAGTAAAATAAAAAATACGAATATTCGTAAATCGAATTTTACGAAGTTCTACGTATTCGCGAATATGGTGCTATACTATATGAATGCACAGGCCTTTGCCTCTCTGTTCTGGGGACAAGTGTAGATATTTGCATTTGCGTTAATAAAATCGCCTTACGAAGATTCGCAGCTCAATTCAATCACTAATGTATGAATGCAAAGCCCTTTGCCTCTGTTCTGGGACAAGTGTAGATATTCGCATGTGCGCTAATAAAATCGCCTTACGAAGATTCGCAACTCAATTCACTAATGTATGAATGCAAAGCCCTTTGCCTCTGTTCTGGGACGTGCCGATATTCGCATGTGCGCTAATAAACTCGCCTTACGAAGATTCGCAACTCAATTCACTAATGTATGAATGCAAAGCCCTTTGCCTCTGTTCTGGGACGTGCCGATATTCGCATGTGCGCTAATAAAATCGCCTTACGAAGATTCGCAACTCAATTCACTAATGTATGAATGCAAAGCCCTTTGCCTCTGTTCTGGGACGTGCCGATATTCGCATGTGCGCTAATAACATCGCCTTACGAAGATTCGCGCCTCAATCACTTTCTAGGCAATGTGAGTAAGATCTGAGCTGTTGGACCTTTGGGAAACAATCAATTATATGTGTACTGTAATTTTGTGGGGGGGGGAAAAAACAAAAAACAAATATTCGTTTTTACGAATATATAGCACTATATTCAAAATATTCGCGAAATCGCGAAGTTGCGATATTCGCGAAAAAAATTTGCTTTTCGAATATTCGCGCTCAACACTACCCAGCACCCAGGCAGAGGAGAGAGGTCCCGTAACAGACAATCTGGCTTCATGTCAGCAGAGAATCAGTCTGCATGTCATAGCAGAGAATGAGGCTTCACGTCAGCCACCACTGCAACAGTCCATTGGCATATATTTAGGCCCAGCACCCAGGCAGAGGAGAGAGGTCCCGTAACAGACAATCTGGCTTCATGTCAGCAGAGAATCAGTCTTCATATCATAGCAGAGAATCAGGCTTCACGTCACCCACCACTGTAAGAGTCCATTTTCATAAATTTAGGCCCAGCACACAGGCAGAGGAGAGAGGTCCCGTAACAGAGGATCTGGCTTCATGTCAGCAGAGAATCAGTCTGCATGTTATAGCAGAGAATCAGGCTTCACGTCACCCAACATTGGAACAGTCCATTGGCATATATTTAGGCCCCGGCACCCAGACAGAGGAGAGGTTCATTCAACTTTGGGTAGCCTCGCAATATAATGGTAAAATGAAAATAAAAATAGGATTGAATGAGGAAGTGCCCTGGAGTCCAATAATATATGGTTAAGGGGAGGTAGTTAATGTCTAATCTGGACAAGGGACGGACAGATCCTGTGGGATCCATGCCTGGTTCATTTTTATGAACGTCAGCTTGTCCACATTGGCTGTAGACAGGCGGCTGCGTTTGAGGCCTAGTATTTAGGCGCTGGGTGACCGGTATGGATTTAGTGACAGAATTAGACTTGGAAATGCACAGTAGCGTGTGTGTGAAGTTATTCTGAATGACCCTATGTGCACCTTCAATATTATATACCCTTTTAGGGATAGATTTCAAATAGCTCTGATATAGCAGAAACCACTAAATTATGAAATTGCTAAATTGGGAATTGTATTTCAACCCAGAACAAGAAATGTGCTTGAACGGACACTAAATAACTCGCCCAGCTACAGCACTAACGACAGATTTAGCTGGATATGAATTTGAGGCCTAGTATTTAGGCGCTGGGTGACAGGTATGGGTTTAGTGACAGAATTAGACTTGGAAATGCACAGTAGCGGGTGTGTGAAGTTATTCTGAATGACCCTATGTGCACCTTGAATATTATATACCCTTTTAGGGATAGATTTCAAATAGCTCTGATACAGCAGAAACCACTAAATTTTTAAATTGCTAAATTGGGAATTGTATTTCAACCCAGAACAAAAAATGTGCTTTGACGGACACTAAATAACTTTCCCAGCCACAACAGGACAGCGTTAACGAGAGATTTAGCAGGATATAAATTTGAGGCCTAGTATTTAGGCGCTGGGTGACAGGTATGGGTTTAGTGACAGAATTAGACTTGGAAATACACAGTAGCGGGTGTGTGTGAAGTTATTCTGAATGACCCTATGTGCACCTTGAATATTATATACCCTTTTAGGGATAGATTTCAAATAGCTCTGATATAGCAGAAACCACTAAATTATGAAATTGCTAAATTGGGAATTGTACTTCAACCCAGAACAAAAAATGTGCTTTGACGGACACTAAATATCTTGCCCAGCAACAACAGTACAGCGGTGGGTAACGAGAGATTTAGAGGGAATTAAATTTGAGGCCTAGTATTTAGGCGCTGGGTCACCGGTATGGATTTAGTGACAGAATTAGACTTGGAAATACACAGTAGCGGGTGTGTGTGAAGTTATTCTGAATGACCCTATGTGCACCTTCAATATTATATACCCTTTTTGGGATAGATTTCAAATAGCTCTGATATAGCAGGAACCACTAAATTATGAAATTGCTAAATTGGGAATTGTACTTCAACCCAGAACAAAAAATGTGCTTTGACGGGCACTAAATAACTTTCCCAGCTACAACAGGACAACGGTAACGAGAGATTTAGAGGGATTTAAATTTGAGGCCTAGTATTTAGGCGCTGGGTGACAGGTATGGGTTTAGTGACAGAATTAGACTTGGAAATACACAGTAGCGGGTGTGTGTGAAGTTATTCTGAATGACCCTATGTGCACCTTCAATATTATATACCCTTTTTGGGATAGATTTCAAATAGCTCTGATATAGCAGGAACCACTAAATTATGAAATTGCTAAATTGGGAATTGTACTTCAACCCAGAACAAAAAATGTGCTTTGACGGGCACTAAATAACTTTCCCAGCTACAACAGGACAACGGTAACGAGAGATTTAGAGGGATTTAAATTTGAGGCCTAGTATTTAGGCGCTGGGTGACAGGTATGGGTTTAGTGACAGAATTAGACTTGGAAATACACAGTAGCGGGTGTGTGTGAAGTTATTCTGAATGACCCTATGTGCACCTTCAATATTATATACCCTTTTTGGGATAGATTTCAAATAGCTCTGATATAGCAGGAACCACTAAATTATGAAATTGCTAAATTGGGAATTGTATTTCAACCCAGAACAAGAAATGTGCTTGAACGGACACTAAATAACTCGCCCAGCTACAGCACTAGGGACAGATTTAGCTGGATATAAATTTGAGGCCTAGTATTTAGGCGCTGGGTGACCGGTATGGATTTAGTGACAGAATTAGACTGGGATATGGCCAAAAAATGAACAGACTATTGCTGGTTAAATGCACTTGGTGTGACAGCTTCACCCTGATGTAGGCTTTAGCCAAAAACAACCACACCATTGAGGGTTAAATGCACTTGGTGACAGGCGCAGCTTGCCCCTGATTTTGTATATGGCCAAAAAATGAACAGACTATTGCTGGTTAAATGCACTTGGTGTGACAGCTTCACCCTGATGTAGGCTTTAGCCAAAAAACAACCACACCATTGAGGGTTAAATGCACTTGGTGACAGGCGCAGCTTGCCCCTGATTTTGTATATGGCCAAAAAATGAACAGACTATTGCTGGTTAAATGCACTTGGTGTGACAGCTTCACCCTGATGTAGGCTTTAGCCAAAAAACAACCACACCATTGAGGGTTAAATGCACTTGGTGACAGGCGCAGCTTGCCCCTGATTTTGTATATGGCCAAAAAATGAACAGACTATTGCTGGTTAAATGCACTTGGTGTGACAGCTTCACCCTGATGTAGGCTTTAGCCAAAAAACAACCACACCATTGAGGGTTAAATGCACTTGGTGACAGGCGCAGCTTGCCCCTGATTTTGTATATGGCCAAAAAATGAACAGACTATTGCTGGTTAAATGCACTTGGTGTGACAGCTTCACCCTGATGTAGGCTTTAGCCAAAAAACAACCACACCATTGAGGGTTAAATGCACTTGGTCGCAGCTTGTGCTGGCGCACCACAAGACACAAAATGGCCGCCGATCACCCCAGAAAAATGAGACTGACAAACGGTCTGTGCAGCCTAAAAACAGTGAGCAATTGAGTATCAGCAGCTCAATGGTCCACAGCTGCAGATCGATCAGTTAATCAAGTCCTTTGGAGGAGTTAATCTGCCTAATCTCGCCCTACTGTCGCAGCCGCAACCTCTCCCTACGCTAATCAGAGCAGAGTGACGGGCGGCGCTATGTGACTCCAGCTTAAATAGAGGCTTGGTCACATGGTGCTCTGGCCAATCACAGCCATGCCAATAGTAGGCATGGCTGTGATGGCCTCTTGGGGCAAGTAGTATGACGCTTGTTGATTGGCTGCTTTGCAGCCTTTCAAAAAGCGCCAAGAAAGCGTCACAAAAGCGCGAAGAAAGCGACGAACACCGAACCCGAACCCGGACTTTTACGAAAATGTCCGGGTTCGGGTCCGTGTCACGGACACCCCAAAATTCGGTACGAACCCGAACTATACAGTTCGAGTTCGCTCATCCCTAAACATAGTACATAAAGCCGAAAAAAGACATTTGTCCATCCAGTTCGGCCTGTCATCCTGCAAGTTGATCCAGAGGAAGGCAAAAAAAAAACTGTGAGGTAGAAGCCAATTTTCCTCACTTTAGGGGAATAAAAATTCCTTCCCGACTCCAATCAGGCAATCAGAATAAATCCCTGGATCAACGATCTCTCTCTAGTAGCTATAGCCTGTAATATTATTACGCTCCAGAAATACACCCAGGCCCCTCTTGAATTCCTTTATTGTACTCACCATCACCACCTCCTCAGGCAGAGAGTTCCATAGTCTCACTGCTCTTACCGTAAAGAATCCTCTTCTATGTTTGTGTACAAACCTTCTTTCCTCCAGACGCAGAGGATGTCCCCTCGTCACAGTCACCGTCCTGGGAATGAATAGATGATGGGATAGATCTCTGTACTGACCCCTGATATATTTATACATATTAATTAGATCTCCTCTCAGTCGTCTTTTTTCTGAAGTGAATAACCCTAATTTTGATAATCTTTCAGGGTACTGTAGTTTCCCCATTCCAGTTATTACTTTAGTTGCCCTCCTCTGGACCCTCTCCAGCTCTGCTATGTCTGCTTTGTTCACTGGAGCCCAGAACTGTACACAGTACTCCATGTGTGGTCTGACTAATGATTTGTAAAGTGGTAGGACTATGTTCTCTTCACGGGCATCTATGCCCCTTTTGATGCAACCCATTATCTTATTGGCCTTGGCAGCAGCTGCCTGACATTGTTTTTTGCAGCTTAGTTTGCTGTTTATTAAAATTCCTAGATCCTTTTCCATGTCAGTGTTACCAAGTGTTTTACCATTTAGTATGTACGGGTGACTTGCATTATTCCTTCCTATGTGCACAACTTTACATTTATCAGTGTTAAACCTCATCTGCCACTTATCTGCCCAAGCCTGCAATCTATCCAGATCCCTCTGTAGTAGTATACTGTCCTCTTCAGTGTTAATTACTTTACACAGTTTGGTGTCATCTGCGAAAATTGATATTTTACTATGCAAGCCTTCTACAAGATCATTAATAAATATATTGAAGAGAATAGGGCCCAATACTGACCCCTTAGGTACTCCACTAGTGACAGTGACCCAATCTGAGTATTTACCATTAATAACCACCCTCTGTTTTCTATCATTGAGACAGTTACTTACCCACTTACAGATGTTTTCTCCCAGTCCGAGCATTCTTATTTTATATACTAACCTTTTATGTGGTACAGGGTCAAATGCTTTGGAGAAGTCCAGATACACGACATCCATTGATTCGCCGCTGTCAAGTCTAGAACTTACCTCCTCATAGAAACTGATTAAATTAGTTTGACATGACCGATCCCTCACGAAGCCATGCTGATATGGCGTTATTTGCTTATTTCCGTTAAGATGCTCTAACATAGCATCTCTCAGAAAACCTTCAAACAGTTTACCCACAACAGATGTTAAACTTACCGGCCTATAGTTTCCAGGCTCTGTTTTTGGACCCTTTTTGAATATTGGCACCACATTTGCCATGCGCCAATCCTGTGGGACATTCCCTGTCAATATAGAATCTGCAAATATCAGAAATAAGGGTCTGGCTATGACATTACTTAATTCCCTTAGGATACGGGGGTGTATGCCATCCGGTCCTGGCGATTTGTCTATTTTAATCTTTTTAAGTCGCTGTTGCACTTCTTCCTGGGTCAGACAGGACACTTTTAATTGGGAATTTATTTCAACATTCGGCATGTCATCTGACAGTTTATTTTCCTCAGTGAATACATTGGAGAAAAAAATATTTAACAGCTTTGCTTTCTCCTCGTCCCTCTCTGCAACTCCCCCCTCATTACTCTTTAACGGGCCGACACCTTCAGATTTATACTTTTTAACATTTATATAATTGAAGAACATTTTAGGGTTAGTTTTACTCTCTTTGGCAATTAATCTCTCAGTCTCTAGTTTGGCCGCTTTTATTTGTTTTTTACATGTTTTTTTTTTTCCTTATAGTTTTTCAGTGCTTCCGTGCTACCTTCCTGTTTTAGTTTTTTATATGTTTTCTTTTTGTCATTTATTGCTTTCTTTACAGTTCTGTTTATCCACATTGGTTTCTTTTTGTTCCTTAACCTTTTATTCCCATACGGTATGTACCTCTCACAATGAGATTTTAGGATGCTTTTAAAGATATCCCATTTTGTGGCTGTATTTTTATTTGTGAGGACTTTATCCCATTTAGTTAGGGATGGCCTCTCTTAGTTGGCTAAATTTAGCTTTTTTGAAGTTTGGTATTTTTGTTCCTCCCTGTAGAAACGCTCTTTTGAATGATAATTGGAAGGTTATTACTTTGTGGTCACTATTTCCCAGGTGTCCCCCAACCTGCACGTCTGTTGTTCTGTCAGGCCTATTGGTTAATACTAAGTCCAGTATGGCCGTCCCTCTAGTCGGGTCCTGAACCAGTTGGGAGAGGTAATTGTCTTTGGTTATTGCCAAGAACCTGTTTCCTTTGTGAGATATACAAGTTTCAGTTTCCCAGTCTATATCTGGGTAGTTGAAGTCCCCCATAATAACCACCTCATTATGATTTGCCGCGTGGATTGCTGATTCCCGTGGATTGCTGATTCCCAGAAGTATGGGTAAAACTGTGAATGTGCCTAGTTATATGGATGATATTGTAATTATAAATGACAATATGGCTGCAATGAGGAGAGGAAGATTGTGTTTGGACATATTTTGTGGAGCATCAGGTTTCAGGGTAAATTGGTGTATTTTTAAGTGTTTTGGTGACAAGGATACTAGATTAGAAGATGTGAGGAATGAGGAAGGTGCAGTTAAAGTGTTGGATGTATGGTTTAATGACAACTTAAAAGGGAATGAAAGTTGGGATGAGTGTGGTAAAAAAATTGAAAATAATTTTTGGGAGATTGAGAGAACTGTCGTTAGTGGGTAAGGTTTTGATCATCAAGGCAGTTATTTTACCAATTATTTTGTTTGTGTTTTCAATATATCCTGCAAATAGAGTGAAAGTGATGAAAGTTGAGAAAATGATTTTTACCTTTTTGTGGGGTAGTCGGATGGAAAAACTAAAAAGAGAGTATGTGTACAGATTGGGTGAGAATGGTGGTTTAGGATTGGTGAAACTCCAAATTTTCTTAAATATAAACTATATTAAGATGTTTGTGTGTTTGTTAGGTAAGGGGAATAAGAGTTCATGCATGGTAAGGTATACGTCAGGATGGATGTTATATGGTTTGAATTGGTTTGTACGTGATGCAACAATTCCTGTTGCTTTTAGGTGTCTTGTGTGGTATATGATAATTGAAAACTTTATTAAGGTGAATGATTTGATGTCTTTTGGTATGAATGATTTCAAAATTAAGGGTATGGTTATGAGAAGAGTGCGACAAAATGAGTTTGCTTGCGATATTTTAGGGTTAAGATCGGATGAAGCAATAGGAGTGTGGAAAAAAATTTCAGTGAAAGGTGTGACAAATAGGCAAAAGGATATTGCGTGGATGGCTTGTCATAATATTTTGCCTGTACGTGAGGTGCAAAAGAGAAGGGAATTAGTGAAGTCTGAAGTGTGTCCAAGAGATGGGTGTGGTGAAAGTGAATCGATTAGACATTTGATGTGGGGATGTGACTATGCAAAAGAGGTATGGGGAAAACTTAAAGGATTGATTAAGGAATTAACGGGTGTTAATAATGTTAATGCAAGAAGTGCTATGTTTGGGATGGGAGCTTGTGGGAAATTAAAAGTGAGGATGATGTGGTTCATTATGATGTGCGTGATGGAGAGCTTATGGGATGTACGGAATTTGATTGTTTTTAAGAGAAGGATGTACCAGTCTTTGAATGCATAAAATTAGTCTTATCTAGACTATATGTAATTTATATTTGGGATAGGCAGAAAGGTGATATGGATGAGGAAGGTGTGTGGAAACACAAAAAGTAGAGGTTTTTGGTGAAGGAGTGAGTTTTTCATAAAGAAATTAAAAAAGAAAAGAAAAAAAGAAAAAGAAACCTATGATGTAACGATAAAAGCAACTTTGATGAGATGCTGATGTTTCAGATTATGTTGCTAATATTGAACTGAAAGGTTTAAAAAAAAATATATATATGTATCCGTTTTTGTTCACATTGTTAGTTGCTTAACAAAGACCACACGGGTCGAAACGTCGCAAAGTTTTGGTGAATACATTTTTGAAAGAATCAAGACTGGAGAGTGCTGCGGTTTCTTTTATTTATGCATCTGAAGTTGGGGAAGTCTGAGACTGGCTTCTGACACGGCGGGCACCACCACAGTAAGGAACGATATTTATTTTTTCGTTGTGCTGCTACAATTTCTTTTTTTCTACCTGAATCCTATTATCATCTTCCATCTGCTCGATTGCCAGACGTCCATATTTTCTGTGTATTTGTTGCCTGCCAGTGTTATTGTATTCTTCATTTAACTGCTTGTGAATCTCCAGTTGTCATGCTGTTATACCATACTGTAAGTCCTGGGAGTATATGCATACCAAGAGACACCAGTAAGCAAGTAAAATCCAGGGCACACTTGCATACATGAGTATTTATGCAAGTGTGCCCTGGATAAAAACCCACTTTGGATTGATATTTTAAATTGTATTTAAATACACAGTTATGAATACCATAGTAATTCACTGAAGTATAACGTAACTTTGGGCAAGACGAACTTTGGCTCCCCAGAGCCAATACATTTTAAAGCTGTATGGAAACAGAATTAAAATTGAAGTATTTGAATGAATCAACTTCAGATCTATGATCCAAAGGTCGATTTTCTCAAGCCTAGTTCCCACTGCCCAAGGTCACTATCAGGACAGGGACACAGAGCAGCTGGGGGTCCCAAACCGAGCCACCTTGGAAATACCCATGGAGGAAGAAGAGGGACCGGCACTGCAAACAACAAGATGCTGGGGGCCGGGTTTTGAGTGATCCTCTCTTCTTAAATCAGGGGCCCAACAGTGCTGACTGACCAGTGTGATTTCCTCCCTTTCACAACTTCCTTACTATTCTCCTTTGCTCTGCTTGTTCTTCATCCAAGCCCTGCCCTGAAAGGCCTTGATTGGGGGAATCCAAGTACAGCACAAAAGGAGTAGTAGGGAGTGGAAAGGCAGGGCACAAGCCCTAGGCAGGGATTCAGATGGTAACTTTTATTAAATTAAATTAGTGGGTGGGTATTTCCTGAAAACCAGGCCCCCTTCCTCCATGGGCACAATAGCAACTGTGTGGTCTGCCTCTATTAGATGTATACCACTTTCTATAGTGTAGTGGTAGGCTTTCTATAAAGGAGGTCTGGGGATCAGTTGCTTTGTTGAATTTCACAAAGAAATTTGATTTGTGTTGAATTACTTCATATTGAAGCGCATTCCATTGTATGCGGCGGCCGCAATGACGGGGAACCATGATTGCGCCACCCCTGTCATTGAACCCCTCAGATTCCGTGTTCATAGCTGATTGTGGCATCTGAGACTAAAATTTACACTTTTGTTGTGTTAGTTGCCGGCCACTTCTACTTTCCCAAAGCTAGTGATGCACATCATGTGGTTCAACAGAACCTTGGTGCCTACATTTATGTTTAATCACGCATGGTTTTTCTTTTTAATATATACTGGAGATTTTGCAGACAGCAATGCTTTTGTCTTCTGGCACTGTGTGGAGAAAAACTTCCAGAGACACTTGTACACTCTGCACGGAGCTAGTGGCAGACAATTTTGGTTTCGTTCTGACATGTTTTGAGCCAGCTCTAGTGGCATCAGCTGTTCCTAAGCTGACCATAATACTGTAGAAGCAGATCTGACCCTGGCAGTTTTTTGGAAGGTTCTGGACCTATGTTGCCTCTGTTCTTTATTGCCGCCTTGGCCACCATCCTCTATCTCTGATGTTACCTTCTACTCAGCACCCTGATACAGCTCCCAGGTCCTGTAAAACACAATCACCATCATTGTCATTCTCACCCGCCACACCACTTTTATCAGACTGCGATATGTTATTGTGAGTTCCTTACCCCCCTCCCAATTCCCTGCCCTGCATTTTCCTTGATTGCCACTGTCACTACCATTGCTACTACCTCTACCATTATGCCTATAGGTGTCACTACTCCCACTGCCACCACAGCTATGCATGGAGTCCCTTGCCTCCACCTGAACCTCCTCCTCATGGAGTTGCAAATGCTGACTGTTGTCACACCTAATCCTCCTTCTTCCTCGCTCATGGTTTTCCCTAATAGTCACAGTAAAATGACTCTGGTCACCGTTTTTGCGTGATTCATATGAAACAAATCACAAAAAATTGTAACTAATCTGATTAGTTTACAATCGATTCACTTACAGGTATATTATTTATGGTGACTGCAAAACAATTTAAATAAAAATGGTGCCTTTTTTCCATCATTAACCTATAGTAAAAGGTGATAAAAATGTAAATCTTTACTTATGTGTTTGGCAAGGTGGCCTAACAGAAAAATAAGTTATGGGTATTAGGACTAGAATGTGACAAAGGCTGGGGCACATAGTTTGCCTGTGTAAAACCCTGAAAGTCCTGATGGCAGCCCTGCCAGCGCCTGTTAGAGTATGTGCAGATTGGAGGAGGAGATACTGAGTCCTCTATACAGTAGCTGCTACATCTATCTTCATTGTTGCCAACTAAAAGGAGACTCCAGCCACAATGTAAATGCCCAGGAAAGTTGGCTGCATTGAAAACATAGGGAGAAATAAGCCTCTTAACCCTTTCGCTACCAGTGCCATACATGTAAGGAGCTGGAGTGATGTGGGAACATGGCGCCCACTCGCACGTGCATCATAGCTAGCAAGTCTCTGCTGATTCAAACAGCAGAGACCTGTGGCTAATTACCGTGAACTTCAATAATGTTGATTGCAGTAATTAAAGTTTTGTTTTCACACTTCCGGGCTTCCTACCATCACCCCCTGTGGCAAATGAGGGCATCAGTAGTTGCGCTGAACACTTTGAGCCTCGCTGACAAGGCTGATAGTGTTCATGCTGAAATTCTTATTTTGGCCACCAGATGGCAGGCCATGATAAAAAATCAGTCCAAACCCCATTTAAAAAAATCCTGATAGTACAAAATTAAAAAACATGATTTATAGGCTCATATATCAGCTTCAAAATCATAAAAAAATGTAATAAAATGTAATCAAAAAGTCACACACACTCCAAAATTGTATATTTCTTTATTTTAAGACCCTCTACCGTGGCTCAAAAAAGAAGCACCCTCCGCCCTCTGACTGATGTACTTAAGATCAGAAGATCCTATACAAATGGCTGTTTCCGTTTGGGCTCACGTTTGCAGCCAATGGCAAGAGATGTACCATCCGTACTCCCTCTGACCTGCCACAAACGCTCAACACCCAGCCACTAGAATACCATCAAGGCTGCCTATCTGTACAACACCACCTCTACCCAGGGTTGAACCATAGATCACAGCTGCAAAGAGCCACTCTCCAAAGAACAAGAAAGTGTCACGGAAGGTGTACAGGAAACAAGACAATGCAAAATGAATATATGACTCACTGGATCCAAAACTAAGGAACAAAAGGGAGACCCCTGCATAAGACCTGGCACTCTCCCTAACTGCTCAGCCTATGCGAACACCCCAATGGTGGATGATCGCATATCCTCGTACCTCGACTATATAACACCTGAACACCCTACAATAGTGAGGGGACACGACCACCGGCTCCCTACACTAGACACGGAGGGAGTCAGGGTCACCTGGGATCCAGCAAACATAAAATCACAAATGAATGTACAACACTTATCTTGTAGAAGACTGGGAAATAGGATCAGCATGCACACACACTCCAGGAAGTTGTATAAACTGCACACTAATGCATTATGGGGAGGAATTTAAAGGGATGCAATCAGTCCAGCTACAAGACAGCTGAGAGAGGCTAACGAGATGAGGAACTCAAAACCAAAACAAAGAAAGTTCAAGGAGGAGGTTCTGAAAGGCATCTGTCAGAGCTTCTCAGATGTCTGGTTGTGACAGAAAGCTCCTGCTTGAAACGTTGGAGCCTAACATGGTGACCAGAGGTTGGTCTCTAAGGAGACTTTTTGTTTCTCATAAGAACTGGAAAGTATTTTGCCTTCCACATGGTTGATGCGAATACCCCCCCTCCCAACACCTAAGGCCTAAATTACACCATTGTAGCACTGTGCTACTATGCTTATGTTGTTACCTCTCCTTTTATTACTTTATCATGGTTTTTAAAGGTGCTTAGTGCTTGCCTCCCTCCGAGATGACAACCTGCCCGTTATACTTAAGTTCATGGACCAAATGTTCATTTACCTATAGTGGTCCTCATTTTGGATTCAGGGCCTTATGCTCTCTGATTAGGCCCAGAGATGTATATCTCTCCCTCGTATTATGCCTTTGGAGCAGTAAACATTCCATTGCTCAGGCATCATCTTGTATATTCTTAGGTTTTTATTTTTATTTTTCTTTGTTGATATGTAATTTTCTCTGTATTTGTCTCTTCCAGGGACGGTTTGGGTGGCTTCATCGCTATTGGCTCAGGGACTTAACATGGCATATAAATGTTACGTCCTTCAACATATGAGGCTTCAATATTCCTCAAAAGAGATCACCGGTTATTACTATATTTAAACACCTACACACAGATATTTTTTTTTTTCAGGAAACACATTTTAAACAGGGAAGAGTTCCAAACTTCCCTAAAACATATTTTGGACAAATGGTTTCATTGCTGCCATGTTGGGGCCTCCAGGAGAGTAAGCATTGCTATTAAGTGGTCAAACCTTTCGTCCATTACCTATGCCGACCTATGCTGAGAGGGTAGATTTCTTTTTGTGAAGGGGAAGATTGGATCACTGAGTGACATTCGCCAACTTATAATGCTCCTAACACTAATCAAGTTAAGTGGCTCAGGAATGTTCTAGAAAAGTTTGAGCTATTTGCAGAAGGGCTTCGAATTGTCGGTGGGGATATCAACGTTGCCCTAAATCCAGTTAAAGACACTTAGTTACTGCTGCATGTTGTCACAAGACTGTTTGAAAGTCTTTTGTAACAATAACTTTGTTGTGACATATCCACCAAGCTTGTTGCTCCACGAAAGTACATTAAAAGTCATTCTTTCCTAGCTCCTAGTTCCTAGAAAGTGTGTATGCCACAAAAGAGAAAATGGACGTTAGTTGAAAATGTTGAAATTTGGATTTGCATTTCATGTTTCATTGTGTTAGAGACTGCACCTTGCATCTGCAAAATTAACAAGTGAGATCTGACATTGTTCAGTAGTGGAGGATATTTTTCTCTAACATGCGGAATACAGTTCTCACTATCCGACTTCTAGAACTAGAAAACTACTCAACCAGAACGTCTTTCTACAAGATGATGATAAGACAGCAGAAGAAATTGTACTAACTTAGTTTTCAGGTATGACACCAATAACCAGTGCACAAACCAAAGATTATTTACAAATGGGAGAACTTTGGTCAACTTTGTCATAAAAGTCCAAAGCACTTCACATGGATTCTTATATATGGAAATGAAGTCATAACACCTACAAAAGTGCTCAGGCAACACATGTAGTTAAATAATATGTCCTATCAAATCTACCATATATTGTGTAAAGAAATTTGTTGGAGGTCTCAGCTCAGGAGACACACTAATTTCCCTTGTTAACTAATGTGCATCAGATTTACCTTTACTGCACTTTTAATTCAAACATTGTAATTTACTTTTATGCTATAACATTGACACAGCCAACACATATAACATAGTCTCCTGCAATGTTAATACTCAAGTACATTTTATTTATAGTAACCAATATGTACATTGACTAAATTAGGATTAGACCGCCAATTTCACAATGGCTTACTAAATGTGATCAGATATACCGTATGGAACAGCTAGCTCATTGTAAATCCAATACCCCACACCTTTTTGTGAGCGTACCTGGGGTATTTGGAGAAAATACAGAAACATTCCACAGTCCTGATTCTCACCTAGTTCCTTAATATAGTAATCACCGATCCGGCTATAAATGTCTCTATATCATTCAGCTGTTCCACACCCATTTGTTCATTGTTTCTACATATGCAATATTTAATATTCTTTAAATAATGATTAATGATTGTCCTATTCATGTATGCGATAAAGTGAAATATGGGTGCACTAGGCCGCGCTTTAACTAGATGTACATTATTAAATAGTATTGATCGAGCACCGTAGTGCTCGGGTGCTCGGGCCAAACACATCGGGATGTTCGGTTGCTCGACCGAGCACCCGAGTATAATGGACGTCAATGGAAGAACCCAAGCATTAAACCAGGTACCCCTGCTCTGAAGAGGGGAGGGTGCCTAGTTCATTGGCAAATGTCAGAAAGTGATGGAAACACCACCAAAATGGTTCTGGAACAGTATGGGGAGGATGTCTGGATGCATCTTGTACTCGCAGGTCGCTGCTGGGAACTATGCTGTCCGAATAGTACGCCACTTTTACAGACTGACAATAATACACACAAAACCAAAGAAAATATTGATTTTAGAGGAAAAATTTTAAGGAAACATTCTTTCCTGTATATTTACTTGTATATAAAGTGCAATTGATGCCAAAAGTTACAAGAAAGAGGCACTACAATACAACCTGTATATCACATAAAGGAGGGCCTCATTCACATTGTGGTACAATTGTTCATGTAGTGGGACTCCTACACTCATAAAGCCTATGCACTAAGTAAAAGGGCTGCCAAAAATTACAAGAAACCGGCACTAAAATACACCCTTTCTTACACATAAAGGAGGGAATCATACACAGCCTTGAAAAATTATGATTGATGGCCTGCTGGTGACCCTTGAAAACACTTGGAGCAAGGGCCTGCTGATCTGACCATCTAAAACATTATGGGTGCTGCTGCTGCTTTGGTGACTTTAGATAACCTGGGGACGATCGCACGTCCCTGTGGTGGCGACAATCCATTCTGATGTCTTCCTTATCCACTTTCTATGTTATTTTCAGCCCAAACCATGTAGACCATGGGTAACGGTGGAACAACTACGGCTACCACATCCAAGAAAGGCAGCATGCCCGCAAATTACCTATTAGGTATAATTAGGTGAGGGCCTGAAGGTGAGCTGACCCTGCAAAAGATTTTAAGTGTGGGCCTGCAGGTGAGCTGACCCTGTGAAAGATTTTAGGTGCGGGCCTGCTGATGTGCTTACCCTGTAAAAGAATGTAGGTTAAGGCCTGCTGGTGAGCTGACCCTGTAAAAGATTATACGCGAGGGCCTACTAGTGAGATGACCCTGTAGAAGATTTTAGGTGCAGGCCTGCTTGTGAGCTGATCCTGTAAAACATTATATGCGAGGGCCTTTAAGTGAGCTGACCCTGCAAAACATTATATGCAAGGGCCTTTAGGTGAGATAACCCTGTAAAACATTATATGCGAGGGCATGCAGGTGAGCTGACTCTCTGAAAAATAAAATGCAAGGTTTTCAGGTGAGCTGACCGTGTAATAGATTTTATATGTGGGCCTACATATGAGCTTACCCCGTAAAACATTATATGCGAGGGCATTTAATGTGACAAATAAGCATTTTGATATGATGGAAGAGGAGGAGGATGAGAAAAGGAAGATTCAACCATATACTCTTGTTTGAGGTGGAAGGGGTGCATGGGAATACAGTGTATTCAGTGCATTATAAACAACACATTTAAAGTGCCTTTATGTTCAGCTGCTTTCCTCTGGTTGAGTTGAGATGTCATGGTCAACCTGTCAACATTTTCAGTTGACAGGCGGATTAGCTTATCTGTTATAATGCCACTAGCAGCACTAAATACCCGCTCAGAAAAAATGCTGGCAGCAGGGCAGGACAGCACCTCCAAGGCGTAGAGCGCCAGTTCGTGCCACATGTCTAGCTTGGAAACCCAGTAGTTGTAAGGCACTGAGGGATCATTAACCATACCAGGACTGCCGCACGCAGGATTGCGTCCTGGCGGCGGCCCTGTCATTCCTCCTAGACGCGCCGGCGCATCATCTTGCGAGAGGCGAGATTTCCTGTGAACGCGCGCACACAGGAGCCGCGCGTTCACAGGAACCGAAGGTAAACCAGCGGATCTACAGCCTGCCAGTGGCGATCATTCGCTGGCAGGCTAAAGATGCGATTTTTAACCCCTGAATGGTATATCAGACGCTGTTTTGTTAACAGCATCTGATATACCTGCTAACTGGTCCTCTGGTGGTCCCTTTTGCTTGGATTGACCACCAGAGGACACAGGCAGCTCTGTAATAAGTAGCACAAAGCACCACACTACACTACACTACACCCCCCTGTCACTTATTAACCCCTGATCACCCCCTGTCATTGATCACCCCGCTGTAAGGCTCCATTCAGACGTCAGTATGAGTTTTGCGGACCAGTGGATCCGCAAAACACGGACACTGCGGATCTGCAAAACACGGACACCGGCAATGTGCTTTCTGCATTTTGCGGATCCGCACATTGCCAGAACTATATAGAAAATGCCTTTTCTTGTCCGCAATTGCGGACAAGAATAGGACATGTTCTATAGGCTCTACAAAAAACGCAGTGTTCGCCCGATCAGGCCTGATCTTGTGCGCACACTTGCGCACACTTGCGTTCAGTCCGCCCCACCGCCGTGACAGAATTTTTTTTTTCTGATCACTGCAAAAACACCGTAAAATCACTGCGGCGCTATAAAGATCACTTTTGAGGGGCATGGCGAGTTCATAGATTTAATTTTTTGGGCACAAGTTAGCGGAATTTTTTTTTCTTACAAAGTCTCATATTCCACTAACTTGTGACAAAAAATAAAATCTCACATGAACTCACCATACCCCTCACGGCATCAAAATGCGTAAAATGTTTTAGACATTTAGATTCCAGACTTCTTCTCACGCTTTAGGGCCTCTAAAATGCCAGGGCAGTAAAAAATACCCCATAAGTGATCCCATTTTGGAAAGAAAACACCCCAAGGTATTCCATGAGGGGCATGGCGAGTTACTAGAATATATTTTCTTTTGGCACAAGGTGGCGGAAAAAGTTTATTTATTTTTTTCTCTTACAAAATCATTTTCCGCTAACTTGTGCCCAAAAAAATATTCTAGGAACCCGCAATGCCCCTCACGGAATACCTTGGGGTGTCTTCTTTCCAAAATTGGGTCACTTGTTGGGTATTTATACTGCCCTGGCATTTTAGGGGCCCTAAAGCGTGAGAAGAAGTCTGGAATCCAAATGCCTAAAAATGCCCTCCTAAAAGGTACTCATTGGAATTTGGGCCCCTTTGCGCATCTTGGCTGCAAAAAAGTGTCTACTTTCCGAAATGGGGTCATTTGTGGGGTGTTTCTACTGTCTGGGCAGTGGAGGAGGAGGTGGAAGAGGAGAAGTGGGGGTTGGAGCCACTAATGTAGGTGCTGGCGGAAACCCTAATCGACGTAGGGCTCGCAATCCTTGGCGTCGATAGCACCAGTGCCATCCCAGGGTACGACCCGCTCCCGGCCTCCACAACATTCACCCAGTGTGCAGTCAGGGATATGTAGTGTCCATGGCCTAATGCACTTTTCCATGTGTCCGTGGTTAAGTGGACCTCCCAGTAACTGCGTTGGTCAGGGCACGTGTGATGTTACAGGACATATGTATGTGTAAGGCGGGCACGTCACACCTTTAAAAAATAGTGCTGGCTGGGAACTGCGTAACAAGGCATGGCCGCCGACATCAGGCTGCAGAAACCCTCAGTGTTCACAAGCCTAAATGGCGACATTTCCAGGGCCAGTAATTTGATAAGTTGCACATTTAGTACTATGGCCTGTGGGTGAGTGGCTTGGTATTTGCTCTTGCGTTCAAATGCCTGGGGTAAGGACATTTGTACGCTGCGCTGGGACACAGAAGTGGATGTGGTCGCTCATGGTGAGTGCGAAGGTCCAGGTGCAGGGCGAGATGCATATGGGCCTGCGCCTTCGACAGGGTATTGGCCAGCATTTAACACAGGGGAAGAGGAGGCAGTGGTATGACCCCCAGACACAAATTGCGGATCCAGGTGTTCGTCCCACTTATTACGGTGCTTGGATGCCATGTGGGGGATCATGCTGGTGGTGGTGAGATTGCTAGTGTTCACATCCCGGCTCATTTCCGTATGGCACAGGTTGCAAACTACCATTCTTTTGTCATCTGTACTTTCCTCAAAAAAGCGATATACTGCGGAACATCTACCCCTTTGCAAAGGAGATTTCCGCAAGGGGTTGCTCGGTGGAACAGTTGCGGGCCTGTGTGGTGTGGCTCGCCTTCTTTCTTTTGCCACCCACTGCCTATTCCAGCCTGCTGCAGTGCTGTAAATCACTCGCCCTCTGTACTGCTGTCATCGCTTGGCTTTCCACCTTCTTAGGTTGGGTCAGTGACCTCATCGTCCACCACCTCCTCTTCCACTTCCTCACTCTGACCATCCTCCTGACCTAACCACAACCTCAGTGATTGACAACTGTGTCTCAGCCTCTTCATTAACCTCTTGACACAGTAATTGCAGCTGACTCATTGGCAACTGTGTCTTATCATCATACACCTTACTAAACACTAATTGCCATTCTCCAATGTCATGTTCTTGCGACTGTGGATGTTCAAGAGGTTGGGAATCAGGGCACAAGATTTTCATGTCCCTCTTCAAGCGTGCTTGGCGAGAGGGCCAAATCAAATAACGGCGATGAAAAGAGGTCCTTTGAATATCCAAGTGTGGGATCACTTGTTTGGCCAGATTAAAAATGGTGGGAGAAAGGAGGATCAGGGTGGAGATTGTGTTGACCAGACTCCTGGCTAATGAGACTGGACTTGGTGGAAGACAGGGTGGTGCTTAAACGACTGGAAGAATTATCTGCTGGAATCCTAGTGACCAACTGGTCGCACTGGTCTGACTTCTAGAGTGCTGTTCTGGGCCGCCCTGCAAACTGGGACATGAAGCTAGGTATCTTGAATGATTGTTTTTCTTGTGCTCTGGCAGCAGGCACTGTTTTTCCGCGCCCTGGGCCTCGGCTTCTGTGTGCACCATCACCATCACGGCCAATTCCACATCCCTTTGTACAATCCTACAGGCTCACCTGAGTCAGAGGAGCTGGCTGGATGTAGGAGTGGAGCCCAGTGGCAAGGACCGCAGGCAGGTAGGTAGTAGGTGCAGGAGGTCTGGCAGAGGCGTAGTCAGTTTTGCAGGCAGTGGATCAGGGCAGGCGGCAGTAAGCGTGGTCAGACAATCCGGATAGGGAACGGTGGTAGCAGTTCAGTAGGTAGGGACAAGCAGAAGAGTAGTTGGTAGTCAATTCCTGGTCAGCAGTGGACTTACGGTAGTAGCAAGAGCAGCAGATGAGGAGACGCTTGATCAAGGCTCAGGAGCTCAATAATCAGCAAGCTGGAGTGCAAGGGGCTGGACTTATATAGGGAAGTACCAGGTGTGGGGAATCAAGGGTGATGAGCAAGGCTTGGCAAGACTGAGGTTAAATAATAGGCTTCAGGGAGGAATGTCCAGAGACGGTAGTCTAGTAAGCAGGGCTACCGCCTGGGATATGGCTGGTCACGGGTTTGAATCCCGACAGTATTCCCCCGTTCCAAGGGGACCTCCGGGCACTGCAGGGGCAGGCTTACCGTGGTGCCGTTGGTGGAACTCTTTTACCATTCTGGGGGCGTGGACGTTTTCTTCTGGCTCCCAGAAGTTATCCTCGTGAGAGTAGCCCTCCCACCCAATTAGGTATTGTAGTCTTCCCCGGTTTATCCTGGAGTCGAGGATCTTTGCGACAGCGTATTCTTCTTCACCCTGTACCCTCATGGGTGGTGGAGGGGGCAAGTGGCGGCCTGTGAAGGGGTTCTCCACGTATGGCTTGAGGAGGGAGCAATGGAAGACAGGGTGCACCCTAATGGAGTCAAGCTGGAACGTGACCTCGTTGATTTGTGCGGTGATCCGGGACGGACCCATGTATCTTTGGGCGAAATTTTGGGAGGGGACCTTCAATCTGAGGTTCCTGGTGGACAGCCACACCTTGTCTTCCACATGGAAGCCGGGGTGGGTTTGCGGCATCTGTCTACTCCCTGTTTAAAGCGCCTCTGGCCGAGCTGGAGGTTGTTTATAATGTTCTTTTGTGCCTCCTGTAGCGTTGTTAGGCGTTCGGCCACTGCTGGGAGGGTGGAGGCGACGGGTAGGTGGGGAATGAACTCCGGGTGCGAGCCTGTGTTAGCAAAGAAGAGGTTGTGCTTGGTTGAGCTGTGCTCAGCATTGTTGTAGGCGAACTTGGCCGTGGGGAGATGGTAAAACCAGTCATCCTGCAGATGGGAGCTGAAACAGCGTAGGTACTGCTCTAGGGTCTGATTAGTTCTCTCCGTCTGCCCGTTTGACTGAGGGTGGAAAGCGGAGGACAGGTTCACTTTAACCCCAAGCGCTAGGCAGAAGTTCTTCCAGAATTTTAAGGCAAATTGTACGCCTCTGTCAGAGACCACGTCGTCCGGGATCCCATGCAGCCTGAAGACCTCTCTGAGAATAAGATCGGCCGTCTGTTTGGCGGTGGGTAGGCCTTTGTAGGGGATGAAAGGGGCCATCTTGGTGAGGCGGTCAACCACGACCAGGATGGTGTTCATCCCTTTTGAAGGAGGAAGGTCTACCACAAAGTCCATGGAGATCAAGCCCCAGGGGCGGGAGGGAATCAGGAGGGTCTGTAACAGACCCACAGGAGAGGAACGAGGAGTCTTATTGCGGGCACAGACCGTGCACGAGGAGATGTACCTCTTGATGTCCTCCTTGTATGTTGGCCACCAGAAGGAGCGGGAGAAAAGCTCCTGGGTCTTTCTAGTGCCCAAATGGCCGGCCAGCTTAGAGTCATGGTTGAGTTTGAGCACTTTGAGCCGTGCAATTTCTGGTACATATAGTTGTAGGTCCTGATGAAACCAATGACTGTTCTTAAATGTAAGGCTGACATTCCTTGTGGGGTGGGCGAGGAAGGGGTCATTTTCGTATCCTTCTTTGATTGTGCCCAGGAGTTCTTTAGAGTAGGTGGCCCCTACGACCCTTCTCTCGGGTAGGATGTTGTTTTGGCCCTTGTTAATCTGTGAGGGCTCGGAAAACATTCTGGTGAGGGCGTCAGCCTTGCCATTCTTTGATCCGGGGCGATAGGTGATGAGAAAGTTGAAGTGGGAAAAGAATAGGCTCTATCTGGCCTGTCTGGCTGAGAGTCTCTTAGCGCTGCGGATGAACTCGAGGTTCTTGTGGTCAGTTAGTACGATTATGGGGTTGGTGGCTCCCTCCAGCAGGTGTCTCCACTCGGAGAAGGCATCCTTGATCGCCAGTAGTTCTTTGTTCCCGATGTCATAGTTCTTCTCGGAGGGGGACATCTGGCGGGAGAAATATGCGCACGGGTGTAGTAGCAGCTTCTTCCCTGTCCGTTGTGACAGAACTGCCCCCACCGCGGAGTCTGATGCATCCACTTCGACTGTAAATGGCAGCTCGGGGTTCGGGTGGATTAGGATTGGAGCAGAAGTGAAGAGGAGTTTCAACTTGGTGAAGGCCTCCTGGGCCTCGGGTGTCCAGGAGAAGGGGACTGCCTTCTTGGTAAGTTAGGTGATTGGTGCTATGACCTTGGAAAAGTTCTGGATAAACTTCCGATAGAAGTTGGCGAAGCCAATGAATCTTTGTATCTCCTTCTCGTTTCTCGGAATGGGACAGTTCATCACGGCTTGGACCTTCCCCGGGTCCATACTTAGGCCCTCTGGGGAGATGATATATCCGAGGATCTGAGTGGTGGTTCGCTCAAACTCGCATTTCTCTAGCTTGATATAGAGAGAGTTCTGTCGGAGTCTCTTCAGTACCCTGCGGACGTTTTCGCTGTGCTGCTCGAGGTGTTCAGAGAAGATCAAGATGTCGTCCAGGTAAACGACTACAAACAGATCCAGCATGTCCCTGAGGACGTCGTTAATGAAGTGCTGGAAGGTGGCGGGAGCATTGCAGAGTCCGAAAGGCATGACCAGGTACTCGAAGTCATAACGTGTCCGGAAGGCGGTCTTCCATTCGTTCCCAGGGCGGATTCGGACGAGGTTGTAGGCCCCTCGAAGGTCGAGTTTAGTAAAGATCTTCGCTGCCCGGAGTCTCTCGAGGAGTTCTGAAATCAGTGGGAGCGGGTATCGGTTCTTTACGGTTATGTCATTAAGCTTTCTGTAGTCTATGCAGGGAGGAGTCTTTTTTCTCTATGACGAAAAAGGGGGCTCCCACAGGGGAGGTAGAGGGCCGGATGAACCCCTTCCTCAGGTCCTCGTCCAGGTACTCTTTCAGAGCCTTGAGTTCAGGCTCTGAGAAGGGGTAGATACTGCCAAAGGGTATTTCGGCCCAGGCAACAGTTCTATAGGGCAGTCGTAGGGTCGGTGTGGTGGAAGCTTGTCTGCGTTTTTCTTGTTGCAGACATCCTGGATCTCACGGTATTGAGGGGGTTTCTCCGTTAGTTCTGTGACGGCAATAGTTTTTCGGATCTTATTAGGACATTTGATGGCAAAATGACCCGGCTCCTCACAGTAGAGGCAGAGGTTTTCGGCCAGCCGTCTCTCCTTCTCAGCTGTGGATAGTGACCTACGTAGTGCGTCAACCTGCATAGATTCAGTTGCTGACTAGGGGTCGCACTGGGCGGTAGAGGAGAATGAGTAAGTGGGTCTGTGGTCCTTGGCTCCTCTGTGTTGCTGGGCTCCATATAGTGTCCGTGACCCAACGGCGAAATTCGGCGGTGGATTCGGCGACGGAGCGTCTCCCTTGCTGCAGACTATGTCGCACAGCGCTTGGGGTCATCGAAGACTTGGCTCATGGCGGTGATGAAGTTGTTTAAGTCGTCCAGGAGCTGACTATTAGTCTCCACGTATGGTGATGCCCATGCTAATGCTTCATCCGTCAGGAGATTGACCATGAATAGCACCTTCTTTTTCTCGGTGGTGAAGGGGGCCGGGTACATCTGAAAATAGATGCGGTATTGGTTTAGAAACCCCCGATACTGGCGTCTGTCGCCACCGAATCTTGATGGGAGTGGCATGTGGGTGTCTGCGGCCGCGTCACGAACGTCCAGGAGTTGCCTCTGAAGTTCAATAATCTCCCTCTGTTGGCTTTGGACTACACCTTGGAGTTGGGCAAATTTCTCCTGATACGTAGTACCAAATTCTTGAAGTTCGGTAACCTGCTTACGCAGAGTGGCCATTGCGGATAGTGTGGCTGATTATTCTGTAACAATCCTACAGGCTCACCTGAGTCAGAGGACAGCTGGCTAGATGTAGGAGTGGAGCCCAGTGGCAAGGACCGCAGGTAGGTAGTAGGTGCAGGAGGTCTGGCAGAGGCGTAGTCAGTTGGCAGGCGGTGGGTCAGGGCAGGCGGCAGTAAGCGTGGTCAGACAATCCGGATCGGGAACGGTGGTAGCAGTTCAGTAGGTAGGGACAAGCAGAAGAGTAGTTGGTAGTCAATTTCTGGTCAGCAGTGGACTTACGGTAGTAGCAAGAGCAGCAGATGAGGAGATGCTTGATCAAGGCTCAGGAGCTCAATAATCAGCAAGCTGGAGTGCAAGGGGCTGGACTTATATAGGGAAGTACCAGGTGTGGGGAATCAAGGGTGATGAGCAAGGCTTGGCAAGACTGAGGTTAAATAATAGGCTACAGGGAGGAATGTCCAGTGATGGTAGCCTAGTAAGCAGGGCTACCGCCTGGGATATGGCTGGTCACGGGTTTGAATCCCGACACCCTTACTGCTCGCCTTCTTTATGTTAAATGCGATATATGCTTGAAAATATGTCACACGTACAGTAGCGTAGGATTTGGAAGTGTATGTGCAAAAAATAATAATAATACTTTAATTGTCCGCAGGGAACACTGTCTCTGAAAAGTGCACTGGTTGTAACTGATCGTTAAGGGATGCGAACACTTTAAACAGGAGATGTGGCGTGGATAATTTTACTGTCCGCAGCGGACACCATCTACGGAAAAAGTGCCCTGGATGTCACTGATATTTTAGGGATGCACACACTTTAAATAGGAGATGTTGCGCAGATAATTTAACTGTCCCCAGCGGACACCGTCTACAGAAAAAGTGTTCTGGATGTCACTGATATTTTAAGAATGCGCACACTTAAAAAAGGAGATGTGGCACGGATAATTTAACTGTCCACAGTGTACACCGTCTATGGAAAAAGTGTACTGGATGTCACTGATATTTTAGGGATGCACACACTTTAAGCAGGAGATGTGGCGCAGACAATTTAACTGTACGCAGCGGACACCGTCTACAGAAAAAGTGCACTGGATGTCACTGTTATTTTAAGGATGTGCACACTTTAACTCCTTAAGGACTCAGCCTTATTTCACCTTAAGGACCAGGCCATTTTTTTCAAATCTGACCAGTGTCAATTTAAGTGGTGAATAGTTTTTTCATCTCATATTGTACTTCATGACATGTGGTAAAATGGAGTAAAAAATAAAAATATTTTTATTTATAAAAAAAATACCAAATTTGGCAAATATTTGGAAAAATTAGCAAATTTCCAAGTTTCAATTTCTCTACTTCTATAATACATAGTAATACCTACAAAAATAGTTATTACTTTACATTCCCCATATGTCTACTTCATGTTAGGATAATTTTGGGAATTACATTTTATTTTTGGGGGACGTTACAAGGCTTAGAAGTTTAGAAGTAAATCTGGCCCGATGCTGTAGTTTACAGAAACACCCCATATGTGGCCGTAAACTGCTGTACGGGCACACGGCAGGGCGCAGAAGGAAAGGAATGCCATACGGTTTATGGAAGGCAGATTTTGCTGGACAGTTTTTTTTTATACCATGTCCCATTTGAAGCCCCCCTGATGCACCCCTAGAGTAGAAACTCCATAAAAGTGACCCCATCTAAGAAACTACACCCCTCAAGGTATTCAAAACTGATTTCAAAAACGTCGTTAACCCTTTAGGTGTTCCACAATAATTAATGGAAAGTAGAGATACAATTTCAAAATTTCACTTTTTTGGCAGATTTTCCATTTTAATAATTTTTTTCCAGTTACAAAGCAAGGGTTAGCAGCCAAACAAAGCTCAATATTTATGGCCCTGATTCTGTAGTTTACAGAAACACCCCATATGTGGTCGTAAACTGCTGTATGGGCACACGGCAGGGTGCAGAAGGAAAGGAATGCAATACGGTTTTTGGAAGGCAGATTTTGCTAGACAGTTTTTTTTTACACCATGTCCCATTTGAAGCCCCCCTGATGTACCCCTAGAGTATAATCTCCCAAAAATTGACCCCATTTTAGAAACTACGGGATAGTTTTGTTTTTATTAGTTTAGGGTACATATGATTTTTGGTTGCTTTATATTACACTTTTTGTGAGGCAAGATAACAAGAAATAGCTGTTTTGGCACAGTTTTTTTTTTATCTTTATTTATAACATTCATCTGACAGGTTAAATCATGTGGTATTTTTATAGAACAGGTTGTTACGGTCAAGGCGATATCTAATATGTATACAATTTTTTTTTAATGTAAGTTTTACACAATGATTTCATTTACACATGTTTTAGTGTCTCCATAGTCTGAGAGCCATTATTTTTACCAGTTTTTGGGCGATTATCTTAGGTAGGGTCTCATTTTTTGTGGGATGAGATGACGGTTTGAATGACATTATTTTGGGGTGCATATGACTTTTTGATCGCTTGCTATTACATTTTTTGTGATGTAAGATGAATAAAAATTGCATTTTTTAAACCTTTTTTTTTTTTTTTTTACGGTGTTCACCTGAAGGGTTAGGTCATGTGATATTTTTATAGAGTAACTTATTACGGACGTGGCGATACCTAATATGTGCACTTTTTTTTATTTATGTAAGTTTTACACAATGATTTCATTTTTTAAACAAAAAAAATCATGTTTTAGTGTTTCCATAGTCTGAGATCAGATCCATAGTTTTTTTTCAGTTTTTGGGTGATTTTCTTGGGTAGGGTATGATTTTTGCGGGATGAGATGACGGTTTGATTGGCACTATTTTGGGGTGCATATGACTTTTTGATCGCTAGCTATTACACTTTTTGTGATGTAAGGTGACAAAAAATGGTTTATTTAACACAGTCTTTATTTTTTACGGTGTTAATCTAAAGGGTTAGGTCATGTGATATTTTTATAGAGCCGGTCGATACGGATGCGGAAATACCTAATATGTATACTTTTTTTATTTGAGTAAGTTTTACACAACGATATTATTTTTCTAAACAAAAAAAAAAACATGTTTTAGTGTCTCCATATTCTGAGTGCCATAGTTTTTTCAGTTTTTGGGCAATTATCTTGGGTGGGGTATGATTTTTGCAGAATGAAATGATGGTTTGATTGGCACTATTTTGGGGTGCATATGGCTTTTGGATCGCTTGCTATTACACTTTTTGTATTGTTTATTTAGCACAGTTTTAATTTTTTATTTTTTACGGTGTTCATCTGAGGGGTTAGGTCATGTGATATTTTTATAGAGCCGGTCGATACGCACACGGCGATACCTAATATGTCTATTTTTATTTTTCCTATTTTTTACCCATTTCTTTTTTACTTTATTTGGGGAAAATAGTGTTTTTTTTTTTTTTTTTACTTAACCACTTTAACCCCGCTAGCTGAAACCCCCTTAATGACCAGGCCACTTTTTACACTTCTGCACTACACTACTTTCACCGTTTATTGCTCGGTCATGCAACTTACCACCCAAATGAATTGTACCTCCTTTTCTTCTCACTAATAGAGCTTTCATTTGGTGGTATTTCATTACTGCTGACATTTTAACTTTTTTTGTTATTAATCGAAATTTAACGATTTTTTTGCAAAAAAATGACATTTTTCACTTTCAGCTGTAAAATTTTGCAAAAAAAACAAAATCCATATATAAATTTTTGGCTAAATTTATTGTTCTACATGTCTTTGATAAAAAAAAAATGTTTGGGCAAAAAAAAAAAAGGGTTTGGGTAAAAGTTATAGCGTTTACAAACTATGGTACAAAAATGTGAATTTCCGCTTTTTGAAGCAGCTCTGACTTTCTGAGCACCTGTCATGTTTCCTGAGGTTCTACAATGCCCAGACAGTAGAAAAACCCCACAAATTACCCCAATTCGGAAAGTAGACACCCTAAGGTATTCGCTGATGGGCATAGTGAGTTCATAGAACTTTTTATTTTTTGTCACAAGTTAGCGGAAAATTATGATTTATTTTTTATTTTATTTTTTCTTACAAAGTCTCATATTCCACTAACTTGCGACAAAAAATATAAAATTCTAGGAACTCGCCATGCCCCTCACGGAATACGTTGGGGTGTCTTCTGTTCAAAATGGGGTCACTTGTGGCGTAGTTATACTGCCCTGGCAATTTAGGGGCCCATATGTGTGAGAAGTAGTTTGCAATCAAAATCAGTAAAAAATGACCGGTGAAATCCGAAAGGTGCACTTTGGAATGTGTGCCCCTTTGCCCACCTTGGCTGCAAAAAAGTGTGACACATCTGGTATCGCCGTACTCAGGAGAAGTTGGGGAATGTGTTTTGGGGTGTCATTTTACATATACCCATGCTGGGTGAGAGGAATATCTTGGCAAAAGACAACTTTTACAATTTTTTTATACAAAGTTGGCATTTGACCAAGATATTCCTCTCACCCAGCATGGGTATATGTAAAATGACACCCCAAAACACATTCCCCAACTTCTCCTGAGTACGGCGATACCAGATGTGTCACACTTTTTTGCAGCCAAGGTGGGCAAAGGGGCACATATTCCAAAGTGCACCTTTCGGATTTTGCAGGCCATTTTTTACACATTTTGATTGCAAAGTACTTCTCACACATTTGGGCCCCTAAATTGCCAGGGCAGTATAACTACGCCACAAGTGACCCCATTTTGGAAAGAAGACACCCCAAGGTATTCCGTGAGGGGCATGGCGAGTTCCTAGAATTTATTTTTTTTTGGCACAAGTTAGCGGAAATTGATTTTTTTTGTATTTTCTCACAAAGTCTCCCTTTCCGCTAACTTGGGACAAAAATTTCAATCTTTCATGGACTCAATATGCCCCTCACGGAATACCATGGGGTGTCTTCTTTCCGAAATGGGGTCACATGTGGGGTATTTATACTGCCCTGGCATTTTAGGGGCCCTAAAGCGTGAGTAGAAGTCTGGAATATAAATGTCTAAAAAAATTTACGCATTTGGATTCTGTGAGGGGTATGGTAAGAAGAAAAAAAATAAATAAAAATTCCGCTAACTTGGGCCCAAAAAAATGTCTGAATGGAGCCTTACAGGGGGTGATCAATGACAGGGGGGTGATCAGGAGTCTATATGGGGTGATCACCCCCTGTCATTGATCACCCCCCTGTCATTGATCACCCCCCTGTAAGGCTCCATTCAGACGTCCGTATGATGTTTTACGGATCCACGGATACATGGATCGGATCCGCAAAACGCATACGGACGTCTGAATGGAGCCTTACAGGGGGTGATCAATGACAGGGGGGTGATCAGGGAGTCTATATGGGGTGATCACCCCCCTGTCATTGATCACCCCCCTGTAAGGCTCCATTCAGACGTCCGTATGATTTTTTACGGATTTACGGATACATGGATCGGATCCGCAAAACACATACGGACGTCTGAATGGAGCCTTACAGGGGGGTGATCAATGACAGGCGGGTGATCACCCATATAGATTCCCTGATCACCCCCCTGTCATTGATCACCCCCCTGTCATTGATCACCCCCCTGTCATTGATCACCCCCCTGTAAGGCTCCATTCAGATGTCCGTATGATTTTTACGGATCCACGGATACATGGATCGGATCCGCAAAACAAATACGGACGTCTGAATGGAGCCTTACAGGGGGGTGATCAATGACAGGGGGGTGATCACCTCATATACACTCCCTGATCACCCCCTGTCATTGATCACCCCCCTGTCATTGATCACCCCCCTATAAGGCTCCATTCAGACGTCCGTATGCGTTTGCGGATCCGATCCATGTATCCGTGGATCCGTAAAAATCATACAGATGTATGAATGGAGCCTTACAGGGGGGTGATCAATGATAGGGGGGTGATCAATGACAGGGAAGTGATCAGGAAGTCTATATGCGTGATCACCCCCTTGTCATTGATCACCCCTCTGTAAGGCTCCATTCAGACGTCCGTATGTGTTTTGCGGATCCGATCCATGTATCAGTGGATCCGTAAAAATCATACGGACGTCTGAATGGAGCCTTACAGGGGGGTGATCAATGACAGAGGTGATCACCCCTCTGTCATTGATCACCCCCCTGTAAGGCTCCATTCAGACGTCCGTATGTGTTTTGCGGATCCGATCCATGTATCAGTGGATCCTTAAAAATCATACGGACGTCTGAATGGAGCCTTACAGGGGGGTGATCAATGATAGGGGGGTGATCAATGACAGGGAAGTGATCAGGAAGTCTATATGCGTGATCACCCCCTTGTCATTGATCACCCCCCTGTAAGGCTCCATTCAGACGTCCGTATGCGTTTTGCGGATCCGATCCATGTATCCGTGGATCCGTAAAAATCATACGGACCTCTGAATGTAGCCTTACAGGGGGGTGATCAATGACAGGGGGTGATCAATGACAGGGGGGTGATCAGGGAGTCTATATGGGGTGATCAGGGGTGATCAGTGGTTCATAAAAGGTTAATAAGTGACAGGGGGGGGTGTAGTGTAGTGTAGTGGTGTTTGGTGCTACTTTACTGAGCTGCCTATGTCCTCTGGTGGTCGATCCAAACAAAAGGGACCACCAGAGGACCAGGTAGCAGGTATATTAGACGCTGTTAGGGGTTAAAAAAATCACATCTCCAGCCTGCCAGCGAGCGATCGCCGCTGGCAGGCTGGAGATCCACTCGCTTACCTTCTGTTCCTGTGAGCGCGCGCGCCTGTGTGCGCGCGTTCACAGGAAATCTCGGCTATCGCGAGATGACGCACGGATGCGTCCAGGAGGAGTAAATCAACCACCTTCCGGACGCATCCGTGCGTTAGGCGGTCGGGAGGTGGTTAAAACTTAAAATTTTGGGGGGGAAACTTTATTTTTGAAACTTTTTTTTCACTTTATTATTTGTCCCACTTTGGGACTTGAACTTTTGGGGGTCTGATCCTTTACAATGCATTCTAATTCATCTTTATTGGAATGCATTGGCTGTATGAGTAATACTGTGTGTATTACTCATACAGCTTCCGGCCTGTGAGATCCAGGGGGCTGGATTTCATAGGCTTGTCACCGGAAGGCAGCGCGATGCCTCTGGAAGGCATCGTGCTGCCTTCCATGTGATCGGGAACCCCCTACAGCCCCACGGGGACCCGATAACACCACCGTCCTCGCCGCCCGCACATTAAATAGTCGCAAATTGCAGGTCTGAATTGACACTGATATTTTAGGGATGCGCACAATTTACACAGGAGATGTGGCGCAAATAATGTAACTGTCCGCAGCGGCCTATTAAACGGTATTTTGCGCAGGAGGCGCTAAACATATATATTGCTGCTGTCACACACAATAATCCTTAAAAGGTCTTTTGGGTCTCTGAAAAGTTTTTTGTATAAAAATCTTCCAATTACACTCCCTACACTGTCTGTCCGTTCTGATGCACAGCTTTCCCTAACACTGAGCAATTTCGTGCAAGTTGCGCTACAAACATATATTGCTGCTGTCACACACAATAGTCCCTACAAGGACTTTTGGGTCTATGAAACGTTTTTGGAGAAAAAATAAATTCAATTACTCTCCCTACACTCTCTGTCCCTTCCTAAGCTCAGCTCTCCCTGACTTAGAATGAGCCAAACTCACTTCATCGGGTGCTATATTGCCCCGTTGATGCGTTTCAGCCAGCCAATCACAGTAATGCCAGTAGCCAACATGGCTACTGGCATTACAGTGAGGGCAGTACTTACATGTATGTTTATTATCTGCTTAGCAACCTCGAAACGTGCGGGAAGAAGACTCGAGCATTGCGAGTACCGCCATGTGCCGAGCATAGCGATGCTCTAGATGAACTGGTATTCGGCTGAGCATACTCGCTCAGTACTATTATTGAAGCAATAAAGCCTGTATCATCTTGGATGTCATCCTGTACCTCTGCATTATATGCATCTACTATGTCACTGATGTTTTGTTTCCAATAAAAAAAAAAAAAAAAAAATTTTTTATTAGAAAGTAAGAATTCCTTTTTTAGAATGGCTTTTGAGATGAATTTCTATTCCACAAAAGTCTCTGAGCACAAAAGGTAACTGACATTACAAATACAAAGCAATGAATCTTATCCTTGTTAGACAGAAATCAAAGAGATGAACTGCATTGAAAATTCCACTCTTCCAGCTTTCTGTATTTTTAGTGCTGACTAGTGACTAACCACCTTCACAGAACTGGAAATCAAAGTACAAGAGCCATTTCAAAGTTCATATATCATCCATCCATCTTGACCTGTGGACTAGCAGTTTCATTTTATACTTAATTGCCCATTCTTTTGCTTTCAATGTGGTGATACCTTTTGCTGCTGATTTGTCCTTAAAATCATGGCATTTGATACCTCTGCAGCCCAAACAGTTAATAATGCTGTAGCTCATTTAGTGTGATCTCAGCTTCAATTTCTGGTTTCCAAAAATCAACTAAAATGCATTCAGTGTAATCTATACTCGTCTCTGCCTAATACGAGATGGATATGAACTTGTGAACTCATTTTAACTTGCTTCAAATTTGCAAGTTATACATAATGCAAAAATCTGAAGATATGAAAATGATCTGCCATACATTTCAATACATTCCTTTTAATGGAGATTCATTATTTAATCTAGTTGCCTAGGTGAATAAGGTCATGCTGTAACATAAAGGTTCTATACTTATGAAGGTCATGGAGGTTATACACAATTATTACTGACACATACTTCAGTGTTGTCTACACCCAATTCTGATGGTGTCTGCCTGCAAGAAGGACTATGCCAATACTAGAGAAAATTCTGTGTGGTTATGTTGCACTGGAGAAGAAAATGTACATTCATAAGGGGCACATTAGTTAAAGGGAGTCTTTCACGCCGATTGACACTATAAACCTATTAATAGACTAATGTCCATGGCATCCCCCCTATTAAAACAGTTCTTACCCTTAGTTCCCTGCTATAGTCGTTCGTCCGAAAAACACTTTTATTCTGTATGCAAATTAGGCAGTGAAGGTGCCCAGGGGCGGCCTTAGAACGGCCGGTGCCCAGGCCCCTGGGTCATCTTCATACTAATCCACTCCCCCATCCGCCGCGTCTGCCCGCCCATCGGCCGAGTCTGCCCGCCCTTGGTCTCATGTCTTTACCTTCCTCCTCCTGGCCGTAATCCCGCGCATGCGCCGATGACCGCGATGTCGGCGCATGCGCATTGTATGCCCACAGTCTGGCCGGGGCATCACAGTGTACCCCGGTCTCACTTACGTTCCTGCCGTGCGTAGTCGCATCAGTAGTCGTTACGGCCAGGAGGAGGAAGGTAAAGACATGAGACCAAGGGCGGGCAGACTCGGCGGATGGGCGGGCAGACTCGGCGAATGGGCGGGAAGACGCGGCGGATGGGGGAGTGGATTAGTATGAAGATGACCCAGGGGCCTGGGCACCGGCCGTTCTAAGGCCGCCCCTGGGCACCTTCACTGCCTAATTTGCATACAGAATAAAAGTGTTTTTCGGACGAACGACTATAGCAGGGAACTAAGGGTAAGAACTGTTTTAATAGGGGGGATGCCATGGACATTAGTCTATTAATAGGTTTATAGTGTCAATCGGCGTGAAAGACTCCCTTTAAGACTGGCATTTTAGACACCCACCTTAATAAAGGCCCTGTGCTGGAAGAAGATCCGCCACAGTTATGTCAAGGAAATCACCCATATCACATATAAAAGATCTGGATGTAACAGCAATACTGTGTAAAACCTTGTCCAGAGGAATCAGAGGAGTCTTGGGGTGTGTCACTAAAAGAAAAGAATATAGAGTCATCTATGATACCTGCTGACCTAGCCATGTTCAGTGTATTGGTAATCACTTTTCCTTCACATTGTGAAGTCGCCTGTATACTGCCATATCATTCAACTGCCTAAAAATTTCAGACACATCCCAATCCGTATCCATAACAACAACGGCTCTCCCTTTATGTGCCGGTTTGACAGTGAGGGAGCCGTTGTTGCATAGTTCGTCTATCACCCGCATCTCAGCTGTAGTCATATTCGGATGTGCCAACTTATTATTACGTGATACATTTTTCAACCTCTCAATTTCCAAATTGACTGCATTAACAAATGTGTCAATTGCAGGACAATTCAGTTGAGAAGTGAAGTCACTCTTGGTCCGTAAACCAACTGTACCAAGGGTGAGTTCACTGGTCCTTATATCAATTTGCTTATTATTACCACTGCAATTAGCTGCATCTGCAAACCAGACCTTTAATTTAATATTACGATAAAATTGATACAAGTCCAGTTCCAATTTAAACCAATCTGTACCAACAGAGGGACAGTAAGACAAACCCTTAGACAATAGTTCAATCTGTGTATTGGTAAATACAGAAGAAGATATATTTACCACATTTGTTTTTTCTTTCTCATTGTCCGACCTTTTGGGGGTCGTTGCTCCTGTGGTTTTTCTCCCCTGTGCTGCCTTTTTCCACCTCATCTGGTCATTTTGGATCTATAGTTGCTCGTAAAAAAGGCATCTCCTGTTGTGCTTCTTGTGTCAACCCTGTCACTGTTGAAGACATCGATTTACAAAAATTTCAAAAGGAACAAGAAACTTTAAAAAGCCAGAAATGGTTGAGGGACGAGTTAGATTACCGGAGAGGTAATGTGTATACGTGGCAAGAACAGAAAGGACAAAGATGCATTCCTCAGTGAAATATAAAGCAATCATCAGGCAACATTCGGAGGAAATCGATGTCTTCAACAGTGAAAGGGTCTACACAAGAAGCACAACAGGAGATGCCTTTTTTAGGAGCAACTATAGATCCAAAAGGACCAGACGAGGTGGACAAAGACAGCACAGGGGGAGAAAAACAACAGGAGCAAAGTCCCCCAAAAGGTCGGACAATAAGAAACAAAAAATTTGGTAAATATATCCTCTGCACTTACCAATACACAGATTGAACTATTGTCTAAGGGTTTGTCTTACTGTCCCTCTGTTGGTACATATTGGTTTAAACTGGAACTGAACTTGTATTGATTTTATTGTAATTGAAGGTCTGGTTTGCAGATGCAGCTAATCGCAGTTGTAATGATAAGCAGATTGATATAAGGACTAGTGAACTCACCCTTGGTACAGTTGGTTTACGGACCAAGAGTGACTTCACTCCTCAAGTGAATTGTCCTGCAATTGACACATTTGTTAATGCGGTCAATTTGGAAATTGAGAGGTTGAAAAATGTATCACGTGACAATGGGTTGGCACATCCGAACATGACTACAGCTGAGATATGGGCAATAGACAAATTATTCAACAACGGCTCCCTCACTGTCAAACCAGCAGATAAAGGGGGAACCGTTGTTGTTATGGATATGGATTGGTATGTGTCTGAAATTTTTAGGCAGTCGAATGATATGGCAGTATACAGGCGAGTTCAAAATGATCCTAAGTTTTATGTATTAAAAGTGATTACCAATACACTGAACATGGCTAGGTCAGCAGGTATCATAGATGACTACTTATACTCTTTTCTTTTAGTGACACACCCCAAGACTCCTCTGACTTATGTATTGCCGAAAATACACAAGTCCTTAGTAACCCCCCCCCCCCCCGGTAGGTAGGCCAGTATCGGGTA
Organism: Bufo gargarizans; assembly: GCF_014858855.1. Taxonomy (NCBI): domain Eukaryota; kingdom Metazoa; phylum Chordata; class Amphibia; order Anura; family Bufonidae; genus Bufo; species Bufo gargarizans. Next base: position 423,158,722 of record NC_058080.1, on the reverse strand, counting down.
GAGTTTTGGTGTTTTCAAATATCGCCATTTTTCTGAACAAGGTTTTACGCTGTTTTGCTGTTACATCCATATCTTTTATATGTGATACGGGTGATTTCCTTGACAAGATTTAAAATGTTTCTGTGACCCCAACTACCATCTTGTTATCTTTTGATGTGACTAGCCTCTACACCTATATCAACCATGATGGGGGTGTAGAGGCTATTCGGAGGTGCCTGTCTCAAACTAATTGCACTGGAGAATGCAAGGAATTCATTATTGATCTATTAAATATAGTGTTGAGGTATAACTATTTTTCATTTAAAGATGGCTACTACCTTCAATTGCGGGGAAACGCTATGGGTTCAAATATGGCACCAATGTCTTCATGTCGTACCCTGAGACAGACTACGTCTATGTTTCCCACCACTTCAGACATTTGCTGGGGTGGTGGAGATACATTGATGGCATGTTTGTCTGTTGGACATAGTTTCCTAAACACGGTAGACCACAACATTAATTTCACTAGTCTAGTTCCTTGACACTATGGTTAGGGTCCAGGGCGAATCACTAATTACTGATCTTTTTACTAAACTGACGGATTGTAATAAATTCCTACGTTTTAAGAGCTGCCATCCGCCCTCAACGATTAAGTCTCTCCCCCGTAGTCAGTTCCTACCTGTACAGCGGATTGTTAAAGACCCTGAAATGCGATCTCAGAGACTATTGGAAATGTCTAGCAAATTTATTTACAGGGGTATCCTAAACTGTTGGTCCAGGGACATTTGGATAAACTAGAAGTAGACACCCCATTGACAACAAACAAGGTACTATCAGAACTTGTGCCTTTCATTTCGACCTATACATAATGTAGCTACCAGATAGCTGAGGCTATCAAAAAGCATTGGCCCATTTTGAGGAGTAATTTACGTCATGTTAAGGAATTCGAGTCCCCTTCTCTCATGTCGTACAGAAGGTCTCCCAATTTGCGTGATAAGCTTGTTAAAGCGGAAGTTTGGGGTAAGGTGCTCAGTCAATCTTATATAGGCACTAAAAGAAAAGGGTATTTCCCATGCTTGAACTGCATGAATTGCAGTTACATGCTTAAAGGTGACAGGTTCACTCACCCTGTTTTACATAAACAACATGATATTCGCTATTATTTGACCTGTGACCTGTGATAGTGCCTTTGTAATCTACCTACTCCAATGACCTCTTTTATGTAGGAGAGGCCACTCTAGATCGAAAAACACGTCTGAACCAACCCAGGTACACTATTCGACAAAAGAAGAAAGACTTACCTGTGTCTAAACATTTTGCCGAAGCTGGTCATAGAGAAAAAGATCTCAGATTTAGGATCATAGAACACATTCCTCCTCTGAATAGAGGCGGAAATAGAGAAGAAGTGCTGAAACGACGTGAACTGATATGGATATATCGTTTACACACCTTGCGACCTATGTAATAGTGTCATGGACAAGTTCTTATTTACTTTTACTTTCTTGTTTTACCTAGATGGACGTCCTTTGCCCTATTTGTCCATAAGTGGTTCTCTACATCCGCATATTCGGCTCTACAGAAAAGTTTGATTTGATGATCGGCAGGACATCAGTGGTTTCATTTTTAATTAGGGTTGAATCATGAAAAGTGAGAGGATGAAGAAAAAGCAGCACTCACCAACTGTTGTATTGATAGTAGCTTTTATTCCGGGTAAAAACATGCTAGATGCGGGTCACTGCACAGAAATCCAAGGCAAAAGCCGTTTTGCACTAAACAGTGCTTTGTCAAGCCTCCTGTGACTTGGTTGATGGGTGTAGTAAATACCACACTCACTCCTCCACGTGACCAGTCAACAGGTGAGACAATTACATGTCCATGTATCTAATACAAATACATACAATGTTAAGAACAACATAATTATATAAAGACAACCAGGTAATTCTTATCATTCAGACCTAAAGGTCCCATGGCATTAGTTTTCATAATCCACTCAGCTTCTTTTTGTAATAGTTTACGCTTTCTATCTCCTCCTCTCATAGGTAGTTTAACTACTTATATGCCAGCACATCTTAAAACCTTTTGATCTCCCTGATGTATAGTGTGTATATGTTCAATGAGGCGGGTCGCTTCGATACCAGTTTCAATTGATTTCCTATATTCCCTAAAACGAACATATAAGGGCCTATAGGTTTTACCAATATAGAATCGGCCAAATGGGCAGAGAATAACATATACAACATATGTAGTTTTACAATTAATAAATTCTCTTACTGTGTGTTGTATACCTCCTACATAAAAAAATAAAAAAAAGCTATTCTGAACAATTGGTTACAAAGAGATGACCTCTTGAGAGATAAAACACAGACTATGCCAATTGTTAGTTTTAGACGTAGTCACTCTATAGGAGATGTAATTACTAACAGTAATTTTGTGAGCTCGCAAACCAATTGGTTAGAGAGATGGGGACCAAGGGAAAACTTCAGATGTGGACACTGCTCTATGTGTGATTTTGTGCACAGAGGTACATCAATTCATGTAGGAGGTATACAGCACACGGTAAGAGAATTTATTAATGTGGCCGATTCTATGTTGGTAAAACCTATATGTTTATTTTAGGGAACATAGGAAATCAATTGAAACTGGTATCGGAGTGAACCGCCTCATTGAACATATACACACTATACATCAGGGATATAGATGTCCCGAACTTTTCGCCGGCGAACAGCAGCAGGCGAACATATGTGATGTTCGGTCCGCCCCCTATACGTCATCATTGAGCAAACTTTGACCCTGTACCTCAGCAGACACATTCCAGCCAATCAGCATACCCTCCCTCCCAGACCCTCCCACCTCCTAAAAAAAAAGCAAGGACGGCAGCCCTCTTAGATTCATTCTGAAGCTGCAGTGTTAGTTAGAGCAGAGAGAGTGCTGCTGCTGCTGAATTAATAGGGAAAGCAATAGCTAGGCCAGTGTTCTGTGTCTATTCCAGTCCTCAAAGTTTATCTGCTGTAAGGACAGCGTCCTGACAGCACCCCAAAAAGCCCTTTTTAGGGCTGGTACATCAGTCTGCTTTTATTCTATTTTTTCTATATATATATTGCAGTTGCCTGCCCGTGTGTGAGAGGCCACAGGCCCACAGACAGACCTCATATAGGGTGGCACAGTACCTGGCAGATAAAAAAAAGTCATTTAATTTTTCCTCTGTAATATAATTGCAGTTGCCTGCCAGTGAGTGTCAGGTCCACTGACTGTACTGTTCCCACTGCCAGTACCCACCACTCATATCGGGTGGCACAGTACCTTGCAGATAAAAAAGTCACACTGTTGCCTGCCAGTGTGTGTAAGGCCCACAGACTGTACTGTGCCCACTGCCCGCCACTCATATAGGGTGGCACAGTACCTTGCAGATAAAGTAATTAAATTTTTCCTCTGTAATATAATAGCAGTTGCCTGCCAGTGAGTGTCAGGCCCACTGACTGTACTGTGCCCACTGCCCACCACTCATATAGAGTGGCACAGTACCTGGCACGCATAGTACCACTAATCTAAAAAAAATGACATGCAGAGGCAGGCCACCCCGCAGGGGCCGTCGTGGTCTTGGTGCTGTGATTTCCTTTGGCCCTAGAATAATGCCCAGTGTTCAGAGGCCACGTAACCTGAACTCGAAAAATTCTGAGGACATAGTTGACTGGCTTACACAGGACACCCAATCTTCTACAGCTTCCGCTCAGAACCTTGACACACCATCCTCCTCCAGCTCAGCTTCGGGCACCTCTCAAGTTACCACTCTCCCGCCAGCCGCCACCACCAACACTAGCACCACAGCCGCTTCACTTGATCTGTCAGAGGAGTTATTTACACATCAGTTGGAAGAAATGAGTGATGCGCAACCATTATTGCCAGAGGATGTAGATAACAGGGATATGTCTCAGTCAGGCAGCATTACACACATGGACGTACGGTGTGATGATGATGATGTTGTACCCGCTGCTACTTCCTTTGCTGAGTTTTCAGATACAAGTGTAGCGGTTGATGATGACGATGTGTCCGTGGATGTCACGTGGGTGCTCGCTCCAAGAGAAGAAGAACAGGGGGAAAGTTCAGATGGGGAGACAGAGAGGAGGATGAGATGAGTTGGAAGCAAAGGGAGGTCGTTGCAAGGATCTAGTGGCAAAGTCAGACAGCATGTATCGGCACCCACGTCAGCCAGACAGCACGCCAATCAACGCATGCTGTTGCCACCACCAGAATGCCGTCATTGCAAAGCTCAGCAGTGTGGCATTTTTGTGTGTGTGTGTCTGCCTCTGATAACAGCGATGCCATTTGCAACCTGTACCAAAAGAAACTCGTGGGAAGTCGAGTGGGAAGTCCAACACCCACATAGGTACAACTGCTTTGAGAAGGCACATGATCTCAAATCACAAACGCCTATGGGATCAACACATGAGTACAAGCAGCACACAAACTCAAAGCCACCATCCTCCTCCTGGTCCAGCATCTTCAGCCACGTCAACCACTGCTGTCCTGCTTGCCCCCTCTCAACCACCCGCCACTCCGCCTCTCACCTTCAGCAGTTCCTGCTCATCTGCCCACAGTCAGGTGTCTGACAAGGAAATGTTTGAGCGTAAGAAGCCAATGTCACAAAGTCACTCCCTTTCCCAGCGTCTGACAGCTGGCTTGTCGGAACTCTTAGCCCGCCAGCTTTTACCATAAAAGCTGGTTGAGTCTGAGGCCTTCAAAAAATTTGTAGCTATTGTGACACCGCAGTGGAAGGTACCCGGACGAATTTTCTTTCACAAAAGGCAATCCCCAACCTGTACTCTATTGTGGAAAAGGAAGCCATGGCATGTCTTGCACACAGTGTTGGGGCAAGGGTCCATCTTACCACTGATACCTGGTCTGCAAAGCATGGTCAGGGCAGGTATATCACGTACACTGCTCATTGGGTAAACCTGCTGATGGCTGCCAAGCATGAAATGCGTGGCTCTGCAGCGGAGTTGGTGACACTGCCACAACTTGCAGGCAGGCCTGCTGCCACCTCCTCTACTCCTCCTACTCCATCCTCTTCGTTACCCTCCTTGGCTGAGTCCTCTTCTGCTGCTGCATCTTGCTCTACATCAACTGCACCCCCCAGCTCCCTAGGGGCTATTCCACATCCCGGATACGACAGTGTCACGCCGTCTTGGGGTTGACTTGCCTGAAAGCAGAGAGTCACACCGGAGCAGCACTCCTGTCCGCCCTGAACTGGAGATCGGCAAAGTGGTGTGTGACAACGGAAGAAATCAGTTGGCGGCATTGAATTTGGGCAAGTTGACACATTTGCCGTGCATGGCACATGTGTTGAATCTGATCGTACAACGCTTTGTGTATAAGTACCCAGGCTTACAGGTCGTCCTTAAGCAGGACAGGAAGGTGTGTGGCCATTTTAGGCGTTCCTACACGGCCATGGCGCACTTTTCCGATATTCAGCGGCGAAACAACATGCCAGTGAGGAGCTTGATTTTCGACAGCCTCACACGATGGAATTCAACACTCCTAATGTTCGACCGCCTGCTCCAAAAATAAAAAGCCGTCAACGAGTATTTGTATGACTGGGGTGCTAGGACAGCCTCTGTGGAGATGGGTATTTTTTGGCCACGTTACTGGACGCTCATGCGCAATGCCTGTAGTTTCTGTCCTTTTGAGGAGGTGACATACCTAGTCAGTCGCACCGAAGGCACCATAAGCGACCTAATCCCATTTGTTTTCTTCCTGGAGCATGCCCCGAGAAGAGTGCTGGATCAGGCCGTAGATGAGCGTGAAGAGGAAGAGTAGTGGTCACCTTCACCACCAGAAACAGCCTTATCATAATCACTTGCTGGACCTGCGGCAACGATGGAAGAGGAGTCTGAGGAAGAGGAGTCAGAGGAGGAATGTGGCTTTGAGGAGGAGGAAGACCAACCACAGCAGGCATTCCAGGGTGATCGTTGTCACCTATCTGGGACACGTGGTATTGTACGTGACTGGGGGGAAGAACAGACCTTCAATGAGATCAGTGAGGACGAGGAACGGACATGAGTAGCTCGACATCGAACCTTGTGCAAATAGGGTCTTTCATGCTATCATGCCTGTTGAGGGACCCTCGTAGAAAAAGGCTGAAGGAGAACGACCTGTACTGGGTGGCCACGCTACTAGACCCCCGGTATAAGCAGAAAGTGTTACCGAATTACCGGAAGTCGGAAAGGATGCAGCAGTTCCAAAACAAGTTAAAAAGTATGCTTTACACAGCGTATAAGGGTGATGTCACAGCATAACGGGAATCTAACAGGGGAAAAGGTGAAAGTAATCCTCCTCCTACCAAGACCACGCTGGCAAGGACAGGACGCTTTACAGACGTGTTGTTGATGGAGGACATACAGAGCTTTTTAAGTCCTACGCATCGCCACAGCCCTTGGGGTCCACCCTCAGAGAACGACTCGACCGACAGGTAGCAGACTACCTTGCATTAACTGCAGATATCGACACTCTGAGGAGCGATGAACCCCTTGACTACTGGGTCTGCAGGCTTGACCTGTGGCCTGAGCTATCCCAATTTGCGATAGAACTTCTGGCCTACCCTGCTTCAAGTGTCCTGTCAGAAAGGACCTTCAGCGCAGCAGGAGGTATTGTCACTGAGAAGAGAAGTCGCCTAGGTCAAAAAAGTCTATATTACCTTACCTTTATTAAGATGAATGAGGCATGGATAACGAAGGGACTGACAGTGGGGGATGCATTTGACTAAAAAAGGCCTGATTAGATGCCTTGGGCTAAAAATGGTCACCACTCTGCTGTATTTAATCTCTGCATGCCGGATGACTTGCGTGATTTCTCCGCCACCAACTAGGGTTCAAGCCGCAATGTTTTAGCGGCTGCAACAATACCAAATTTTTCAGGCATGTGTAAATGCCAAATTTTTCTGGCCTCTGGTGCTGCACTGTGGCTGCAAAAAAAAAAGGCACATACATGTGTCAATTCCCCTTCGTGATCGGTACCTTGTTGTGGTGAAGGGACTTGCATATCACAATGAAGCGATCACCTGTATGAGTGTGTTGGCAATGTTGGCACACCCCCAGATGATAAGGTCGTTGCTTCATTGTGAACAGACCAAAAGTGATCGGCTGGATAATTTTTCATAGAAAAATCATTAATTGTCTTTGTGATCATCTAAGGTGATCATTAAAGCCTACTAGGCCAACAATGGGCCCACTCTGCAGAATCATTGTTTTCTGGGTCACTTAACTGTCACTGAACTGCCTCAGCACAACCATTGGCTTTGAAAAACCGCCATTGCCTGCAATCTCCCAAACGTGCGCTCGAGCACAGTCATCACTACACCAAGATTGACGCATAGAGGAATAAACTTTATGTCATGAGTGTGTCAACTATTGACAACTCTTTGCGGTTGTTTGCGGTGCGTTAAACGGGGAGTTTGGTCTGTCACTGTGAAGCGGGCTTAACCCTTACACTACCTGATCGATACAACATCATACCAGATCGTATACACACACTGGATGTTTTAAAGCACGTTATTCCAAACAATTTAGGAATGTTAGGTGATTTATGCCCTTTATGGATTAAAACCCGACTCTGCGTCAACTACGTAATTTTCCATGGGAGTTTTGCCATGGATTCCCCTCCGGCATGCCACAGTCCAGGTGTTAGTTCCCTTGAAACAACTTTTACATCACTATTTTGGCCAGAAAGAGTCCCTGTGGGTTTTAAAATTCGCCTGCCTATTGAAGTCTATGGCGGTTCGCCCGGTTCACGAACATTTGCGTAAATCTGCGTTTGCCGTTCGCGAACGGAAAATTTTATGTTCGTGACATCTCTAATCAGGGAGAATAAAAGGTTTTAAGATGTGCTGGCTTAGAAGTAGTTAAACTACCTATGAGAGGAGGAGATAGAAAGCGTAAACTATTTCAAAAAGAAGCTGAGTGGATTATTAAAAATAATGCCATGGGGCCATTGGATCTGAATGATAAGAATGACCTGGCTGTCTTTATATAATTATGTTGTTCTAAACATTGTATGTATTTGTATTAGATATATGGACATGTAATTGTCTCACCTGTTGACTGGTCACGTGGAGGAGTGAGTGTGGTATTTACTACACCCCTCAACCACGTCACAGGAGGCTTGACAAAGCACTGTTTAGTGCGAAACGGCTTTTGCCTTGGATTGCTGTGCAGTGACCCTCATCTAGCATGTTTTTACCCAGAATAAAAGCTACTATCAATACAACAATTAGTGAGTGCCACTTTTCCTTCATCATCTCACTTTTCACGATTGAATTCAATACTTTTAATAGCAGAGAACCACCATTGTATTGCTTGAGCATCCGTGGCAAGTGTGAATCCGGTCAGAAGTAAAAAAAAAACGCACGGTGCAGTGCCAACTGTGTTTCTTTTTCTTTGAACACTTTATTTAGGGTTGAGCAAACCCGAACTGTAAAGTTCGGGTTCTTACCGAACTTTAGGATTTTTGGACCCCGGACCCAAACCCGAAATTTTCTGTAAAAGTTTGGGTTCGAGTTCGGTGTTCGGCGATTTAATGGCGCTTTTTGTAAGGCTGCAGAGCAGCCAATCAACAAGCGTTTGACTTGTGTGCCCTTAGAAGCCATCACAGCCATGCCTACTAATGGTATGGCTGTGATTGGCCAGTGCAGCATGTGACCCGGCCTCTATATAAGCTGGAGTCACGTAGCGCTGCACGTCACTCTGCTGTGCTTAGTGTAGAGAGAGGATGTTGCTGGTGATTTCAGGGAGAGAATGGGAGAGAATCTGAATCTAACTCAGCAATCTACATACAATGTGTTTTGTGGGCTGAGGCCCCAATTTTTTTTATCCTGCCCTCAGCCCAGTGACTGAATTAAAATCACTTTAATAAGTCAGTTAGGTGGGCGGCGGCGGTGGCCATTTTATGCAAGCTCAGTGCACCAGCATTTCATCTGAGCTTTTGGGACATTGAAAATCCCAGTGTGCAATTTAAGCTAGAAATAAAGCCAACATTTTCTGGGGTTTTAAAAACACACTTTTTGTGCCAAAAAAACACTATTTTCCTAATCTGCAAGTGTTAAATTCAAGTTTAATATATACAGATATCATATTCTGTTACAAAAAAAATAAAAAATTTGAGCAATATACAACATCTGGATTAGTCAGTGTGCAATTTAAGCTAGTAATACAGCCATAATTTTCTAGGGTTTAAAAAAAATATTTTTTTTGCCCAAAAACTCTTTTTTTCTGATCTGCAAGTGTTAAATTCAAGTTTATTATGAACAGCTTTCATATTCTGTTACCAAAAAACACTTTTTTGGCAATATACAACATCTGGATTAGTCAGTGTGCAATTAAAGCTAGAAATACGCCCATCATTTTCTGGGGTTTTAAAAACACACTGTTTTTTGCCAAAAAACACTATTTTCCTAATCTGCAAGTGTTAAATTCAAGTTTAATATATACAGATATCATATTCTGTTACCAACCCGATTAGTCAGTGTGCAATTTAAGCTAGAAGTAAAGCCATGATTTTCTGGGGTTTTAAAGACACACTTTTTTTTGCCAAAAAACAGTATTTTCCTGATCTGCAAGTGTTAAATTCAAGTTTAATATAGCTTTCATATTCTGTTACCAAAAAAACACTTTTTCGGCAATTTACAACATCTGTATTAGTCAGTGTGCAATTTAAGCTAGAAATACACCCATCATTTTCTGTGTTTTTAAAAACACACTTTTTTGCCAAAAATCACTATTTTCAGGCCTTGCAGCATCACCACGTGTGAAATTACAGGCTTATATACTGCTGTCAAATTCAGTTGTTAAACAAACACTCGTTTGGGCAAAAAAAATTAAAAGTTGTCAGCCTTTGATGCAGATGTCATTTTGAGATACACCCTTAATACATTTGGGTTAGATTCAGAGATTTGAAATACCGCCATTTGGTGCACCAATCTTTAATTCAGGCCTACTGTGTGTCAGGCCGTGTGAGTTACACCCTGTATATACAGGGCTTATATTCTTTTATTAATAAAGCACCCTTTTGGGGTCAAAATACACAACATTTCAGGCCTTGCAGCATAAGCATGTTTGAAATTCTTGGGTTATATACTGCTGCCATATTGAGTTATTAAACAAACACCCGTTTGGGCAAAAAAAAGTTTATTTGGCAGCCTTTGCTGGATATGTCATTGTTAGATACACCCTTAATACATTTGGATTAGGGGGGGCGTGGCTAGCTGCTAACCGGGACAGACGTCCATCTCAGCAGCTCTGGCAGAGTAGTTCTATTCTAACCCCATCCGTCGCTTATATAAAGTTTTTTAGCCTCATTTGGGCTCTCAGGAGACGCGGCTTAACATCTACCCCATTTTGAGACCTTTCTGGGGCCAAAAGACCGCTCCGATCCGGAGCTTTGAGAGAGGCCTAGCAGAAAAGGAATCCCCGGCCTAGATTTGAGGCAGCGTGGGGCCGTTTACAGCTCCTTTCCTCCACTCCGACGGGCAAGAATAACTCTGCCGCAAGCCCAGTGCATGTTTGCTGGTGCTGCCGAATAACACCTGCCCCTTATTGGAGATCTGCCTGGGATCTACAGACTACATAGATCCGGAGGGACTGAGGCCTAGCGGTGTGGAAGTCCTCGGCCTGGACCTGTGGCGGAGCGGAGCCTCCTGCAGAGCGCCCTGGCGGCGCCGGTCGGCAAGAAGAGTCAGTACTGCACGCCTGGGACAAGGTAATCATATATACACATCGTGCCTACCTCAACCCAGCAGCATTAAGACTATAGCACTGCGCTACGGCTGTCTCACTGAGCGGGCGCCATCTTAGATACTCGGCCATAGCAATCATATGATCTGTCACCAGCGATTGCTATATCCCTCAGGACAACATAAAAAACGTACCGGTCAGCTAGTGTGAGATCGTTATTGAAGAAGTCTGACTGTCATAAGCGCTACTGGTCACCTAGCTGTTTTGATTGCAGTCAGCTGCAGTCTTTTTCTACATATAACAGCTTCCCAAAGCCCACAGTGCTTGCTAAGTGTTGGACCTGAGTGATCTTACAGTACAACAGATCCTCCTGAAGATTGGGGCCAAAACTGGATGAATGTCTGATGTTAAAGATTGCCTTTACTGCTTATGCTCATTTAAAGAGACAGTACCCCATCAGTAACAGCTTGTGAGAACTCTTCAGAACGGCCACTCTCTCTGGCGGCACTGCAAGGAACTTTATACTGTTGATGCACATATTACTTTAGCACTGCAGCCAATTGAAGGGTGACTACCTAAAGGAGAGAGGGGGAGAGAAGAGAGTAAAGCTAATTTCAGAAGCTCCCCTTGCTTAGAGTCGCTCCCTCCTGTAGAGCCCGTACTGGTGTTAAATGATTATGTGAAGTGCTAGCAACTCCCTCACAGCTCTCTTTTATTAGCAAACCGGACCTGAAGATGGTCAAGATCGGAGGCCAAAAACCCACTGACCAGGCTGGTCCCAACAGACCGCTGAGCCAATCCGGCGAAATGGAGAAATTTATTAAGAAGACGGCGGCTGTGGCAGTGAGCAAAGAATCCAAAGTGACTCCTGGAACACCTCGCTCCGGCTACAAGCAAGCAACAACTACAGGCGCCGATAAAATAGAAGATGACTCCGGTGACACAGATCGCCTACCCATCTCCAGAGCTTTCCTTAAAGAAGCCCTAGCCGATGCGTTGGGACCCCTCAGCCTGGACCTCTCTTCCATTAAAGAAGATATGCGCCATATAGGCCGCAGAGTGGAGGTGTTGGAAGACACCCAGGCCTCAGTTTTGCAACACCAGAGTGAAATGGCTTCTAGCTTGTCCCTCGCCCAGAACCACATCAACATCCTGTACACTGCAATTGAAGATCAGGAGAACAGGGGCAGGAGAAACAATCTCCGCTTTAGAGGCATTCCGGAATGTATTTCTGCATTAGAAGTTCCTGAAACAGTTGCCCAGATCTGTCTTAAACTCCTGGGTCCTGACTCTGCGCACGAGGTCCTAATTGAAAGAGCTCATAGAGCGCTGCGCCCCAAGCCACAAGCCGGTGAGCCCCCTAGAGATGTTATCTGCAGATTTCTGAATTTTCCGGTGAAGGAAGCAATCCTGGCTAGATCTAGGAACTCTGATACTGTGGACTGGGAGGGCAACCCCATTTCTATTTATCAAGACCTGGCTCAAACCACCCTGAAGAAACGAAAGATGTTGAGGCCACTTACTGATCTACTGCGACAGCGTAGGATCTTATACAGATGGACATTTCCATTTGGACTTTCCTTTCTCCATGATGGGCGTCGTGTCCACATCGCTTCCTACAGTGACTTGAGTAGAGCCTACGATCTTCTCCAGATTCTGCCGCTGCCTATAGAAAACTGGGACTTGGCCCAAAACTTGTCAACTTTACCAAACCTCCCTACGGTGACTCCGTGGGAACCTCTCCGCACCCCTAAATCTCAAAGATCTAGAAGGGGGAATCCTGCTTCTACTCCTAAACGCCTGTCTTTAGCGGATAATTGATACCCTTCTGATCTCTCTTCTTCTTCCTCTACCTTTCTTTATCCCTCCTTCCCCTTTAAATGAGATCGCTCAGGTCTCAGCCCTTTATTTTTGTTATTTTTGATATTTTGATACTTTTGATACTATAATATTATTCTCCACACTACTTGGCTCTAACCCCTGAGTGGTGATCTAGGAATTTGTTAATTTACTGCCCTTGTTGTTACCTTTTCTCCACTCAGGGTGCAAAGGATATACAGTAGGGACTTCCGTCCCATCTGTCTGAAAGCTATTATAGCTTTATTTCTGATTAATAGTTTGTGCTTTACCAGATAACATATCATGTCCCTTCCCTCCCTTCCACTTTCTCTTTATCACCTATTCCCACCCTCCCCCCTCCCCCCCCCCCCCCCCGCATATGCTCACAAAGTTGAAAGCCTAACACTACTGTTGTCTTCTGGCTTGACACAATTCTTAAGTCACTCCGAATTAACCCTCCGGTTCTACTAACTCCTTAGAGGGATTTGCTACCCAATGATATTCTTCCATATTTCCCTCCCCCCCTACATCACATCACTCTTACAGGGAACTATAGTTGTTATGTTCCCTCTCTCTAACTACCTAATTAACCATTTAAGACTGCTTTTTATGGTTTTGTTCTTTATGTTTGGTTTATGTTGTTTTGACAGGTGTTGGTTGAGAAGACATGGTCCTGGAATGGCTTGAGATGGTGGTCTCTTATGCGCTTCTCTTGTGGTGGTACCCTCCTCCCCCTCCTGTGGTCGGCTGGTATCCCCCTAGCTGGTATGCCATTTGGGTTCTGCTCCATTCTTTTCTCCTTACTCAAAAATGTCTGACCTTAAATTGGTATCCTATAATGTTAAGGGCTTAAGATCTCCCGCCAAGAGAAGCCAAATCTTCTCCATGTTGCATAAAGAGAAATGCTCCGTGGTCTTTCTACAGGAGACCCACTTTAAGCATGATAGATACCCCGATCTCTCCTTTTCCAAATTTCCCTGCTGGTACCATTGTGGAGCTGGGGGTGCCGCCTCAAGAGGAGTCAGTATAGGTTTCCGTAGAGGACTCCCTTTCCAGTATATGTCCCATATGCAAGACCCAGATGGTAGATATCTTATTCTCAAAGGCAAAATAGGGCAAGACTTGTACACTTTTGTTAATATTTATGCCCCCAATTCGGACCAGGTCAGTTGGCTCTCTAGTATCTTGTCCCTCGCAGATTCACGAGGAGAAGGATTCATGATCATTGCAGGAGATTTTAACCTGGCCTTTAACCCCCTTATTGACACTTCGTCAAAGAAATCATCTACTTCTACAAAAGCCCTCAGTCTACTGCGCACTAAATTATTCAACATGGGTATGGTTGATGTATGGCGATGTCATAATCCTGACTCAGTGGACTTCTCCTTTTACTCCACGGCCAACTCCTCGTACAGCAGGATCGATTATATTTTAGCCCCAAAAGAGAAACTTCAGCTCTGCTCCTCGGCCCGAATTGGGGACATTACATTGTCTGACCACTCCCCTATCTATTGTTCTATACATCCTGAGGTTAAAAGCAATAGGTACACAAGCTGGAGATTTAATGAGTCCTTGTTGGGAAACTCCAAGCATAAGGCACAAATATTATCCTTCCTTGAGGAATATTTCAGATTGAACAATACCCCTGATATATCCCCCCAGATCCTCTGGGATGCCCACAAGCCCTATATCAGAGGCAGGCTGATCAGCCTCTGTTCTTTTTTAAAGAGAGAGTCTGAGAAGCAGCTTAATGCATTACTGGCCAAAATCCATACATTGGAAAAAGCGCATAAGCGGTCCTTGCTCGACCATCAGCTAACGGAACTCTCTTCTCTTAGGACGCAATTAAAGAATTTGCTAAATGAGCGCTCTGCCAAGTTTTACTTGTCGGCGCAACAAAAAACCTTCGCTCATGGAAATAAAGCGTCAAAATTCATGATGCGAAGAATAAAACAGAGAAGAGATTCCCGTTATGTGCAAAGCATTAAATCTCCTCAGGGTATTCAGCTTTTCAAAGCTGAAGATATTGCGGAACAGTTTAAACTGTTCTACGAATCATTATATAATCTCCCTCCTTCTGCTCTTCCGAACTCTTCTTTAGATAGAGAGGCCAATATCAGGTCCTTTCTGGACACTCTCAATCTCCCGTCACTAACCATTACACAACAGGAATCCCTGTCCAAACCATTTACCCCTCTTGAATTAACATCGGCCATCAAGTCTACCCCTAAAGGGAAAAGCCCCGGCCCCGACGGTCTCCCTATATCTTATTACTCTGCCTTTGGGGAATTATTACTCCCTTTTATGCTTCCCATCTGCAACCGTACATTAATGGGTCACCCTCTTTCTCCCAACATGACGAAAGCCACAATCACAATAATCCCTAAAGAGGGCAAAGACCTCACATCATGCTCCAACTACCGTCCCATATCCTTACTCAATGTAGACCTCAAACTCATCGCAAAAATGCTTGCTACGAGACTGCAAAACTTTCTCCCCCAATTGATCCACTCTGATCAAGTGGGATTTGTCAGAGGCCGGGAAGGGAAGGATAATACTGCTAAAATCCTCAATGCTCTGTTCTATGCCTCCCATAAAGCCATCCCTCTGGTCATGATTGGCACGGATGCCGAAAAGGCATTCGATAGAATAGACTGGACATACATCAGGATGACCCTCTCAAAATTCTGTCTGCCTATACAATATATAAATGCCGTGTTTTCTATGTATGAGCATTCTTCGGCATCCGTGTCAGTCAATGGGCTTATGTCTTCCCAGTTCCCAATAAGAAATGGTACGAGACAAGGCTGCCCACTTTCCCCCCTTATATTCGTTCTAATAATGGAATCCCTCCTACAGGCTCTCCGGCAAGACAAAGAAGTCAGGGGCTTGTTGGTTGGGCACCATGAGTTTAAACTAGCAGCCTTTGCAGATGACCTACTGATCCTAACCACCAACCCCCACACCTCCATGCCCAGAATTATATCGAAACTCTCCTTATTCGGTTCTTTATCCAACTTCAAGGTTAACCCTTCAAAGTCTCAAATTCTCCATATGGGTTTATCTCCCCTAGCTCTTTCATCCCTCCGTATAAACTCCCCATTTAATTGGCATACCCAACTATTAACTTACCTGGGAGTCAGGATCTCCCCTCACCTGTCGGAACTATTCAGCTTGAATTTCAAACCTCTCCTAGCATCTATACAAACCCAAATAGATTCGTTAGATTTTCCATACCTATCTTGGTTTGGAAGGAAAAATATTTTAATGTCCCTAATTATCCCCAGACTCACCTACTTAATGCAAGTACTCCCTATAGAAATTCCCAAATCTTTCTTTGCTACTCTAAATAAGCTTATAAGAAAATTTATTTGGAGCGGTAAACACCCACGCATCTCATTCCTTACATTAACTAAACCTAAAGCTAGGGGCGGTATTGGACTTCCCGACCCAGAGACATACATGAAAGCTATACAGCTTTCTCGGGTTGTTGACTGGATTAGACATCCCCCTCATAAATCCTGGGTCATACTGGAAAATGCCTTCTTATCCTCCCCCATTAGGGCTCTTGTACTAGCTGACAAACTACCCCCCTCTCTTGGCTCCATTTCGAATCCTCTTACTCGAAATACATTAAAAGTTTGGAAAAATTTCTCACTCTCGTCTAAGGTTTTAAATTTGCCCTCTCCCCTTCTCCAGATAAGAGATCTTGTTAATTTAGCTCCTAAGGACTTGAGAGATAGCAGCCCCCTGGCTATACGTTCCCTAGACGCTCCTGTGTCCCAGCTCCTGGACCCAAACGGGTGTGTACTCTCAGACTTGGAAATTGGTCAAGTCTTAAGCACTCAGATCCACAACCCTGTCCTTATGAGCTTCATTAAAACCGAATCTCTCCTCCTTGCAAAAAAGACCTCCCCTTCCGACAATATCTGTTGGTTCGAAGAATTGATCAGTAACAAGAAATACCCTCCTAAAATTGTGTCCACAATCTATAGACACCTGATGTCCCCCTCCTCTGCTCCCAAACCTGCGATAATTGGTTTGTGGGAAAAAGACCTCCAAAGAACCCTGACACCTCTTGAAATAGCCAAAGCTCTAAATGCCCCACATAGGCTCTCCAGGTGTGTGCGTATCCAGGAAAACAGTTATAAAATCCTCATGAGGTGGTACAAGACTCCTGATAAGACTTGCCTATACAACCCTACTGCCTCAGATAGATGCTGGCGATGCTGCAAAACCAAAGGGTCGTTTCTACACATCTGGTGGTCTTGCGAGCTGATCAACCCGTGGTGGCTTACCTTGATCGGATTGTGCAACCAGATCTGTCAGACTTCCTTCCCCTGCTCACCGGATATGGCTCTATTATCCTTAGGACTAGGGGGGATTAACTCACGTAAGTTCACTCTCTTTTCGCTTTTGATAGCTGCGGCCAGATTAATTTTGCCAACTTACTGGCTGTCCTCTGAAGTTCCTGGTGTGGAACAATGGTCAAATAGAGTTGACCAGATCTACAGAATGGAGGAGATCTCCCACTGGGAATCCCGCACCAGACACACCTTTCTCCAAATCTGGTCCCCTTGGAAAGCCTATAGGAATTTCCCTTAACTCTTCTCCTCTGCCCCCTAGTTCCTGGGCCACTGTCTCATTCCAATGTCGCGTTACAATGCCTCAATACCTTGTCTTCTTACTAATGGCTCTCATTCCTGCACCGTGTCGATATAACCCTCAATAATGTTATTGTCAATACTATTGTCAACACTATTACCTTACCATCCTGTCACAAAGTTTGGTTAACTTAATGTTATTGTTTATCCTTACTTGACATCTGCTCTTATGCGGCCTCCCAGGCCTTTCTTCGTGTGTGCAAAAGCACAATGTATTTTTTTGCACTTTGGAATGTCAATACCACATATGTACAACTTTCGATATTGTATACTAATCAATGCTCTCTGTTATTATTATAACTATGAAAATATAAAAACAATAAAAATTGTTAATAAAAAAAAAAAAAGATGAGAAAAAAAAAAAATAAAAAAAATACATTTGGATTAGATTCAGAGATTTGAAATACCGCCATTTGGTGCAACAATATTTAATTTAGGCCTACAGTGGTTCAGGCCGTGTGAGATACACCCTTTACATACAGGGGTTTGATTCAGGCATTTGAAATACAGCCATTTTGGGCAAATAAATCTTTAATTCAGGCCTACAGTGGTTCAGGCCGTGTGAGATACACCCTGTATAGAAAGGGCTTATATTCTTTCATTAATAAAACACCCTTTTTGGGGCTAAATTCACAATATTTCAGGCTTTGCAGCATAAGCACGTTTGAAATTCTTGGGTTATATACTGCTGCCATATTGAGTTATTAAACAACAACCCGTTTGGGCAAAAAAAGTTTATTTGGCAGCCTTTGCTGCATATGTCATTGTGAGATACACCCTTAATACATTTGGATTAGATTCAGAGATTTGAAATACCGCCATTTGGTGCACAAATATTTAATTCAGGCCTACAGTGGTTCAGTCCAGGTGAGATACACCCTTTACATACAGGGGTTTAATTCAGGCATTTGAAATACAGCCATTTTGGGCAAAGAAATCTTTAATTCAGGCCTAGTCTGGTTCAGGCGGTGTGAGATACACCCTTTACATACTGTCGTTCTATTCTACTATTAATTAAAGCCCATTTAGGGCAAGATCCTAAATTCGAAAAATACGAGGAGAGCTTCAAATAAGGGGCGTGGCCCAGGTCGTGGTGCTGCTGGTGGAGCTCCTGTTGCACTGAGATGGCGTGGTCGATCTGTGCCAGCTACACACACAAGTGAAACCTCTTCCTCAGGAGCGAGTAGGCGACAGAACCTGCAGCGGTATTTGGTCGGGCCTAATGCGGCTCTACAAATGGTGAGGCCTGAACAAGTACAGGCGATAGTAGATTGGGTTGCTGACAGAGGATCCAGTTCCTTCACAATGTCTCCCACCTAGTCTCCTGCTGAAAGACCACAGTTGGAACCTACAGCCGATGTCCATCAGTCTTCCACCTCAACCCCTTGCAAATCAGCCAAGCAGTCTGAGCCTCATGTCATAAAGCAGTCTCTTCTGCTTTTTGATGACTCTGTTAGCAGGGTTTCCCAGGGCCATCCACCTGGCCCTGCCCCAGGAGTGAAAGAGATTGAGTGCACTGATGCCCAACCACTTATTTTTCAAGATGAGTACATGGGAGGACCATCGCAGCACGTCTCGGATGATGACGAAACACAGGTGCCAACTGCTGGGGCTTTCGAAAGTTTGCAGACCGACAAGGAAGGCAGGGGTGAAGACTGGGTGGAAGATGATGTGGAGGTGTGTGACCTATGTAGTTCAGAGGAAGAGGCGGTGGTCGCACAGAGCCACCAGCACAGTAAAAGAGGGAGCAGGGTGCAAAAGAGGAGCGGCCGTCCTCTAGACAGCATGCCTGCTACCGCAGCAAGAGACTGAGCACACCAAAGCCAGCTCTAAGGAGTTCCCTGGCGTGGCAGTTCTTCAGACAATGTGCTGACGACAAGACACGAGTGGTTTGCACACTGTGCAATCAGAGCCTGAAGCGAGGCATAAACGTTCTCAACCTCAGCACAACCTGCATGACCAGGCATTTAAGTGCAAAGCACGAGCTGCAGTGGAGTAGATACCACAAAAACCAAGAAAGGTCTCTGGCTCCTCCTGCTTCCTCTTCTGCTGCAGTCTCGGCCTCTTCATCTACCTCTGGAGTGACAGTGTCACCTGCCACCCCGCAAACAGAGGATCTGCCAGCAACACCAACACCTGGGTCACCAAACATCTCCACAATGTCCCACTGAAGCGTTCAGCTCTCCATCTCCCAAACGCTTGAGAGGAAGAGGAAGTACCCCACTACCCACCCGCGATCCCTAGCCCTGAATTCCAGCATTTCTAAATTACTGGCCCTTGAAATGCTGTCATTCTGTCTGGTGGAGACGGATAGTTTTAAAGGCCTTATGGCGGTGGCTGTCTCACAGTACGTCGTGCCCAGCCGCCACTACTTTTCCAGCCGAGCCATCCCTTCCCTTCACAACCAAGTAGGGGACAAAATCAGGTGTGCACTGCGCAACGCCATCTGTGGCAAGGTGCACCTGACTACGGATACGTGGACGAGTAAGCACGGTCAGGGACGTTATATCTCCATAATCGCACACTGGGTAAATGGGCCCGAGACGGATAGCAGTTTGGCGCATGTCCTTCCACCACCGAGGATTGCAGGGTGCTTCAGTTTGCCTCCTGTTGCTTCCTCCTCCTCCTATGCTTCCTCATCCTCTACCAGCTCCTCATCCGGTCAGCGTAACACCTTCACCAGCAACTTCAGCACAGCCAGGGGTAAACGACAGCGGGCAGTTTTAAAACGTATCTGTTTGGGGGACAAACCCCACACCGTGCAGGAGCTGCGGACGAGATTTTGCCCATTATCGCACACCACCGGGCCCGGTGGTATGCGATAATTGTCTAAATCTCGTAGCAGCTCTGGGACTAATCGGTTTGACGCACATCCCTTGCCTGGCGCATGTGCTGAATTTGGTGGTGCAGAGATTCCTTAAAAATTACCCCGATATGTCAGAGCTGCTGCATAAAGTGCGGGTTGTCTGTGCGCGCTTTAGGCGTTCTCACCCTGCTGCTGCTCGCCTGTCAGCGCTGCAGCGTAACTTCGGCCTTCCCTCAAACTCCTACTCCATATGGAACTCCACCTCTTGTTTTATTTTATATCATTTCACTACTTTGTCATTTACATTTTTAGTTGAAGATAACAAGTTTTGGGGTGTGAAGTACCACTCCTATACCTAGTAGACAGGTTAAACAATGAAAACATTTGTCTGTTACATTTTCGGTCGAAATTCACCAATTTTTGGGTGTATAGTACCACTGCTATACCTAGTAGGCAGGTTAAATTAAAAAAATGTGTCTGTTACAATTTATGGTGAAATTCACCAATTTTTGGGTGTGATGTACCACTGCTATACCTAGTAGGCCGGTTAAAAAAAAAAAATGTCAGTTATATTTTCGGGTGAAATTAACCAATTTTTGGGTGTATAGTACCACTGCTATACCTAGAAGGCCGGGTAACAAAAAAAATAAAATAATTGTCAGTTACATTTTCTGGTGAAATTCAGTAATTTTTTGGTGTGATGTACCACTGCTATGCCTATTAGACAGGTAAAAAAAGAAAAATAGCATTTGTCAGTTACATTTTATGGTCAAATTCACCAATTTTTGGGTGTAAAATACACCTACCTTACCTAGTTGACAGCTTAATAATTTTCAATAATTTTTATTTTACATTATTAGGTGACAATAAACAATTGTTTTCTGTCATAGACCCCTGCTCTACCAAGTAGACAGGTTAATTAATTTCTGTAATTTTTCTGTTACATTCTTGGGTTGACATTATACAATTTTAGACTTGAATAAACCCCTGCTCTGCATAGGTGACAGGGAATAAAATTTCTGAAAATGCTTCTTTAATTGATTCGCGCCACCTCCTTTGATTCAATGCTTAAACTTAAACAAATTGTACCACATTTAAGCTTCAATACTTTGTCCCACAATTCCACTATACTCATTTGGCCACCATTTGCACCTCAATAGCTTTTCCCACATTTCTGCTCGATCACAATTTTTTTTATAAATGTATCTCCTTTAAATTTGGTCTCTTTTTTTCACGCTCCCTCTCCGGCCTGGAACCCTGATTCCCCGCCACCCATGATCATCATGGTAGGCACTTAAAAGAACATCAAAAGTTGATAGAGCAGATATTAAATTGGATCGTGAACATCACGGGGACGTGCGACATGGTGGGGCAGTAAGTATGCACATGCCTACACGAACTAACTGACAGAGGTCAGCCCCTGCAACTTCTGGTTTTCCAAATTGGGCACATGGCCTGAGCTTTCCCTTTTCGCCTTGGAGGTGTTTAGCACAACTGGAGGATTATATTTCCCAATGTTTTGGGGTGTACCCTAGTTTAAAAAAATAAAAATACATTTTAATCCAAAAGCAGTGTAGGCTGCCTCCTCCTCCTCCACCGCCACTTCCACCTACACCGCCACATCCACTGCCTCCTCAACCTCTTACTCCATATGGACTTGGTCCTCCTAGATCAAGATTATTATTTTTAATTTTTACATATTTTGTTATTTTAAGTCATTTCCCTATCCACAATTGTTTGAAGAGCAATTGCCATGCTCTTAACCACATTTTGACTACATTTGCAGCCCTCTAGCCCTTTCCATGACATTTTTACAGCCATTTTACTGCTCAAAAGTTCGGGTCCCCATTGACTTCAATAGAGTTTGGGGTCAAGTTCGGGTCCCGAACGCAAACTTTTTTCCGAAGTTCGGCCGAACCCGTCGAATCCCGAACATCCAACAGGTGTTCGCTCAACTCTAGTCATCACCTTAAACCCTGATTTGGAGTGCTGCCTTTTTGGGGGGAATATTGCAAAGTTAAATGGTTGGCTATCTTCCCTGAGAATGTGCAACCTATTTACTTTTTTTCTAACTGTGTTGCTGTTGTTTTTTTAGTTTTTTTTTATCTATCTATCTATCTATCTATCTATCTATCATACAACGTCCCTTTATTTAGAGCATTTGGAAATAGCTGTCAGCAATCTTTTATTTGTTTTGTTACAATTTGAAGCCCTTAAGGGATAACTGTCACACTTAGACCCTAATTTCAATTTTCATATATGTAGTTACTAATAACATGATATTCCAGAATCATTTACTATTAGACTGACTCACCCCACATTCAATAAGATTCTGCAATTTCACTATTCAGTTAAGATGGCCGCCACTGCCCTCACCCTGAGGCTAATCCCGCCTGCCCTCACTAGCCAGTAACAATAGCCCCCCAAAAGTGTCAGTACAAAGCACAAAGGGATCCTCTTACCACATGTTGCTTTCATTTATACACTGAGCAGATGGCAGATCTCCCTTCCCTGGTCTGCGCTGCTTCAACTCTGCATTGTCCCAGTCTGCTGAGTGAGGGAGCGTCTGCCAAGCGCAGGGACAGGGAGAAGTGCACACAGCCCAGGCACTGTTATCAGCTGCTGGGGAGGACCTGGCTTTAATCATTTACTTACAGTTCCTGGCTGTCAGTAATGTGACCTTGCACGCTGCGTGCTTCTGCGTCCTCCGTGCTTCAACAGAGGACGGGACCATGCCTAGCAACCTGATTTTAAGCACAGATAAAAATAGGTAGTATAGGGAACAAAACTGTGGAATTAAGGGGTAATTGAATACACAGTGAAAAGTTGAAATAGGGCCACCAAGGAGATATTAATCACCACAATCCAATACTCCCCAAAAAAAAATATATGACAGTTATACTTTAATTACATTTAATTAAAGGCGAACATGGTATATTATCAGCTATAGGGTGAGAAAACAGTTTATATATAAATTTACATAGCTTGAAATAGCAGTGTGGTAGTCTACTGTAGGTTAACTGTAACCTAATGTAATGTGTACTGCATATATTATTACATCTCAAGTGGGCAGTACCAATATCATTTATGGAAGCCTAATATGTGCTATAGTATTCTCAGGTCCATACAAATGTGCAATTTTTTGCTCTACATTATAACTAATGTTGAGTGAAGCATTCTAAACGGAATTCAGTCTGAAGTTTAGGAAAACTTTGATATGCAACAAACTCTCATTTCCTCATGCTTCGTGGTAATGAATAAATTTTTTATAAAATGGCAGCTGCACATGTTACAAAGTGAAAGTAAGAAGCCCAGGAACACATGCAGATAGCCATACTCTGTGATGTCACAGCCCTATAAAACCCTCATCCTGCACGGTCTCGGACATTGTCCTATAAGCTGAGCATTGGGAGAGACGTGGCAAGAGCTCATGCGCTAGGGACAGTGTTGCTGAAAATGATTAATAGAAAAATATTAGAGAAGGAGAGTGCAGGGAGAGTGCAGGGGGACTTATTGTGTGTCAGTTTTACTTTATTTATCTCTACATTTACTTATTCCTACATTAGTGTAAACTAAGATATGTAATTCAATACTAATACGATGGAAGCCTTTATTCCACTGCCAGCATGCCAACCAATACCATCTAGTCTACAGGGAGTGCAGAATTATTAGGCAAGTTGTATTTTTGAGGATTAATTTTATTATTGAACAACAACCATGTTCTCAATGAACCCAAAAAACTCATTAATATCAAAGCTGAATATTTTTGGAAGTAGTTTTTAGTTTGTTTTTAGTTTTAGCTATTTTAGGGGGATATCTGTGTGTGCAGGTGACTATTACTGTGCATAATTATTAGGCAACTTAACAAAAAACAAATATATACCCATTTCAATTATTTATTTTTACCAGTGAAACCAATATAACATCTCATCATTCACAAATATACATTTCTGACATTCAAAAACAAAACAAAAACAAATCAGTGACCAATATAGCCACCTTTCTTTGCAAGGACACTCAAAAGCCTGCCATTCATGGATTCTGTCAGTGTTTTGATCTGTTCACCATCAACATTGCGTGCAGCAGCAACCACAGCCTCCCAGACACTGTTCAGAGAGGTGTACTGTTTTCCCTCCTTGTAAATCTCACATTTGATGATGGACCACAGGTTCTCAATGGGGTTCAGATCAGGTGAACAAGGAGGCCATGTCATTAGATTTTCTTCTTTTATACCCTTTTCTGCCAGCCACGTTGTGGAGTACTTGGACGCGTGTGATGGAGCATTGTCCTGCATGAAAATCATGTTTTTCTTACCTTGCAGACTTCTTCCTGTACCACTGCTTGAAGAAGGTGTCTTCCAGAAACTGGCAGTAGGACTGGGAGTTGAGCTTGACTCCATCCTCAACCCAAAAAGGCCCCACAAGCACATCTTTGATGATACCAGCCCAAACCAGTACTCCACCTCCACCTTGCTGGCGTCTGAGTCTGACTGGAGCTCTCTGCCCTTTACCAATCCAGCCATCTGGCCCATCAAGACTCACTCTCATTTCATCAGTCCATAAAACCTTAGAAAAATCAGTCTTGAGATATTTCTTGGCCCAGTCTTGACGTTTCAGCTTGTGTGTCTTGTTCAGTGGTGGTCGTCTTTCAGCCTTTCTTACCTTGGCCATGTCTCTGAGTATTGCACACTTTGTGCTTTTGGGCACTCCAGTGATGTTGCAGCTCTGAAATATGGCCAAACTGGTGGCAAGTGGCATCTTGGCAGCTGCACGCTTGACTTTTCTCAGTTCATGGGCAGTTATTTTGCGCCTTGGTTTTTCCACACGCTTCTTGCGACCCTGTTGACTATTTTGAATGAAACGCTTGATTGTTCGATAATCACGCTTCAGAAGCTTTGCAATTTTAAGAGTGCTGCATCCCTCTGCAAGATATCTCACTATTTTTGACTTTTCTGAGCCTGTCAAGTCCTTCTTTTGACCCATTTTGCCAAAGGAAAGGAAGTTGCCTAATAATTATGCACACCTGATATAGGGTGTTGATGTCATTAGACCACACCCCTTCTCATTACAGAGATGCACATCACCTAATATGCTTAATTGGTAGTAGGCTTTCGAGCCTATACAGCTTGGAGTAAGACAACATGCATGAAGAGGATGATGTGGTCAAAATACTCATTTGCCTAATAATTCTGCACGTAGTGTACACCCTTTAGGGAGGCCAGGTCCTATTGATGACCATCCTCAGTTTTTGCTGTCTTTACTTCTTCCCAATCATCCCTCCTGGTCTCCATGTGCTAGAAAAGTCTGCAAGATGCAGAAATTGGAGTAGCTGGATATCCCTAATGATATACAGGTGAAACTCGGAAAATTAGAATATTGTGCAAAGTTCATTTATTTCAGTAATGCAATTTAAATGGTGAAACTAACATATGCGATAGACTCATTACATGCAAAGCGAGATATGTCAAGCCTTTATTTGTTAGAATTTGGATGATTATGGCTTAAAGCTTATGAAACCCCAAAGTCACAATTTTGCTCAGGGGGTATGGATTAATTAGTTGACTAAAGTGTGACACTGAGCCTAGAATATTGAACCTTTTCACAAAATTCAAATTTTAAGCTGCATTATTGCAATTCCTTTTAATTTGCATTACTAAAATAATTGGACTTTTGCATGATATTCTAATTTTTCAAGTTTCACCTGTATTCTCATCGATATTAGATTATGTGGAAAAGGAGAAAAAGCAGATGGCAGAAGAAGGGCTCCCACCTGTGTGGCCTGGGTATATCTGATTTATAGCAATTTGTGACTAATTGATTTGTAACAAATAAAATTTCTGGGCTAACTTTGGCAATTATAACTAACAATAGGTTAGGAAGATGTTATTTTCCGCACACATTATGAGTTTACTGCTATGTAATTTTAAAAATATCTTCACAGACAAAGCGTCTTGTAAGTGCTTCTGGAATTGACTATACAAATTTCAGAGGATCATAACTTTTAACCCTTAATCACTTTATGGACAAACCAGGTTTCACCATAAGGACCAAGCCACATTTTGCAAATCTGACATGTTTCACTTTATGTTGTAATAACTTTGGAACGCTTTAACTTATCCAAGCTATTCTGATATTTTTTTCTTTTTGACATATTGTACTTTAAGTTAGTGGTGAATATGAGTCAATAAATTTTACCTTTATGTATATAAAAAAAATCCAAAATTTACAGAAAATTTCATTCAACTTTAGGAAGTTAGAAGGTTTTGAATTTTAGAATCATGCCTCCATTTTAGAACCTACTTCCCTCATATTATTCAAAACTGATCTTACAAACCTTGTTAACCATTTAGGTATTCCATAACAATTAAAGGAAAATGGAGGTGAAACTTCACTTTTTGTGCAGATTTTCCATTTGTAATTTTTTTTCCTGTTACGCTGTTTAACAGCCAAACAAAACTCAATATTTATTACTCCGATTCTGCAGTTTACAGAAAATCCCATATGTTGTCATAAATAGTGATGAGCGGCAGGTCTCATATTCAAATTTGTGAAATTTAGCGGATATTCGCTTAAATATTAGTTTCATATTTGCGAATATTCTTATTTGATATTATTTTCGCAATTGCGTTTAATCTAAATTGTAAAAATTGCGTAATGCGAAGTTGATCAAAAAAGAATATATAGCAGTAAATATAGTGCTATATATTTGTTTTAAGAATATTTGTAATATTCTAAAACAAGAATATATATCAATATAGCAAATATTCGAGAAAATCCAAACAGCAATTTATCTAAGCTAATATAGTGCTTTTTTTAATAGTGTACATTTTTTCCAAATCTGAAGTTCAGAAGTGAAAAAAATTAAAATAAGACTATAAAACCAAAGATTATAGCACTGTATTAGCTAAATTGCTCTATATTTGTATTTAGAGAATATTCACTATATTGCTATATATTCTTGTTTTAGAATATGACGAATATTCCAAAAAATTTAGTTATAGCAATATAGCAAATATATTCGTTATTTAGAATATTCTTAATTTTTTTTTTCAATGTGTACTGTTATTCCACTTTGGCATACTCCTTCCCGACAAGCGTCCCCGTCACCATGGGAACGCCTGTGGTTTAGAATACACCATTGGCGTTTTCACGATCTCAGGAAAAACTCAGATCTGATGGTATTTTCTAACCCACAGGCGTTCTTATGGTGATGGGACGCTTGTTGGGGAGAAGTATGTCGAAGTGGAATAACAGTACACATAAAAAAAACCCCCAAAAAACTGAATATTCGAAATAACAAATATATTTGCTATATATCCGGATTTTAGAATATTCATCATTTTTTTTCCATATGAAAACATGATTCCTTTCTGCTTAAGTTGCTTGTGGGCCAATGACTCAATGACCCACAAGAAAGAAGCAGGGAGGAATTACATTTTAAAAATTACGATTATAAGTTTTTATAATAGCAATTTGCATATACTCCAGAATGTTATGAAGAGTGATCAGATGAATTGCATAGTCCTTCTTTGCCATGAAAATTAACTTAATCCCAAAAAAACCTTTCCACTGCATTCCATTGCTGTCGTTAAAGGACCTGCTGAGATAATTTCAGTAATCGCCTTGTTAACTCTGGTTAGAATGTTGACGAGCACAAGGCTGGAGATCATTATGTCAGGCTGATTGGGTTAAAATGGCAGACTTGACCTGTTAAAAGGAGGGTGATGCTTGAAATCATTGTTCTTCCATTGTTAACCATGGTGACCTGCAAAAAAATGCGCGCAGCCATCATGGGGTTGCATAAAAATGGCTTCACAGGCAAGGATATTGTGGCTACTAAGATTGCACCTCAATCAACACCTTATAGGATCATCAAGAACTTCAAGGAAAGAGGTTCAATTCTTGTTAAGAAGGCTTCAGGGCATCCAAGAAAGTCCAGCAAGTGCCAGGATCGTCTCCTAAAGAGGATTCAGCTGCGGGATCGGAGTGCCACCAGTGCAGAGCTTGCTCAGGAATGGCAGCAGGCAGGTGTGAGCACATCTGCTCGCACAGTGAGGCAAAGACTTTTGGAAGATGGCCTGGTGTCAAGAAGAGTAGCAAAGAAGCCACTTCTCTCCAAAAAAAACATCAGGGACAGATTGATCTTCTGCAGAAAATATGGTGAATGGACTGCTGAGGACTGGGGCAAAGTCATATTCTCCGATGAAGCCTCTTTCCGATTGTTTGGGGCATCAGGAAAATGGCTTGTCCGGAGAAGAAAAGGTGAGTGCTACCATCAGTCCTGTGTCATGCCAACAGAAAAGCATCCTGAGACCATTCATGTGTGGGGTTGCTTCTCATCCAAGGGAGTGGGCTCACTCACAATTTTGCCCAAAAACACAGCCATGAATAAAGAATGGTACCAAAACACCCTCCAACAGCAACTTCTTCCAACAATCCAACAACAGTTTGGTGAAGAACAATGCATTTTACTGCACGATGGAGCACCGTGCCATAAGGCAAAAGTGATAACTAGGTGGCTCGGGGACCAAAACGTTGACATTTTGGGTCCATGGCCTGGAAACTCCCCAGATCTTAATCCCATTGAGAACTTGTGGTCAATCCTCAAGAGGCGGGTGGACAAACAAAAACCCACTAATTCTGACAAACTCCAAGAAGTGATTATGAAAGAATGGGTTGCTATCAGTCAGGATGGCCCAGAAGTTGATTGAGAGCATGCCCAGTCGAATTGCAGAGGTCCTGAAAAAGACGGGCCAACACTGCAAATACTGACTCTTTGCATTAATGTCATGTAATTGTCGATAAAAGCCTTTGAAACGTATGAAGTGTGTGTAATTATATTTCACTACATCACAGAAACAACTGAAACAAAGATCTAAAAGCAGTTTAGCAGCAAACTTTGTGTTAAACTAATATTTATGTCATTCTCAAAACTTTTGGCCACGACTGTATATTCATAATTTCGAATATTCTAGATTTTTTTTCATCAGTAATCTCCCTTCTTGCTTGTGGGCCAATGAGAAGGGCCTTGGGAACATCTCTAGCAACTAATAGGAAAGTTGCCTACCCCTTACTATATAAGAACATCCTCAGCAGCCATTTTCTACATTTTTTTTTTAAGTTCTGAGAGAGACAGCAGTGTCATTGCTATGCTCTGAGCTTTCCACACTACATTAGATAGATAGTTAGATAACATAGCATATATATATATATATATATATATATATATATATATATATATGCGCTATTACAGATAGTTAGTGAGAGATAGTCAGTGTAGGTTATATTCTGATATAGTGTAGCTGCTGCAGTGCAGTGTGTTAGGTTCTGCTGTCCATACTGTAGGGATTTGCTCTGGTAGTCAGGGTAAGCGAACACAGTACAGAGGCAAGAACAATATAAAAAAGCAAAAGTTCTGTGTTTATTCACACAAAAAAGCAAAAATAACACTGTGCAAAGTCCTGGTGTTAATTCACACCATATAAAGTCCACAGCACAAACGTGTCACCTAGCGGACTATTTTGTCCAGGGCAATCCACAGCCATCCACCACAGGCTTTAGGGCACCTGATTTTAAGCGTGCGGCTCTTGAGCACACTACCAACTGGTTGGAACCCAAAAACCACAGTGCTCCACAGATCCACTATGAAAATGCAGGGTAATCCACACCCAGCTGTGACTGCTGGCTGGGTTTTTATTCCCAGCCCAAAACCTGGCCTGGACATGGGGAACAGCCACCCACCCTGCTCTTTGGCTGCTCCCAATAAGAACCAGCCCAGATTGGCTTTACAGCCACACTAAGTAAAACAGTGTCAGCAAGCACTAGCTGCCGCTGACACACAAAATTACCAGTTCTTATCTCACCAAGGCCAGGAACCTCGGTGACACGTACCTTCCGTCAATGACGGACC
Source organism: Bufo gargarizans (assembly GCF_014858855.1). Classification (NCBI taxonomy): domain Eukaryota; kingdom Metazoa; phylum Chordata; class Amphibia; order Anura; family Bufonidae; genus Bufo; species Bufo gargarizans. The sequence continues at coordinate 423,128,804 of NC_058080.1, read as the reverse complement.
CTTGCGCCTTCCTACAATACATGCATACAAACCTGCTAAAATGTGAATTTTCACATATTGTACCAAAATATTTGCATCATTAGTGTCGATTACCGCAATCGCAAATATATTGGAGCACTGTAACTGCATATAAAGTCATATATAGTGCCAACTATTGTCTCATGAAACTTCTAGCAGCTTGCAAAATGTAGCAAAAGTGACCCACGCCTGTATTTTGCGAGCATTACTCAAATATTAGATTGCCGATTTTTCATAATCAAGAAAATTATCTCAAATTTGCGAATATTTGATGAATATTCGCCCAAATATTTGTGAAATATCACAAATTCAAATATAGCCCCTGCTGATCATCACTACCCTATAGTGAAAGCTCCCAAAAAGTGACTCCATTTTGGAAAATACAGGATAAGGTGACAATTTTATTGGTAATATTTTGGCATACATATTATTTTTGATCTCTCAATATTATGCTTTTTGTGAAGCAAGATAACCACAAAATGGCTCCTGTGGCACAGTTAAAATTTTTTTTGTTTTTTATGGAGTTCTCCTGACAGGATAGATCATGTGTTGTTTTTATGGAGCAGGTTTATATGGATGCGAAAATATCAAATATATATAATATCAAAAAAAGTTTTTGTGTCTACATTTCTTGTATTTTTCTGCTGATCGTTGTATGTACAGTACATGCTCAGTTTTTGCAGAAAGAGCTGATATTTTTATTGTTATAATTTTTGGGTACATATGATTTTGTGATCATTCAAAATTACACTTTTTGTGTCAAGGTGATCAAAAGGTTTATTTTTTTTAACTACGTTTACCTGATGTAGATCTTGTGACATTTTTATAGTCATTTTTCATTTTGTATTTTTATTATTGTTAAGTTCTACACAGAAAAAGCATTTTTGAAAAGAAAAATTCTAGTTTTTTAGTTGCCAATTTCTGAAAGCCATATTTCTTGATTTTTATGGTGATTGCCTTATGTGGGAGCTCATTTTTTGCGGGATGTAATGTGGGTTCATTGGTACCATTATGGGGTGCATACGACTGTTTGATAGCTTGCCATTATGCTTTTCGTGAGGCAAGGTGACAAAATAGCTGTTTTGGCAGTTGTTAAGGATGCAGTGTCTGTTTTTTATTTTAATTTTTTATTGTACATGATTTTATACGGTGAAAGGGTGCATTTTTTTTAATTAAAACTTTATTTTATTATTGAAAAATACTTTTTTTTTTTTTTTTTTACTTTTTATGTATGTCCCACTGCGGGACTTCCCCTTTTCAGGGTTTGATCCCTGTTTCAATGCAGTACAATACATGCTATATTGTATAATTCAACAATATCAGTGCAGTAAGCTGACAGTTCCCTAGGAGACCCAGCCTGGGGTCTGGATCTCCTCAGCTTCCATAGATGGCAGGCACCGATGCCTGTGCAAGGCATTGGCGCTGCCAGAGCAACCATTGGCCCCCTGTCACCGCAGTGCAGGGGGGAGGCCCGATGGAGTCAGATGGAGCCCCTGCCTTTTTGTAAACCCTTCATGTGCTGCAGTCAGCGCTGACCATGGCATGTGAAGGGTTAATCCTCTGGCATCTGCTTTTTCAGCAATGCTGGTGGATACAGCAGGGCCCTGCACCTACCCAATCACATCATGTACATGCATGTGGGGATGCGACAAGAGACCACATTCCCTCATATACATGTATGTGAAAATATAGCTGTCACCACCAGACATCTGAGAAGCTCTGACAGATGCCTTTCAGAACCTCCTCCTTGAGCTTCCTTTGTTTTGCTTTCAGTTCCTCATCTCGTTAGCCTCTCTCAGCTGTCATGTAGTTGCACTGATTGCATCCCTTTAAATTCCTCCCCATAGTGCATCAGTTTGCGGTTTATATTACTTCCTGGAGTGTGTGTGCATGCTGATCCTACTTCCCAGTCTTCTACAAGATAAGTGTTGTGCATTCATTTGTGTTTTTCTGTTTGCTGGATCCCAGGTGACCCTGACTCCCTCCGTATCTAGTGTAGGGTGCCGGTGGTCGTGTCCCCTCACTATTATAGGGTGTTCAGGTGTTATACAGTCGAGGTACGAGGATATGCGATCAACTACCATTGGGATTTTCGCATAGGCTGAGCAGTCAGGGAGAGTGCCAGGTCTGATGCAGGGGTCTCCCTTTTTGTTCCTTAGTTTTGGATCCAGTGAGTCGTATATTCATTTTGTGTTGTCTTGTTTCCTGTACACCTTCCGTGACATTATAAACCGCCAAAACCGTCTCAAGCATGGATCCGGTTTCACTTTTGACTGAACGCTTTCAGGGTCTTTCATTGGAGGTAGCAGATCTCCGTAAGACTCTTTCTCAGTTTCTAGTGACCGGTTCAGCTTGCGTTCATGGAGTTTGTTCTGAGCCTAAGATCTCGCTCCCGGATACGTTCTCCGGGGGTAGTGAGAATTTTGTGCGTTTTAGAGAGGCTTGCAAACTCCATTTTCGCCTTCTTCCCCATTCCTCTGGTGATGAGGAACGGAGGGTGGGGATCATTATATCGCTGCTCAGGGGTAACGCTCAGTCGTGGGCCTTTTCGCTGCCGGTGGGGGCACGGCCCCTCCGTTCAGTGGATGAATTCTTTTTAGCCCTGGGTCAGATATATGATGATCCGGATCGTATTGCTTTGGCTGAGTCTAGACTACGTCTGTTATGCCAGGGTAAACAATCCGCAGAGATATACTGCTCAGAATTTCGGAGATGGGCAGCTGATACTGGTTGGAATGATGCTGCACTCCGAAGTCAATTTTGCCATGGTCTTTCAGAGGGATTGAAAGATGCATTTGCCTTTCATGAGAGGCCTACCTCCTTGGACTCTGCCATGTCTCAGGCCGTTCGTATTGACAGGCGTCTTAAAAAGAGAGGAGAGATCACTCCTTCCTGTCATACTCAATCCCAGGACAGTGCAGTGGTCTCATTCAGTGCACAGGGGTCTCAGTCGCTGTCAACCCCTTCTGAGCAGGAGCCCATGCAGCTGGGGTTGATTGCCTCTGACAATAGAAGATTCAACCCGCATGGGAAGGTTTGTTTTTGTTGTGGAGGTATAAATCATTTGGCAAATGTTTGTCCCTCTAGGAGATTCAGACAGTCTTTTGAGAATAATAAAGAAACAAAAAGGAAAAAATCCTTTAAAAATGTTCCATCTGTTAACATTGGCAGGGTTGAGGCGGAAATTGAAGGTTTTCCGTTTGCTTGTAGTTCCCGTTTTGTCCTGCCTGCCAGGGTGGCGCTAGAGAGCAAGAACATTTTTGTGAGATTTTTGTAGATAGTGGAGCAGCTGTCAATCTCATTGATAATCAATTTGCGATAACTCATGGTTTCCAGGTATGCACTTTGGGAAAGGATATTCCTGTTTTTGCTATTGATTCCGCTCCACTTTCTCAGAAATCATTAAAGGGCATAGTTCACAATATCCGTTTAATTGTGAGTGATGCTCATGTTGAGGATGTGTCATGTTTCGTCCTTAGCGGATTGCCTACTCCTCTAGTGTTGGGGCTACCCTGGCTCACTAAACATAACCCCACCATTGATTGGCAAGCGAGGCAAATAAATGGTTGGAGTGACTTTTGCAGAGAGAATTGCCTCACGACATCTGTTTCTGAGGTTTCTACTAAGACTGTACCATCTTTTCTCTCTGAATTTTCGGATGTCTTCTCTGAGAGCGGAGTTCAGGATTTGCCCCCGCACAGGGAGTACGATTGCCCTATTAATCTCATCCCAGGCGCCAAGCTGCCTAAATCTCGTTTATACAATCTCTCCCAACCTGAAAGGGTCGCTATGCGTGCTTATATCTCTGAGAGTCTGAGAAAAGGACACATACGACCCTCGAAGTCACCTGTTGCCGCTGGTTTTTTCTTTGTTAAGAAAAAAGATGGTTCTTTAAGACCTTGTCTGGATTTCAGGGAGCTGAACAGTATCACAATTCGTGACCCTTATCCGCTTCCTCTGATCCCGGACCTGTTTAACCAGATTGTTGGGGCTAAAGTTTTTTCCAAATTAGATCTAAGAGGGGCATACAACCTGGTCAGGGTCAGAGAAGGAGACGAATGGAAGACGGCCTTCAATACCCCTGAGGGCCATTTTGAGAATTTGGTTATGCCTTTTGGATTGATGAATGCTCCAGCCGTTTTTCAGCATTTTGTGAACAGCATTTTTTATCATTTAATGGGGAAATTTGTATTAGTGTATTTGGATGACATTTTGATTTTTTCTCCTGATTTCAAAACTCATAAGGAACACTTACGTCAGGTCTTGCTCATCCTGCGGGAGAATAAATTGTACGCGAAACTGGAAAAATGTGTGTTTGCGGTTCCAGAAATTCAATTTCTGGGGTTTCTTCTCTCCGCTTCTGGTTTTCGCATGGACCCTGAGAAGGTCCGCGCTGTGCTTGAGTGGGAGCTTCCTGAAAATCAGAAGGCGCTGATGCGTTTTTTGGGCTTTGCCAATTATTACAGGAAGTTTATTTTGAATTATTCCTCTGTTGTTAAACCACTCACTGATATGACTAGAAAGGGGGTAGATTTTTCTTCCTGGTCGGTAGAGGCGCGTAAGGCCTTTTCTGATATCAAGGAGAGTTTTGCTTCCGCTCCCATCTTGGTACAACCTGATATTTCTCTACCCTTCATAGTTGAGGTTGATGCTTCTGAGGTGGGTGTGGGTGCGGTCTTGTCTCAAGGTTCCTCTCCTGCCAAATGGCGACCGTGTGCCTTTTTCTCGAAGAAACTCTCCTCCGCAGAGAGAAATTACGATGTGGGAGATAGGGAGTTGTTGGCCATCAAGTTGGCTTTTGAGGAATGGCGCCATTGGCTAGAGGGAGCCAGACACCCTATTACCGTGTTTACTGACCATAAAAATCTGGCCTACTTGGAGTCAGCCAAGCGTCTGAACCCGAGACAGGCCAGATGGTCTTTGTTCTTTTCAAGGTTTAATTTTGTTGTCACGTTCCGCCCTGGGGTTAAGAATGTGAAGGCAGATGCCCTGTCACGTTGTTTTCCGGGAGGTGGGAATTTTGAAGACCCGGGTCCCATTTTGGCTGAAGGTGTGGTGGTCTCTGCTCTTTTTCCTGAATTGGAGGCAGAGGTGCAGGCAGCCCAGTCAGAGGCTCCTGATCTTTGTCCTCCTGGGAGGTTGTTTGTGCCTCTCGCTTTAAGACACAAGATTTTTAAGGAACACCACGATACGGTCCTTGCTGGGCACCCGGGGGCAAGAGCCACAGTGGATCTCATCGCTCGGAGATTCTGGTGGCCGGCGCTTCGTAAGTCGGTTGAGGGTTTTGTGGCAGCCTGCGAGACCTGCGCTCGTGCCAAAGTCCCTCATTCACGGCCATCAGGTCCTCTCCTTCCCTTACCCATTCCTTCCCGTCCTTGGACCCATCTGTCCATGGACTTCATTACGGACCTGCCTCGTTCCTCGGGGAAGACTGTGATTCTGGTGGTGGTGGACCGTTTTAGCAAAATGGTGCATTTCATCCCTTTTCCTGGCTTGCCCAATGCTAAGACGCTGGCGCAGGCATTTATTGATCACATTGTCAAATTGCATGGTATTCCTTCAGACATAGTCTCTGATAGGGGCACGCAGTTTGTTTCCAGATTCTGGAAGGCTTTCTGTTCTCGCTTGGGGGTTCGGTTGTCATTCTCTTCTGCTTTCCACCCGCAGTCGAATGGCCAGACAGAGCGCGTCAATCAGAATCTGGAGACATATCTGCGCTGTTTTGTGGCGGAGAATCAGGAGGATTGGTGTTCTTTTTTGTCCCTTGCTGAGTTTGCTTTAAATAACCGTCGTCAGGAGTCCTCTGATAAGTCACCATTTTTTGGTGCATATGGGTTTCATCCGCAGTTTGGGACATTCTCGGGAGAGGGGTCTTCTGGTTTACCTGATGAGGACAGATTCTCCTCGTCTTTGTCATCTATTTGGCAAAAGATTCAGGATAATCTAAAGAGCATGAGTGAGAGATATAAGCGTGTGGCAGATAAGAGACGTGTGCCTGGTCCGGACCTGAATGTTGGTGATCTGGTGTGGTTGTCTACTAAGAATATCAAATTGAAGGTTCCCTCCTGGAAGTTGGGTCCTAAGTTTATTGGGCCTTACAAAATCTTGTCTGTCATCAATCCTGTTGCCTACCGTCTTGATCTTCCTCAGACTTGGAAGATCCATAATGTTTTCAAGTCCTTATTAAAACCTTATGTCCAACCCATTGTACCCTCGTCTTTGCCTCCTCCTCCGATTATGGTTGATGGTAATCTTGAATTTCAGGTCTCTAGGATTGTGGATTCTCGTGTTGTCCGCGGTTCTCTCCAGTACCTCGTTCATTGGGAGGGTTATGGTCCTGAGGAGAGGATGTGGGTCCCAGTGACGGACATTAAGGCCACTCGTCTCATCAGGGCTTTCCATAGGTCCCATCCTGAGAAGGTGGGCTCTGAGTGTCCGGAGTCCACTCGTAGAAGGAGGGGTACTGTCACCACCAGACATCTGAGAAGCTCTGACAGATGCCTTTCAGAACCTCCTCCTTGAGCTTCCTTTGTTTTGCTTTCAGTTCCTCATCTCGTTAGCCTCTCTCAGCTGTCATGTAGTTGTACTGATTGCATCCCTTTAAATTCCTCCCCATAGTGCATCAGTTTGCGGTTTATATTACTTCCTGGAGTGTGTGTGCATGCTGATCCTACTTCCCAGTCTTCTACAAGATAAGTGTTGTGCATTCATTTGTGTTTTTCTGTTTGCTGGATCCCAGGTGACCCTGACTCCCTCCGTATCTAGTGTAGGGAGCCGGTGGTCGTGTCCCCTCACTATTATAGGGTGTTCAGGTGTTATACAGTCGAGGTACGAGGATATGCGATCATCTACCATTGGGATTTTCGCATAGGCTGAGCAGTCAGGGAGAGTGCCAGGTCTGATGCAGGGGTCTCCCTTTTTGTTCCTTAGTTTTGGATCCAGTGAGTCGTATATTCATTTTGTGTTGTCTTGTTTCCTGTACACCTTCTGTGACAATAGCAATGGGTTAAGGACAGAGCCATTTTGGTACCTAAAAGTAACCAGTCACTGGGAAAATGCTAAATAATATGCAGGCAGCATTTTGGAGCTCAGGCATCATCAAACTGCAGCCCTCCAGCTTTTGTTTAACTACAACTCCCACAATGCCCTGCTGTAGGCTGATACCTGTAGGCTGTTCGGGCATGCTGGAAGTTGTAGTTTTTCAACAGCTGGAGGCCTGCAGTTTGAGGATGCCTGTTGTAGAGCATGAGGAGCTGAGCAGACTGATGGGCTTTGAAGTCAAGGAGGCAGTCCTATAAGTGGTTGACAGTTATCTCTTTATGCACAGTCATAGAGGGAAGGCTGTCAATCACTGATAGGACCGCCTCCTTGACTTCAAAGCCCAGAGTCAGCAGAAATTTAAATGTATAAAGTAAAAGTTATACTGAATCTTTTCGCACAAACTATATATCAATCTGCTCAGCTCCTCTTGCTCTGTGATAAGCTGTCTACAATTCAGACACTATTTTCAGTAAGAGTAAGAGCCAAGATGCAGCTACAGTATATAAAACAGCCAACACTTGCAAATGGCTTGGTTCATTACATTATACACTTCTCGTATCCAGGGGTTACGACCACACTGCAATCCATCAGTGGTGGTCGTACTTTCACACTATAGGAAAAGATACCAGCCTCTCAGGTGACTACGGGAGTGCACATAAGCAGACGCTTTTTCCTATAGTATTCAAGCATGCCCACCACTGCTGGATTGCATGGTGGTTGCAACCCCTGGATATGAGCAGTTGTAATGCAACTCATAAATAGAATAAGCCAGCAAAGGAGGCAATATGGACAATCACAATGCATTAGTCATTGCCTTATATTAACTTTCTGTATGTGATAAATGCCATTTGCAGAAGTGAGACAACCCCTTTAACTTCCAGCGCTCAATGGTATAATAGTACATCACTGAGCGCAAAAAGGTTAAGTCTGCTTCAGGCATTTTTTAAGCTGGGACAGAATCCATAAAAAAAGAAAGTGTATAAATGAAGAATCAAGGCCATGTTTAGATAAAGCTGATTTATATCAGCAACAAAGTACAATGCAAAAATTATGAATGGGGTGTTCAAACCCACAGTTACCGTATTTCCTGCATAATAAGATGCATCGGACCATAAGACGCACCTATGTTTTAGAGAAGGAAAATAATAAAGAAAGTATTTTTGACTAAATGGTATGCAACCTTTTTTAATTAGATAACAAAATAACAAACTTGTTCATGTAGATCTGTGGATAACACTGTTATGGGGAATTTGTGGATGAAGCATTGTTATGGGGGAATTTGTGGATAAAGCACTGTTATGGGGGATCTGTAGATGACACTGTATGACACTATTGAGGAATCTATGGATGACACTGTTATAGGGGGTCTTTGGATGACACTGTTTTGGGGAAATTGTGGATGACACTGTTTGGGTGGGAACTGTGTATGACACTGTTTTGTTTTCTTAACTACCACAGATACCTGTGCTGCTGCTGAATACTGCGGCTGCTGATTATAACCCACATGACAATGTGAGCTTTGTCAACACGTCTTTATGGATTTCAGATCTTCCCCGCCTACACGTTGAGCCACACTGAAACCAACGGCGTACCCAGGACCAGCTCTGCAGTAGCGCTATGGTCCAGCGCCATGGAACCAGCAGTGCTCCCAAGAACACCCCTAGTAAATGCCCCTCACCCAAGATCATCCCTGCACCCAGGAACTGGAAGTATTGTGTAAGTGGGGACTGAGGTTGGGGGAATCTCCTTTTCTGCATATTGCCTTTAACTCCCCCCCTGCAGTATTGCAGGCCATGCTGCCACGCATAGTGACAACGGCAGTGGCCTGTGATATCCTTGCAGTATAGGTAGAGACTGCAGGGGGTGATTTTTAGGGCCAAACAAGTGTGTTTTATGGTGTGGGAAATATGGTATGTCACAAATTTTTCTTCTATGGTTTTGAGGCCAAGTTGAATATTACCATGTCTACTATATTTATTTGCAGATATTCACTATTATTTTTATCATTTGCCATGCATAGAGTGAAATCTAGTGTAGCAAAACTCAGATGTAACACAAAATCTTTCAGTGGTGTCTTAACCAACCTTAATATATTTTTTTTTTTGCATCCATGTTGCGGCTAAAAGAATTGCCATATATATAGCCATATATTGTCAATTGCATTCAAGATTGTAGCACTATTTCTTTGTCCACTTTTTGTTTTATATAATTTATCACATCCACACATTTGGCTATCCTGTACAGGATGTCCTTGTGGTTGATGTGGTCTGCTGCGGGCATCCTCCATTGTATGCAAATTTGCTGGGGATTGCTGTTAGCAATGGACCACATGTGCAGGATTTGCTCCCTCGGTTAGGAATGCGCAACAGCATATGAGGTTTGAGCATTTTTCTGCCTTTCTAGACCACTTTTGTGTAGAATGTTTTTGTGGCACATGTGGTCCGCTCCGGGCATCATCCATTGTATGCATTTTTGCTGGGGAATGTTGTCAGCAACGGATCACATGTGCAGTACTTGCTTCTCTGGATAGAAGTGCGCAACAGCATATGGGGTTTGGAGCATCTCCTGCTTTGTAAGACCACTTCATTCTGTGAATATCTATTAGTACAGAAAGGAGAAGTAATTAGTGACTGACAGCCATCTCTTATTTACACGTATATATACACACAATGCTATCAATCAGTGATAACACCTCCCTCCTATACCAATAGCTGTTCACAGGAAGTGCATAAAGCAACGATATAAACGTATAAATTACAAGTTTTACTGAATCTTATCCTACAAAAATATATATTAGATTTATATATAGTTTCGTAGGATAAGATTCAGTAAAACATGTAAGCTCCTCCTACTCTATAACAAGTGTGAGAGGTAGCTTTCTTTCCGGGGATCATCCTCACAAATACCTTCGCAGACAACAGGTTTTCATGTCCCAACTCGTGCTTTATTGCGACACAAGCACAAACAAACTATACAAAACAAAACAAAAGCCTGCCCGGCAGGGCTCTACCTAAACACAGTAAATCCCTGACTCACCTAAGCCACTCTTCACACACACATGTGAACCCATGTGGCTTTCCCAGCCTAATGTCCATCAGCCTCTTGGCTGTTACTACACCAGTGTCTTTTAGGGGATTGTGGGCTAGTTGTCCGCCCAACGCTGATCATGCAACCCTTATCCCTAGGCATTGCGGGACCCCCCAAACCTCAGGCTAATCCCAGCCTCGTGGTCTTTCAGCGCTCCCAGTTCAGACCACACACAGAACCACTCCAGGCTTCTGTACAACACAAGACACACCCCTCTCACTTTGAGGACAGCTTTATGCTCCGTTGATTGTGGCACCTGTTGCTGCCTCAGGCCTGACCACTGATGGGAAAGATATGGATAATCCTGCCATTCCTCTCTCCTAACAGCCATGAGGCCTGCCACTGTCTCACATACCCCCCCCCCCCACTTCCCTTTGTTCAAGCCTGTGAGAGTGAACACATGCATAACCACGAGAGGCTTGTTGCCCTGGCTGTTACTACACCGGTGTCTTTTGGGGATTGTGGTCTAGTCGTCCGCCCGACCATGCAACTCTTATCCCTAGGTGTTGCGGGACCCCCCAAACCTCAGGCTAATCCTAGCCTCGTGGTCTCTCAGCGCTCCCAGCTCAGAACACACACAGAACCACTCCAGGCTTCTGTACAGCACAAGACACACCCCTCTCACTTTGAGGACAGCTTTATGTTCCGTTAATTGTGGCACCTGTTGCTGCCTCAGGCCTGACCACTGATGGTAAAGAGATGGATAATCCTGGTATTCCTCTCTCCTAACAGCCACGAGGCCTGTCACTGTCCTACACATGGTCCTTTCAAAATTACATTGCATTTTATGGTGATATTTCTTGACATATTATTTTTTTTCTATATCAGTCCAGATCTAACCTACCATCATCCAAAATGCTAAAGGGTTTCTGTCACCAGAATTAATCCTATTAAACTAGCTAACATTAGCGATGTGCTAATGTCAGCTGAACCTAACTAGCCTATTCCTACTTTTATTTATGCCCCCGTTACTGCAGAAATATAACTTTTATAATATGCTAATTAGCCTCTAGGTGCAGGGGGGCATTGCCCCTGCTCCTAGAGGCTCCATTCTACCACCTCTGGCCATGCCCTGCTACACTAGATTGACAGGGTCAGGCAGCTTTCACCTGTGCACAGGGGAAATCTCACGCCATTCAGTATTCGCGCAGGCGCAGTGAGGAAGCCGTCAGCCGGCGAGTGCCCTTCACTCACTGCACCAGCGCTGAATACTGAACGGGACGGCGCAGGCACGAGATTTACATGGCAGACAGGGCCAGCAGTTGGAGGTGATGGCTTCCTGGCCCTGTCAATCTATTGTAGCAGGGCGTGGGAGAACGGAGCCTCTAGGAGCAGGGGACACGCGCCCCTTCCCCCCACTCCTAGGGGCCAATTAGCATATTATAAAAGTTGGAGTAATATGGCATAGAAAAAAGTAGGAATAGACTAGTTAGGTTCAGCTGAAATGATCACATCGCTAATGTCAGCTAGTTTAATTGGGTTAATTCGGGTGACAGAAACCCTTTAGATTTAGCAGCCTTTGAAAACTAAATTCAGATCAAGCAAATGCTAAATACATGCACTTAAAAATATACAGCCGCACACAGGAAGAGTCAGCTGTGTACCTAAGAGGTGTATCTCAGATATTTTCTTAGAAGTATATGAAGGAAAACAAATTTTGACATGACAGTATCCCTCCTCCTTAATAAGCTAAATTCCATAAACACATCATTAGAATGGTTATTAATGTTTTTTCCCCAAAGTAAATCTACATATGTAATTAACCACTTTTTTATGCCTAGGCTGATGTTAGCACCTGTGAAGCTATACCCGTATTTGCATACTTACTAGAAAAAAAAGATGAGGAACCAAGTAGCAATGTGTTATTCCAAAGTGTAAGAGCTGCAATTTAGTCATAACTTCAAAGCAGATGCACTCAGGGATATGATAGTAATTAAAATACTGAGGCATAAATAACAAATTTATATAGACAGATCAAATCTGTTTCAAATCTGTATTTAAAAATTACAACAAATTTTCTGTCAAACACAAATGTAGGTTTTAGATATATACTATTTATATACATTTATACATTGGAGAGAGAGTGAAAATGGTGCCTTATTGAAATACCATTTGCCTGTATCCAGAGGCACAACTAGGTCGCTGATTCAAAATTTTTACGGGCCCTCCCTGCTATGATTGACCATTTTTAGTAATATTGTCCTCTTTTGCATACTTGTCAACTTTCTCAAAAACACGGAGCCCTCCCAGACTCCTAAAATATATGGTAAATCCTCACGGCACGGAATAGAGGGATGTTTTCTCATATAGAGTGACCCTCCATGAATTTTAACATACTAGACCCATTACCATCACCCAAAAGTGTTGCATAACGTTTCTTTGTGTAGACATCTAGGCCTCTACGTCCCTGTCACTAGTCATGTGATCACACTGTCAGCGTTACTTTTATAGGTTGGAGATGTAAGGAGATGTAATTGGGGATGCATAGGCCTGTGGCAGTCAGTTCCAACCAATATTGAACTGCTGAAGCATTAATTAGGTTAAAAAGCTTCAATAGACTGTGCAACATGTAACCAGCTTCTTTTGTCACTTATTTGTGCCTTCAACTATACTCACCTGCAACATTTACACATCATAATAAGAGAAAGGAAGGTGTCCCAGTGAATACAGGTCCTTCTAAAAAAATTTGCATATTGTGATAAAGTTCATTATTTTCTGTAATGTACTGATAAACATTAGACTTTCATATATTTTAGATTCATTACACACAACTGAAGTAGTTCAAGCCTTTTATTGTTTTAATATTGATGATTTTGGCATACAGCTCCTGAAAACCCAAAATTCCTATAAAAAAAAAAATTGCATATTTCATCCGACCAATAAAAGAAAAGTGTTTTTAATACAAAAAAAAGTCAACCTTCAAATAATTATGTTCAGTTATGCACTCAATACTTGGTCGGGAATCCTTTTGCAGAAATGACTGCTTCAATGCGGCGTGGCATGGAGGCAATCAGCCTGTGGCACTGCTGAGGTATTATGGAGGCCCAGGATGCTTCGATAGCGGCCTTAAGCTCATCCAGAGTGTTGGGTCTTGCGTCTCTCAACTTTCTCTTCCCAATATCCCACAGATTCTCTATGGGGTTCAGGTCAGGAGAGTTGGCAGGCCAATTGAGCACAGTAATACCATGGTCAGTAAACCATTTACCAGTGGTTTTGGCACTGTGAGCAGGTGCCAGGTCGTGCTGAAAAATGACATCTTCATCTCCATAAAGCTTTTCAGCAGATGGAAACATGAAGTGCTCCAAAATCTCCTGATAGCTAGCTGCATTGACCCTGCCCTTGATAAAACACAGTGGACCAACACCAGCAGCTGACATGGCACCCCAGACCATCACTGACTGTGGGTACTTGACACTGGACTTCAGCCATTTTGGCATTTCCCTCTCCCCAGTCTTCCTCCAGACTCTGGCACCTTGATTTCCGAATGACATGCAAAATCTGCTTTCATCCGAAAAAAGTACTTTGGACCACTGAGCAACAGTCCAGTGCTGCTTCTCTGTAGCCCAGGTCAGGCGCTTCTGCCGCTGTTTCTGGTTCAAAAGTGGCTTGACCTGGGGAATGCGGCACCTGTAGCCTATTTCCTGCACACGCCTGTACACGGTGGCTCTGGATGTTTCTACTCCAGACTCAGTCCACTGCTTCCGCAGGTCCCCCAAGGTCTGGAATCGGTCCTTCTCCCCAATCTTCCTCAGGGCCCGGTCACCTCTTCTCGTTGTGCAGCGTTTTCTGCCACACTTTTTCCTTCCCACAGACTTCCCACTGAGGTGCCTTGATACAGCACTCTGGGAACAGCCTATTCGTTCAGAAATTTCTTTCTGTGTCTTACCCTCTTGCTTGAGGGTGTCAATGATGGCCTTCTGGACAGCAGTCAGGTCGGCAGTCTTACCCATGATTGCGGTTTTGAGTAATGAACCAGGCTGCGAGTTTTTAAAAGCCTCAGGAATCTTTTGCAGGTGTTTAGAGTTAATTAGTTGATTCAGATGATTAGGTTAATAGCTTGTTTTGAGAACCTTTTCATGATATGCTAATTTTTTTAGATAGGAATTTTGGGTTTTCATGAGCTGTATGCCAAAATCATCAATATTAAAACAATAAAAGGCTTGAACTACTTCAGTTGGTGTGTAATGAATCTAAAATATATGAAAGTCTAATGTTTATCAGTACATCACAGAAAATAATGAACTTTATCACAATATGCTATTTTTTTTAGAAGGACCTGTACTTCAATGCCTTGCACCTCTCACCAATAGTTCCACTTGCCTCTACAGCAAGGGCCTCTATAAAAACTGTGACAAAAAACTAATATAACTGCCCTCTCCCCGCAAAATAAATAAATAAATAATATAACTGATACATCCTTCAACATCGAAACTGTAGCACTTAGAAGGGCATGCTGTAAGGGTATGCCAATTAAGCACTTAGCAGGTGTCACTAAGATCTACAGATACCCAAATTGTCACACATCTAGCTCCAATCTGGCATATAGGAGGGGCACAAAAGCTAGAATGAAAGTAAAGTTTTTTAGCTACATTAAACCTTAAAAATTGGATTAGGTCATGAGGGACAGAATCCTTGAAAGATTGGTGAAGGACAGTGAACTGTCCGAAACGCATTGGAGGTTTGGCATTTGCAGCCATCCATAGCTCGAACAGTGACGTCACTTGTTGCTCCACGAGAGTGCAAGCTTTCAACCTTCAGGAACAGAGTTGCACCACCGGCCAGGGCGTGCTCCGCAATATAGATTCCAGACCTGATATACCCTGGATTCAATACTGCATAAAATAAAAAGTACATGCCACAGAGAAAGAAGCAGTAGCAAGGTAATCTTGAATGTTAATAGGTTATATATCTGTGGGTATTTCTAAGCAGGGAAATCATAGAAGTATCAGGGAAGGTAGTGCACGTTATCTTTGATATTATTTTATACAAATCTGGGACATCCTTGGTTGGCAATTGCAAAGATAGCTGCCAGAAGATCTTTGTGATTTGCGTGCCCAAGTGCATTCAGCATAGAAGAACATTCCCAAGACAATTTTTTAATAACTTCATTGGTAGCATGCCAAGGCGTATAAGTGGATGTGGCACTCATATTTAATACTGAATAAATTGAAATGTTTTGAACATTTTGTTTCAATTTTTTTTATCATTTGCATATCATTAATATGTATAGCTATCCTGTGATTTTCATAATTCCATGACTTTTTCTTCTTGGTGTTGGAATTTAAATTTTTCAGGGGTCTATAAAAAATATGTAATTCCATTACAGTGTTCATCTCTTATATAGTAATTAAAGTCAGTCCTATTTTTTCATTCTTAATTGGTTCAAATATCTAGGCTGTTCAATCATATATTTTTATACCAGTTGGACCTCTGCTTTCTGATACAGAACATTCTGCCTGCCTACTTGCAGTCACAAGAGAGCACTTACTGCATGCAGTTATATACTCAACAATAAGAGAGTATGCAGCAAGTGAAAGATCCAGCAGGTATTTTATCTAGTAACTAATAGCAGAGGGGTATGAGGTTACTGTGGTCTATGCCTACAGACTGGCACTGGGCAGAGTAAGGGCAACACTAGAGGGCAAAGCTAAGACAGCAGCTTCAGGGCTGTGTACCTTTCAGAGCCAGTGTCTCCTGGTTTAAATAGCTGAGACCTGTCCTATATGTTCAATTGTCACTGAGGGAGATCTGGCAAGTACCTTATAACCTGTCCCTACACAAGCTTTGATGTTCCTTCTAGTAATGGTTGCATGTAACCAGATTTTGAGTTCTCTGTGGAAAAAAACTGCAGTGGCAGCTATAAAATATATTTAAAATTTGTTCAGTACAAGTTTGAGGATTTCAGACAAGCAGTAGGAAAATCAACTGTTACAGATGGTGAACATGGTTGATTTCTCAAAGGGTCGATTTTCCTGCAGACCCATTGAATTGAATTAGTGAGCCTTGCACCAAAACAGAACAGGCTGCAATTTTCTCTGCACATATGGACAGCCCAGGAAGAAGATCACCCATGTGAATATATACATTGAATTTAGTGGATGATTGTTCCGTCCAAGCACTGTCCATTCTAAAATAGGATAGCATCAGAAGCATTACCAGATAATGTACTAGAAGCCAAAACATATAGATAAAAACTGTAAACTGGGCATATAGAAGTATAACAGAATCTAGACAGCCATTGCAAGAGTACTCATAGGTGGATATTTATATGCTCTTAGCATGTACAGTAATTAAGATTAGGGATGAGCGAACTCGAACTGTATAGTTCGGGTTCGTACCGAATTTTGGGGTGTCCGTGACACGGACCCGAACCCGGACATTTTCGTAAAAGTCCGGGTTCGGGTTCGGTGTTCGTTGCTTTCTTGGCGCTTTTGTGACGCTTTCTTGGCGCTTTTTGAAAGGCTGCAAAGCAGCCAATCAACAAGCGTCATACTACTTGCCCCAAGAGGCCATCACAGCCATGCCTACTATTGGCATGGCTGTGATTGGCCAGAGCACCATGTGACCCAGCCTCTATTTAAGCTGGAGTCACATAGCGCCGCCCGTCACTCTGCTCTGATTAGCGTAGGGAGAGGTTGCGGCTGCGACAGTAGGGCGAGATTAGGCTGATTAACTCCTCCAAAGGATTTGATTATTGATCGATCTGCAGCTGTGGGTCATTGAGCTGCTGATACTCAATTGCTCACTGTTTTTAGGCTGCCCAGACCGTTTGTCAGTCACATTTTTCTGGGGTGATCGGCGGCCATTTTGTGTCTTGTGGTGCGCCAGCACAAGCTGCGACCAAATGCATTTAACCCTCAATGGTGTGGTTGTTTTTGGGCTAAAGCCTACATCAGGGTGAAGCTGTCACACCAAGTGCATTTAACCAGCAATAGTCTGTTTATTTTTTGGCCATATACTACATCAGGGGCAAGCTGCGCCTGTCACCAAGTGCATTTAACCCTCAATGGTGTGGTTGTTTTTTGGCTAAAGCCTACATCAGGGTGAAGCTGTCACACCAAGTGCATTTAACCAGCAATAGTCTGTTTATTTTTTGGCCATATACTACATCAGGGGCAAGCTGTCACACCAAGTGCATTTAACCCTCAGTAGTGTGGTTCGTCAAGCTGTGACACCAAGTGCATTTAACCAGCAATAGTCTGTTCATTTTTTGGCCATATACTAAATCAGGGGCAAGCTGCGCCTGTCACCAAGTGCATTTAACCAGCAATAGTCTGTTCATTTTTTGGCCATATACTACATCAGGGGCAAGCTGCGCCTGTCACCAAGTGCATTTAACCCTCAGTAGTGTGGTTGGTCAAGCTATCACACCAAGTGCATTTAACCAGCAATAGTCTGTTCATTTTTTGGCCATATACTAAATCAGGGGCAAGCTGCGCCTGTCACCAAGTGCATTTAACCAGCAATAGTCTGTTCATTTTTTGGCCATATACTACATCAGGGGCAAGCTGCGCCCGTCACCAAGTGCATTTAACCCTCAGTAGTGTGGTTGGTCAAGCTGTGACACCAAGTGCATTTAACCAGCAATAGTCTGTTCATTTTTTGGCCATTTACTACATCAGGGGCAAGCTGCGCCCGTCACCAAGTGCATTTAACCCTCAGTAGTGTGGTTGGTCAAGCTATCACACCAAGTGCATTTAACCAGCAATAGTCTGTTCATTTTTTGGCCATATACTAAATCAGGGGCAAGCTGCGCCTGTCACCAAGTGCATTTAACCAGCAATAGTCTGTTCATTTTTTGGCCATATACTACATCAGGGGCAAGCTGCGCCCGTCACCAAGTGCATTTAACCCTCAGTAGTGTGGTTGGTCAAGCTGTGACACCAAGTGCATTTAACCAGCAATAGTCTGTTCATTTTTTGGCCATATACTACATCAGGGGCAAGCTGCGCCCGTCACCAAGTGCATTTAACCCTCAGTAGTGTGGTTGGTCAAGCAATCACACCAAGTGCATTTAACCAGCAATAGTCTGTTCATTTTTTGGCCATATACTAAATCAGGGGCAAGCTGCGCCCGTAACCAAGTGCATTTAACCAGCAATAGTCTGTTCATTTTTTGGCCATATACTACATCAGGGGCAAGCTGCGCCCGTCGCCAAGTGCATTTAACCAGCAATAGTGTGGTTATTTTTTGGCCATATCCCAGTCTAATTCTGTCACTAAATCCATACCGGTCACCCAGCGCCTAAATACTAGGCCTCAAATTTATATCCCGCTAAATCTGTCGTTACCGCTGTACTGTTGTGGCTGGGCAAGTTATTTAGTGTCCGTCAAAGCACATTTTTTGTTCAGGGTTGAAATACAATTCCCAATTTAGCAATTTCATAATTTAGTGGTTTCTGCTATATCAGAGCTATTTGAAATCTATCCCTAAAAGGGTATATAATATTCAAGGTGCACATAGGGTCATTCAGAATAACTTCACACACACGCTACTGTGCATTTCCAAGTCTAATTCTGTCACTAAATCCATACCGGTCACCCAGCGCCTAAATAGTAGGCCTCAAATTTATATTCCGCTACATCTGTCGTTACCGCTGTCCTGTTGTGGATGGGCAAGTTATTTAGTGTCCGCCAAAGCACATTTTTTGTTCTGGGTTGAAATACAATTCCCAATTTAGCAATTTCATAATTTAGTGGTTTCTGCTATATCAGAGCTATTTGAAATCTATCCCTAAAAGGGTATATAATATTCAAGGTGCACATAGGGTCATTCAGAATAACTTCACACACACGCTACTGTGCATTTCCAAGTCTAATTCTGTCAGTAAATCCATACCGGTCACCCAGCGCCTAAATACTAGGCCTCAAATTTATATCCCGCTACATCTGTCGTTACCGCTGTACTGTTGTGGCTGGGCAAGTTATTTAGTGTCCGTTAAAGCACATTTTTTGTTCTGGGTTGAAATACAATTCCCAATTTAGCAATTTCATAATTTAGTGGTTTCTGCTATATCAGAGCTATTTGAAATCTATCCCTAAAAGGGTATATAATATTCAAGGTGCACATAGGGTCATTCAGAATAACTTCACACACACGCTACTGTGCATTTCCAAGTCTAATTCTGTTAGTAAATCCATACCGGTCACCCAGCGCCTAAATACTAGGCCTCAAATTTATATCCCGCTAAATCTCTCGTTACCGCTGTCCTGTTGTGGCTGGGAAAGTTATTTAGTGTCCGTCAAAGCACATTTTTTGTTCTGGGTTGAAATACAATTCCCAATTTAGCAATTTCATAATTTTGTGGTTCCTGCTATATCAGAGCTATTTGAAATCTATCCCTAAAAGGGTATATAATATTCAAGGTGCACATAGGGTCATTCAGAATAACTTCACACACACGCTACTGTGCATTTCCAAGTCTAATTCTGTCACTAAATCCATACCGGTCACCCAGAACCTAAATACTAGGCCTCAAACGCAGCCGCCTGTCTACAGCCAATGTGGACAAGCTGACGTTCATAAAAATGAACCAGGCATGGATCCCACAGGATCTGTCCGTCCCTTGTCCAGATTAGACATTAACTACCTTCCCTTAACCATATATTATTGGACTCCAGGGCACTTCCTCATTCAATCCTATTTTTATTTTCATTTTACCATTATATTGCGAGGCTACCCAAAGTTGAATGAACCTCTCCTCTGACTGGGTGCCGGGGCCTAAATATATGCCAATGGACTGTTCCAATGTTGGGTGACGTGAAGCCTGATTCTCTGCTATGACATGCAGACTGATTCTCTGCTGACATGAAGCCAGATCCTCTGTTACGGGACCTCTCTCCTCTGCCTGTGTGCTGGGCCTAAATATATGCCAATGGACTGTTGCAGTGGTGGCTGACGTGAAGCCTCATTCTCTGCTATGACATGCAGACTAATTCTCTGCTGACATGAAGCCAGATCCTCTGTTACGGGACCTCTCTCCTCTGCCTGGGTGCTGGGCCTAAATTTATGAAAATGGACTCTTACAGTGGTGGGTGACGTGAAGCCTGATTCTCTGCTATGACATGAAGACTGATTCTCTGCTGACATGAAGCCAGATTGTCTGTTACGGGACCTCTCTCCGATGCCTGGGTGCTGGGCCTAAATATATGCCAATGGACTGTTGCAGTGGTGGCTGACGTGAAGCCTGATTCTCTGCTATGACATGCAGACTGATTCTCTGCTGACATGAAGCCAGATTCTCTGTTACGGGACCTCTCTCCTCTGCCTGTGTGCTGGGCCTAAATATATGCCAATGGACTGTTGCAGTGGTGGCTGACGTGAAGCCTGATTCTCTGCTATGACATGCAGACTAATTCTCTGCTGACATGAAGACAGATTCTCTGTTACGGGACCTCTCTCCTCTGCCTGTGTGCTGGGCCTAAATATATGCCAATGGACTGTTGCAGTGGTGGCTGACGTGAAGCCTCATTCTCTGCTATGACATGCAGACTGATTCTCTGCTGACATGAAGCCAGATTGTCTGTTACGGGACCTCTCTCCTCTGCCTGGGTGCTGGGCCTAAACTTATGAAAATGGACTCTTACAGTAGTGGGTGACGTGAAGCCTCATTCTCTGCTATGACATGCAGACTAATTCTCTGCTGACATGAAGACAGATTCTCTGTTACGGGACCTCTCTCCTCTGCCTGTGTGCTGGGCCTAAATATATGCCAATGGACTGTTACAGTGGTGGCTGACGTGAAGCCTCATTCTCTGCTATGACATGCAGACTAATTCTCTGCTGACATGAAGCCAGATCCTCTGTTACGGGACCTCTCTCCTCTGCCTGGGTGCTGGGCCTAAATTTATGAAAATGGACTCTTACAGTGGTGGGTGACGTGAAGCCTGATTATCTGCTATGACATGAAGACTGATTCTCTGCTGACATGAAGCCAGATTGTCTGTTACGGGACCTCTCTCCTCTGCCTGGGTGCTGGGCCTAAATATATGCCAATGGACTGTTGCAGTGGTGGCTGACGTGAAGCCTCATTCTCTGCTATGACATGCAGACTAATTCTCTGCTGACATAAAGCCAGATTCTCTGTTACGGGACCTCTCTCCTCTGCCTGGGTTCCGGGGCCTAAATATCTGAGAATGGACTGTTCCAGTGGTGGGTGACGGGAAGCCAGATTCTCTGCTATGGGACCTCTCTCCAATTGATTTTGGTTAATTTTTATTTATTTAATTTTTATTTTAATTCATTTCCCTATCCACATTTGTTTGCAGGGGATTTACCTACATGTTGCTGCCTTTTGCAGCCCTCTAGCCCTTTCCTGGGCTGTTTTACAGCCTTTTTAGTGCCGAAAAGTTCGGGTCCCCATTGACTTCAATGGGGTTCGGGTTCGGGACGAAGTTCGGATCGGGTTCGGATCCCGAACCCGAACATTTTCGGGAAGTTCGGCCGAACTTCTCGAACCCGAACATCCAGGTGTTCGCTCAACTCTAATTAAGATATATTGAAAAACTCATGTGGCTAGAAGTAAAGCTGTTGGAGGACCAGTACTAAGCATAGCCCATGGGCTATTTAACCCACAATATCTGGTGGAGACAATGTCATGGAAAGAATACATTTTTCATGGAAGCTTATGCATTCTTATTGTTATTAATCAGCCATGGAGGGTAGAATAAAAAATTTGGCTTGGATCCTAAGCCAATTCACATACATAAAAGGAACTTTGATACAATCAGTTCTAAATCAACATGAAACAAGAAAACAGCGAGCAGGAACATAATGCATAAAAACCCACAATGGTATTCCCTTAATCTGAAGGCTCTGATCTGATATTCTCAAGCCATTTTAGTATCTGGACATAAAATAGAGGGTTATGGGGTCTGTCGGGTTTCCTGTAGAACAGTGCCAATTTAGTATATGGAGGACAGGACTGAGCAGCCCTATAGTAAAGCAGGCCAGACCATCTGCCTGAGGCCACATCCAAGGCATGCAGTGAGCACCTAACAGTGGAATACCAAAATCAAAGAGAAATCTGACTCCGGCTCCTAAAAGCAGGATGTCTTTGTCACGAGCATGATTTGGCTTTTGGAGCATAGATTTTGCAGCAATGGATTTCAGGCATCAAGCTGTGTTTGAACAACCTTTGATGTATCCATACAAAATCATTTTTACAGTTAAAACCCTCAAGAAGAAACTCCATTTTGGGGTCAAGGGGTTCACCTAGAAATGTAACAAGCACTTTGACCTCATAGATGTATTCCAAAAATGTGTACACAGTGAGCGGTGCAGAACATTTTGACAGATATGTCAATATGTAAGACACCACTGGACCCACCTGAGAATTATACCCCTCACTTTATTGTGCAGCTCCTTCTGGGTATGTGTTCATAAAGGGTAATGTTCATCATTTTTTTTAAATCATATATTAACAATCTACTCTTTATGTGAATATAGATTTTTTTGTTTTTTTTTATTCCAAAAATGGTGGATGGTATTCTGGCTTTACGTTTTTAAATTACTCTGTGTATTCTATTTCCTGTCCTGGCCTTCTAGCTTCTTTTTTGTTTGGTCTTTTACCAAGACAGTCTTTCTTTTTTTTTTTTTTTTTTTCATAGACCATTACTGTGGCAAGAGAAAGTCTCCCTATAGAGTCTCAATTACAGCATTACACATTACACTCATCAATGCAATGCTCTTCTGTAGAAACCCTTATCTAGGACTATTACAAGAATAAATGAATCTTTCATATTTTTACCCAAATTTAGACTTAGCATTATAATTGGGATTACCTTGCATAACATCTTACCTGCACAGTAGCAGTAAACTGAGACTGGATTAGCTATTTATATAGGAGGTCTTTTCATTTGTATTGACAGCTAGAGAAGGACAATATTCAACATTCAACAGCATTGTACTGCCGAAAGGAAAGAGAATTGTTTTCCATGAGTAATGAGTACCCATTTCTTATGTGTGTCCCTTTAATTCAAGCCCAATGGAGTTATTTAGATTCAAAGTTGAAGGACTTTCCCAGATATAGAATTGTATTTCAAATCTTGTGGATTAAGCAGGACCCTGAACATTGGGAGATAATGATTACATCTTCTTGAAATCACACTAGTACTATAGACCCCACATCACATACTGCCTGGTTCCAGACAACATATCTAGGCTATTAAGTCTAAAAAAATTTACAATATTTTTTAGATGTTTTATTGGCAATTATATGTGCAGTTGTATATATTTATGAGCTGCAAAGCATTAAGCAGGGTAACTTTTAAAAAAGCAAATGCAATTAATATCCCAGGGACATATATATATATTCAAAAAACAATATTTAATACACAAGCCAGGTTTTGTGGGACAAGTGTCCAACTGATAAATGGTGTCTTTTCTTATGCCCATTTTTTTTTAAAGGCTTTATTTTTCCATTTTCACAGAAAAGTAAACAATACATCAAATAGGGGAACAACCCCCTCATCACAGTGTAACCTCAACTATCACATTCAATTAACAGGCAAGACAATAGGACTACATATAGATAATGTATCTTAAAATGTAAAGGTTGTTAATACAAATCACATCAGTCATAAGAACAGAGTTGTTGTCATAAAGCAGAATTATTTAGTTAGAACCTGTCCCCATTCACACACATTTTTAAACACATTCTTCAAATTTTTTTTTTTTTTTACCAGTGGGAAAAACTTTACTGGAAAATTGTTGCCCTGATAAAATGCATGAGGCCTCACTTCCAGATTTGCTAAGACTGCCAAATATAAGGACCTATCACCACCTCTTGGAACTTGGAATGTTGACCCAATAGCTTGAACATTGGTGTAGCATGTATGCATAAGGCCTCATGCACACGACCGTTGTGTGCATCCGTGGCCGTTGTGCCGTTTTCCATTTTTTTTCACGGACCCATTGATTTTCAATGGGTCCGTGGAAAAATCGGAAAATGCACCGTTTGGCAGCCGCATCCGTGATCCGTGTTTCCTGGCCGTGAAAAAAATATGACCTGTCCTATTTTTTTCACGGCCAACGGTTCATGGACCCATTCAAGTCAATGGGTCTGTGAAAAATCACGGATGCACACAAGATTGTCATCCGTGTCCGTGATCCGTGTCCGTGATCCGTGTCCGTTTTTTCCTATCATTTCAATGGCAAACTTGACTTAGATTTTTTTGTCATTTTTCATGTCCGTGGATCCTCCAAAAAACAAGGAAGACCCACGGACGAAAAAACGGTCACGGATCACGGACCTACGGACCCCGTTTTTGCGGACCCTAAAAAAAAACGGTCGTGTGCATGAGGCCTTATACAAAGGAACATGTCAGTTTTTTGTACCACACTTTAAACCCTCCCATTATACTTGTTGTACTTCTGGATGCAAACAGGCTTGACAATCTGTGTACTCATACAGGGATTGGGACTGCTTTCCCTGTAGAGTGTCGTCACCTCTTTTATCCTTATATTTGACACACAATACATTGTTGCTGTGTAATGCCCTGCACTCGTCATTTTTACATTTTTGTCCAGGGAGACTTTTAGAAAGGCCTCCAATTTTTGCCCAGGGTGGCACATGCTGTAATGTCTCTGAATGTAGGCATTTAAATGGTGTGATAATGGTACAAACATTTTTTATAGGTGGTATAGGTGGTGTTCCTAGTCCAGCAGTGGATCCCAAACTAGCGTTCCAATGATTCTCAGGAAACACATTTTTCTGGAGGTTCAGTACTGGAATTCCTTCTTTCATGGAGCCAGGGGCATAACTACCATAGGTGCAGACCACGTGACTGCTATGGGGCCCAGGTCAAGAGGGGGCCCAGTTGGGATCATTCCCTCTTCTACTGGGTGTGAAAAGTCCCCTTGCAGACGAGCGTGTCCGGATTAGGTCCGGATGCGTTGCGGATGCGTTCAATGAAAACTGTGCGATTTCGCAAGCAAGTCCATTCAGTTTTGTTTGCGATCAGGTTCATTTGTTCAGTTTTTATCGCACGGGTGCAATGCAATTTAAAGCATTTTTCACGCGCGTGATAAAAGACGGAATGTTTACAAACAACATCTCTTAGCAACTATACGGGAAAAGGCATTGCATCTGCAGTTTCTTGCAAATGCGATGCAATTTTCGCGCAGCCCCATTCACCCCATTGAGTGAAAATCGCAGAATATAGAGCATGCTGTGATTTTCACGCAACGCACAAGTGATGCTTGAAAACCAACGCTGATGTACACAGACCATTGAAATGAATGGGTCTAGATTTCGAGCGGGTTCAATGCGTCTGAAAGAGGCCTAAAGGAACAACTTTTAGTAAATGAAGCAGTGGAAAAAATGGCCCAAGGGTGTCACTACCAGAGCTTTGAGACGTTCTCACAGCTCTGTGTCTCCACCCCTGTGATGATGTCACTTAGAGTTTGGAGGTGTTCTCACTGTTCTGTTTCTCCGCCCCTGTGATGAGGTCTTTACTCCCAGCTGTCTCTCCTGCGTTTGATTTCCCTGCCTTTAAATCACCCCTCCTCCTATTGCAGGGCGTGGATTATATTTCTCTTTTCAGTTGTAGCTCTGCCTTGAGTATCTTCACTTCTTAAGCTACTAGTTCTCTGGACCTGTGTTCTGCTGCTGCAAGCACTCCGGATATTGCCAGCGGCCCTTGGATCCGTCTTCTCTGCGGCTGCAGCTCCATCAGCTAAGTGTGCAGACTTTGTTGTGTACCTGGTGATTTCCTGACTGGATCTGAGGTGGCCACGGTTCCCTCCATATTCTGAGCAGGGCATCGGTGGCCGTGCCCCTTCCACTATTGTAGGGGTTACAGGGCTCATCAGTCTAAGGTACGCGGGCATGCCTCGTTCCACCATTTGGATCCGGGCATGTGCTTTAGCAGCATAGGGAGAGTGTTGAGGGTCTGACAGGGGTCACCCTTTCTCTTCCCTAGTTTGGGTCCGGTCAGTAGCTCTTCTTACTGTGTATGCTCTGGTTACCCTTAAACAGCCGTGACAAAGGGTCATTGAAAGGGGTTTAGGTGTAAACCCTTCTGTCCTGTGTAGAGGGCCTGGTTTGATCATTGCTATGGGGCCCTTACTGCTCTATGTATGCCTCTGCATGGAGCATAAACTTGTGGGCGTGCTCTGATGTGCTCTCCCAAAGCTTATTCAACTTGATGTCATATCTTATCATCTAACTTTAAATATCTCTAATATTTCAAATGGAAGTATATCCATTTAGGAAATATGTATGGAATGCACATGCTTAATATTACATTTTTTATTAAGTAAAATCTTTTATTTTTCCTGCAGATTTTCAACATAATCTTAGCACTAAGAAATAAAGAAAGAAGAAGCCGAGAGAAAATTCCTACCAGGTGCTCTTGGATCCTGTAGAACACATTCATAATATGAGTATGCATTTTTTTTCTCTGATAAATAAAAGGCTGTTTTTGTGCTGTTTACTGTAATTATTTAGATTGGCTTCAGCTCTTCAAAACTCACATTACACCTGCTATCTCTTTCTCGCATTCCCTTTTGTTTGCTGGCTGCAGTTACTGCTTTA
This sequence comes from Bufo gargarizans, assembly GCF_014858855.1. Lineage (NCBI taxonomy): Eukaryota > Metazoa > Chordata > Amphibia > Anura > Bufonidae > Bufo > Bufo gargarizans. The sequence continues at coordinate 423,102,121 of NC_058080.1, read as the reverse complement.
TTTCTTCATTTTTTTAAATCTAAAGATGGAAGTCTCAGTATGTTTTTCTCTCTAAACATCTAATATTCAGCTGTAATCATGTACTTTTTATTCTTCACAATTTCTATGAGGAGCAATTTAGTGAAACATATTTTAACAGCTGCACAAATTGCATTTTGCCGCAATATTCCACTCATACCACATGCGGTAATCATAAAAAGACCAATATTTGAAACTCAGTGAATGTACAGTATATGCTAAAGTTTAACCATTAATTCTCATGATGTTGGCTTAGTTCCCCCCTTTTATTTTCTAGATGATGCCATATGCCTTTTGCCTGTACCTCATTATTTCCCTTTTAAATATGATACATTTAAAGACATTTTCAAGTGTTTGTAAAATAAAGTAAAAACAGGAAAACTGCAGAAACTTGAAGATGAAACAAAAAAAATACACAATTTAAACTATGTTTTTCTTTATTAATGTATTTCTGTGGGAAAGATTTATTTTTGTTATATATTTGTTACGGGGTTGTGTCACTTCAGCAAGTGGCAATTATTATGTAGAGAAAGGTGATACAAGACACTTACTAATGTATTGTGATTGTCCATATTGCTTCCTTTGCTTGCTTGATTAATTTGTCCATCACATTATACACAGCTTGTTTCCAGGGGTTACAACAACCCTACAATTCATCAGCAGTTTTCATGCTTGCACACAATAGGATAAAGCGCTAGCCTTTCTGGTGGCTGGGACCATGGGAGCTCACATAGGCTGGCACTTTTTTCTATAGTGTGCAAGCATGGCCACTGCTGGATTGCAGGGTGGTCGTAACTAGAGATGAGCGAATCAAAGCTAATGAAGTGGAATTTGTAGGAAAAATTTGATTAGCACCGAATGTGAATTGTCACGCGCATGGTAACAAATCAATTTTTTTCCTAAAATGGCGGCTGCACGTGTGAGGACAGAGAGAAAGGAAGGCGGGATCACCCATACTGACATGCATACAGCCAATCAGCAGCCAGCCTTGTGATGTCACAGCCCTATAAATACAGCTGCCATCTTATATTCTGCTATTCATCAGCGTACTTAGTGCAGGGAGAGACGTGTCTGCAGGCGCTAGGAACAGTAATATAAAAAACGTCATTGTGTAGAAAAAAAGATGATTTACAAGTGCGGGGAAATATTATTCAATGTGTAGGGAAAGAATAGGGAGGAATTCTACTGCATTTCTGTTGAACAGGGTTCATTCGGGAAGGTGACAGCCTGGGTAATAGGAACATTCCTATTACACCTTGCAGCACCGACTGGGGATCCAAATTGCCATTATACAGCTCTGTTCTTATTAGGATGCAAGTGCTGTTTGATACATGCATTAACAGGGTTTATTACAAAGCAATTTTTCTAGTGATGAGCGGCAGGGGCTATATTAGAATTCTCGATATTTGACGAATATTTTGTAGAATATTCGTCATATATTTGCGAATTTCGAGAATTTGAGATTATTTTATTGAATGTGAAAAATCTTTTAACCCCTTCAAGACACAGCCTTATTTCACCTTAAGGACCAGGTCATTTTTTGCAAATCTGACCAGTGTCACTTTAAGTGCTGATAACTTTAAAACGCTTTGACTTATCCAGGCCGTTCTGAGATAGTTTTTTTGTCACATATTGTACTTCATGACACTGGAGAAATTAAGTCCCAAAATAAAATTTTTTTGCATAAAAAAATACCAAATTTACCCCAAATTTTGAAAAATTAGCAAATTTCAAAGTTTCAGTTTCTCTACTTCTGTAATACATAGTAATACCCCAAAAAATTGTGATGACTTTACATTCCCCATATGTGTACTTCATGTTTGAATTATTTTGGGAATGATATTTAATTTTTTGGGGATGTTACAAGGCTTAGAAGTTTAGAAGCAAATCTTGAAATTTTTCAGAAATCCAATTTTTAGGGACCACTACAGGTCTGAAGTCACTTTGCGAGGCTTACATAATAGAAACCACCCAAAAATGACCCTATTCTATAAACTACACCCCTCAAGGTATTCAAAACTGATTTTACAAACTTTGTTAACCCTTTAGGTGTTGCACAAGAGTTATTAGCAAATGGGGATGAAATTTGAGAATTTCATTTTTTTGCCTAATTTTCCATTTTAACCAATTTTTTCCACTAACAAAGCAAGGGTTAACATCCAAACAAGACTGTATCTTTATTGCCCTGACTCTGCCGTTTACAGAAACACCCCATATGTGGCCGTAAACTACTGTACGGCCACACAGCGGTGTGTAGAGTGAAAGGTGTGCCATATGGTTTTTGGAAGGCAGGTTTTGCTGGACTGGTTTATTTACACCATGTGCCATTTGAAGCCCCCTGATGCACCCCTAGAGTAGAAACTCCCTAAAAGTGACCCCATCTAAGAAAGTACACCCCTCAAGGTATTCAAAACTGATTTTACAAACTTCGTTAACCCTTTAGGTGTTGCACAAGAGTTATTGGCAAATGGGGATGAAATTTGAGAATTTCCTTTTTTTGCCTAATTTTCAATTTTAACCCATTTTTTCCACTAACAAAGCAAGGGTTAACAGCCAAACAAGACTGTATCTTTATTGCCCTGACTCTGCTGTTTACAGAAACGCCCCATATGTGGCCGTAAACTACTGTACGGCCACACAGCGGGGCGTAGAGTGAAAGGTGCGCCGTATGGTTTTTGGAAGCCAGATTTTGCTGGACAGTTTTTTTGACACCATGTCCCATTTGAAGCCCCCTGATGCACCCCTAGAGTAGAAACTCCCTAAAAGTGACCCCATCTAAGAAACTACACCCCTCAAGGTATTCAAACCTGATTTTACAAACTTCGTTAACCCTTTAGGTGTTGCATAAGAGTTATTGGCAAATGGGGATGAAATTTGAGAATTAAATTTTTTTGCCTAATTTTCAATTTTAACCCATTTTTTCCACTAACAAAGCAAGGGTTAACAGCCAAACAAGACTGTATCTTTATTGCCCTGACTCTGCTGTTTACAGAAACGCCCCATATGTGGCCGTAAACTACTGTACGGCCACACAGCGGGGCGTAGAGTGAAAGGTGCGCCGTATGGTTTTTGGAAGCCAGATTTTGCTGGACAGTTTTTATGACACCATGTCCCATTTGAAGCCCCCCTGATGCACTCCTAGAGTAGAAACTCCAAAAAAGTGACCCCATTTTAGAAACTACGGGATAGGGTGGCAGTTTTGTTGGTACTAGTTTAGGGTACATATGATTTTTGGTTGCTCTATATTACACTTTTTGTGCGGCAAGGTAACAAGAAATAGCTTTTTTGGCATAGTTTTTTTTAATTGTTATTTACAACATTCATCTGACAGGTTAGATCATGTGGTAATTTTATAGAGCAGGTTGTCACGGACGCGGCGATACCTAATATGTATAAATTTTTTTTTATTTATGTAAGTTTTACACAATGATTTCATTTTTAAAACAAAAAAATAAAAGAAAAATTTTTTAGTTTCTCCATAGTCTAAGAGCCATCGTTTTTTCAGTTTTTGGGCGATTATCTTAAGTAGGGTCTCATTTTTTGCGGGATGAGATGACGGTTTGATTGTTACAATTTTGGAGTACATGCAACTTTTATGATCACTTTTATTATCTTTTTTGCGGAAGTAAGGTGGGCAAAATTTCAATTTCATCATAGTTTTTTATTTTTTATTTTTATGGCGTTCACCGTTCGGGAAAAGTAACATGACCGTTTTATAGATCAGGTCGTTACGGACACGGACGCGATCCTGCCTGCCGCACTGCCCGCCTCCCGCAACTGCCGCACCGCCCCGCACCGCCCACAAACCGCCCCCCTGCACCCCGCTACATAAATGAATTCAGGGGTGCAGGGGGGTTAAAAAAAATCGATTTGGGGCAATTTTTAGGTTTCTGATCCCTGCGGTCAGGGACCGCAGGGATCAGAAACTACATTGAGCGATCGCCCATAGGGGGGGTGCCGAAACTACCCGATCGCCGATACGGGGGGTCACAGGACCCCCCTCGGCATTGAGCCTGAGTGCCTGGCTGTGTGTAACAGCCGGCACTCAGCGCTGTCACCATGTCTGCAGACATGGTGACAGTTAAATGCGATGAGGAGTATACTAGTCATGGAGCGCTAAGTAGCAGTGCTCCATGACTAGTATACATGTCATAGGTACAGTAGATTGTCACACTCTCCTTCTCTGATCGCTTCCCTGACAGGAATGGGGACGATCAGAGAAGGAGAGGCACACAGTCCCTCCCTAACCCCCCCTTACCTGCCCCGATGCGCTGCGATTGGTCCCTCTGCAGTATTGGACCAATCACAGCGATCGTGGGCGGGTCAGGGGTCAAATACAACTCCTTCCGGCTTCTCTGGTTGCCTAGCAACCCCAGCACGCCGGCTTCACTGAATCTTCAGCGCTTCGGTCCCTGCGCTGACAGTGAAAGCCGATCACGTACATTCACGTGGGGATGCGGTGAGGCACCACATTCCCCCACTTACATGTACGTGATGTTGCGTGAAGGGGTTAAAGCCATTTGTGATGTGTTTTAGTGTAAAAAGAAAAAATACATTTGCCACCCAGAGGTGCAGGTATTTATTGTACAGCCTTTTGTGACGTGTTTTAGCAGAAAAAGAAAAAAATACATTTGTCGCTCTGCGGTGCAGTAATCTGTAGTGAAGGCTTTTGCTGCTCAGCAGTGCAGTTATTTCTTTTATAAAGCCTTTTGTGACATATATTTTTTCTTTTTGCGCTAATACATTTGCCACTTAGTGGTGCAGTTATCTCTATTAAAGCCTTTTGTGACATGCGTTAGCGCAAAAAGAAAACATACATTTGCCGCTCAGCAGTGCAGTTAGCTGTAGTAAAGGCTTTTGTGGGGTGTTTTAGCAGAAAAAGAAAAAATATATTTGCCGCTCAGCGGTGCAGTTATTTCTTTTAAAGCCTTTTGTGACGTGTATTATCGCAAAAAGAAAAAATATATATTTGCCGCTCAGCGGTACTTTAATCTGTTGTAAAGGCTTTTGTGGGTTGCTTATGTGTGAAAAGAAAAAATAAATTTGCCGCTCAGTGGTGCAATTATTTCTTGTACAGCCTTTTTTTACTTGTTTTAGCGGAAAAAGAAAAAAATGCACTGCAAAGCAGCAAATGTAGTTATTTCTTGTTAAACCTTTTGTGACATGTATTAGCTCCAAAAGAAAACATACATTTGCTGCTCTGCGGTGCAGTAATCTGTAGTGATGGCTTTTGGGGGGTGTTTTAGCAGAAAAAGAAGAAATATATTTGCAGCTCTGCGGTGCAGTTATTTCTTGTACAGCCTTTTATAAAGTGTTTTCTTTTAAAGCTTTTTGTGACGTCTTTTAGTGCAAAAAGAAAAAATACATTTGCAGCTCTGCTTTGCAGTAACCTGTAGTGAAGGCTTTTGGGGGGTGTTTTAGCAGAAAAAGAAAACATATTTGCCGCTCAGCAATGCAGTTATTTCTTTTAAATCGTTTTGTGATGTGTGTTAGCTCAAAAAGAAAAAATATATTTGTCACTCAGTGGTGCAGTTATCTGTAGTAAAGACTTTTGTGGGGTGTTTTAATTTCATTTTTATTTATTTGATCTAACAGTATGTCAGGCAGAGAAGTGTCAGGCCCTGCACAGGGGAGTGGCAGAGGCCTAAATGCTTCTGGTGCAGGCAGAGGTTGCAGCAGAGTAAGGGGCCGTAGGAGCAGGGGTCACTTCGAGAGGCCTGACCTCTCAGTGTCAGCTAGCGGTCGTGGCGTGACCAGCAACCCAGTAGTTCTTGAGTGGTTGTCTCGATCTTTGACTTTGTCGCAAGTGACATCAGACACCCCCAGACAAGAGTCAGTGGATTCGTCAGACACAATCCTTAGTTGGAATGGCCCGGGGGCAGGCACTGTGCCCTCACCTGTCCTCAATCTGCCTCGGTCCTTTTCTCTACTAGGTGGGCAAGTAGTGATGAGTAGAGTGGCGTGGGAGCTGGTGTTGCGAGCAGTCAAGCTTCTAACCCAGAGACTGTTGAGGAGGACATCAGTGACGTGCAGACAGTTCTCGATGATGATGATGTGGCTGATCACACTTGGGAGCTGGGTGACGAAGGGGCTTCATTTTTTTTCCTGTATATAATAATGTAATATTATAAAAACCGTTGTCTCTATGATAAATCTGCAGCGTGAGAGCCCCCTGTGGCTTCTACACACTTTCAAAATAATCCTTCAGCGGGGCGAATAGATGCCGGGACCTTCCCAGGAGCTTCTGTCAGGAGCAGCGGTTCATTTCTGAGATGTCCGTATAGTGCAGAGGGAATCCGAAGGCCCTCTCCATCTCCATGCATCACAGGATCTCCTCCTTCCCATCCATGATGACTGGGAACTCAAGATGTTTACCGTGACGAAGAGACCAGGGGCTGGTAGTTATGATCTGAATCTTGATGAACTTCGCAACTCTTCTGGGCTCCAAGCAATCTTGAAGCTTTATCTTCTCATTGTTTGTAGCTACTAGAGGCATGTTCATGCCAGGCAGGTTCCCCTAGAAGTATCTGGCTCAATTAGCAGCCGATATGCACTTGCATCAATCTTGACAGGATTTGTCTCCAGGTGGAGAGAAATTGTTTTTTGGAATGCTTTCTCCATTGCAACCACGTCCTCAAATAACCAGAAGACTGGCCGATTCTCTCCTGTCCTAGGCAACACTTAATTTTTTTAAATTACATTCATTAAATATTTAATATTAAATTGAACCAAAACTTGATTACAATTATAAGTAACTAAACTTAAATTTGCCAATATATTATCCTAATATTCAATGGAAATTCCTGGACAATCAATTTGCCAAGCCTTTTGTGCCGGAGAACGTGTATTATTAAATTGTGCCGAGCCGAGGTGGCCTCCTCATGCTGCTGCCACCTCCACACTCTGTCATTGTGCCACTCTGCGGCCTCCTAATGCTGCCGCCACCTCCACACTCTGTCATTGTGCCACTCTGTGGCCTCCTGATGCTGATACCACCTACAGACTCTGTAATTGGGTCACTCCGTGGTCTCCTCATGCGGCTTCCACCTCACCACTATATCATAGGGCCACTCTGTGGACTTCTCATGCTGTTCCCACCCTCCCCACTTCATGACTGAGCCACTATTTAGCCTTTTTGGCTTTGCTGACATCATAATTTATTTGACCCTTCTTCTGATCTGTCAGAAGGAAGGTAAAATGAGACACACAATGGATCCTCTTTGTGTAGTAACTGTAAGCCCTGTATGGTCGCATCAGAATTGGCTTATTATTTGGTAGCCAAAAGCAGGAGTGGGTACAAAACATAGAAGACTTACAAATTTTCCATTACTGTGTCATCTCTGTTTTGGAACCACTCCTGTTTTTTTTTTTTTTTTTAGCATTAGCAATCCTGATGGATTACTGACCAAATGCTGACCGAGTTGAACAGGATGCTTAACTTACAGGATACGTTTTTTGTGGGTTATTTTCTGACGTATCAGAGGAAGGGCAAAATAATCAGTGATGTTAACACAAACTTACTGCTGACACCCTCTCCACTCTGTCGGGTGGCTCTACTTGTATAAGCGTGTAACAGAACAGGTTCTGTAGACATCTATGTGGAATCAGCTGACGACAGGGTGAAAGGAGTGTGCTTCTTTTTGGCGCTAGCATTTACCTGTAAGGCTGAGTTTGCACTTGAGTTATTTGGTCAGTTTTGGCCGTGTGACTGCCCACTTAGTGAAGTGTGCAGTGATTCTAAGAGTGATGCCTGTCATCTGCATTTCATACGGACTCAGTATTATTTCACTACCAAAACAGACTCCCTATTCGTGTTACTACAAGGCATAGTGTTTTACACCACTAGAAAGGCTCTCTGCAGCCAGGAAATAGATGTCTTTTTAACAAAATTATCCGCAAATATATTCAGATCGAATCGTTTTAAAAAAAATTAAAAAATCGGCGAATTGAATTTTTGAAACATTCGCTCATCTCTAGTCATAACCATGGAAACAAACAGTGTACAATCGTGGCCAAAAGTTTTGAGAATGACACAAATATTAGTTTTCACAAAGATTGCTGCTAAACTGCTTTTAGATCTTTGTTTTCATATGTTTCAAAGGCTTTTATCGACAATTACATGACATTTATGCAAAGAGTCAGTATTTGCAGTGTTGGCCCTTCTTTTTCAGGACCTCTGTAATTAAACTGGGCATGCTCTCAATCAACCTCTGGGCCAATTCCTGACTGATAGCAACCCATTCTTTCATGATCACTTCTTGGAGTTTGTCAGAATTAGTGGGTTTTTTGTTTGTCCACCCGCCTCTTGAGGATTGACCACAAGTTCTCAATAGGATTAAGATCTGGGGAGTTTCCAGGGCATGGATCCAAAATGTCAACATTTTGGTCCCCGAGCCACTTAGTTATCACTTTTGCCTTATGGCACGGTGCTCCATCGTGCTGGAAAATGCATTGTTCTTCACCAAACTGTTGTTGGATTGTTGAAAGAAGTTGCTGTTGGAGGATGTTTTGATACAATTCTTTATTCATGGCTGTGTTTTTGGGCAAAATTGTGAGTGAGCCCACTCCCTTGGATGAGTAGCAACCTCACACATGAATGGTCTCAGGATGCTTTGGGCATGACACAGGACTGATGGTGGAGCTCACCTTTTCTTCTCCGGACAAGCCTTTTTCCTGATTCCCCAAGCAATCAGAAAGAGGCTTCATCGGAGAATGACTTTGCCCCAGTCCTCAGCAGTCCATTCACCATATTTTCTGCAGAAGATCAATCTGTCCCTGATGTTTTTTTGGAGAGAAGTGGCTTCTTTGCTGCCCTTCTTGACACCAGGCCATCTTCCAAAAGTCTTCTCCTCACTGTGCGTGCAGATGCGCTCACACCTGCCTGCTGCCATTCCTGAGCAAGCTCTGCACTGGTGGCACTCTGATCCCACAGCTGAATCCTCTTTAGGAGACGATCCTGGTGCTTGCTGGACTTTCTTGGACACCCTGAAGCCTTCTTAACAAGAATTGAACCTCTTTCCTTGAAGTTCTTGATGATACTATAAATTGTTGATTGAGGTGCAATCTTAGTAGCCACAATATCCTTGCCTGTGAAGCCAATTTTATGCACCGCAATGATGGCTGCACGCGTTTCATTGCAGGTCACCATGGTTAACAATGGAAGAACAATGGTTTCAAGCATCACCCTCCTTTTAACAGGTCAAGTCTGCCATTTTAACCCAATCAGCCTGACATAATGATCTCCAGCCTTGTGCTCATCAACATTCTCAACTGAGTTAACAAGACAAATACTGAAATGATCTCAGCAGGTCCTTTAATGACAGCAATGAAATGCAGTGGAAAGGTTTTTTTGGGATTAAGTTAATTTTCATGGCAAAGAAGGACTATGCAATTCATCTGATCACTCTTTATAACATTCTGGAGTATATGCTAATTGCTATTATAAAAACTTAAGCAGAAACTTTTCCAATTTCCAATATTTATGTAATTCTCAAAACTTTTGGCCACGACTGTATAATGTGATGGAAAAATGAATCCAGCCAGCAAAATAGGCACTATAGACAAGCACAATACATTAGTAAATGCCTTGTATTACCATATTTTTCACTTTATAACACTCACTTTTCCCCCCCAAAAAGCGCTCACTAGTATGCATTAGGTCTTCTTCCTGGAGCCCGCGCTCCACTGTCCTGTCCTAACGCTGCATGCAGTCAGGTGACAGTGCAGCGCGGGCTGGAGAAGTCAGGGGAGCACAACTTCTAAAAAGACCGCCGAATACAGAGCGGAGCCGTGGTGCAGGAGAGGTAAGAAAAGTATTTTATTTTAGTCTGATAGGGGTCTGAACAAAAAGGGCTGATCTGAGGTCTGATGGGGGTCTTAAAGAACAGGGCTGATCTCAGGTCTGATGGTGGTCTAAATGAAAAGGGCTGATGGTGGTCTGATGGGGGTCTAAAATAAAAGGGCTAATTTGAGGTCTGTTGGGGGTCTGAAATAAAAGGTATTTTCTGAGGTCTGTTGGGGTCTGAAAGAAAAGGGCTTTTCTGAGGTCTGTTGGGGGTCTGAAAGAAAAGGTCTGTTATGAGGTCTGTTGGGGGTCTGACATGGAGGGCTGATGGGGTTCTGACATAGAGGGCTGATATGGGGGTCTGATGTGATGTCCTGATGTTTATGGGGATCTTATCTGAGGATCTGATATAAGGACTGATGAAAAATATTTTTTCTTATTTTCCTTCGCTAACATCTGGGGTGCTTCTTATCATCGGATGCGTCTTTTAAAGCAAAAAATATGTTAACTTTCTCTACATAATAAATACTATTTGCTGAAGTGACACAGCCCCTTTAAGATATTGTCCTGGATTGGTTATGAATAGGGATGAGCGAACCCGAACTGTATAGTTCAGGTTCGTACCGAATTTTGGGGTGTCCGTGACACGGACCCGAACATTTTCGTAAAAGTCTGGGTTCGGTGTTCGTCGCTTTCTTGGCGCTTTTTGAAAGGCTGCAAAGCAGCCAATCAACAAGCGTCATACTACTTGCCCCAAGAGGCCGTCACAGCCATGCCTACTATTGGCATGGCTGTGATTGGCCAGAGCACCATGTGACCCAGCCTCTATTTAAGCTGGAGTCACATAGCGCCGCCCGTCACTCTGCTCTGATCAGCATAGGGAGAGGTTGCAGCTGCGACGTTAGGGCGAGATTAGGCAGTGATTAACTCCTCCAAAAGACTTCATTCAGAGATCGATCTGCAGCTGTGGATGATTGAACTGCTGCTATTGAATTGCTCACTGTTTGTAGGCTGCCCAGAGCGTTTTTCAGTCACTTTTTTCTGGGGTGATCGGCGGCCATTTTGTGTCTTGTGGTGTGCCAGCACAAGCTGCCACCAAGTGCATTTAACCCTCAATGGTGTGGTTGTTTTTGGCTAAATCCTACATCAGGGTCAAGCTGTCACACCAAGTGCATTTAACCAGCAATAGTGTGGTTATTTTTTGGCCATATACTACATCAGGGGCAAGCTGAGCCTGTCACCAAGTGCATTTAACCCTCAATGGTGTGGTTGTTTTTTGGCTAAATCCTACATCAGGGTCAAGCTGTCACACCAATTGCATTAAACCAGCAATAGTGTGGTTATTTTTTGGCCATATACTACATCAGGGGCAAGCTGAGCCTGTCACCAAGTGCATTTAACTCTCAATGGTGTGGTTGTTTTTAGGCTAAATCCTACATCAGGGTCAAGCTGTCACACCAAGTGCATTTAACCAGCAATAGTGTGGTTATTTTTTGGCCATATACTACATCAGGGGCAAGCTGAGCCTGTCACCAAGTGCATTTAACCCTCAATGGTGTGGTTGTTTTTTGGCTAAATCCTACATAGGGGTCAAGCTGTCACACCAAGTGCATTTAACCAGCAATAGTGTGGTTATTTTTTGGTCATATACTACATCAGGGGCAAGCTGAGCCTGTCACCAAGTGCATTTAACCCTCAATGGTGTGGTTGTTTTTTGGCTAAATGCTACATCAGGGTCAAGCTGTCACACCAAGTGCATTTAACCAGCAATAGTGTGGTTATTTTTTGGCCATATACTACATCAGGGGCAAGCTGAGCCTGTCACCAAGTGCATTTAACCCTCAATGGTGTGGTTGTTTTTGGCTAAATCCTACATCAGGGTCAAGCTGTCACACCAAGTGCATTTAACCATCAATAGTCTGGTTATTTTTTGGCCATATACTACATCAGGGGCAAGCTGTCACCAAGTGCATTTAACCCTCAATAGTGTGGTTGGTCAAGCTGTCACACCAAGTGCATTTAACCATCAATAGTGTGGTTATTTTTTGGCCATATCCCAGTCTAATTCTGTAAGTAAACCTATACCTGTCACCCAGCGCCTAAATACTAGGCCTCAAATTTATATCCAGCTAAATCTGTCGTTACTGCTGTACTGCTGTGGCTGGTCAAGTTATTTAGTGTCCGTCAAAGCACATTTTTTGTTCTGGGTTGAAATACAATTCCCAATTTAGCAATTTCCTAATTTAGTGGTTTCTGCTGTATCAGAGCTATTTTAAATCTATCCCTAAAAGGGTATATAAGATTCAAGGTGCACATAGGGTCATTCTGAATAACTTCACACACACGCTACTGTGCATTTCCAAGTCTAATTCTGTCAGTAAACCTATACCTGTCACCCAGCGCCTAAATACTAGGCCTCAAATTTATATCCAGCTAAATCTGTCGTTACTGCTGTACTGCTGTGGCTGGTCAAGTTATTTAGTGTCCGTCAAAGCACATTTTTTGTTCTGGGTTGAAATACAATTCCCAATTTAGCAATTTCCTAACTTAGTGGTTTCTGCTGTATCAGAGCTATTTTAAATCTATCCCTAAAAGGGTATATAAGATTCAAGGTGCACATAGGGTCATTCTGAATAACTTCACACACACGCTACTGTGCATTTCCAAGTCTAATTCTGTCAGTAAACTTATACCTGTCACCCAGCGCCTAAATACTAGGCCTCAAATTTATATCCAGCTAAATCTGTCGTTACTGCTGTACTGCTGTGGCTGGTCAAGTTATTTAGTGTCCGTCAAAGCACATTTTTTGTTCTGGGTTGAAATACAATTCCCAATTTAGCAATTTCCTAATTTAGTGGTTTCTGCTGTATCAGAGCTATTTTAAATCTATCCCTAAAAGGGTATATAAGATTCAAGGTGCACATAGGGTCATTCTGAATAACTTCACACACACACGCTACTGTGCATTTCCAAGTCTAATTCTGTCAGTAAACCTATACCTGTCACCCAGCGCCTAAATACTAGGCCTCAAATTTATATCCAGCTAAATCTGTCGTTACTGCTGTACTGCTGTGGCTAGTCAAGTTATTTAGTGTCCGTCAAAGCACATTTTTTGTTCTGGGTTGAAATACAATTCCCAATTTAGCAATTTCCTAATTTCTGCTGTATCAGAGCTATTTTAAATCTATCCCTAAAAGGGTATATCAGATTCAAGGTGCACATAGGGTCATTCTGAATAACTTCACACACACGCTACTGTGCATTTCCAAGTCTAATTCTGTCAGTAAACCTATATCTGTCACCCAGCGCCTAAATACTAGGCCTCAAATTTATATCCAGCTAAATCTGTCGTTACTGCTGTACTGCTGTGGCTGGTCAAGTTATTTAGTGTCCGTCAAAGCACATTTTTTGTTCTGGGTTGAAATACAATTCCCAATTTAGCAATTTCCTAATTTAGTGGTTTCTGCTGTATCAGAGCTATTTTAAATCTATCCCTAAAAGGGTATATAAGATTCAAGGTGCACATAGGGTCATTCTGAATAACTTCACACACACACGCTACTGTGCATTTCCAAGTCTAATTCTGTCAGTAAACCTATACCTGTCACCCAGCGCCTAAATACTAGGCCTCAAATTTATATCCAGCTAAATCTGTCGTTACTGCTGTACTGCTGTGGCTGGTCAAGTTATTTAGTGTCCGTCAAAGCACATTTATTGTTCTGGGTTGAAATACAATTCCCAATTTAGCAATTTCCTAATTTAGTGGTTTCTGCTGTATCAGAGCTATTTTAAATCTATCCCTAAAAGGGTATATAAGATTCAAGGTGCACATAGGGTCATTCTGAATTACTTCACACACACACGCTACTGTGCATTTCCAAGTCTAATTCTGTCAGTAAACCTATACCTGTCACCCAGCGCCTAAATACTAGGCCTCAAATTTATATCCAGCTAAATCTGTCGTTACCGCTGTACTGTGCCTGTATTAGTGTAATACTGTACCTAAATAGATAGCCAGATAGTGTTAGGTGTCTGTAAAAAAATGCCTGAATTTGAATTTAATACATTGGGCCAAATTATATTTTTCTTATTGTGGTGAACGGTAACAATGAGGAAAACATCTAGTAAGAGACGTGGACGCGGACATGGTCGTGGTGGTGTTAGTGGACCCTCTGGTGCTGGGAGAGGACGTGGCCGTTCTGCCACAGCCACACGTCCTAGTGTACCAACTACCTCAGGTCCCAGTAGCCGCCATAATTTACAGCGATATTTGATGGGGCCCAATGCCGTTCTAAGGATGGTAAGGCCTGAGCAGGTACAGGCATTAGTCAATTGGGTGGCCGACAGTGGATCCAGCACGTTCACATTATCTCCCACCCAGTCTTCTGCAGAAAGCGCACAGATGGCGCCTGAAAACCAAACCCATCAGTCTGTCACATCACCCCCATGCATACCAGGGAAACTGTCTGAGCCGCAAGTTATGCAGCAGTCTCTTATGCTGTTTAAAGACTCCGCTGGCAGGGTTTACCAAGGGCATCTACCTAGCCCTTCCCCAGCGGTGGAAGACATAGAATGCACTGACGCACAACCACTTATGTTTCCTGATGATGAGGACATGGGAATACCACCTCAGCATGTCTCTGATGATGACGAAACACAAGTGCCAACTGCTGCGTCTTTCTGCAGTGTGCAGACTGAACAGGAGGTCAGGGATCAAGACTGGGTGGAAGACGATGCAGGGGACGATGAGGTCCTAGACCCCACATGGAATGAAGGTCGTGCCACTGACTTTCACAGTTCGGAGGAAGAGGCAGTGGTGAGACCGAGCCAACAGCGTAGCAAAAGAGGGAGCAGTGGGCAAAAGCAGAACACCCGCCGCCAAGAGACTCCGCCTGCTACTGACCGCCGCCATCTGGGACCGAGCACCCCAAAGGCAGCTTCAAGGAGTTCCCTGGCATGGCACTTCTTCAAACAATGTGCTGACGACAAGACCCGAGTGGTTTGCACGCTGTGCCATCAGAGCCTGAAGCGAGGCATTAACGTTCTGAACCTTAGCACAACCTGCATGACCAGGCACCGGCATGCAAAGAATGAACTGCAGTGGAGTAAACACCTTAAAAACAAGGAAGTCACTCAGGCTCCCCCTGCTACCTCTTCTGCTGCTGCCGCCTCGGCCTCTTCTGCTGCTGCCGCCGCCTCGGCCTCTTCCTCCGCCTCTGGAGGAACGTTGGCACCTGCCGCCCAGAAAACAGGGGATGTACCACTAACACCACCACCTCCGTCACCAAGCATCTCAACCATGTCACACGGCAGCGTTCAGCTCTCCATCTCACAAACATTTGAGAGAAAGCGTAAATTCCCACCTAGCCACCCTCGATCCCTGGCCCTGAATGCCAGCATTTCTAAACTACTGGCCTATGAAATGCTGTCATTTAGGCTGGTGGACACAGACAGCTTCAAACAGCTCATGTCGCTTGCTGTCCCACTGTATGTTGTTCCTAGCCGGCACTACTTCTCCAAGAGAGCCGTGCCTTCCCTGCACAACCAAGTATCCGATAAAATCAAGTGTGCACTGCGCAACGCCATCTGTGGCAAGGTCCACCTAACCACAGATACGTGGACCAGTAAGCACGGCCAGGGACGCTATATCTCCCTAACTGCACACTGGGTAAATGTAGTGGCAGCTGGGCCCCAGGCGGAGAGCTGTTTGGCGCACGTCCTTCCGCCGCCAAGGATCGCAGGGCAACATTCTTTGCCTCCTGTTGCCACCTCCTCCTACTCAGCTTCCACCTCATCTTCTTCCACCTGCTCATCCAGTCAGCCACACACCTTCACCACCAACCTCAGCTCAGCCCAGGGTAAACGTCAGCAGGCCATTCTGAAACTCATATGTTTGGGGGACAGGCCCCACACCGCACAGGAGTTGTGGCGGGGTATAGAACAACAGACCGACGAGTGGTTGCTGCCGGTGAGCCTCAAGCCCGGCCTGGTGGTGTGCGATAATGGGCGAAATCTCGTTGCAGCTCTGGGACTAGCTGGTTTGACGCACATCCCTTGCTTGGCGCATGTGCTGAATTTGGTGGTGCAGAAGTTCATTTACAACTACCCCGACATGTCAGAGCTGCTGCATAAAGTGCGGGCCGTCTGTTCGCGCTTCCGGCGTTCACATCCTGCCGCTGCTCGCCTGTCTGCGCTACAGCGTAACTTCGGCCTTCCCGTTCACCGCCTCATATGCGACGTGCCCACCAGGTGGAACTCCACCTTGCACAAGCTGGACAGACTGTGCGAGCAGCAGCAGGCCATAGTGGAGTTTCAGCTGCAGCACGCACGGGTCAGTCGCACTACGGAACAGCACCACTTCACCACCAATGACTGGGCCTCCATGCGAGACCTGTGTGCCCTGTTGCGCTGTTTCGAGTACTCCACCAACATGGCCAGTGGCGATGACGCCGTTATCAGCGTTACAATACCACTTCTATGTCTCCTTGAGAGGAGGAGGAGGAAGAGGGGTTATTTTTAGCACTTTCAGGCCAGTCTCTTCGAAGTGACTCAGAGGGAGTTTTTTTGCAACAGCAGAGGCCAGGTACAAATGTGGCCAGCCAGGGCCCACTACTGGAGGACGAGGACGTGGATGAGGAGGAGGTGGAGGAGGATGAGGATGAAGCATGGTCACAGCGGGGTGGCACCCAACGCAGCTCGGGCCCATCACTGGTTCGTGGCTGGGGGGAAAGGCAGGACGATGACGATACGCCTCCCACAGAGGACAGCTTGTCCTTACCCCTGGGCAGCCTGGCACACATGAGCGACTACATGCTGCAGTGCCTGCGCAACGACAGCAGAGTTGCCCACATTTTAACCTGTGCGGACTACTGGGTTGCCACCCTGCTGGATCCACGCTACAAAGACAATGTGCCCACCTTACTTCCTGCACTGGAGCGTGATAGGAAGATGCGCGAGTACAAGCGCACGTTGGTAGACGCGCTACTGAGAGCATTCCCAAATGTCACAGGGGAACAAGTGGAAGCCCAAGGCCAAGGCAGAGGAGGAGCAAGAGGTCGCCAAGGCAGCTGTGGCACGGCCAGCTCCTCTGAGGGCAGGGTTAGCATGGCAGAGATGTGGAAAACTTTTGTCAACACGCCACAGCTAACTGCACCACCACCTGATACGCAACGTGTTAGCAGGATGAAACATTTCACTAACATGGTGGAACAGTACGTGTGCACACCCCTCCACGTACTGACTGATGGTTCGGCCCCATTCAACTTCTGGGTCTCTAAATTGTCCACGTGGCCAGAGCTAGCCTTTTATGCCTTGGAGGTGCTGGCCTGCCCGGCGGCCAGCGTTTTGTCTGAACGTGTATTCAGCACGGCAGGGGGCTTTATTACAGAGAAACGCAGCCGCCTTTCTACAGCCAATGTGGACAAGCTGACGTTCATAAAAATGAACCAGGCATGGATCCCACAGGACCTGTCCATCCCTTGTGCAGATTAGACATTAACTACCTCCCCTTAACCATATATTATTGTACTCCAGGGCACTTCCTCATTCAATCCTATTTTAATTTTAATTTTACCATTATATTGCGAGGCTACCCAAAGTTGAATGAACCTCTCCTCTGTCTGGGTGCCGGGGCCTAAATATATGCCAATGGACTGTTCCAATGTTGGGTGACGTGAAGCCTGATTCTCTGCTATGACATGCAGACTAATTCTCTGCTGACATGAAGACAAATTCTCTGTTACGGGACCTCTCTCCTCTGCCTGGGTGCTGGGCCTAAATATATGCCAATGGACTGTTCCAACGTTGGGTGACGTGAAGCCTGATTCTCTGCTATGACATGCAGACTGATTCTCTGCTGACATGAAGCCAGATTCTCTGTTACGGGACCTCTCTCCTCTGCCTGGGTGCTGGGCCTAAATATATGACAATGGACTGTTGCAGTGGTTGCTGACGTGAAGCCTGATTCTCTGCTATGACATGCAGACTGATTCTCTGCTGACATGAAGCCAGATTCTCTGTTACGGGACCTCTCTCCTCTGCCTGTGTGCTGGGCCTAAATATATGACAATGGACTGTTACAGTGGTGGCTGACGTGAAGCCTGATTCTCTGCTATGACATGCAGACTGATTCTCTGCTGACATGAAGCCAGATTCTCTGTTACGGGACCTCTCTCCTCTGCCTGGGTGCTGGGCCTAAATATATGACAATGGACTGTTACAGTGGTGGCTGACGTGAAGCCTGATTCTCTGCTATGACATGCAGACTGATTCTCTGCTGACATGAAGCCAGATTCTCTGTTACGGGACCTCTCTCCTCTGCCTGTGTGCTGGGCCTAAATATATGACAATGGACTGTTACAGTGGTGGCTGACGTGAAGCCTGATTCTCTGCTATGACATGCAGACTGATTCTCTGCTGACATGAAGCCATATTCTCTGTTACGGGACCTCTCTCCTCTGCCTGGGTGCTGGGCCTAAATATATGACAATGGACTGTTGCAGTGGTGGCTGACGTGAAGCCTGATTCTCTGCTATGGGACCTCTCTCCAATTGATATTGGTTAATTTATATTTATTTTATTTTTATTTGTATTCATTTCCCTATCCACATTTGTTTGCAGGGGTTTTACCTACATGTTGCTGCCTTTTGCAGCCTTCTAGCTCTTTCCTGGGCTGTTTTACAGCCTTTTTAGTGCCGAAAAGTTCGGGTCCCCATTGACTTTGGGACGAAGTTCGGATCGGGTTCGGATCCCGAACCCGAACATTTTCGGGAAGTTCGGCCGAACTTCTCGAACCCGAACATCCAGGTGTCCGCTCAACTCTAGTTATGAATCCCCCTAAAAAAAAAATCTGTCAAAGCTATTGCTCATGCTATGTCAATGGAAAATCTTAAATGTTTATTATGGGTTATTTAGTAAAGTGCTTATTTAAAGTAATAGTAATAAAAATTAAGGTATAGCTTACCAACTTATTATAGTGAGAAACCATATGTTACTTATATCTCTTAAAAATAATCCCTCAAGCTTTTAGATTTTAATTTTATTAATATTTTGCTAAATTTCTCCATTGCAGTTGCATTGTTGGCACTATAAGTATAATTAAATCTATTTTAATAATTGTTTCAGTTAGGATGCTGGAAAATACCCACGTTCTCCTGGTTTGTGAAGTGAGCCAGAAGAAGATCTGAGATGTTCCTATGGGACATACCGTATCATGTTCTAATTGGTAACTACCGTTAGATTGAAAGGTGTAGGCACATCTAACTGAATACATCTGGCCACTATAGTATCCCAGTATTATAATTGGATCTCTGGCATAGCTAGACCTCCACTGTCTCTTTGGATCAATACTGTGTACTCTTATCTTGATCTTTTTCCATTAATAGGAATTTAGAAAAGAGTTTAAAAAAGTATGACCACAATCTACATCACGGGGAGGTGCCTTTGCTTTAGGCCTGGGTCACAGAGCCATTTGGATACATTGTAAAACATCATGTAGTATAGCTAAAGTCCAGGGATGGCACTGTCACATGTGTCTGGGTCCATCTGGAGTTGGTGTCCTTGTAGTGATGAAACCACGGTGGTGCTCAGTGTGCACAGATATACAAACAAATGTGGTATGAGAATAATGTGTGCCACTTACCAGTCTTCTTTTGCAGCTCTTTATTCTTTTCCTAAAAAAAAAAAACTGTTGCCAATGCGGGCACATATACAGTTTCAGGCAACGCCGTTTCACACTATTAGTATTTCATCAGGCCTCCCACATGGCCTTCCGACGTCATCACTATGGCAACAACATACAACACTAAAACCAATAGTCTCAAACAGGGGCGTAACTAGACTGTTATGGGTCCCAGTGCAAACCTTGAATCGCCCCCCTACCCCCCAATTTTTACGAAGAGGCTGCCATTTTTTTTTTACACTGAGCCCAATGCAAGGCTACCCTTACCCAGTCGTAATAAAATCTGGTCCTACCTCATCCAGGGTGTCGCTGGCTTCGGCGTGATGTCCACTGGATCCAAAACTAGGTCCCTGCGGTGATAGAGAAAAAAATGAATAATCACATAAGGAAGGATGGTGACTGCCACTATGAAATCCCCAGCAGGGGGCTCTGTGCTGGTCCTGTAAGACCGAGCCATGACAATGTATAGGAGGGTAATCTAGAACATTTCCCCTAAATGCTGCTACACAGTACTAATGCCCACATTGTGGCCACTCACAGTACTAATGCTCACCTTGTGGCCCCTTCACAAAAGTTATGTCCCTCTTGTGGCCCCTCACAGCAGTTATACCCACCTTTGTTCCTGTCACAGTAGTTATGCCCACTTTTGTGTCCCCTCACAGTAGTTATGCCCAGATATGTGCCCCCTCACAGTAGTTATGCCCAGATATGTGCCCCTTCACAGTAGTTATACCAGATATGTGTCCCTTCATAGTAGCGATGCCCAGATATGTTCCCCCTTACAGTAGTTATACCAGATATGTGTCCCTTCATAGTAGCGATGCCCAGATATGTGCCCC
This sequence comes from Bufo gargarizans, assembly GCF_014858855.1. Lineage (NCBI taxonomy): Eukaryota > Metazoa > Chordata > Amphibia > Anura > Bufonidae > Bufo > Bufo gargarizans. The sequence continues at coordinate 423,081,801 of NC_058080.1, read as the reverse complement.
CTCACAGTAGTTGTAGCCAGATATGTGCCCCCTCACTGAAGATATTCACAGATATGTGCCCCCTCACAGTAGTTATGCCCAGATATGTGACCTCACAGTAGTTATGCCCATATATGTGTCCCTTCATAATAGCGATGCCCAGGTATGTGCCCCCTCACAGTAGTTATGCCCAGATATGTCACATTAGCAATGCCCAGATATGTGCCCCCTCACAGTAGTTATGCCCAGATATGTGCCCCTTCACTGAAGATATTCCCAGATATGTGCCCCCTCACAGTAGTTATGCCCGATATGTGCCCCTCACAGTAGTTATACCAGATATGTGCCCCTCACAGTAGTTATACCAGATATGTGCCCCCTCACAGTAGTTATGCCAGATTATGTGCCCCCTCACAGTAGTTATGCCAGACTAGGTGCCCCCTCGAAGTAGTAATGGCAGATTAAAGATGCCCACCATCATCATCATCAGTGCCAGGAAGGGAGTCACACACTGCACAGGGGGCACCATCATCATCATCAGTACCAGGGAGGAAACCACACACTGCACAGGGGGCATCATCATCAGTGCTTTCCTTCCCCCCTCCCCCAGTCTGCAGCTTTAGGGGAAAAAACTAACAAAAAACACATGCTTACCTTCTTCCTTGATGATGTGCTCCCACACTCATCCCTGTTTTTTCAGCGCTCCTCCCACAGCCAGCAGCGCGATGTGCGGCCAGCAGGGGGAGCGCTGGAGCCCTGCTTCACTCTGGATACAGCCCGGCAGTGACAAGAACTGCTGGGTGTGTGAGTGCGCGCACCCCCCTTTGCCTCTGCGCCAACCTGCCCCCCGCGCCTCATATTGTACAGTGTCAGTACATGTTTGAAGAGCGCTCAGACAGGGTCCGGAATTGTCACTGTACTTCATGCCGGGCCCGGTCAGAGCCCTCCATGAGTCAGGGCTTGACTCTGTCTCTCCTGGGGGGCCCTGTGGGTCCCCCTGACTTAGGGGCCTGGTCGCAAGTGTAACCGCTGCGACCCCTATAGCTACGCCACTGGTCCCAAAAAGAGAGCTGAAAATTTGGCCTGCCACTGAATCTGCAGCCTGCAAGTCTGTTAGGCCTTTGTTTTTGATATTGCAATACCTACTATTCTGCTCGTGCTCTATCAGGGTGAAGGCTTGGTTGAGTTGCTTATCTTTAAGCTGCAATTTAGCTTTAACTACATCAAATTTAGAGTCACTGTACATTCACAAAATTGTATTTATTTAATTTAATGGACAATGGTGTGATTAGTACATTTCTAAATCACTTCATAAAAAAAATCTGCCTGCATCCAGCTGAAAAAAAAAGCTGTGAAGTCATGGTCTCTAGGGGCTTCCCTTTCACCACCTAATTTACAGTCCACTGCCTGTTGTTAGACAAGATACATAGTGTTGGGCGCAAATATTAGAATAGCGAATTTTTTTAGCGAATATCGGCACTTCATTAATTTGTGAATATTTCGAATATAGTGCTATAAATTCGCTTTTTCGAATATTCGTTTTTTATTTTTTATTGTTATATTTTTTTCTTTCCCACTTCCTAAAAGTAGTTCTTACCTGTCCTGAGGATTCCTGGCTTCCTGGCTGCTCCAGTCAGTGCCCGTTGCCGCTTCTGCCGACTTCTATGCTCATGGAGCGTCCCCATCACCATGGGAACGCCTCCATACTAAAATGTACTGTCGGATGCGAGAATTAAGTTGAAATCGCAATGCTATTAATATAACTTGAAGTAATCGCATTGCAATTTCAACTTAGCACTGCTATATTCCATATTCAATAACTTTGTTAATTCTAGCCTAGAATTAACAAAGTTAACGAACGAATATGAAATATAGCAGTGCTAAGTTGAAATCGCAATGCGATTAATATAACTTGAAGTAATCGCATTACGATTTCAACTTAGACCTGGTTTACTATGGTTGGCTTGGTAGAATTAGCGAAGATGACAAATATGACGAATGTATTCATCATATTCCTCAAAACGAAGTTAACTAAATATTCTCCATCTTCGTTTTAGCTCCATATTCGTCAACTTCGCTAATTCTAGCAATCAAATAGGAAAGTTAACTATAGAGAAAGCTGTGTTTAATTTGCTATGCGATTATATTACTTTGCTTTTTTTAAATAAATAGAATAATTATAATAATCAAGTATTAGAATTATTCTATTTATTTAAAAAAAAGCTAAGTAATATCGCATAGCAAATTAAAAACTTAGCTGTCTCTATTCAACCTTCCTATTTGATTGCTAGAATTAGTGAAGTTGACGAATATGGAGCTAAAACGAAGATGGAGAATACTTTGTTATCTTTGTTTTGAGGAATATGACGAATACATTCGTCATATTCGTCATCTTCACTAATTCCAGATATCAAACCAATAGGAAAGTTACCTTAAGTTAAAATCTCAATACGCGATTATTTAAATCGTATATTAATCGTGATAACTAGAATAATTCAGAATATTCGATTTCGACGAATATGAGACGAATATTCTAGCGAATATTTGCTAATTTCATCGAAATCGAATATGGCACCTCCCGCTCATCACTAAAGATACATCCCTAGTAGCAGAGACATAAAACCAGCTCACAGGAAAATGGGGCATGTCAGAGCTAGCTGAGATCCTCAGCCTGATAGAAACACTGCCTTTTCATAGCTTTTCAAGAGCAGAGGAGCAGCTTGTGTGTCTGTAGGTATATTCCCCCCACCTTATCTGCTGCATAGGTTCCCTAGATAAAGACAAATATGGTGAGAAGTAACAGAAGTCATTGGCGGATTTCCATAGAAGGGAGACACCCACTGCTTCTGAGAGAAATGTACCTAGCTTCTGATTGTACAATTAAGCACTTTTATTTTGAAAACTCAGGTATGCTTTAAGCAAGTCCGTGTGTGCTGCCTCCATCTCTTCCATCATATTGCCAATATGGTGCAAATTGCTTTTGATATGACCCAGTTCTTTCATAACTGACATTAAAGCTGAGGTTGGCACTCACTTTATCTTCTGAAAATTTTTCGCTCTTTATTCGCCACATATCAAATATTCAGTGACGCGCGTTTCGGCTCTGATGCGAGCCTTTCTCAAACCAATGGCATACAAAGAAATCAAGCAGTATACATGATTTAAATAGACCGCCACGGCGGAAATGACATCAGGTAGTCATAGTGATTTAAACAAACAAACGGAGTGAAAAGAAAAAAAAAGGAGAAAAAAAAAGGAGAAAAAAAAAAAAGAGAAAAAAAGGAAGCAACGAAAAAGTTATATTAGACAATCAGAAACACGTGAGAAGCGGCCCAACTGCAGCAGCATCAATGAAGGTAGTAGTAATTGTAGATCAAATTAAATTCTCTCAATGGTCATAGTAACTTGCAGTTCAGATGATGCGGTTGGGAGTTCCTCACGTTTTCTGTAAAAATACAAGAAAATATAAAATATGAGATTAAAATATATTTAAAGAACAAAAGATGGAAATTTACAGGAAGCTATTGAGATCATACTCCCGGTTTAACCCCATGGGTTCCAGTGTCTGGAGTGTATGAATCCAATAGGATTCACGTTTTTTTTTAACATTTTCAACCGATTCCCACCTCTTCGAGGTTGTTGTATCTGCTCAATTATTTGAAAGCGCAATTGCGCAATATTGTGCTTGCAGCGATCAAAGTGGTAGGGGACCGGTAGAAGTAAGTTGTTTTTTCTTATAGTGGACTTGTGCTTGGAGAAGCGGTCCTTCATCCGCATGGACGTTTCACCTATATATAACAGTCCACAAGGGCATTTAAGTAAATATATAATGAAACTGCTGTTACATGTGAAGAGACCTCGAACTGGAAATTTTTTTTTTCTTTTCACTCCGTTTGTTTGTTTAAATCACTATGACTACCTGATGTCATTTCCGCCGTGGCGGTCTATTTAAATCATGTATACTGCTTGATTTCTTTGTATGCCATTGGTTTGAGAAAGGCTCGCATTAGAGCCGAAACGCGCGTCACTGAATATTTGTGGCGAATAAAGAGCGAAAATTTTCAGAAGATAAAGTGAGTGCCGGTCTTTTATTTCGCTTGTACTAGGACTTCGGCCCTGGACTCGTGCACCACGCCTTCAAACGGAGTGCCGGCTGACCCTCATTGAAATATTAAAGCTGAGGTTATCATTTTCCTAAGAAAAATCTTTGAAATATAAAGAAGACTGCTTGCAATTTACTCACCTCTGCTGTCTTCTTTGGAAGCCTTAATTTCTTTGTCCTCTAGCGCGTTCTCCAGTACTATTTTGGAGTGCAACATAGCTGGTGATGAGGACCTGGATTTAAGATACAGATGTAGCAGGGGTAACGCACACACTCTTAACTAAAATTTCTTAACTTATTGCATTATCTTTAAACAAAAGCCATTGAAAAGCAATTGCTTAGCGCATTTATTTGCATTTAGTTTAGATAACATGTCTCATTAAGCATGTGTGTTAACCCTGCTACATCTGTATTTACCCAGGTTATTTGCTTAGGGTGTCCCATTGGTGTCCCCCTATTTGTTTTTGACAATTTTAACTATGGTATATTGCGGTACGTTCTTTGCAATTAATCAATAATTTTTGTATTGTCCATCTTGCTTGATAGCTAAGCTCAGCCTCTCACAGATTTATTATATTGACTGGAGAGCACAAAGACAAAATGAATTGTACAAACCGGATTCCAAAAAAGTTGGGACACTATACAAATCGTGAATAAAAACTGAATGCAATGTGGAGGTGCCAACTTCTAATATTTTATTCAGAATAGAACATAAATTACGGAACAAAAGTTTAAACTGAGAAAATGTACCATTTTAAGGGAAAAATATGTTGAATCAGAATTTCATGGTGTCAACAAATCCCCAAAAAGTTGGGACAAGGCCATTTTCACCACTGTGTGGCATCTCCCCTTCTTCTTACAACACTCAACAGACGTCTGGGGACCGAGGAGACCAGTTTCTCAAGTTTAGAAATAGGAATGCTCTCCCATTCTTGTCTAATACAGACCTCTAACTGTTCAATCGTCTTGGGCCTTCTTTGTTGCACCTTCCTCTTTATGATGCGCCAAATGTTCTCTATAGGTGAAAGATCTGGACTGCAGACTGGCCATTTCAGTACCCGGATCCTTCTCCTACGCAGCCATGATGTTGTGATTGATGCAGAATGTGGTCTGGCATTATCTTGTTGAAAAATGCAGGGTCTTCCCTGAAAGAGATGACATCTGGATGGGAGCATATGTTGTTCTAGAACCAGGGCCGTCTTTAATATTGATTGGACCCTGGGCAAAAATTTACTTGGGCCCCCTGGATCCCGCCTTCCCACATCTTAGCAGGAAATCACGCCCTCCACCACAACACACACACAAAAAATCCACACATCTGGTAGAGTACAGTGAATGACTGTAAATACTTCCAGTTCTGAAGACTCCAGCAGCTCAGGATCAGTGCTCTGGGCAGCTGGGCTCAGGCTGGAAGTGGGCACCGCTCTGCAGGAAGGAGACCAGGGCTCGGCTCACCCTAGTGTTACAGTGCACCCCAGCACCCCACAGTATACAGTATAGCACCCTATAGTATACAGCACCACACAGTATGCAGTATAGCACCCCACACTATACAGTACCCCACAGTATATAGTAGAGCAGTATAGCAGCCCACAGTATACAGCACCTCACAGTATAGCACCTCACCGTATACAGCAACCCAAACTATACACGATACAGCCCCCCACACTATACAGTACAGCAGTATAGCACTCCACACTATACAGCACCCACAGTATACAGTATACAGACCCCCACAGTATACAGTACAGCAGTATAGCACTCCACAATATACAGCCCCCCACACTATACAGGCCCCCCACACTATACAGGCCCCCCCACACTATACAGGCCCCCACAGTATGCAGCCCCCCACACAGTATGCAGGCCCCCACACAGTATGCAGGCCCCAACACAGTATACAGCTCCCACAGTATACACCCCCCACACTATACAGCCCCCCACAGTATACAGCCCCCCCCCCACAGTATACAGGCCCCCACACAGTATACAGCCCACCACACAGTATACAGCCCCCTACAGTATACAGTCCCCCACAGTATATAGCCCCCCACAGCATACAGCCCCCCACAGTATACAGGCCCCCACACAGTATACAGCACCCCACTATACAGTAGTTTACAGTATATTAACATAACAGCCCCTGTCACCTTTTTCTGATGTAATCTTCACACAAAAAAGCTCCACAGTTAACTTCTGCAACACTCCTGTTAGGACCTGTGATGACCTCATAGCCATGTGACCAGTAATATTGCTAGGTTACTGGTCACATGGTGATGATGTCATCCAAGGTCCTAGATCACAGCTCTAACACAGTACAATGCCTGGACTCAGTGCGGGCAGGCATGGCATGGCAGCACCCCCTGTGGGGCTGACAGCCTGACACCCGGGGCAGTGGCTAGCAGGGCTCAAGAGGCAGCTGCCTTGGGCCCCCCAGGAGCAACTGGGCCTGGGGCAGCTGCCCCTTTTGCCCCTTGGTAAAGACGGCTCTGTCTAGAACCTGAATATATTTTTCTGCATTGATGGTGTCTTTCCAGACATGCAAGCTGCCCATGCCACACGCACTCATGCAACCCCATACCATCAGAGATGCAGGCTTCTGAACTGAGCATTGATAACAACTTGGGTTGTCCTGGTCCTCTTTGGTCCGGATGACATGGTGTCCCAGATTTCCAAAAAGAACTTCGAATCGTGACTCGTCTGACCACAGAACAGTCTTCCATTTTGCCACACTCCATTTTAAATGATCCCTGGCCCAGTGAAAACACCTGAGCTTGTGGATCTTGCTTAGAAATGGCTTCTTCTTTGCATTGTAGAGTTTCAGCTGGCAACGGCGGATGACACAGTGGATTGTGTTCACTGACAATGGTTTCTGGAAGTATTCCTGAGCCCATTCTGTGATTTCCTTTACAGTAGCATTCTTGTTTGTGGTGCAGTGTCGTTTAAGGGCCCGGAGATCACGGGCATCCAGTATGGTTTTACGGCCTTGACCCTTACGCACAGAGATTGTTCCAGATTCTCTGAATCTTCGGATGATGTTATGCACAGTTGATGATAATAGATGCAAAGTCTTTGCAATTTTTCGCTGGGTAACACCTTTCTGATATTGCTCCACTATCTTTCTGTGCAACATTGTGGGAATTGGTGATCCTCTACCCATCTTTGCTTCTGAGAGACACTGCCACTCTGAGAAGCTCTTTTTATACCCAATCATGTTGCCAATTGACCTAATTAGTGTTAATTGGTCTCCCAGCTCTTCGTTATGCTCAAATTTACTTTTTCCAGCCTCTTATTGCTACTTGTCCCAACTTTTTGGGTATTTGTTGACACCGTGAAAATTTGAATCAACGTATTTTTCCTTTAAAATGATACATTTACTCGGATTAAACGTTTGATCTGTCATCTACGTTCTATTACAAATAAAATATTGACATTTGCCATCTCCACATCATTGCATTCAGTTTTTATTCACAATTTGTTTAGTGTCCCAACTTTTTTGGGATCCGGCTTGTAAAACCAAAGTAACAGATTTTATAATTGCTAACCAAAAGTTCACAAACACTTTAAATGGACTTAGGAAGGTAATAGGAGGTTTAGTTTTATTAGAAAAAATGCTCGTTGAAGAGATGTGTTCCCTGTAATGTTATAAAGACACAGTCAAACACAAGATTTTGCGTGGTATCTTCAATCAATATGGCTGCAATGGCCTCTTCACAAGCAAATGGATGAGGTGAGTATATTTATATTTTGCTGCCATTTCAGAAAAAATAGATTTGTTACCATAAAGCACAAGGAAATTTGGCTTCATGGAGAATCACATTTTTCCTGTAATTTGGATTGAAGTCAATTTGTTTGGCTTTGGTTCGCTATTTATGATACTTGTAAACCTATAAATGCAATGTTTTCTGAAGTATTTCAATTGTTTTGTTCAAATACACCTTTTTTTTTAATTAAATACAAGATGTCAGATGTGTCAGAACAAAACATTTGGATGTTCCTAGTATATATTTTACCATTTACTCCCTTGGGTTAGGACAGTTGTTACAAATAGAGTTGAGCGAACACCTGGATGTTCGGGTTCGAGAAGTTCGGCCGAACATCCCTGAAATGTTCGGGTTCGGGATCCGAACCCGATCCGAACTTCGTCCCGAACCCGAACCCCATTGAAGTCAATGGGGACCCGAACTTTTCGGCACTAAAAAGGCTGTAAAACAGCCCAGGAAAGAGCTAGAGGGCTGCAAAAGGCAGCAACATGTAGGTAAATCCCCTGCAAACAAATGTGGATAGGGAAATGAATTAAAATAAAAATTAAATAAATAAAAATTAACCAAAATCAATTGGAGAGAGGTTCCATAGCAGAGAATCTGGCTTCCCGTCACCCACCACTGGAACAGTCCATTCTCAGATATTTAGGCCCCGGAACCCAGGCAGAGGAGAGAGGTCCCGTAACAGAGAATCTGGCTTCATGTCAGCAGAGAATTAGTCTGCATGTCATAGCAGAGAATGAGGCTTCACGTCAGCCACCACTGCAACAGTCCATTGGCATATATTTAGGCCCAGCACACACACAGGCAGAGGAGAGAGGTCCCGTAACAGAGAATCTGGCTTCATGTCAGCAGAGAATCAGTCTGCATGTCATAGCAGAGAATGAGGCTTCACATCAGCCACCACTGCAACAGTCCATTGGCATATATTTAGGCCCAGCACACACACAGGCAGAGGAGAGAGGTCCCGTAACAGAGAATCTGGCTTCATGTCAGCAGAGAATCAGTCTGCATGTCATAGCAGAGAATGAGGCTTCACGTCAGCCACCACTGCAACAGTCCATTGTCATAAGTTTAGGCCCAGCACTAGTGTTGAGCGGCATGTCCCATATTCGAATTCGCGAAATTTTGTGAATATTCGAAAGAATATTCGTAAAATATTCGCGATTATTCAAATTCGTTATTATTTCGCATATGCGATAATTCGAATTTTCGCATCGCATAATACATATGCTATGCAAAATTCACATGTGCGCTAATGAAATCGCCTTACGAAGATTCGCAACTCAATTCAATCACTAATGTATGAATGCAATGCCCTTTGCCTCTGTTCTGGGACAAGTGTAGATATTCGCATGTGCGCTAATAAAATCGCCTTACGAAGATTCGCACCTCAATCACTTTCTAGGGAATGTGAGACTTTTGGGAATCAATCGAGATACAGTGGGGGGTGATGACAGTAGTTGACAGAGTACAGATCAATGTAATCTGTAAGGTGGAAAGTAAAATAAAAAATACGAATATTCGTAAATCGAATTTTACGAAGTTCTACGTATTCGCGAATATGGTGCTATACTATATGAATGCACAGGCCTTTGCCTCTCTGTTCTGGGGACAAGTGTAGATATTTGCATTTGCGTTAATAAAATCGCCTTACGAAGATTCGCAGCTCAATTCAATCACTAATGTATGAATGCAAAGCCCTTTGCCTCTGTTCTGGGACAAGTGTAGATATTCGCATGTGCGCTAATAAAATCGCCTTACGAAGATTCGCAACTCAATTCACTAATGTATGAATGCAAAGCCCTTTGCCTCTGTTCTGGGACGTGCCGATATTCGCATGTGCGCTAATAAAATCGCCTTACGAAGATTCGCGCCTCAATCACTTTCTAGGCAATGTGAGTAAGATCTGAGCTGTTGGACCTTTGGGAAACAATCAATTAAATGTGTACTGTAATTTTGTGGGGGGGGGGGGAAAAAAACAAAAAACGAATATTCGTTTTTACGAATATATAGCACTATATTCGAAATATTCGCGAAATCGCGAAGTTGCGATATTCGCGAAAAAAATTTGCTTTTCGAATATTCGCTCTCAACACTACCCAGCACCCAGGCAGAGGAGAGAGGTCCCGTAACAGACAATCTGGCTTCATGTCAGCAGAGAATCAGTCTGCATGTCATAGCAGAGAATGAGGCTTCACGTCAGCCACCACTGCAACAGTCCATTGGCATATATTTAGGCCCAGCACACACACAGGCAGAGGAGAGAGGTCCAGTAACAGAGAATCTGGCTTCATGTCAGCAGAGAATCAGTCTGCATGTCATAGCAGAGAATGAGGCTTCACGTCACCCACCACTGCAACAGTCCATTGGCATATATTTAGGCCTAGCACACAGGCAGAGCAGAGAGGTCCCGTAACAGACAATCTGGCTTCATGTCAGCAGAGAATCAGTCTGCATGTCATAGCAGAGAATCAGGCTTCACGTCACCCACCACTGCAACAGTCCATTGGCATATATTTAGGCCTAGCACACAGGCAGAGCAGAGAGGTCCCGTAACAGACGATCTGGCTTCATGTCAGCAGAGAATCAGTCTGCATGTCATAGCAGAGAATGAGGCTTCACGTCAGCCACCACTGCAACAGTCCATTGGCATATATTTAGGCCTAGCACACAGGCAGAGCAGAGAGGTCCCGTAACAGACAATCTGGCTTCATGTCAGCAGAGAATCAGTCTGCATGTCATAGCAGAGAATCAGGCTTCACGTCACCCACCACTGCAACAGTCCATTGGCATATATTTAGGCCTAGCACACACACAGGCAGAGCAGAGAGGTCCCGTAACAGACGATCTGGCTTCATGTCAGCAGAGAATCAGTCTGCATGTCATAGCAGAGAATGAGGCTTCACGTCAGCCACCACTGCAACAGTCCATTGGCATATATTTAGGCCTAGCACACAGGCAGAGCAGAGAGGTCCCGTAACAGACAATCTGGCTTCATGTCAGCAGAGAATCAGTCTGCATGTCATAGCAGAGAATGAGGCTTCACGTCAGCCACCACTGCAACAGTCCATTGGCATATATTTAGGCCTAGCACACAGGCAGAGCAGAGAGGTCCCGTAACAGACAATCTGGCTTCATGTCAGCAGAGAATCAGTCTGCATGTCATAGCAGAGAATCTGGCTTCACGTCAGCCACCACTGCAACAGTCCATTGGCATATATTTAGGCCCAGCACCCAGGCAGAGGAGAGAGGTCCCGTAACAGACAATCTGGCTTCATGTCAGCAGAGAATTAGTCTGCATGTCATAGCAGAGAATCAGGCTTCATGTCAGCCACCACTGCAACAGTCCATTGGCATATATTTAGGCCTAGCACACAGGCAGAGGAGAGGTTCATTCAACTTTGGGTAGCCTCGCAATATAATGGTAAAATGAAAATAAAAATAGGATTGAATGAGGAAGTGCCCTGGAGTCCAATAATATATGGTTATGGGGAGGTAGTTAATGTCTAATCTGGACAAGGGACGGACAGGTCCTGTGGGATCCATGCCTGGTTCATTTTTATGAACGTCAGCTTGTCCACATTGGCTGTAGACAGGCGGCTGCGTTTGTCTGTAATGACGCCCCCTGCCGTGCTGAATACACGTTCAGACAAAACGCTGGCTGCCGGGCAGGCCAGCACCTCCAAGGCATAAAAGGCTAGCTCTGGCCACGTGGACAATTTAGAGACCCAGAAGTTGAATGGGGCCGAACCATCAGTCAGTACGTGGAGGGGTGTGCACACGTACTGTTCCACCATGTTAGTGAAATGTTGCCTCCTGCTAACACGTTGCGTATCAGGTGGTGGTGCAGTTAGCTGTGGCGTGTTGACAAAAGTTTTCCACATCTCTGCCATGCTAACCCTGCCCTCAGAGGAGCTGGCCGTGACACAGCTGCCTTGGCGACCTCTTGCTCCTCCTCTGCCTTGGCCTTGGGCTTCCACTTGTTCCCCTGTGACATTTGGGAATGCTCTCAGTAGCGCGTCTACCAACGTGCGCTTGTACTCGCGCATCTTCCTATCACGCTCCAGTGCAGGAAGTAAGGTGGGCACATTGTCTTTGTAGCGTGGATCCAGCAGGGTGGCAACCCAGTAGTCCGCACAGGTTAAAATGTGGGCAACTCTGCTGTCGTTGCGCAGGCACTGCAGCATGTAGTCGCTCATGTGTGCCAGGCTGCCCAGGGATAAGGACAAGCTGTCCTCTGTGGGAGGCGTATCGTCATCGTCCTGCCTTTCCCCCCAGCCACGCACCAGTGATGGACCCGAGCTGCGTTGGGTGCCACCCCGCTGTGACCATGCTTCATCCTCATCCTCCTCCACCTCCTCCTCATCCTCGTCCTCCTCGTCCTCCAGTAGTGGGCCCTGGCTGGCCACATTTGTACCTGGCCTCTGCTGTTGCAAAAAACCTCCCTCTGAGTCACTTCGAAGAGACTGGCCTGAAAGTGCTAAAAATGACCCCTCTTCCTCATCCTCCTCCTCCTCCTCCTGGGCCACCTCCTGTTCCATCATCGCCCTAAGTGTTTTCTCAAGGAGACATAGAAGTGGTATTGTAACGCTGATAACGGTGTCATCGCCACTGGCCATGTTGGTGGAGTACTCGAAACAGCGCAACAGGGCACACAGGTCTCGCATGGAGGCCCAGTCATTGGTGGTGAAGTGGTGCTGTTCTGTAGTGCGACTGACCCGTGCGTGCTGCAGCTGAAACTCCACTATGGCCTGCTGCTGCTCGCACAGTCTGTCCAGCATGTGCAAGGTGGAGTTCCACCTGGTGGGCACGTCGCATATGAGGCGGTGAGCGGGAAGGCCGAAGTTACGCTGTAGCGCAGACAGGCGAGCAGCGGCAGGATGTGAACGCCGGAAGCGCGAACAGACGGCCCGCACTTTATGCAGCAGCTCTGACATGTCGGGGTAGTTGTGAATGAACTTCTGCACCACCAAATTCAGCACATGCGCCAAGCAAGGGATGTGCGTCAAACCGGCTAGTCCCAGAGCTGCAACGAGATTTCGCCCATTATCACACACCACCAGGCCGGGCTTGAGGCTCACCGGCAGCAACCACTCGTCGGTCTGTTGTTCAATACCCCGCCACAACTCCTGTGCGGTGTGGGGCCTGTCCCCCAAACATATGAGTTTCAGAATGGCCTGCTGACGTTTACCCCGGGCTGTGCTGAAGTTGGTGGTGAAGGTGTGTGGCTGACTGGATGAGCAGGTGGAAGAAGAGGAGGAGGAAGCCGAGAAGGAGGAGGTGGCAACAGGAGGCAAAGAATGTTGCCCTGCGATCCTTGGCGGCGGCAGGACGTGCGCCAAACAGCTCTCCGCCTGGGGCCCAGCTGCCACTACATTTACCCAGTGTGCAGTTAGGGAGATATAGCGTCCCTGGCCGTGCTTACTGGTCCACGTATCTGTGGTTAGGTGGACCTTGCTACAGATGGCGTTGCGCAGTGCACACTTGATTTTATCGGATACTTGGTTGTGCAGGGAAGGCACGGCTCTCTTGGAGAAGTAGTGGCGGCTGGGAACAACATACTGTGGGACAGCAAGCGACATGAGCTGTTTGAAGCTGTCTGTGTCCACCAGCCTAAATGACAGCATTTCATAGGCCAGTAGTTTAGAAATGCTGGCATTCAGGGCCAGGGATCGAGGGTGGCTAGGTGGGAATTTACGCTTTCTATCAAATGTTTGTGAGATGGAGAGCTGAACGCTGGCGTGTGACATGGTTGAGACGCTTGGTGACGGAGGTGGTGGTGGTGGTGTTGGTGGTACATCCCCTGTTTGCTGGGCGGCAGGTGCCAACGTTCCTCCAGAGGCGGAGGAAGAGGCCGAGGCGGCAGCAGCAGAATAGGCCGAGGCGGCAGCAGCAGAAGAGGTAGCAGGGGGAGCCTGAGTGACTTCCTTGGTTTTAAGGTGTTTACTCCACTGCAGTTCATGCTTTGCATGCAGGTGCCTGGTCATGCAGGTTGTGCTCAGGTTCAGAACGTTAATGCCTCGCTTCAGGCTCTGATGGCACAGCGTGCAAACCACTCGGGTCTTGTCGTCAGCACATTGTTTGAAGAAGTGCCATGCCAGGGAACTCCTTGAAGCTGCCTTTGGGGTGCTCGGTCCCAGATGGCGGCGGTCAGTAGCAGGCGGAGTCTCTTGGCGGCGGGTGTTCTGCTTTTGCCCACTGCTCCCTCTTTTGCTACGCTGTTGGCTCGGTCTCACCACTGCCTCTTCCTCCGAACTGTGAAAGTCAGTGGCACGACCTTCATTCCATGTGGGGTCTAGGACCTCATCGTCCCCTGCATCGTCTTCCACCCAGTCTTGATCCCTGACCTCCTGTTCAGTCTGCACACTGCAGAAAGACGCAGCAGTTGGCACCTGTGTTTCGTCATCATCAGAGACATGCTGAGGTGGTATTCCCATGTCCTCATCATCAGGAAACATAAGTGGTTGTGCGTCAGTGCATTCTATGTCTTTCACCGCTGGGGAAGGGCTAGGTGGATGCCCTTGGGAAACCCTGCCAGCGGAGTCTTCAAACAGCATAAGAGACTGCTGCATAACTTGAGGCTGAGACAGTTTCCCTGGTATGCATGGGGGTGATGTGACAGACTGATGGGGTTGGTTTTTAGGCGCCATCTGTGCGCTTTCTGCAGAAGACTGGGTGGGAGATAATGTGAACGTGCTGGATCCACTGTCGGCCACCCAATTGACTAATGCCTGTACCTGCTCAGGCCTTACCATCCTTAGAACGGCATTGGGCCCCACCATATATCGCTGTAAATTCTGGCGGCTACTGGGACCTGAGGTAGTTGGTACACTAGGACGTGTGGATGTGGCAGAACGGCCACGTCCTCTCCCAGCACCAGAGGGTCCACTAACACCACCACGACCATGTCCACGTCCGCGTCCCTTACTAGATGTTTTTCTCATTGTTATGGTTCACCACAACAACAAATATATTATTTGGCCCAATGTATTGTATTCAAATTCAGCGGGATATAAATTTGAGGCCTAGTATTTAGGCGCTGGGTGACCGGTATGGATTTAGTGACAGAATTAGACTTGGAAATGCACAGAAGCGTGTGTGTGAAGTTATTCTGAATGACCCAATGTGCACCTTGAATATTATATACCCTTTTTGGGATAGATTTCAAATAGCTCTGATATAGCAGGAACCACTAAATTATGAAATTGCTAAATTGGGAATTGTACTTCAACCCAGAACAAAAAATGTGCTTTGACGGGCACTAAATAACTTTCCCAGCTACAACAGGACAACGGTAACGAGAGATTTAGAGGGATTTAAATTTGAGGCCTAGTATTTAGGCGCTGGGTGACAGGTATGGGTTTAGTGACAGAATTAGACTTGGAAATACACAGTAGCGGGTGTGTGTGAAGTTATTCTGAATGACCCTATGTGCACCTTCAATATTATATACCCTTTTAGGGATAGATTTCAAATAGCTCTGATATAGCAGAAACCACTAAATTATGAAATTGCTAAATTGGGAATTGTACTTCAACCCAGAACAAAAAATGTGCTTTGACGGGCACTAAATAACTTTCCCAGCTACAACAGGACAACGGTAACGAGAGATTTAGAGGGATTTAAATTTGAGGCCTAGTATTTAGGCGCTGGGTGACAGGTATGGGTTTAGTGACAGAATTAGACTTGGAAATACACAGTAGCGGGTGTGTGTGAAGTTATTCTGAATGACCCTATGTGCACCTTCAATATTATATACCCTTTTAGGGATAGATTTCAAATAGCTCTGATATAGCAGAAACCACTAAATTATGAAATTGCTAAATTGGGAATTGTACTTCAACCCAGAACAAAAAATGTGCTTTGACGGGCACTAAATAACTTTCCCAGCTACAACAGGACAACGGTAACGAGAGATTTAGAGGGATTTAAATTTGAGGCCTAGTATTTAGGCGCTGGGTGACAGGTATGGGTTTAGTGACAGAATTAGACTTGGAAATACACAGTAGCGGGTGTGTGTGAAGTTATTCTGAATGACCCTATGTGCACCTTCAATATTATATACCCTTTTAGGGATAGATTTCAAATAGCTCTGATATAGCAGAAACCACTAAATTATGAAATTGCTAAATTGGGAATTGTACTTCAACCCAGAACAAAAAATGTGCTTTGACGGGCACTAAATAACTTTCCCAGCTACAACAGGACAACGGTAACGAGAGATTTAGAGGGATTTAAATTTGAGGCCTAGTATTTAGGCGCTGGGTGACAGGTATGGGTTTAGTGACAGAATTAGACTTGGAAATACACAGTAGCGGGTGTGTGTGAAGTTATTCTGAATGACCCTATGTGCACCTTCAATATTATATACCCTTTTAGGGATAGATTTCAAATAGCTCTGATATAGCAGAAACCACTAAATTATGAAATTGCTAAATTGGGAATTGTACTTCAACCCAGAACAAAAAATGTGCTTTGACGGGCACTAAATAACTTTCCCAGCTACAACAGGACAACGGTAACGAGAGATTTAGAGGGATTTAAATTTGAGGCCTAGTATTTAGGCGCTGGGTGACAGGTATGGGTTTAGTGACAGAATTAGACTTGGAAATACACAGTAGCGGGTGTGTGTGAAGTTATTCTGAATGACCCTATGTGCACCTTCAATATTATATACCCTTTTAGGGATAGATTTCAAATAGCTCTGATATAGCAGAAACCACTAAATTATGAAATTGCTAAATTGGGAATTGTACTTCAACCCAGAACAAAAAATGTGCTTTGACGGGCACTAAATAACTTTCCCAGCTACAACAGGACAACGGTAACGAGAGATTTAGAGGGATTTAAATTTGAGGCCTAGTATTTAGGCGCTGGGTGACAGGTATGGGTTTAGTGACAGAATTAGACTTGGAAATACACAGTAGCGGGTGTGTGTGAAGTTATTCTGAATGACCCTATGTGCACCTTCAATATTATATACCCTTTTAGGGATAGATTTCAAATAGCTCTGATATAGCAGAAACCACTAAATTATGAAATTGCTAAATTGGGAATTGTACTTCAACCCAGAACAAAAAATGTGCTTTGACGGGCACTAAATAACTTTCCCAGCTACAACAGGACAACGGTAACGAGAGATTTAGAGGGATTTAAATTTGAGGCCTAGTATTTAGGCGCTGGGTGACAGGTATGGGTTTAGTGACAGAATTAGACTTGGAAATACACAGTAGCGGGTGTGTGTGAAGTTATTCTGAATGACCCTATGTGCACCTTCAATATTATATACCCTTTTAGGGATAGATTTCAAATAGCTCTGATATAGCAGAAACCACTAAATTATGAAATTGCTAAATTGGGAATTGTACTTCAACCCAGAACAAAAAATGTGCTTTGACGGACACTAAATATCTTGCCCAGCAACAACAGTACAGCGGTGGGTAACGAGAGATTTAGAGGGAATTAAATTTGAGGCCTAGTATTTAGGCGCTGGGTCACCGGTATGGATTTAGTGACAGAATTAGACTTGGAAATACACAGTAGCGGGTGTGTGTGAAGTTATTCTGAATGACCCTATGTGCACCTTCAATATTATATACCCTTTTTGGGATAGATTTCAAATAGCTCTGATATAGCAGGAACCACTAAATTATGAAATTGCTAAATTGGGAATTGTACTTCAACCCAGAACAAAAAATGTGCTTTGACGGGCACTAAATAACTTTCCCAGCTACAACAGGACAACGGTAACGAGAGATTTAGAGGGATTTAAATTTGAGGCCTAGTATTTAGGCGCTGGGTGACAGGTATGGGTTTAGTGACAGAATTAGACTTGGAAATACACAGTAGCGGGTGTGTGTGAAGTTATTCTGAATGACCCTATGTGCACCTTCAATATTATATACCCTTTTAGGGATAGATTTCAAATAGCTCTGATATAGCAGAAACCACTAAATTATGAAATTGCTAAATTGGGAATTGTACTTCAACCCAGAACAAAAAATGTGCTTTGACGGGCACTAAATAACTTTCCCAGCTACAACAGGACAACGGTAACGAGAGATTTAGAGGGATTTAAATTTGAGGCCTAGTATTTAGGCGCTGGGTGACAGGTATGGGTTTAGTGACAGAATTAGACTTGGAAATACACAGTAGCGGGTGTGTGTGAAGTTATTCTGAATGACCCTATGTGCACCTTCAATATTATATACCCTTTTAGGGATAGATTTCAAATAGCTCTGATATAGCAGAAACCACTAAATTATGAAATTGCTAAATTGGGAATTGTACTTCAACCCAGAACAAAAAATGTGCTTTGACGGACACTAAATATCTTGCCCAGCAACAACAGTACAGCGGTGGGTAACGAGAGATTTAGAGGGAATTAAATTTGAGGCCTAGTATTTAGGCGCTGGGTCACCGGTATGGATTTAGTGACAGAATTAGACTTGGAAATACACAGTAGCGGGTGTGTGTGAAGTTATTCTGAATGACCCTATGTGCACCTTCAATATTATATACCCTTTTTGGGATAGATTTCAAATAGCTCTGATATAGCAGGAACCACTAAATTATGAAATTGCTAAATTGGGAATTGTACTTCAACCCAGAACAAAAAATGTGCTTTGACGGGCACTAAATAACTTTCCCAGCTACAACAGGACAACGGTAACGAGAGATTTAGAGGGATTTAAATTTGAGGCCTAGTATTTAGGCGCTGGGTGACCGGTATGGATTTAGTGACAGAATTAGACTTGGAAATGCACAGAAGCGTGTGTGTGAAGTTATTCTGAATGACCCAATGTGCACCTTGAATATTATATACCCTTTTTGGGATAGATTTCAAATAGCTCTGATATAGCAGGAACCACTAAATTATGAAATTGCTAAATTGGGAATTGTACTTCAACCCAGAACAAAAAATGTGCTTTGACGGGCACTAAATAACTTTCCCAGCTACAACAGGACAACGGTAACGAGAGATTTAGAGGGATTTAAATTTGAGGCCTAGTATTTAGGCGCTGGGTGACAGGTATGGGTTTAGTGACAGAATTAGACTTGGAAATACACAGTAGCGGGTGTGTGTGAAGTTATTCTGAATGACCCTATGTGCACCTTCAATATTATATACCCTTTTTGGGATAGATTTCAAATAGCTCTGATATAGCAGGAACCACTAAATTATGAAATTGCTAAATTGGGAATTGTATTTCAACCCAGAACAAGAAATGTGCTTGAACGGACACTAAATAACTCGCCCAGCTACAGCACTAGGGACAGATTTAGCTGGATATAAATTTGAGGCCTAGTATTTAGGCGCTGGGTGACCGGTATGGATTTAGTGACAGAATTAGACTGGGATATGGCCAAAAAATGAACAGACTATTGCTGGTTAAATGCACTTGGTGTGACAGCTTCACCCTGATGTAGGCTTTAGCCAAAAAACAACCACACCATTGAGGGTTAAATGCACTTGGTGACAGGCGCAGCTTGCCCCTGATTTTGTATATGGCCAAAAAATGAACAGACTATTGCTGGTTAAATGCACTTGGTGTGACAGCTTCACCCTGATGTAGGCTTTAGCCAAAAAACAACCACACCATTGAGGGTTAAATGCACTTGGTGACAGGCGCAGCTTGCCCCTGATTTTGTATATGGCCAAAAAATGAACAGACTATTGCTGGTTAAATGCACTTGGTGTGACAGCTTCACCCTGATGTAGGCTTTAGCCAAAAAACAACCACACCATTGAGGGTTAAATGCACTTGGTGACAGGCGCAGCTTGCCCCTGATTTTGTATATGGCCAAAAAATGAACAGACTATTGCTGGTTAAATGCACTTGGTGTGACAGCTTCACCCTGATGTAGGCTTTAGCCAAAAAACAACCACACCATTGAGGGTTAAATGCACTTGGTCGCAGCTTGTGCTGGCGCACCACAAGACACAAAATGGCCGCCGATCACCCCAGAAAAATGAGACTGACAAACGGTCTGTGCAGCCTAAAAACAGTGAGCAATTGAGGATCAGCAGCTCAATGGTCCACAGCTGCAGATCGATCAGTTAATCAAGTCCTTTGGAGGAGTTAATCTGCCTAATCTCGCCCTACTGTCGCAGCCGCAACCTCTCCCTACGCTAATCAGAGCAGAGTGACGGGCGGCGCTATGTGACTCCAGCTTAAATAGAGGCTGGGTCACATGGTGCTCTGGCCAATCACAGCCATGCCAATAGTAGGCATGGCTGTGATGGCCTCTTGGGGCAAGTAGTATGACGCTTGTTGATTGGCTGCTTTGCAGCCTTTCAAAAAGCGCCAAGAAAGCGTCACAAAAGCGCGAAGAAAGCGACGAACACCGAACCCGAACCCGGACTTTTACGAAAATGTCCGGGTTCGGGTCCGTGTCACGGACACCCCAAAATTCGGTACGAACCCGAACTATACAGTTCGAGTTCGCTCATCCCTAGTTACAAAGTCTTTAAGTTGACATGTGGCACATCTGATATGATGCAATTTATTCAGAAATTATGCCAACTAATCTTTAAAAGTTGAAAGAAATTTGAAAATGTCTTTTTCAATAGACCTGTAGCAGTTATGGATTCTAAAATGCTATTGCTACCTTATATGTATAACATCCATTCATAGACTAGTTAGACTATGACATGCTTTTCTAACAAGTTAGGAGCTCATGCAAACAAGCATATAATAGTACCTCCAATACCTATAATAATACCCATAGGCACTGTAGCATCACACCGGTTTATAAGACATTATTGTACCTCTGTCAGAATCCAGTTTTATATGGAGTCTAATGGAGATCCAGACTCAAAAGTAATCTGGCAGAAATACACTGTCGTATGCGGCTTTACAGAGCTATTCTCCCCACAAAGAAGTGATATTCAGAACACGATAACGCAGGAGAACCCCATGTATGATTCCATATGACCTATTAAAATTTTTGGAGATGGATTTTCTTAACTGATGTATTTGGCATGAAATCATGGTGGCTAAAGTAAGTACAGACAGAACATACAGTCTTCATATGCACTTTATTATATTTGTGGTCGGATCAGCTATCAGAAACGTGAACCTAACCTATCTAACCCCATCTACGACAAGCAGTGGAGTTATGCCATAACTGCCGTGGTAGGGCAGCCTAAAGAGGGCCACCCTAATGTGAAGTGACTGTAAGATGGTGTGGGTGAAATCAGCTGAATCAGCGTCAGCCTGGGCCCACAGGTGACTATAAATAGCCTAGTAATTAGCCAGCCTGGGCCCACAGGTGCGTGTAATTAGCCCTGTAATCAGCCTCCCCTCCCACAAATGCAGCAATATATTTGCTTAATACTTGTGGTCGGATCAGCTATCAGAAAGGTGAACCTAACCTATCTAACCCCATCTACGACAAGCAGTGGAGTTATGCCATAACTGCCGTGGTAGGGCAGCCTAAAGAGGCCAAAAAGAGCAGACCTTAGTTTAGAGTAAATATATACATACCGTTACGACACCCGATTTTGAACGGAAAAGACCTTTCACGATGAAGGTGCGGAATATACTGTATATATCACAGTGACTTCCATCTAACTTACCTCTTTGTCATGTGCACCGCCACATCATTCTTGGAGATGGTTAATGCTGATGTGATTGAAAGAATGGCTGGTAACCAGGAACGATTTACTCCTATGTTGACTAACATATGACCATATAACGAGAAGGTCTGAATCCTGAGAGCTGCAGACTGAAACAAACAATGGTGAATCTGTTGGAAGGGTCTAAATGAACTCCAACCATTCGCCAAGGGCCCTGATCGGACACCAACTGTTCCTGGTGGCAAAATACTTCACCTCTACTTATTCAGGGCCCAAAAGTTAGAACATGGCGTATGCCATCTTACTGTAGTAGTAAATTAAGTGAAATGTGTGAACTCACCAGGCCTGGAGTACCATCCACAGGAATACATGGCTATTTTGATTAACAAGCTAATGTTGCCTGTAATAAGGACAGAACGTACACATAATACCTGCAGTTGTGACAGAAAATAAGCTTAACCCTTTCATGACCAAGGGTCATTGATGCCCCAGTGTTCAGGTCAAAATTTACAAATCTGACATGCGTCACTTTATGTGGTAATAGCTTTGGAACACTTTTACTTATCCACGCCATTCTGAGATTGTTTTCTCGTGACACATTGTACTTCATGATAGTCATATATTTGAGTCAATATATTTCACCTTTATTTATGAAAAAATCCCAAATTTACCAAAAATTTTGAAAAATTCACAATTTTCCAAATTTCTATTTCTCTGCTTCTAAAACAGAAAGTGATACCTAATAAAATATTTATTACTTAACATTCCCCATATGTCTACTTTATGTTGGCATCATTTTGGAAATGTCATTTTATTTTTTTAGGACGTTAGAAAGCCTTCTAACGTCCTAAAAAAATAAAATGACATTTCCAAAGTTTAGAAGCAATTCTTACAATTTTTTAGAAAATTTCTAAAACACACTTTTTAAGGACCAGTTCAGATCTGAAGTCACTTTGTGGGGCTTACATAGTGGAAACCCCCATAAATGACCCCATTGTAGAAACTACACCCCTCAAGTTACTCAAAACTGATTTTACAAACTTTGTTAACCCTTTAGGCGTTCCACAAGAATTAAAGGAAAATGGAGATGAAATTTCAAAATTTCACTTTTTTGGCAGATTTTCCATTTTATAATTTTTTTCTTCCTTAACACATTGAGGGTTAACAGCCAAACAAAACTCAATATTTATTACCCTGATTCCGCGGTTTACATAAACACCCCACATGTGGTCGTAAACTGCTGTACGGGCACACGGCAGGGCGCAGAAGGAAAGCAATGCCATACGGTTTTTGGAATGCAGATTGTGCTGGATTGGTTTTCTGAACGCCATATGTTTTTTATTTTTCTGCCGATCAGTCTTGTGCAGGGGCTTGTTTTTTGCAGAAAGAGTTGAGGTTTTTATTGGTACCATTTTGGGTACATAGGATTTTTTGATCATTCATTATTACACTTTATGGGGCAAGGTGACCCAAAAATTGGCTGTTTTGTAACAGTTTCCATTTATTTATTTTTACAGCGTTCATCTGAGGAGTTAGGTCATGTGATAGTTTTATAGAGAAGATCGTTACGGACGTGGAAATACCTAATATGTATACTTTTTCTTTTTTATTTAAGTTTTACACAATAATAGCATTTCTGAAACCAAAAAAATGATGTTTTAGTGTCTCTATAGTCTGAGAGCCATAGCTTTTTTATTTTTTGGGCGATTGTCTTAAATAGAATATCATCTTTTGCGGGACGAGGTGACGGTTTGATTGGTACTATTTTGGGGGTCATAAGCCTTTTTGATCGCTTGCCGTTGCACTTTTTGTGATGTAAGGTGACAAAAATAGCTTTTTTGGCTCTGTTTTTTTTTTTTTTTTTTTTTAAGGTGTTTATCGGACAGGGTCTATCACGTGATATATTTATAGAGACGGTCGTTACGGACGTGCTGACACCTAATATGTGTATTTTATTTTATTTTTTCATTTTTTTATAGGAAAAGGCAATTTCTTTTATTAATTTACATTTTTATTTATTTATTTATTTTTACTTTTATTATTTTCACTTTTT
This sequence comes from Bufo gargarizans, assembly GCF_014858855.1. Taxonomy (NCBI): domain Eukaryota; kingdom Metazoa; phylum Chordata; class Amphibia; order Anura; family Bufonidae; genus Bufo; species Bufo gargarizans. The sequence continues at coordinate 423,058,318 of NC_058080.1, read as the reverse complement.
TATCAGTTCCCTCTTGGATCTTGAAGATCCAGTGGGGCTGATAGTTGTACTATACTTTGCAATGCTCTTGCATTCCAAAGTATAATACTTCCAGATGTCCTGTAGGTGGCAGGACTGGACACCTTTCCATGGCAACCGGATGCTTTTGCAAAGCGTCCAGTTGCCATGGTAACCATCGGGTGCTGCAATCACAGCGCTGCAGCCCCGATGGTTGAGAGAGGGAGCTCCCTCCCTCTGTTAACCCCATGGATGCCGCAACCGCGGCATCTATGGGGTTACAGGACAGTTTCAGCATAGAGCTGACACTCTCTGCTGATGGCGGCGGCTCAGTAATGGAGCCGCCGCCATCGCACACAGCAGGGGGATCGGGGGGCAGTGCTGGAAAGGGGGGGGGGATCGGGGGGGGTACGGCCAATATGACTGCTTATAAAGAAAACAATGAAGACCCAACAACCTAGAAAATAAAAGTCAGGGAAAACAATAACGTGAGTGAGGCTCAGTCTAATGGCACAAGCCACGCGTGCGAGCCACCACAAGAAAATTGTATTGCGAGCCACAGAAGACCGAGCCATGCGAGCAGGTCTGAAGGCAGAAAAAGACATGGAACCTACTTGTTGTGGGACCACGCCGCCGGCCTCGAATGGCGGAGTTGTGTGTAAAATTTAAACCAGAGAAGCAATGCGTGAGAGACTAATGGTGGAGCCATGCGTGAGAGAAACTTTTAAATACATAAAGGGAATCAACAAGGTAAAAGAGGAGAGAATATTTAAAAGAAGAAAAACTGCTACAAGAGGACATAGTTTAAATTAGAGGGGCAAAGGTTTAAAAGAAATATCAGGAAGTATTACTTTACTGAGAGAGTAGTGCATGCATGGAATAGCCTTCCTGCAGAAGTGGTAGCTGCAAATACAGTGAAGGAGTTTAAGCATGCAAGGGATAGGCATAAGGCCATCCTTAATATAAGATAGGGCCAGGGGCTATTCATAGTATTCAGTATATTGGGCAGACTAGATGGGCCAAATGGTTCTTATCTGCCACAACATTCTATGTTTCTATGTTTCTATGAGAGACTCTAATGGCAGAGTCAAATGTGTAACACTAAAACGGAGAAGCCATGCGTGAGAGACTAATGGCAGAGTCATATGTGTAAAACTAAAACAGAGAAGCCGTGCGTAAGAGACTCTAATGGCGGAGTCATACAGTGGAGGAAATAATTATTTGACCCCTCACTGATTTTGTAAGTTTGTCCAATGACAAAGAAATGAAAAGTCTCAGAACAGTATCATTTCAATGGTAGGTTTATTGTAACAGTGGCAGATAGCACATCAAAAGGAAAATCGAAAAAATAACTTTAAATAAAAGATAGCAACTGATTTGCATTTCATTGAGTGAAATAAGTATTTGAACCCCTACCAACCATTAAGAGTTCTGGCTCCCACAGAGTGGTTAGACACTTCTACTCAATTAGTCACCCTCATTAAGGACACCTGTCTTAACTAGTCACCTGTATAAAAGACACCTGTCCACAGAATCAATCAATCAAGCAGACTCCAAACTCTCCAACATGGGAAAGACCAAAGAGCTGTCCAAGGATGTCAGAGACAAAATTGTAGACCTGCACAAGGCTGGAATGGGCTACAAAACCATTAGCAAGAAGCTGGGAGAGAAGGTGACAACTGTTGGTGCGATTGTTCGAAAATGGAAGGAGCACAAAATGACCATCAATCGACCTCGCTCTGGGGCTCCACGCAAGATCTCACCTCGTGGGGTGTCAATGGTTCTGAGAAAGGTGAAAAAGCATCCTAGAACTACACGGGAGGAGTTAGTTAATGACCTCAAATTAGCAGGGACCACAGTCACCAAGAAAACCATTGGAAACACATTACACCGCAATGGATTAAAATCCTGCAGGGCTCGCAAGGTCCCCCTGCTCAGGAAGGCACATGTGCAGGCCCGTCTGAAGTTTGCCAATGAACACCTGAATGATTCAGAGAGTGACTGGGAGAAGGTGCTGTGGTCTGATGAGACCAAAATAGAGCTCTTTGGCATTAACTCAACTCGCTGTGTTTGGAGGAAGAAAAATGCTGCCTATGACCCCCAAAACACCGTCCCCACCGTCAAGCATGGGGGTGGAAACATTTTGCTTTGGGGGTGTTTTTCTGCTAAGGGCACAGGACAACTTATTCGCATAAACGGGAAAATGGACGGAGCCATGTATCGTGAAATCCTGAGCGACAACCTCCTTCCCTCTGCCAGGAAACTGAAAATGGGTCGTGGATGGGTGTTCCAGCACGACAATGACCCAAAACATACAGCAAAGGCAACAAAGGAGTGGCTCAAGAAGAAGCACATTAAGGTCATGGAGTGGCCTAGTCAGTCTCCGGACCTTAATCCAATCGAAAACCTATGGAGGGAGCTCAAGCTCAGAGTTGCACAGAGACAGCCTCGAAACCTTAGGGATTTAGAGATGATCTGCAAAGAGGAGTGGACCAACATTCCTCCTAAAATGTGCGCAAACTTGGTCATCAATTACAAGAAACGTTTGACCTCTGTGCTTGCAAACAAGGGTTTTTCCACCAAGTATTAAGTCTTTTTTTGTTAGAGGGTTCAAATACTTATTTCACTCAATGAAATGCAAATCAGTTGCTATCTTTTATTTAAAGTTATTTTTTCGATTTTCCTTTTGATGTGCTATCTGCCACTGTTACAATAAACCTACCATTGAAATGATACTGTTCTGAGACTTTTCATTTCTTTGTCATTGGACAAACTTACAAAATCAGTGAGGGGTCAAATAATTATTTCCTCCACTGTATGTGTAACACTAAAAGGGAGAAGCCATGCGTGAGTGACTAATGGCGGAGCCATATGTGTAACACTAAAAGGGAGAAGCCATGCGAGACAGACTCTAATGGGGGAGTCATGTGTGTAAAACCAAAATGGAGAAGCTATGCATGAGTGACTAATGGCGGAGTCATATGTGTAACACTAAACCAGAGAAGCCATGCGTGAGAGACTGTAATGGCGGAGCCATGCGTGAAAGACTCTAATGGCGGAGTCATATGTGTAAAACTAAAAATGGAGAAGCTATGGGAGAGAGACTCTAATGGCGGAGTCATATGTGTAAAACTAAAAACGAAGAAGCCATGCGAGAGAGACTCTAATGGCGGAGTCATATGTGTAAAACTAAAACGGAGACGCCGTGCATAAGAGACTAATGGCGGAGTCATATGTGTAAAACTAAACCAGAGAAGCCATGCGTGAGAGACTAATGGCGGAGTCATATGTGTAACACTAAAAGGGAGAAGCCATGCGTGAGAGACTAATGGCGGAGCCATATGTGTAACATTAAAACAGATAAGCCATGCGTGAGAGACTAATGACGGGGTCATATGTGTAACACTAAAAGGGAGAAGCCATCCGTGAGAGACCAATGGCGGAGCCATGCATGAGAGACTCTAATGGCGGAGTCATATGTGTAAACCTAAAAACGGAGAAGCCATGCGAGAGAGACTCTAATGACGGAGCCATATGTGTAACACTAAGATGGAAAAGCCATGCGTGAGAGACTAATGGCAGAGCCATATGTGGAACACTAAAAGGGAGAAGCCATGCGTGAGAGTCATATGTGTAACACTAAAACGGAGAAGCCATGCATGAGAGACTAATGGTGGATTTTTATATATTTTTTATTTTTTTATATAAGCCACTTATGCAGCACCAGTATGACTTGGGGACTCGCATAACCATGACCCTCTCCGACAATAAACCTAGGACGCTAACCAGCCTACAACCATATTGTACCCCTAACGAACAACATGACGAACCGTCATCGGGCCCCCGAAGCCAAGAGACTGACCTGGATGACCTTACAGTGACGATAAGTAATTAACACGTGAGCCAGACCTAATGGAAAATGCATATACATTAGTGATCCAAACCACGTGCATAAACTAAACATTAAACCAACCGCGAACCGTGAAATTGAAACAGATGGGAGAAAACAAGAGCCAGAGTTATTGCAGTTCGCTAAGAAAAGACCCTTGTCGTGACAAACGAATGAACAACTGAAAACATAGTAGGAAGTTACTCCTATTGGCCCACTGACCGCTAGGGAGCTATTTGGTTAACTGGGGCGGGAGATCAATCTGAGTGAATGCGAACCTGAAGTAAAGGAGACAAGTCTGAGTGAATGCAAACCAGAACTTTTCTTTCCCTCCCCCCAAGTGAACAGAAAGAGGTAGGCCTAAGGAATGTAACAAAATACTGAGGAAAGAAACGCAAGCCTGAAAAGAAAGCAGCTATGTTTATCGAAAGAGCAGTATCAGAGCGGTGTGCTGATTGCCCTAGTAAGAATACTGAGTAACCATCATGTAGAAATGAAAAGAAATGCAGCTTTAAGTTGAAGCAGAGCATAACACATGATGTAAGAACGAGTGGGTGAATGCAGCTCTGGATGTGAGTGGTGCCTAAAAACATGGTATGGCCACAGCTCTCAGTATGAGGAGCATGGTATAAAGCAGCTGTATGAATGCAATCTGAAAGTGAGCAGAGTATTAATGTAATGCAACAGAGGAAGCATGAACGCAGCTCTAGTAGTGAATGGCGTATAGGACAAAATGTAAATGCAGACACACGGACGTAGCTTTGAAGGTAACTATCCTAACCACGATCATTTGACCATTGCGCCCAGCCCCCTTCGCCCCAGAGTGCTACAAGTCACCGACCGTGTAACCAAGTCCGATCCTACCGTGAATGCCAGCATTCGCCTGGCACCTTCTGCCATTGCCCAGGCGCAAACGAACCTTCACATGCTGCTGCAGGATTTTTTTTTTTTTTACCATTGAACCCCATTTACCATCACTTAAACACAGCGTGCATAGCTTGAGCCAACTGCAGACACGCGCCCCGCATGTAAACCAGGTATCAGAAGACATACAACTATGCCCACTCTAAGCACATGCTACCCCAATAACTGTATGCAATGGCCCCACCAGGCCTCTGAATAGCCAGACAAACAATATAAACAACCATGGTTCGACCATTAGCGCCCAAACTCTGCTTCATCCCAGAGCGCTACATGTCGCGGACCGCAGCGTGGGTCCCATGCAAACAACTCCGATCCTACCAAGAATACCAGCACCTTCCTGAGACATTCTGCCGTCGCCCAGCCATAAGGAGCCTCCACACCATGCTGCTGTATCCTAGCGCTGACTCAGAGGTAGTGAAATCAGCTGAATCGGTGTCAGCCTGGGCCCACAGGTGCCTATAAATAGCCTAGTAATCAGCCAGCCTGGGCCCACAGGTACGTATAAATAGCCTTGTAATCAGCCTCCCCTCCCACAAATGCAGCAATATATTTGCTTAATACAAATATCATGAACAGGCCCATATAGTGCCTTATGGTTCCATTTTGTTACCACCACACCAGAATTAGCAGACCCGGCCAGAAGTACTGTATGCAATATAGTATAATGAAGCATTTCTACTTATTTATGTATCACATAGCAGGAAATACATTCTTGAGAAGCAATGTATCCTAAAAGGAGAGGCAAGAAAGCAAATTGGAAATCATCAAACATTTTAGTTTGTTTTCTAATTGATTCCCTATTGACATCATGTTTATGTCCTTTGGAGATAATTTACTTTGTCATATTTTCTGGCTATCGCTCCAGTGCAGGAGCTGGCTGGATTTATTATAGCCTTAAGCAAGTAATTCACTGTTCTGCCCTGCACTAAATTTTGCATGAATATTGCTATTATAGATATAACTACGCCAGTCCAGTTTAAAAAATAAATCCTGGAGTCTGTTTCTCAAGTAAAGAGAAACAGAAGAAAACATCATTCGATAATATTTGCAATATTCCTGCTGCTTTTGTCTTAGAGTTACCTTTATTGGAATATAGAACATGTAATTTGCAACATAAACAGACCGGTGTGCCGCAAAGTAATATTCTGTCATTTCACCCTTTCAGTGCCAAGGGTAAAATCCATGATACAATCTATAAAAACGCTATAGCAGAAAATCTGTAGATTTTTGCAATAACTGAATGAGATTTTATAAAGTATCACACTTGTGTAATTTCTTGAGCAACGAAAAATACTGTATGTCATGGGTAAAAATGCCTTCTCCCAAATTAATTAATCTTTGATGGTGCCTAGGTTGTTGTGCTTCTGTTCATTTACTGATGATTTAGATGCAGGGGTATAAGCTATATGAATGCAACGGTTCCATTCTAGCCCTACTGCCTGGTGTTTCTATTAGTACATTACAATGCATTGGCACATTTCAACTTTATGGCTTTTTACTCACAAACCCTGTACTTTTTCACATGTGTGTAGCTTTTAGTGTTTTATTGAAAGGGGAAGTTTGTTTTTAGAACTTTAATGACTTTGCCTGTTTTGATCCTTAGTTTAAACTGTATTTACTGCCATTGCTAATATAGCAGAGAAAAATCTAACAGCTTCTCTGTCGGCTGTAATAGCTCTGTAAACAATGTGGTCAGATATTACTTTTTCCCTTTTTTAATTTACAGTGGCAAGCCTTTATTAAGGGACAAAGTCCAACATTGTTGGCAGCAACAGACCTCTGTTCCATAAAGAAAATCATATTGAACTGCTGTTTCAGCTTCTTGGTCCAAGGAAGCAATGTTTATTGTATAAAATACAATTAAATACTATTTTTATTTGGTTTATTACTCTGTCCAACTTCTGCAGATTCTTTTTAAGCACAACTGAAAATGAAAAGTTCAATTTTAACACATGATGTTCTTAACGCCCTTCTCTGTTTTACTTAACTTTAGAATGTGGCATAAAACGCTGCTTCCACAGCTGCTACTAATACTACTACTAGTAGTAATAATAATAATTATTATTATTATTATAAGTCAAAATTTGCAATACTTTTGTGCACTATTATGACAGCAAGGGCTCATATGAACTACCATATTATTGCTCTGTTGAGCATTCTATGACACCTATAAAATTATAGAGGACCAAACAGTACTTCTGTTTTCCTCCAAGGCTTACCTATAGATTTTTATGCATTTATGTCCTTTTTCAGAGGTATTTTCATTGATCCATTGTATGGTGGCTCACAATGTTCCAACAGGCAGAAACCTGTAAGAACCCTGTGTGACATGATACAGGGTTGGTCAGTAAACCTTAATTAACATATGAATTTTTGTATTAAAGGTAGTGTTGATCGAGCACCAAAATGCTTGTGTGCTCGAGTAGAACACTTTGTGATGCTCGGGTGTTCTACTGAGCACAATGGAAGAACCCCAGGCACCCCCTGCTCTGAAGAGAGAGGGTGTTGAGACTCTAGTTCAGCTTAGGAGTCACTGCTCTGACTCCATATATAGCTATATCCATATATGGAGTCAGTGCTTGGGGACACCCCAGTGTATTTAAATCTAATTTCTGAAAAGTTTCTGCTGGAATTTGAATTCCCAAAGTTGCACATTAGAGGCAAGGACCTTATCCACACAGCTATAAAGCTGAATGCTAAACTGTGTCAGAAAAACCTCATAGTAGTTTCTGATGTAGTGAGTATTCCTATTCAGCAGAAGACTTATTTTATATTTCTGTGTGTAGTGTCCTACTAGGTAAATGTGGGCACTACACAAGGGTCAATAGGGCTACGTTGTTCCCACCTCCTGCGGGACAGGGTCATTGTATTTTATGTGCTGTTTTTATGTGTATTTTTCCTGTTATCTGTGTACCAGGCCTCTTAGGGGTGTAGTTCCTCCTCCTAGGCAGTAGAGGGAGCTAGGGAACCCCCCAGTATATATAGTCAGGTCCAGGTCAGGAGAGTAGTGTGTAGTCAGAAGTCAGTGTGGACTTTAGCCAGAGGAGAGCTGAGCTTCTGACATGCAGCTAGATAGCCCAGGCTCCTAGCTTGCCCCCAGGAGAAGAATTTTCCTCCTGAGAAACCTAGTTCCTTTAAAGACACAGTGCAGAGCCAAGTTTTATCCAGCCAAACAGAGAGCTTAAGGGTAGAAGGATATTCTACAGCAAGGAGACATATACCAGAGGAAGGTTTCCCTACCCAAGGATAAAGCCAGCAATATGGCATACGGGCCTTGGAGTAAGCCAGAAAGGATCTGAGGAAAAGTGCAGCCTGATCTGTAAGTGTTTATGCCCTCTGAGTATCTTGCAAAGACTTTGCCTGCCGTTTTATATATAAGCCTGCCTGTATTCAACCTTTTTACCTGTGGAACTAACCAAAGACTGTAAATAGTTGAACTGTTTCAGTAAAAGGAAGTTTTGGTTCACTGCAACTTGTGTTCCTCAATTATTCCTACAATAAATCGGTATGCCACCGTTACCGGCACTGGCGTCACAAACTTAAAGGGATCTTGCCACCGGCACATTAAACCTGCAACACCCAGGGCACCTCACCTATCACCCGGCCTGGTCCCTATACATAGAGAGTGCCCCAAAAGATCCCTGTGCCAGCCTCTCCATCACTGCTGTCCACCTGCCCAGGGTATATATAAAGAAACTGTGAGTACCAAAAACACCCTCGGTTTAGTAACTACCCCTGTGACCTCACCATCGCTCACCCTGCAGGGCTGCGTACTGCATGTGCAGGTTAACATGCAGCTCTATAGTGTAATGGTTAACAATCTTGCCTCTAATGTACAAGGTTGGGAGTTTGAATCCTGGCAGAAACATTTCAGAAATAGAGATTAAATTTATATATTTAATATTTTTTTTAGTAATTGTAAAAAATGTATGGCACAAAATGAATGTGTAATTTCAAAAAAATAAAATAAAATAATATATATATATATATATATAAATATATATATACACATGTATATATATATATATATATATATATATGTATATATATACATACACAGTATATATATATATATATACAGAGAGAGAGAGATAAAATCATACTTTTATACCGCTGGTGGGAACCAGGTTAGCCTTGGACCAAAAGTCGTTCTCCGAGGTAGGTTTTGCGGGGAAAGTGATAACTTTGTTTGGTTCAGTGAGTCTTGTAAATATTTTCGTCTGCATCCGATTTCATCTGGAGACGAAAATCAAAAAGTGGGGATTATCATTTCTCTGCTAAAAGGTGATGCTCAGTCCTGGGCTTTTCTCTTCCAATCGGTTTGCAGTCCCTCCGATCGGTGAACAAATTTTTCAGAGCCCTGGGCCTGATATATGATGACCCAGACCGGGTATCTCTGGTCTAATCTAAGCTGCGTAGCTTGTGCCAGGGAGAACATACGGCGAGTTATATTGTGCTGAATTTAGAAGATGGGCGACTGACTCGGAGTGAAATGACTGTGCACTCCGTAGTCAGTTCTGTCAGGGGCTGTCTGAGAAACTAAAAGACGCCCTTGCGTTTCATGAAAATCTCGATACTTTGGAGGCAGCCATGGCTCTAGCCGTAAGGATCGTTAGACATCTCAGGGAGAGGTGCAAGGTTCCCCTCAGGCAGGAGGCACTATCATTTGGGGAATCTGTCCCTCGTGGTACAGTGACACTTGAACCAGGGACTGGAGAGGAACCTATGCAGTTAGGTCAGGTCTCTTCTTGCCTTGGTAATAGGAACTCTACAGGGAGAGCAGAATTATTAGGCAAGTTGTATTTTTGAGGATTAATTTTATTATTGAACAACAACCATGTTCTCAATGAACCCAAAAAACTCATTAATATCAAAGCTGAATATTTTTGGAAGTAGTTTTTAGTTTGTTTTTAGTTTTAGCTATTTTAGGGGGATATCTGTGTGTGCAGGTGACTATTACTGTACATAATTATTAGGCAACTTAACAAAAAACTAATATATACCCATTTCAATTATTTATTTTTACCAGTGAAACCAATATAACATCTCAACATTCACAAATATACATTTCTGACATTCAAAAACAAAACAAAAACAAATCAGTGACCAATATAGCCACCTTTCTTTGCAAGGACACTCAAAAGCCTGCCATCCATGGATTCTGTCAGTGTTTTGATCTGTTCACCATCAACATTGCGTGCAGCAGCAACCACAGCCTCCCAGACACTGTTCAGAGAGGTGTACTGTTTTCCCTCCTTGTAAATCTCACATTTGATGATGGACCACAGGTTCTCAATGGGGTTCAGATCAGGTGAACAAGGAGGCCATGTCATTAGATTTTCTTCTTTTATACCCTTTCTTGCCAGCCACGTTGTGGAGTACTTGGACGCGTGTGATGGAGCATTGTCCTGCATGAAAATCATGTTTTTCTTACCTTGCAGACTTCTTCCTGTACCACTGCTTGAAGAAGGTGTCTTCCAGAAACTGGCAGTAGGACTGGGAGTTGAGCTTGACTCCATCCTCAACCCAAAAAGGCCCCACAAGCTCATCTTTGGTGATACCAGCCCAAACCAGTACTCCACCTCCACCTTGCTGGCGTCTGAGTCGGACTGGAGCTCTCTGCCCTTTACCAATCCAGCCATCTGGCCCATCAAGACTCACTCTCATTTCATCAATCCATAAAACCTTAGAAAAATCAGTCTTGAGATATTTCTTGGCCCAGTCTTGACGTTTCAGCTTGTGTGTCTTGTTCAGTGGTGGTCGTCTTTCAGCCTTTCTTACCTTGGCCATGTCTCTGAGTATTGCACACCTTGTGCTTTTGGGCACTCCAATGATGTTGCAGCTCTGAAATATGGCCAAACTGGTGGCAAGTGGCATCTTGGCAGCTGCACGCTTGACTTTTCTCAGTTCATGGGCAGTTATTTTGCGCCTTGGTTTTTCCACACGCTTCTTGCGACCCTGTTGACTATTTTGAATGAAACGCTTGATTGTTCGATGATCACGCTTCAGAAGCTTTGCAATTTTAAGAGTGCTGCATCCCTCTGCAAGATATCTCACTATTTTTGACTTTTCTGAGCCTGTCAAGTCCTTCTTTTGACCCATTTTGCCAAAGGAAAGGAAGTTGCCTAATAATTATGCACACCTGATATAGGGTGTTGATGTCATTAGACCACACCCCTTCTCATTACAGAGATGCACATCACCTAATATGCTTAATTGGTAGTAGGCTTTCGAGCCTATACAGCTTGGAGTAAGACAACATGCATAAAGAGGATGATGTGGTCAAAATACTAATTTGCCTAATAATTCTGCACGTAGTGTAGAGTGCAGAGAAGACTGTGTTATTTCTGTGGTAAAGAAGGACATTTTGTTAATGTGTGTCCTTTTATAAAGCCTCAAAGTGGTAACGAAAAACAAAAGGCGGGTTCTAAAAAAAAAATTGTTCAGAGTCATGGTTTTAGAACTAGCGCATTAAGCAAAGAGATATCACTGTTTTCTATAGATTCCGCTCCTCTCTCGCAAAAATGTCTAACCCGTATTGTGCAGGATATTGATTTGAGGGTGGATGATTCTCATGCTGAATCCATTTCTTGTTTTGGTCTTAAAAGTTTGTCTGCTCCGCTGGTTCTAGGTTTACCATGGTTGACCAAACATAATGCTACCATTGATTGGCAAACTAGACAAATCAGTAATTGGAGTGATTTTTGAATGGACAACTGTCTCGGTGCATCTATTAATGGGGTATCTACTAAGGTGTTACCTCCATTTCTTTCTGATTTTTCAGACATATTCTCCGATCAATCTTATTCCTGGAGCAAATTGCCGAAATCTTGGTTATATAATCTTTCCCAACCTGAAAGAGTAGTTATGCAGGAGTATATTGCCGAGCGTTTGACAAAAGGACATATTAGACCATCTAAATCAGCGGGCTTCTTTCTTGTAAAATAAAAAAAGACGGGTCTTAGACCTTAGACCTTGCCTAGATTTCCGGGATCTCATTACTGTCCGTGACTCTTATCCCCTTCCCTTGATTCCGGATCTATTTGATCAGATTGTTTGTGCCAAGGTCTTTTCTAAGTTGGATTTAAGAGGGGCTAATAATCTGATAAGAATCAGGGAAGGGGATGAATGAAAGATGGCCTTCAATACCCCTGAGGATCACTTCGAGAACCTGGTTCTGCCCTTTGGTTTAACTAATGCCCCAGCAGTAGAGTTGAGTGAATACCTGGATGTTCGGGTTTGAGAAGTTCGGCCGAACTTCCCGGAAATGTTCGGGTTCGGGATCCGAACCCGACCCGAACCCCATTGAAGTCAATGGGGACCCGAACTTTTCGGCACTAAAAAGGCTGTAAAACAGCCCAGGAAAGGGCTAGAGGGCTGCAAAAGGCAGCAACATGTAGGTAAATCCCCTGCAAACAAATGTGGATAGGGAAATGAATAAAAATAAAAATAAAATAAATAAAAATTAACCAATATCAATTGGAGAGAGGTCCCATAGCAGAGTATCAGGCTTCACGTCACCCACCACTGTAACAGTCCATTGTCATATATTTAGGCCCCGGCACCCAGGCAGAGGAGAGAGGTCCCATAACAGAGAATCTGGCTTCATGTCAGCAGAGAATCTGGCTTCATGTCAGCAGAGAATTAGTCTTCTTGTCATAGCAGAGAATCATGCTTCACGTCACCCAACACTGGAACAGTCCATTGTCAGATATTTAGGCCCAGGCACCCAGGCAGAGGAGAGAGGTCCCATAACAAAGAATCTGGCTTCATGTCAGCAGAGAATCAGTCTTCATGTCATAGCAGAGAATCAGGCTTTACGTCACCCACCACTGTAACAGTCCATTGTCATAAATTTAGGCCCCGGCACCCAGGCAGAGGAGAGAGGTCCCGTAACAGAGAATCTGGCTTCATGTCAGCAGAGAATCAGTCTTCATGTCATAGCAGAGAATCATGCTTCACGTCACCCACCACTGTAACAGTCCATTGTCATAAATTTAGGCCCCGCCACCCAGGCAGAGGAGAGAGGTCCCGTAACAGAGAATCTGGCTTCATGTCAGCAGAGAATCAGTCTTCATGTCATAGCAGAGAATCATGCTTCACGTCACCCAACACTGGAACAGTCCATTGTCAGATATTTAGGCCCAGGCACCCAGGCAGAGGAGAGAGGTCCCGTAACAGAGAATCTGGCTTCATGTCAGCAGAGAATCAGTCTTCATGTCATAGCAGAGAATCATGCTTCACGTCACCCACCACTGTAACAGTCCATTGTCATAAATTTAGGCCCCGGCACCCAGGCAGAGGAGAGAGGTCCCGTAACAGAGAATCTGGCTTCATGTCAGCAGAGAATCCGTCTTCATATCATAGTAGAGAATCATGCTTCACGTCACCCACCACTGTAACAGTCCATTGTCATAAATTTAGGCCCTGACACCCAGGCAGAGGAGAGAGGTCCCGTAACAGAGAATCTGGCTTCATGTCAGCAGAGAATCAGTCTTCATGTCATAGCAGAGAATCATGCTTCACGTCACCCAACACTGGAACAGTCCATTGTCAGATATTTAGGCCCAAGCACCCAGGCAGAGGAGAGAGGTCCCGTAACAGAGAATCTGGCTTCATGTCAGCAGAGAATCAGTCTTCATGTCATAGCAGAGAATCATGCTTCACGTCACCCAACACAGGAACAGTCCATTGTCAGATATTTAGGCCCAGGCACCCAGGCAGAGGAGAGAGGTCCCGTAACAGAGAATCTGGCTTCATGTCAGCAGAGAATCAGTCTTCATATCATAGCAGAGAATCAGGCTTCTCGTCACCCACCACTGTAACAGTCCATTGTCATAAATTCAGGCCCCGGCACCCAGGCAGAGGAGAGAGGTCCCGTAACAGAGAATCTGGCTTCATGTCAGCAGAGAATCAGTCTTCATGTAATAGCAGAGAATCATGCTTCACATCACCCAACACTGGAACAGTCCATTGTCAGATATTTAGGCCCAGGCACCCAGGCAGAGGAGAGAGGTCCCGTAACATAGAATCTGGCTTCATGTCAGCAGAGAATCAGTCTTCATATCATAGCAGAGAATCAGGCATCTCGTCACCCACCACTGTAACAGTCCATTGTCATAAATTTAGGCCCCGGCACCCAGGCAGAGGAGAGAGGTCCCGTAACAGAGAATCTGGCTTCATGTCAGCAGAGAATCAGTCTTCATATCATAGCAGAGAATCAGGCTTCACGTCACCCACCACTGTAACAGTCCATTGTCATAAATTTAGGCCCCGGCACCCAGGCAGAGGAGAGAGGTCCCGTAACAGAGAATCTGGCTTCATGTCAGCAGAGAATCAGTCTTCATGTCATAGCAGAGAATCATGCTTCACGTCACCCAACACTGGAACAGTCCATTGTCAGATATTTAGGCCCAGGCACCCAGGCAGAGGAGAGAGGTCCCGTAACAGAGAATCTGGCTTCATGTCAGCAGAGAATCAGTCTTCATGTCATAGCAGAGAATCATGCTTCACGTCACCCAACACAGGAACAGTCCATTGTCAGATATTTAGGCCCCGGCACCCAGGCAGAGGAGAGAGGTCCCGTAACAGAGAATCTGGCTTCATGTCAGCAGAGAATCAGTCTTCATGTAATAGCAGAGAATCATGCTTCACATCACCCAACACTGGAACAGTCCATTGTCAGATATTTAGGCCCAGGCACCCAGGCAGAGGAGAGAGGTCCCGTAACATAGAATCTGGCTTCATGTCAGCAGAGAATCAGTCTTCATATCATAGCAGAGAATCAGGCATCTCGTCACCCACCACTGTAACAGTCCATTGTCATAAATTTAGGCCCCGGCACCCAGGCAGAGGAGAGAGGTCCCGTAACAGAGAATCTGGCTTCATGTCAGCAGAGAATCAGTCTTCATATCATAGCAGAGAATCAGGCTTCACGTCACCCACCACTGTAACAGTCCATTGTCATAAATTTAGGCCCCGGCACCCAGGCAGAGGAGAGAGGTCCCTTAACAGAGAATCTTGCTTCATGTCAGCAGAGAATCAGTCTTCATGTCATAGCAGAGAATCATGCTTCACGTCACCCACCACTGTAACAGTCCAGTGTCAAAAATTTAGGCCCCGGCACCCAGGCAGAGGAGAGAGGTCCCGTAACAGAGAATCTGGCTTCATGTCAGCAGAGAATCAGTCTTCATGTCATAGCAGAGAATCATGCTTCACGTCACCCACCACTGTAACAGTCCATTGTCATAAATTTAGGCCCAGGCACCCAGGCAGAGGAGAGAGGTCCCGTAACAGAGAATCTGGCTTCATGTCAGCAGAGAATCAGTCTTCATGTAATAGCAGAGAATCATGCTTCACATCACCCAACACTGAAACAGTCCATTGTCAGATATTTAGGCCCAGGCACCCAGGCAGAGGAGAGAGGTCCCGTAACAGAGAATCTGGCTTCATGTCAGCAGAGAATCAGTCTTCATATCATAGCAGAGAATCATTCTTCACGTCACTCACCACTGTAACAGTCCATTGTCATAAATTTAGGCCCCGACACCCAGGCAGAGGAGAGAGGTCCCGTAACAGAGAATCTGGCTTCATCTCAGCAGAGAATCAGTCTTCATATTATAGCAGAGAATCAGGCTTCACGTCACCCACCACTGTAACAGTCCATTGTCATAAATTTAGGCCCCGGCACCCAGGCAGAGGAGAGAGGTCCCGTAACAGAGAATCTGGCTTCATGTCAGCAGAGAATCTGTCTTCATGTCATAGCAGAGAATCATGCTTCACGTCACCCACCACTGTAACAGTCCATTGTCATAAATTTAGGCCCCGACACCCAGGCAGAGGAGAGAGGCCCCGTAACAGAGAATCTGGCTTCATGTCAGCAGAGAATCAGTCTTCATGTCATAGCAGAGAATCATGCTTCACGTCACCCAACACTGGAACAGTCCATTGTCAGATATTTAGGCCCAGGCACCCAGGCAGAGGAGAGAGGTCCCGTAACAGAGAATCTGGCTTCATGTCAGCAGAGAATCAGTCTTCATGTCATAGCAGAGAATCATGCTTCACGTCACCCAACACTGGAACATTCCATTGTCATATATTTAGGCCCCGGCACCCAGACAGAGGAGAGGTTCATTCAACTTTGGGTTGCCCCGCAATATAATGGTAAAATGAAAATAAAAATAGGATTGAATGAGGAAGTGCCCTGGAGTACAATAATATATGGTTAAGGGGAGGTAGTTAATGTCTAATCTGCACAAGGGATGGACAGGTCCTGTGGGATCCATGCCTGGTTCATTTTTATGAACGTCAGCTTGTCCACATTGGCTGTAGACAGGCGGCTGCGTTTGTCTGTAATGACGCCCCCTGCCGTGCTGAATACACGTTCAGACAAAACGCTGGACGCCGGGCAGGCCAGCACCTCCAAGGCATAAAAGGCTAGCTCTGGCCACGTGGACAATTTAGAGACCCAGAAGTTGAATGGGGCCGAACCATCAGTCAGTACTTGGAGGGGTGTGCACACGTACTGTTCCACCATGTTAGTGAAATGTTGCCTCCTGCTAACACGTTGCGTATCAGGTGGTGGTGCAGTTAGCTGTGGCGTGTTGACAAAACTTTTCCACATCTCTGCCATGCTAGCCCTGCCCTCAGAGGAGCTGGCCGTGACACAGCTGCCTTGGCGACCTCTTGCTCCTCCTCTGCCTTGGCCTTGGGCTTCCACTTGTTCCACTGTGACATTTGGGAATGCTCTCAGTAGCGCGTCTACCAACGTGCGCTTGTACTTGCGCATCTTCCTATCACGCTCCAGTGCAGGAAGTAAGGTGGGCACATTGTCTTTGTACCATGGATCCAGCAGGGTAGCAACCCAGTAGTCCACACACATTAAACTGTGGGCAACTCTGCTGTCGTTGCGCAGGCACTGCAGCATGTAGTCGCTCATGTGTGCCAGGCTGCCCAGAGGTAAGGACAAGCTGTCCTCTGTGGAAGGCGTATCGTCATCGTGCTGCGTTTCCCCCCAGCCACGTACCAGCGATGGGCCCGAGCTGCGTTGGGTGCCACCCCGCTGTGACCATGCTTCATCCTCATCCTCCTCCACCTCCTCCTCATCCTCGTCCTCCTCGAGGAGAATTAGACTTGGAAATGCACAGTAGCGTGTGTGTGAAGTTATTGAGAATGACCCTATCTGCACCTTGAATCTTATACAGTGGCGGAAATAATTATTTGACCCCTCACTGATTTTGTAAGTTTGTCCAATGACAAAGAAATGAAAAGTCTCAGAACAGTATCATTTCAATGGTAGGTTTATTGTAACAGTGGCAGATAGCACATCAAAAGGAAAATCGAAAAAATAACTTTAAATAAAAGATAGCAACTGATTTGCATTTCATTGAGTGAAATAAGTATTTGAACCCTCTAACAAAAAAAGACTTAATACTTGGTGGAAAAACCCTTGTTTGCAAGCACAGAGGTCAAACGTTTCTTGTAATTGATGACCAAGTTTGCGCACATTTTAGGAGGAATGTTGGTCCACTCCTCTTTGCAGATCATCTCTAAATCCCTAAGGTTTCGAGGCTGTCTCTGTGCAACTCTGAGCTTGAGCTCCCTCCATAGGTTTTCGATTGGATTAAGGTCCGGAGACTGACTAGGCCACTCCATGACCTTAATGTGCTTCTTCTTGAGCCACTCCTTTGTTGCCTTTGCTGTATGTTTTGGGTCATTGTCGTGCTGGAACACCCATCCACGACCCATTTTCAGTTTCCTGGCAGAGGGAAGGAGGTTGTCGCTCAGGATTTCACGATACATGGCTCCGTCCATTTTCCCGTTTATGCGAATAAGTTGTCCTGTGCCCTTAGCAGAAAAACACCCCCAAAGCAAAATGTTTCCACCCCCATGCTTGACGGTGGGGACGGTGTTTTGGGGGTCATAGGCAGCATGTTTCTTCCTCCAAACACAGCGAGTTGAGTTAATGCCAAAGAGCTCTATTTTGGTCTCATCAGACCACAGCACCTTCTCCCAGTCACTCTCTGAATCATTCAGGTGTTCATTGGCAAACTTCAGACGGGCCTGCACATGTGCCTTCCTGAGCAGGGGGACCTTGCGAGCCCTGCAGGATTTTAATCCATTGCGGTGTAATGTGTTTCCAATGGTTTTCTTGGTGACTGTGGTCCCTGCTAATTTGAGGTCATTAACTAACTCCTCCCGTGTAGTTCTAGGATGCTTTTTCACCTTTCTCAGAACCATTGACACCCCACGAGGTGAGATCTTGCGTGGAGCCCCAGAGCGAGGTCGATTGATGGTCATTTTGTGCTCCTTCCATTTTCGAACAATCGCACCAACAGTTGTCACCTTCTCTCCCAGCTTCTTGCTAATGGTTTTGTAGCCCATTTCAGCCTTGTGCAGGTCTACAATTTTGTCTCTGACATCCTTGGACAGCTCTTTGGTCTTTCCCATGTTGGAGAGTTTGGAGTCTGCTTGATTGATTGATTCTGTGGACAGGTGTCTTTTATACAGGTGACTAGTTAAGACAGGTGTCCTTAATGAGGGTGACTAATTGAGTAGAAGTGTCTAACCACTCTGTGGGAGCCAGAACTCTTAATGGTTGGTAGGGGTTCAAATACTTATTTCACTCAATGAAATGCAAATCAGTTGCTATCTTTTATTTAAAGTTATTTTTTCGATTTTCCTTTTGATGTGCTATCTGCCACTGTTACAATAAACCTACCATTGAAATGATACTGTTCTGAGACTTTTCATTTCTTTGTCATTGGACAAACTTACAAAATCAGTGAGGGGTCAAATAATTATTTCCGCCACTGTATACCCTTTTAATGAATAGATTTAAAGTAACCCTGATACAGCAGAAACCACTAATTTAGGAAATTGCTAAGTTGGGAATTGTATTTCAACCCTGAACAAAAATATATCCTTTGCCAGACAGCAGACAGTATTACAATTGGCTGGCCACAGCTGAAACACCAGATTTAGGGTACTTCTATTTTGGCAATTGTATTTCACCCCTCAATAAAATAGCAAGCACAGCCAAGCCCCACACTATTGATGTTTAAATGCACTTGTTGACAGCTTGAACCTGATGTAGGATTTAGCCAAAAAATAACCACACTATTGATGGTTAAATGCACTTGGTGACAGCTTGACCCTGATGTAGGATATAGCCAAAAAATAACCACACTATTGAGGGTTAAATGCACTTGGTGACAGCTTGACCCTGATGTAGGATATAGCCAAAAAATAACCACACTATTAATGGTTAAAAGCACTTGGTGACAGCTTGACCCATATGTAGGATATAGCCAAAAAATAACCACACTATTGATGGTTAACTGCACTTGGTGACAGCTTGTCCCATATGTAGGATATAGCCAAAAAATAACCACACTATTGAGGGTTAAATGCACTTGGTGACAGGTTGCTCCTGATGTAGGATATAGCCAAAAAATAACCACACTATTGATGGTTAAAAGCACTTGGTGACAGCTTGCCCCATATGTAGGATATAGCCAAAAAATAACCACACTATTGATGGTTAAATGCACTTGGTGACAGCTTGCCCCATATGTAGGATATAGCCAAAAAATAACCACACTATTGATGGTTAAATGAATTGGTGACAGCTTGACCTTGATGTAGGATATAGCCAAAAATAACCACACTATTGATGGTTAAATGCACTTGGTGACAGCTTGCCCCATATGTAGGATATAGCCAAAAATAACCACACTATTGATGGTTAAATGCACTTGGTGACAGCTTGACCCATATGTAGGATATAGCAAAAAAACAACCACACTATTGAGGGTTAAATGCACTTGGTGACAGCTTGCCCCATATGTAGTATATAGCCAAAAATAACCACACTATTGATGGTTAAATGCACTTGGTGACAGCTTGACCCTGATGTAGGATATAGCCAAAAATAACCACACTATTGATGGTTAAATGTACTTGGTGGCAGCTTGTGCTGGCGCACCACAAGACACAAAATGGGCGCCGATCACCCCAGAAAAAAGTGAATGAAAAACGCTCTGGGCAGCCTGAAAACAGTGAGCAGTTGAATAGCAGCAGTTCAATGATCCACAGCTGTAGATCGATCACTGAATTAAGTCTTTTGGAGGAGTTAATCACTGCCTAATCTCGCCCTAATGTCGCAACTGCAACCTCTCCCTACACTGATCAGAGCAGCGTGACGGGCGGCGCTACGTGACTCCAGCTTAAATAGAGGCTGGGTCACATGCTGCACTGGCCAATCACAGCCATGCCAATAGTAGGCATGGCTGTGACGGCCTCTTGGGGCAAGTAGTATGACGCTTGTTGATTGGCTGCTTTGCAGCCTTTCAAAAAGCACCAAGAAAGCGACGAACACCGAACCCGAGCCGGACTTTTACTAAAATGTTCGGGTTCGGGTCTTTGTCACGGACACCCCAAAATTCGGTACGAACCCGAACTATACAGTTCGGGTTCGCTCATCCCTACCCAGCAGTCTTCCAGCATTTTATCAATGACATTTTTCATCATTTGGTGGGGAGGTTTATCGTTAATTACTTCGATGACATACTGATTTACTCACCCGATATGGAGACTCATCAGGATCATTTAAGGCAAGTATTATTGATCCTTCAGGAGAATACATTTATGAAAAAAATTGTGCTTGCTGTTCAGGAACTGCAGTTTCTGGATTACTTACTTTCTGCCTCAGGTTTTTACATGTATCCCGAAAAGGTCAGTGATGTACTAGAATGGGACCTGCCGGAAAATAAGAAAGCTCTGATGCAGTTCTTAGGATTTACTAATTATTACAGGAAGTTCATCTTGAATTATTCCACAATTTTCTTTTTTAAACTTTCAAGTTTTATTGATTTTCCAATATAAGAATATCAGAAAGTAAATGTCACTTGTATAAGCCAATATCAATGTAAAAACATGTAAAGTACATCCATGACATATATGTATTGTATTTTTACATGGCCAATACAAAAAACATACTAATACATTTCAATCCAGAACTTGTGATCCTTCTATAAGATATAAATTATTCCAATATAGTCATATAGTCGGAATATAGTTCTAAAATGTCTCATTATACTGTATAGTTGTTCATTATACAGTTTTTCATCCACCGCTCTCTCCCACTATGGATACTATGCCATCAGTCACTATAGAGCCAAAGAGGAAATTTTAGCTGCAAACGGTGAGGAGTTCCACAGCTCCCATCTTTTGTGAGTTTTTAAGCGGTCAGAGTAAGAGTTTGCATATATATATTCATGCTGCATATATTGATTTACTAGAGAGATCACCTCAGCTACCTTAGGTGTAATAGGCAACTTCCAAGAGGTCGCAATAAGCTTCCTTGCAGCTGATAAGATGCCCATTATAACCGGCCTATGGAAGTAAGGCAGGTCCCCTATTCCCATGGATAATACAGCTAATGGAGGGTTAAGGGGAATCAGGAAATTTGCTACTGTTGAAATAAGGTTGAAAACCTTCTTCCAAAATGGGCAGGGCATGACCACCACATATGGGATAAACTCCCCTTTTCCCCACAGTTCCTCCAACAGTTTGAACTATAGTTAGGATCCATGTGGGCTATACGGGCTGGAGTCAAGTACCATCTAAGCTGTATTTTCCTATTTTGTTCTATGTGGTTAATGCACTTGGCGTTAACTATCGTCCAATGGAAAGCATCTTTCCACTCCTCAACCATCCAAGAGCTCCCCAACTCTTCTTTCCACTTCTCCATAAAGCTTAGCTTTGTTTCTAAAGTAGGACCAATTGCATGATACGCAGTTGCAAGTCCTTTCCCTTGACCTTTCTTACTGATAAAATACCTACTAAAAGGAGTAGTTCTAGACAATTGACTAATGGGAGGTCTCGCCTTGTGTAGCATATGTCTAACTTGGAGGTATTGATAAAAACAAGTGTTAGGGATACCGTAAGTATGATGTAAGGTCTCAATTGGTTTTATGTTAGAACCCTCGTACAACTGTTCCAGACATAGAATACCCGCTTTCTCCCATTTATCCAACGAGAGATCAGGAACTCCATACATGAGTACAACCAGTGGGATCTCAGATCTCGTAGGGGAGAAAAGCTTCCCTTTCTCTATACAGTGGCACCAGGTCCAAGCTGCCGCCCGCATAGTCAAGAGGGAGGGTGAAAGTTTAGGCACCTCTAAGGAATGGGCAGCAAGAAAGCCTGGGAGAGATCCCATTTTAGCATAAGTGGATTCTAATTTGTGCCATCTCTGTTGCGAGGAAGGCGCCCACCACTCTTTCGTTTGTTCAATAAGGTTCGCTTTATAATAACGAGCAAGGTCTGGAACCCCCAATCCCCCTTCCTCAGCTTTGGGTATAAAGCACGTTGGTCCACTCTAGGTGGTTTGTTACCCCATATAAATCTTAGAAGGTCCGATTGTAAAGACCCTATTATTTTATGCGGTATTATAAGAGGATTACATCTAAGTTTATAAAGAATTTTAGGCAATATCATCATTTTGACCACATTAATTCTGGCCACACATGACATAAAAAGCTTAGAGTATTCGTCATAGTCCGCCAATAGTTCTGTTCTCAGGGAATTGAAGTTACTTCTCACTAAATTTAGTATTTGAGATGTTAGTGAAATGCCCAAGTATGTTATGCCATCCTCTGCCCATTGAAATGGAGCTTTCTCTAGGAGCTGCCTTTTGAGAGGGTCTTGAATCGCAAATGGAAGAACATGCAATTTTGTGACATTAAGTTTATATAAAGAGGCTTGTGCATACTCCTTTAAAACTGGCATGGCATTTGGAAGAGATCTTTCTGGGCAAGTGAGTGATAGCAGAACATCATCTGCATATAGCCCAATTTTGTGTGATGTGTTCCCCACTTGTATACCTAAAATACTTGGGTCTGTGTGGATTCTTTCTGCCAGGGGTTCCATCACTAGCACAATCACCAATGGTGATAAAGGGCAACCTTGTCTGGTACCGTTCGTTATATCAAAACTTTTGGAATAAAAGCTGGATGCTAATACACGAGCTGATGGAAGGGAGTATAGGTTTAAAATAGCTGACAGAATAGGTCCTTGGAACCCAAAATGAGTCAGCACCTCTGTCAGAAACCCCCAGTGCACCCTATCAAAGGCTTTTTCTGCATCAAGAGAAACAAAGATCGTGGGTGCACTAGAGGTATCCGCCAGCTGAAGTAGGTCAATCATTCTACGGGTTCCATCTCTGTATTGACGGCCTGGGATGAAACCAACCTGATCTGTGGACACCAATTTAGGAGGGGTTGTATTCTCAGGGCTAGCAACTTGGAGAATAACTTCAGGTCATTATTTAATAAAGAAATGGGGCGGAAATTTGCTGGAATATCATGAGGTTTCCCTGGTTTGGGGATTGTCGTGATAGTGGCACATAGCATTTCTTTAGGTATACTACCCGGGAGTAGAAATGCATTAAAGAGCCGCGTGAGGTATGGTAGTAAGTTTACTTTAAAGGTTTTATAATATCTCCCGAGAAGCCATCTGGGCCTGGGGCTTTATGTAGTTTCAGTGATTTTATAGCGGTATCTACTTCCAGTTCCGAGAAGGGGATATTAAGCGATCTCAAATCTTGAGGGGTGATACTCGGAAGAGATACTGATTTAAAAAAGTTCAGTATGGTATGTGAGGTGGGCTGTGGGGTGTCATTATCATCTTTTAAATTGTAGAGGGAACTATAGTAATCCGCAAAGGCATCCGCAATATCAACCGGATGTGTAGTCATCTCTCCATTATTTTGCTTCATTGATTCTATGCGGGAGGCTACCTCCCTTTTTTTCAATCTACGAGCCAGCATAGCACCGGCTCTATCTCCTAGATGATACAGCTTTGCTTTTGAGCGGGTTAGGGCCTTTTCATATTTGCAGAGCAGGAAAGAGCGAAGTTGGAAGCGCAAATCTGTAAGTTGAGCTGATAATGTATCAGTAGGGGCTGCCTTAAATTGTGCCTCCACCTCTGCTATTCGAGCTAAGATTTCTTGCATTTGTTTATCTCTTTGTTTCTTAATCCTAGACGCAGTTTGAATGAAAAGTCCTCTCATAAAGCTTTTATGGGCGCACCACAATGTGGAGATACTGACATCTGAAGTGTCATTGAGATCGAAGTATTCATCTAAAGCTTTAGAGAATAATTGGTATCGGTTTTCATCTCTCAGCAAATATGAGTTAAGGCGCCAAAGTGCCGGGTTAGGATTAGGGTAATTATCTAATAGATGTAGATAGATTGGAGAGTGATCAGACCATGTAATATTGCCTATTGCGGTGTGAGTGGTTCTATGGAGGAGGTCTTTGGAGATAAGGAAGTAATCTATTCTAGACAGGGAGATATGAATCTGGGACACAAAGGTGTAATCCCTTTCTGCCGCATGCTGGTATCTCCATACATCATGTAGGGGAGTAGTTTTGAGCAGCTTACCCAGTGCAGATCGATGACCCACCGTTTTCTTGGAGCAGTCCAGAGAGGTGTCAATGGGTAAATTAAAATCTCTGCCTAAAATGATGGAACCCCTAGCAGAAGTTTCTTGAAGAACCGTGTAAGGAAAGAAAGTTGGTGAGAGTTAGGCACATAAACATTAGCTATAGTATACTCAGCATGATTTAAGGAGCAAAGGAGAATAATATATCGTCCCGCTTGATCAATAATAGTTTGATGTACTTTAAATTGGACCGAACGCCTAATCCCTATAAGAACCCCAGCTTTTTTAACCTCTAAAGATGCAAAGTATAGATGTGGGTAATGACTATTAGAACATCTACCAGTATCTTTGGTCAGTAAGTGAGTTTCTTGAGCTAGCAGTATATCACATTTGCGCTTATTGGCATCATTCCATAGCGCAGAGCGCTTGTAGGGGGAGTTTAAACCCCTCACATTTATATACATTAGGTGTAATACCATTGTGAGTCTGTGGGAGTAAACAGATACTTAGCGTTATTCAGGAGAGAACGGTGGATCACAGGTGGCACGTTAGACACAATATATTCAGGATCACATTGACGCTGGAAAAAATAGCAGTAGTTAACAAGATCACAAAATGAAACTAGGCAAACATGCCTATATTGGTATAATAACCAATGATGAGAGCCCATGAGTTTTCAGGAGCGCAAAGGTTTCCAAATTAGATAGTAGGACCCTGAAAGGATCACCTTAACTTATAAAAGCAATAAGATACTTAAGGCTAAAATAAATGGATAGAAACTGGGCATAGTAAACATGTCTATGAGGGTGTTACCCTCCCTATCTCACTCTATAGACAGAAAAGAAAAGATGTTAATTAATCTATAGAGGGATTAGTGATAGAGTAAGTACAGAGTAGAAGGACAGCGATTTCTCAGCATAGAATATATGAACCGTCCCACAGCACAAAACAGATTTTATATTGATACAGCATTCAAGTTATCTCCTCATCGGTGTGTTTGGGGGACAGCTGATCATTCTTTCTTTTATTGCTTTTGCCGTGTCTGCCAGCTTGTGCAGTGGACCATGGGATCGGGGCTGGCAGTACTGGAAAAGCCTGCAGATTTTGGACATTGCACCAATCTTCAATGGAGATCATGGGGTCTCCCAGCGCCGATAAGAGTTCCGTAAGGTCCTCATGTCGCCGAATGATAATTTTTTTCCCCGCCACCGTAGTGGTGAGTCCAAACGGGAACATCCAGCGGTACATTATCTTCCTACCCCGCAGCAGATCTGTAAGAGGCTTCAGTTGCTTCCTTTTGTGCAGAGTCATAGGAGCTAGGTCCTGGAATAGCATAAGCTGGTGATCCTCGAAGGACCAAGTGGAATTTACTCTGGCTTTCCCCAGCATATCTTCTTTAACTCTGAAGTCCAGAAATTTGCAGATAACATCCCTGGGGGGATCATTAGGGTTAGGTCTCGGTCTTAGCGCTCTATGTGCTCTCTCAATATCGATGGAAAGAGGATAGTGATCTCCCAATAACACAATGGCAATCTGTTTTACTGTAGAGAGCAGAGATTCTGCAGCATACGTTTCTGGAAGACCACCAGCTAGGTTCAAATGGTCCTGACATGTTTGAAAAAGTGACAACTTCTCTGGTCGCGATACCTCTCTAGGGTGGGGTCGGTCCGAGTCTGGTGTCGGAAGGTGGCCGGGGAGCCCCATGTGAGGGGGTGGTCAGGTCGAGGGGATGTGGTCTCGTTTGGTCAGGGTTTGGGGGGTTTGGGTTGTGGTCTCACCTGGGTCCCGACGGGAGTGCCGTGGTTGTTCCGGTGGCTCTGTTGCCGGGTGGTCACCGGGGCTGCCGCGTCCGTGGCGTAGGCCGAGACCAAGCGTCCCAGGTCGTTCCCAAGGAGGATTTCAGCCGGTAGTTGGTCTAGTAAACCCACCCTCACAGATCCCTCCCCAGACCCCCAATCAAGGTGGACTCGGGCAGTAGCGAGTCGAAGCACTTTTCCTCTGGCCACGCGGACAGCGACGGTGTGGTCTAGCCGGTTCTTTTTGGATATCAGGTGGGGGCGCACGAGCGTGATGGTGGCGCCAGAGTCTCGGAGGCCCTCGGCGGCCCGCCCGTTGATCCACACCGCCTGTCGGTGGTGTTGGCGGTTGTCAGCCGAGGCAGCTTGTATGGGGTCGGCCTCGTGCAGCATCCCCCATTCTTCCTGGGGGTCCCAATACGGGGATTCGGTTTGGTAACAGTGGGCCGCAGGTGGTGCTCGGGGGGGTCCCCGCGGAAGGGGAGGTTGGTTGGGACAGGTCTGACGGTAGTGCCCCGCCTGGCCGCACCCGTAACATCAGATGGTAACCGTGGAGTGCGAGCGGTTTGTCTGGGGGCGGTTCGCCAGTCTGGGTGCCGGCCAGCGAGTTGGTGACTCCGGGGAAGGGGTGGATAGTGTGGGTCGAAGGGGTGGGGGTCGCTCTGTCCCGTTGGGTTTCCGTGTGTCCGTATACTCATCTGCCCAGGTAGCCGCTTGCTGCACCGTCTGGGGCTTCTTGTCCCTCACCCACTCCCGTACTGCCGGGGCGGTGTGGTCAAAGAATTGTTCGAGGAGGAACAGCTGGGTGATGTCTTCCACGGTTCGAGCTTTGCTCCCTGCGAACCAGGTCTTCAGGTCTCTTTGCAGCCGGTGTGCCCACTCCACATGGGTAGTGCCGTTGGGACGGCGTGAGTTCCGGAACTTCATCCGGCTGGCCTCGGGAGTGATGGCAAAGCGGGCCAGTAAGGTTTGCTTTACCTGCTCGTAGTCCCGGGCTTCCTCGTCTGGGACGGTTCGATAGGCCTCCGCAACTCGTCCGGTCAACTTACAGGCGAGAATCCCGACCCAAGCGGAACGTTGAACCTCGTGTATTTGGCACGACCGCTCAAAGTCTTGGAGGAATCTCTCGATCTCTTCCTCCGCCTCGTTAAAAGTCTTGAAGAGCTGGAAGGGTACTTTCCGGGCCGCTGGTCTCTCGGGGTTGGGGCTCTCCACTCTCTGGTACTGGATTTCTGCCAGCCGTAGCTCATGCTGGCGCACCCTCTCCCGCTCTTCCTCTTGAGCGATTTCTTGGACAATCTTGTGGAAGGTGGCTTCCTTCGGGGCTTCTCCGTAAGCCACTGCCCGCTGCTGTACCTTTTTCTGGAAGGAATTTTCAGAAATGGGTGCCTGGGAGGGGGTCGGTGGTGGGGGTACGGGCGCGGCCCTCTCCTGCTGATCCATGTCTATTAGCTCTTCGACCAGAGCATCCTTGGTTTTCGAGCCCGCAGTCCCTCCACGGTTCTCCAGCAGATCTCGCAGAGTGTCTCGTTTACAGCTGGCGTAGGCTGCCATGCTGAGATGAGGGTCTCTTCTGGGGGTGCAGAGAGCAATCCCACCGCTGCCACCAGTGTGACGGAATGGGATGTCCGCCTGCGGTCCTGCTCCTATCTGACCCCCTGGTTGGTGATGTCTCGGACGTCTGCGGAGGGGATGGGGCACCCACGGTGGATCAGCCCGACTGCCGAGTGGCCCGGCCTTCTTGGTACAATGTGTGGCGCCCTGGAATCACTCACCAGACGTTGCTGTATGACTTGAAACAGGGACTGACTGATTTATTTAGGGTCTTGGATACAAGAATTTATACACACACTGCAAGTCTTATGTAACCCTAGACATGTCCAGGCTTGAATCAGACCATCGGATTTGCATACAGATGGCCTTCTTACAACCTCAGATTACACACCCCTGGAGAGGTGAGGTACACAGTAATTAGCATACAATTGCATTTCAACCAGGCCATTCCAATCCTTACAACAAAGGGAAAAGATAATACATTTAAAAGCACAACACCAGTAACCAAATCTAGCACGAAATAAGATGTCCATACACTTAAACGCAAAGGAAAATGGTCTTTCAAATTGTCTGAGTTATTAGTCACGTGGCCCGCTAGACTGCGCGCTCAGGGCCGTTTCGTGACATTGTCCTCACTTCAGATGATTAAGGCACGCGATCAGAGTGCCGGGTGAAGCGGGACTCGCTCAACAGATTCCTCAGGCTCCTCACCCGCAGCGGTCCACAACCGAGTAGGCTCCGGTCACTGTGTCTTTCTGTGAATAGCAGATGGAAGGCTCGGAAGATCGGTGTCCCGATGCATGAAGCGGATCTGGAGGTTGTCTGTTCGGCTAGGCCGCAATCAGATCTCCGGTTTGCCGGCACCCAGGGAGCTCCAAAAGGGTTCAAAATGATGCTGGTAAGTCACAGCCTCCAAACATGAGAGACTTGGGGCTCTATAAGGCAGATTTTCGGAAGGATGGCGTTAGATTGAAAGCAAGCGGCCAGAGCTCTCTCACCACACGTCCTTTCTTGTCCGCAGCAATCCACGCCCCCCGAATTATTCCACTATTGTCAAACATTTGACCAATATGACTAGGAAGGGCGCTGACTTCTCTGTCTGGTCGTAAGAGGCATTACAGGCTTTTTTTGCAATTAAGGAATGTTTTGCTTCCACTTCCATTCTGATGAAACCCGATGTCTCTCAACCCTTCATTGTGGAGGTTGTCGTGTCAGAAGTGGGAGTCGGAGCAGTTTTGTCACAGGGTCCCTCTCCTAGCAAATGGCGTCCATGTGCTTTTTTCTCTAACAAACTATTTGCTGCCGAAAGAAATTATGATGTTGGGAATAGAGAGTTGTTGGCCATCAAATTGTCCTTTGAGGGGGGGGCGTGGCTAGCTGCTTTCCAGGAAAGTTGTCTTTCTCAGCAGCTTTGTCTGGATAGACCTAATCTAACATAATCCGCCCTTATATAAAGTTTTGCAATCTCATCTTTGAGCCCAGGCGACGCCGATTAACATCTGCCCCATTTTAAGATCTCTATGGGGCCAAAAGATCGCTCCGTCCCGGAGTTTTGAGCGAGGCCTAGCGGTGGATGAATCCCCGGCTTGGATTTGAAGAAGAGCGGGAGTTTTCCTTCAGCCTCAGCCGGCAAGAATATCACCGCTGCTAGCACGGAGCAAGCTCTTAGACGCCGCTGTACAATACCTGCCTATTTATCGAGATCTCCAGTGGCCGAAGGTACACGCAGTCCTGGAGCTTCGAGTGGGACATGGCGATGTGAGAAGAAGAGGCCCGGATTGGAACGGAGCGGTGCTGCCTACAGAGCTTCTCGGCTGCTCCTGCCGAAAGAGACATCAAGCAAGTTAGGTACAAGGTAAAGCTACACACAAATTGTGTCTACCTTACCCGACTTCATACCGTGATTTAGCGCCATAATAAGACTGCCTTACTGAGCGAGCGCCATCTTGTTACAAGGCAAAGTGCCTGCAGGCGCTATTGCCAGTGATAGCTATATCGCTCAGTTCAGCTCAAATATTGTGCCGATTGGCCAGGGTGAGATGTCTATTATAAGAGACTGAGGGTCACAAAAGCTGTTGGTCAAATAGATGACTGATCACCTGCAGCTGTATAGTACCTTGTCCAAAGTGGTTCTCCCACAGCCCATAGTCCTTTGCTAAGTGTTGGACTGGTGTGCTTTTACATATCTTCTATCCCACAAGCATTTTGGGATCATAACCGGAGGAATACCAGCTGTCTACAGATTGCCTTCACTGAAGTCACATTTTTTTTTTTAAAGAGACAGTACTCAATTTTGGCGCTCAGTGTAAAATGGCAGATGATGTATAGCTACACTTACATGAGGTTCTAGAGGAGGAAAAACAAGCAAAAGTGTTATATAAACCTAGAAATGTGTTAAGTCACTTAATCAATTGATAAAGAAGTGAGTAAGCTGCTTCAAAGGCCAGAACAAAAGCACCTATGGTGAAGGTTGGAAGATTTAGGGGGGCTGACCAAGACTCTCACAAACAGTTAATGGGACCTTCCCTTGCACAATCTGACCTTGATAGGTTTATGATGAAGAAAAATATGAACACCCAAGGGGCTTCTCAGACCACCCCCAAACATAACTCGCAAAGACAATCACTATCACAACAAGATAGGGATAGTGAGGAGGAAGAACAAATAGATGTGGCCTCTGACCTCCCGATCTCCAGGTCCTTCATTTCACAAGCTTTATCCAGGGCATTTAATCCTGTGTTAGAGGAACTTTCTGAAATAAAAAGAGAAGTGAGGCAAATAGGACAGAGGGTTGAGACCTTGGAGTCTAATCAGTCTGCTGTAGCTGAATACACAAGCAAGAACTCCACAGCTCTTTCCGTCTACCAACAGCACATCAACTATCTCTATGACTATATGGAAGATCAGGATAACAGAGGGAGGAGGAACAATATCCGCATTAGAGGTGTCCCAGAGTCTGTCGCTATAGAATCAATCCCCTCTGCAACAAAAGAAATATGTTTATCATTATTAGGAGATGAATACACTGACCCTATTAAAATAGAAAGAGCGCATCATGCATTACGTCCTAAACCTAAACCAGGTGATCCCCCAAGGAACATTATTTGTAAGCTCTTAAATTTCGCACAGAAAGTCCTAATAATGAAGAGAGCTCGAGAAAGTGGGAGTATTGAGTATTTGAGTATGAAGGCTCTCAAATCCTCCTGTTTCAAGACCTGGCCCCTGCTTCTCTCAACAGCAGACGCGCCCTAAAACCTCTCACAGACCACTTTAGACAAAAATGCATTGCTTTTAGGTGGTTGTTTCCATTTGGGATGTTGATCACCTGTAAGGAGAAGAAGTATGTCTTGAGATCTCCAAAAGATCTCCCAGATATCCTCGCTGCCTTAGATATACGGGATGTGGAAACATAGAAACATAGAATGTGTCGGCAGATAAGAACCATTTGGCCCATCTAGTCTGCCCAATATACTAAATACTATGGCTAGCCCCTGGCCCTATCTTATATGAAGGATGGCCTTATGCCTATCCCACGCATGCTTAACCCCTTAAGGACCGGGCTCATTTTCACCTTAAGGACCAGGCCATTTTTTGCAAATCTGACCAGTGTCACTTTAAGTGCTGATAACTTTAAAACACTTTGACTTATCCAGGCCATTCTGAGATTGTTTTTTTCGTCACATATTGTACTTCATGACACTGGTAAAATAAAGTCAAAAAAATTAATTTTTTTGCATAATAAAATACCTAATTTACCAAAAATTTGGAAAAATTAGCAAATTTCAAAGTTTCAGTTTCTCTACTTCTGTAATACATAGTAATACCCCCAAAAATTGTGATGACTTAACATTCCCCATATGTCTACTTCATGTTTGAATTATTTTGGGAATGATATTTTATTTTTTGGGGATGTTACAAGGCTTAGAAGTTTAGAAGCAAATCTTGAAATTTTTCAGAAATTTACAAAAACCCAATTTTTAGGGACCACTACAGCTCTGAAGTCACTTTGCGAGGCTTACATAATAGAAACCGCCCAAAAATGACCCCATTCTATAAACTACACCCCTCAAGGTATTCAAAACTGATTTTACAAACTCCGTTAACCCTTTAGGTGTTGCACAAGAGTTATTGGCAAATGGGGATGAAATTTGAGAATTTCATTTTTTTGCCTAATTTTCCATTTTAACCCATTTTTTCACTAACAAAGCAAGGGTTAACAGCCAAACAAGACTGTATCTTTATTGCCCTGACTCTGCTGTTTACAGAAACACCCCAATATGTGTCCGTAAACTACTGTACGGCCAGACAGCGGGGCGTAGAGTGAAAGGTGCGCCGTATGGTTTTTGGAAGCCAGATTTTGCTGGACAGTTTTTTTGACACCATGTCCCATTTGAAGCCCCCTGATGCACCCCTAGAGTAGAAACTCCATAAAGTGACCCCATATAAGAAACTACACCCCTCAAGGTATTCAAAACTGATTTTACAAACTTTGTCAACCCTTTAGGTGTTGAACAAGATTTAATGGAAAATAGAGATACAATTTCAAAATTTCACTTTTTTGGCAGATTTTCCATTTTAATATTTTTTTTCCAGTTACAAAGCAAGGGTTAACAGCCAAACAAAACTCATTATTTATGGCCCTGATTCTGTAGTTTACAGAAACACCCCATATGTGGTCGTAAACTGCTGTACGGGCACACGGCAGGGCGCAGAAGGAAAGGAATGCCATACGGTTTTTGGAAGGCAGATTTTGCTGGACAGTTTTTTTGACACCATGTCCCATTTGAAGCCCCCCTGATGCACCCCTAGAGTAGAAACTCCAAAAAAGTGACCCCATTTTAGAAACTACGGGATAGGGTGGCAGCTTTGTTGGTACTAGTTTAGGGTACATATGATTTTTGGTTGCTCTATATTACACTTTTTGTGCGGCAAGGTAACAAGAAATAGCTTTTTTGGCACGTTTTTTTTTTGTTATTTACAACATTCATCTGACAGGTTAGATCATGTGGTAATTTTATAGAGCAGGTTGTCACGGACGCGGCGATACCTAATATGTATACAATTTTTTTTATTTATGTAAGTTTTATACAATAACTTCATTTTTAAAACCAAAAAATTGTTTAGTGTCTCCATAGTCTAAGAGCCATAGTTTTTACAGTTTTTGGGCGATTATCTTGAGTAGGGTCTAATTTTTTGCGGGATGAGATGACGGTTTGATTGCCACTATTTTGGGGTGCATATGACTTTTTGATCGCTTGCTATTACACTTTTTGTGACGTAAGATGGCAAAAAATTGCTTTTTTTACACTTTTTTTTTCATTTTTTTTACGGTGGTCACCTGAGGGGTTAGGTCATGTGATAATTTTATAGAGCCGGTCGATACGGACGCGGCGATACCCAATATGTATACTTTATTTTTATTTATAAAAGTTTTACACAATTATTTTATTTTTGAAACAAAAAAAATCATGTTTTAGTGTTTCCATAGTCTAAGAGGCATAGTTTTTTCAGTTTTCGGGCGATTATCTTGAGTAGGGTCTCATTTTTTGCGGGATGAGATGATGGTTTTATTGGTACTATTTTGGCGTACATGCGACTTTTTTTATCACTTTTATTACCTTTTTTGGGAAGTAAGGTGGGCAAAATTTCAATTTTCTCATAGTTTTTATTTTTTTATTTTTATGGCGTTCACCGTGCGGGGCAAGTAACATGACCGTTTTATAGATCAGGTCGTTACGGACGCGGCGATACCTAATATGTGTAGTGTATTTTTTTATTTTTATTTTTATTCAGTGATAAATGTTTTTTTATTTTATCTTAACTTTTTTCACTTTTTAAAAAAAAAATTGACCCAGACCCACTTGGTTCTTGAAGATCCAGTGGGTCTGATGTCTGTAAAATACAGTACAGAACCTATATAGGTTTCTGTACTGTATTTTACTTTCACTGAACAGATCTATGATTTCAGCATAGATCTGTTCAGCACCATGGACAGCAGGACGCCTGAGCAGGCGTCCTGTTGCCATGGGAACCTTCCCCGTCTGCCACAACTTCGCAGACGGGGAAGGGTGAGGACGGGGCTTCGGGGGGCTCTCTGGGGGCTCTCTCCCTCTCCCATCGGGGGGCTGCAAAGGCACAGCAGCCCCCCGATCGGAGAGGGAGGGAGCTCCTTGCGCTGTTAACCTTTTCCATACAGCGGTCCGTACGGACCGCTGTATGGAAAGGGTTAAACGGCTGACATCGCATCAACGATGTCAGCCGTTTATACCAGGGTGCCAGCAATGTGCTGGCACCCTGGTATAACCCACTAGACGCCAACGATTATGCAATGGGAGGCGGGCGGGGGATCGCGATCCCGCCTGCCGCACCACCCGCCTCCCGCAACGCCGCCACTGCCTGCGACACCCCCCCTGCACCACCCGCCGCCATCAAATCGTGCAGGGGTGCAGGGGGGGTGCGCAATATTGATTTTAGGCACTCTGAAGTTTCTGATCCCCGCGGTCAGGGACCGCGGGGATCAGAAACTGCAAAAAGCTCAGCAAACCGCAGGTCTGAATTGACCTGCGGTTTGCTGCGATCGCCGACACGGGGGGGTCAAATGACCCCCCCCTGCGTTGTTACGGGATGCCAGCTGAATGATTTCAGCCGGCGTCCCGTTCCGATTAACCCCCGTGGCGCCGGAATCCCGATTTTAAGTCAGGACGTACCGGTACGTCCTCGGTCCTTAAGGACTCGGGAAATAGGGCGTACCGGTACGTCCTCGGTCCTTAAGGGGTTAAACTCCTCCACTGTATTTGCAGCTACCACTTCTGCAGGAAGGCTGTTCCATGCATCCACTACTTTCTCAGTGAAGTAATACTTCCTGATATTACTTTTAAACCTTTGCCCCTCTAATTTAAAACTATGTCCTCTTGTAGCAGTTTTTCTTCTTTTAAATATTCTCTCCTCTTTTACCTTGTTGATTCCCTCTATGTATTTAAAAGTTTCTATCATATGCCCTCTGTCTAGTCTTTCTTCCAAGCTATACATGTTAAGGTCCTTTAATCTTTCCTGGTAAGTTTTATCCTGCAATCCATGTACCAGTTTAGTAGCTCTTCTCTGAACTCTCTCCAAAGTATCAATATCCTTCTGGAGATATGGTCTCCAGTACTGAGCACAATACTATAGAAACATATGGACATGTGGACATTCCTGACTGGTCGGCCACCAATGACATTCTTATCTCACAAGACATCATACCCCCCACCGCTTGGGAAACCATCGGGGGAGGTAAGCCGCAGAGGTCTAAGAAAAAGCAAGGGAAACTCACTCCAAGACGCATTATAGCAGGAGAAGATTGACCACATTTTTGCTCTTTTGCCTGTTGTTAGACTTGTCAACATGTTAGTATGATGAGTCTGGGAGTGGGGCTGCTGGTTATGGGTCCCTCTAGTTACCCATTATGCCTTATTATTTGCTTGGAGTAGTTCTCGACCCTTAGGTGATCTGGTCGGTGGGACTATGTGATCAGCAGCCTACACCCGGGTTGCTCTCTATGTTCTGTTATAAATACTCTCTTGCTTTTGCAATAGCAAGGGTCTGTGAATGTAGTCACTAGTATCTATTGCTACTTGTATTACTTACTTCTTTAATCTACTAATCCATAGCTAAGATTCAAGGTTTCTACACATATGCCAGCCCAGAACAATTTCTAGGGCTTGGCACTTATGCCTCCTCTAACCTCAGCTAGAGGATCTGACCAAATAAGGTCACTTGTTGGGGTAATAATATCCCTGGTCTCGAACTTCTTCAGAGGAATGTTACTGTTTTATCCTTTTTTGCTGTTAACGTTATTTCTCTTACCTTTCAGCCCATCCCCACCCATTCTCATCCGCAATCTCCACAAACCAGTGATACCTTCGGTGTATTCTATGTCCAGTAACCTTTACAGTAATTTCATGTGTGCTCGGTTTTGTAAGTACAGTGGCTTACACCCTCAATTTTCACCATGACAGAAATACACATAGCTACATATAATGTCAGAGGTTTTAAAACCCCTGCAAAAAGGAGCCAGATTCTTCACTTCTTGCACAAAGAAAAAACAAATGTGATCTTTTTACAGAAAACACACTTTAAAAATAACAAGATCCCTAATATGTCGAGATCTTATTTTAATCTCTGGTACCACAGCTCCTCTGAGCACTCTAATAGGCTTGGAGTGAGTATAGGCTTCCACAAACACACTGACTTTAGTATGACAGAATTAAAATCTGACGCTGGAGGAAGGTATCTGTTTGTGAAAGGGACTATAAACTCCCAAGTTTACACATTCGCTAACCTTTATGCTCCTAATGTCGGTCAAAATATCTGGTACAAAAATACTGGGCAGAGGTTTGAGGATTTTAGAGAGGGAATCGCTGTGGTAGCAGGGGACTTTAACGTCGCACTCAACCCTCACTTAGACACTTCGTCGGGTAAGTCCTCAGTCCCATTAAAAACACTCAGTGCCATGAGAGTAGTCTTATAGATGCTTGGAGAGCAAACAATCCAAATGTGAGGGATTACTCCTTCTATTCCAACCCACGTAATACGTACCACAGAATAAATAATCCCCATAACTCAGATCCACTGTTGCACAGTGACCCACATTGGTAATATTGTACATTCTGATCATGCCCCTGTTTTTCTCACATTTAAAACACAAGATACGCTTCCCAGAACGTACATTTGGAGACTTAATGAGACAATGTTAGATAATTTACAAGCAAAAAAATAAGATTGAGGCTAAGCTTAAAGAATTTTTCTCACTGAATAATACAGGCACAGTGTCCCCACACATCCTATGGGAAGCTCACAAATCAGTGATCAGAGGGGAAATTATCTCAATTGCTTCCTATGTAAGCAAACAAAGAAGGGCTAAAGTGGCTGAGTTATATAAAAAAAATCTCCACTTTGGAAGCCTTGCACAAAAGCTCCCACAATAAACAACAACTATTAGAACTATCCTCAACCAGAGAAGAGCTTAAAGAACTCTTGAACAAACATTCTAGCTATTAAGACAGATAAGAATACAGATAAGAATACATTAGTTAAAAACGATTTGGAAATAGCTAAGGCTTTCCATGAGTTCTACTCGGAGCTGTATAATATAGAAAAATCTGACACTGTCACCCTCAAGGAGGAAAAAGCAGCTATAATGAAAGAGTTCCTTAGTAAAATTCACTTGCCGACTTTAACTACTAAACAAGCCTCCAATCTATGCTCTCCAATTAAGCTCTCAGAATTATTGGACACTTTTAAAA
This sequence comes from Bufo gargarizans, assembly GCF_014858855.1. Classification (NCBI taxonomy): domain Eukaryota; kingdom Metazoa; phylum Chordata; class Amphibia; order Anura; family Bufonidae; genus Bufo; species Bufo gargarizans. The sequence goes on along the minus strand of NC_058080.1, from coordinate 423,021,427 downwards.
AGATGGCTAAAGGGAAGTCCCCTGGACCTGATGGTCTCCCAATGCTGTACTATCTCTCTTTTAAAGAGACTTTGCCCCACTTACTTAACTCTTTTAATGAAGCATTTTCAGGCAAGGCTTTTCCACCGCAAACGGTAAACGCCCACATTACTCTGATCCCCAAGCCACAAAAGGACCCTAACTTATGCTCCAGTTATAGACCTATATCTTTGCTGAACTTAGATATAAAAAAATATGCGAAGCTATTAGCTAACAGAATAAAACCTCTATTAAAAGATCTCATCCATCCTGACCAGACAGGTTTTGTTCCTGGTCGTGAGGGTAAAAATAACACGTATAAAGTTATAAATGCTATTGCCTATGACAAAAAAGACGGGGACTCCTTTTGTGGTATTGGGGACGGACACAGAAAAAGCCTTTGACCGAGTGGCTTGGGTCTTTGTTAAAAGCACTTTGATTAAGTTAGGCTTTCCTATTCCCTATATATCTTCTCTATGTACTTATTCCCTAGTGCCAATATTAAAGTCAATGACATTCTCTCTCAGCCTGTGATGATAAATAACGGGACTATACAAGGCTGCCCCCTATCACCCATACTCTTCATACTTACGATTGAACCTCTTTTACAATATATTAGACAGTTCAAAGAGATAAAAGGCTTGACTTGTGGTACATTGGAGATTAAGCAAGCGGCATATGCCTATGATTTACTCTTAATGATCTCTAATCCAACACTAGCATGTCCTGCTATAATTAAGACCTTCAATACCTTTGGCTTCATCTCAAACTTTAAAATAAATTTGGCAAAATCAGTCACAATGAATATAATTCTCCCACCCAAAGTTCTCTAGAAACTCAAATAAAATTCCCCATTTGTATGTGCCCACTCATATATAAAATTTCTGGGAATAAACATCACACCAGACTTAAATAAACTATACAAGGCCAATTTCCCACCCCTACTAAAGTCCATACCTGCAATACTAAACTCGTGGTCTCCCTCTTTTATCTCCTGGATTGGTAGAAGAAATATTTTCAACTTTCTAATAGTACCCAAGTTTACTTACCTTATGCATACCCTTCCAGTAAAGTTGCCAAACAATTTCTTTGTGTCACTTAGGAAGTTGTGTTCCTCTTATGTTTGGGGTAATATAAAACCCAGAATCTCCAATAAGATCCTGCTCCTCCCTTTCAAAAAAGGCGGTATTGGATTCCCGTCTATTAAAAGATATCATAGAGCTGTTCATCTTAATAGAATCATTGATCTGTTAAGGAGACCAGATTACAAACTGTGGATCCATCTGGAAGAAAAGTTGTTGGGTTGTCCTATCAGACCTTTACTGTTATCTGAATATGAGAAGCCCCCTCTTTCAAACATAGGTGGCCCATTAATGTCAGCCACATTGACACTGTGGAAAAACCCAGAGGTAAGAGGAACATGCCTAATCTACCCGTCAGCACTTATAAATATTGGAGATTGCATTAGCCTTAACCCAGACAGTTTTAATATATTACCCCCCCAAATACGAAATTCCACACTACCTATGCACGAATTACTGGATAATGAAGGCACCTTGCTGGACTCTGCCACTTTAATAAGCAAATTTTAACTCACCCACTTTAGCCAGATACAACTCTCATGTCTAAAAAATATCACCAGTTCTATTCAAAAAAAATACCAAACAAGTACATCATTAACCACTTCAACCCCACTAGCTGAAACCCCCTTAATGACCAGGCCACTTTTTACACTTCTGCACTACACTACTTTCACAGTTTATTGCTCGGTCATGCAACTTACCACCCAAATGAATTTTACCTCCTTTTCTTCTCACTAATAGAGCTTTCATTTGGTGGTATTTCATTGCTGCTGACATTTTTACTTTTTTTGTTATTAATCCAAATTTAATGATTTTTTTGCAAAAAAATGACATTTTTCACTTTCAGCTGTAAAATTTAGCAAAAAAAACGACATCCATATATAAATTTTTCGCTAAATTTATTTTTCTACATGTCTTTGATAAAAAAAAATGTTTGGGCAAAAAAAAATGGTTTAGGTAAAAGTTATAGCGTTTACAAACTATGGTACAAAAATGTGAATTTCCGCTTTTTGAAGCAGCTCTGACTTTCTGAGCACCTGTCATGTTTCCTGAGGTTCTACAATGCCCAGACAGTAGAAAACACCCACAAATGACCCCATTTCGGAAAGTAGACACCCTAAGGTATTCGCTGATGGGCATAGTGAGTTCATAGAACTTTTTATTTTTTGTCACAAGTTAGCGGAAAATGATGATTTTTTTTTGATTTTTTTTTTCTTACAAAGTCTCATATTCCACTAACTTGTGACAAAAAATAAAAACTTCCATGAACTCACTATGCCCATTACAAAATACCTTGGGGTGTCTTCTTTCCAAAATGGGGTCACTTGTGGCGTAGTTATACTGCCCTGGCATTCTAGGGGCCCTAATGTGTGAGAAGAACTTTGCAATCAAAATGTGTAAAAAATGGCCTGCGAAATCCGAAAGGTGCACTTTGGAATATTTGCCCCTTTGCCCACCTTGGCTGCAAAAAAGTGTCACACATGTGGTATCGCCGTACTCAGGAGAAGTTGGGGAATGTGTTTTGGGGTGTCATTTTACATATACTCATGCTGGGTGAGAGAAATATCTTGGCAAAAGACAACTTTTCCAATTTTTTTATACAAAGTTGGCATTTGACCAAGATATTTATCTCACCCAGCATGAGTATATGTAAAATGACACCCCAAAACACATTCCCCAACTTCTCCTGAGTACGGCGATACCACATGTGTGACACTTTTTTGCAGCCAAGGTGGGCAAAGGGGCAAATATTCCAAAGTGCACCTTTCGGATTTCGCAGGCCATTTTTTACACATTTTGATTGCAAAGTACTTCTCACACATTTGGGCCCCTAAATTGCCAGGGCTGTATAACTACGCCACAAGTGACCCCATTTTGGAAAGAAGACACCCGAAGGTATTCCGTGAGGGGAATGGCGAGTTCCTAGAATTTTTTATTTTTTGTCACAAGTTAGCGGAAAATGATTATTTATTTATATATATATATTTTTCCTTACAAAGTCTCATATTCCACTAACTTGCGACAAAAAATAAAAAAATTCTAGGAACTCGCCATGCCCATCACGAAATACCTTGGGGTGTCTTCTTTCCAAAATGGGGTCACTTGTGGCGTAGTTATACTGCCCTGGCATTCTAGGGGCCCTAATGTGTGAGAAGAACTTTGCAATCAAAATGTGTAAAAAATGGCCTGCGAAATCCGAAAGGTGCACTTTGGAATATTTGCCCCTTTGCCCACCTTGGCTGCAAAAAAGTGTCACACATGTGGTATCGCCGTACTCAGGAGAAGTTGGGGAATGTGTTTTGGGGTGTCATTTTACATATACTCATGCTGGGTGAGAGAAATATCTTGGCAAAAGACAACTTTTCCAATTTTTTTATACAAAGTTGGCATTTGACCAAGATATTTATCTCACCCAGCATGAGTATATGTAAAATGACACCCCAAAACACATTCCCCAACTTCTCCTGAGTAAGGCGATACCACATGTGTGACACTTTTTTGCAGCCTAGATGCGCAAAGGTGGCCAAATTTTTTTTTAGGAGGGCATTTTTTGACATTTAGAGCCCAGACTTCTTCTCACGCTTTAGGGCCCCTAAAAAGCCAGGGCAGTATAAATACCCCACATGTGACCCCACTTTGGAAAGAAGACACCCCAAGGTATTCAATGAGGGGCCTGGCGAGTTCATAGAAATTTTTTTTTTGGGCATAATTTGGCGGAAATTGATTTTTTTTTGGTGTTTTTTCTCACAAAGTCTCACTTTCCGCTAACTTGGGACAAAAATTTAAATCTTTCATGGACTCAATATGCCCCTCAGCGAATACCTTGGGGTGTCTTCTTTCCAAAATGGGGTCATTTGTGGGGTGTTTGTACTGCCCTGGCATTTGAGGGTCTCCGCAATCATTACATGTATGGGCAGCATTAGGAGTTTCTGCTATTCTCCTTATATTGAGCATACAGGTAATGAGATTTTTTTTTTCCGTTCAGCCTCTGGGCTGAAAGAAAAAAAATGAACGGCACAGATTTCTTCATTCACATCGATCAATGTGGATGAAAAAATCTCTGCCCAAAAAAAAAAAAAGGAGGGGAAAGGCGTCTGCCAGGACATAGGAGCTCCGCCCAACATCCATACCCACTTATCTCGTATGCCCTGGCAAACCAGATTTCTCCATTCACATCAATCGATGTGGATGAATAAATCATTGCCGGGATATTTTATTATTTTTTATATACAAAGTGTTTGCCAAAGCATAGGAACGCCGCCTCCTCCTCAGCTCGTATGCCTTGGCAAACGTATCTTTAACTGCAGAGTAGAAATCTCGTCTTGCAGCGCCGCATACACCGACTTGAGTGTAATCTGACAGCAGCGCAATGCTTCTGTCAGAATGCACATCAGTGCTGCAGCTGGACGATCGGTTGGTCCACCTGGAAGGTAAAAAAAAAACAAAAAAAACAGGCCGCAACGCAATAATTTTATTAACGTTGGAACAGAACATATAAACTTTAACTTTTTGAACTAAACATTAACCTTTTTGCTTACTGGTGTTTTTTTTTTTTTTTTTTACCTTTATAGAACAAACCTCTCCTTCCCCATGGGTCAATGTGCAAAGCGCAAATCGCCCAAAGATGTGGCGAAGTGCGTTATGCACTTTGTCCCAGGTGAAAGGAGAGGTTTGCAGCAGCTGTATGTGACTGGGCCCTAATAGCCCTGTGTGCCTGTCCTGCTGAGATGTGATCCCTATGCTAGGTGTACCTGTGTGTGGTACTTCCGGAAACACTCCCCTAAGCATAGGGCAGGGTGGTCAGGACAGTCAGGACAGAAATAGCGGGTGTCACGCCTTATTCCACTCCTGCTACAGACACAACATCTTTTTTGGGGTGACGGTTGGGTTGAGGTACCGGCAACGACATTGGGGAAATGTCGCTCGTGTAGACGGCTAACTACACTGGTGGATGGGGCCACGGAACCTCCTGGGTACAGGAGGTTCTCGATGATCTCTTCCTGAAATTTGAGGAGGGATCCAGTTCTCCCAGCCTTACTGTAGAGAACAAAACTATTATACAGAGCCAATTGAATCAAATATACAGACACCTTCTTATACCAGCGTCTGGTTCTGCGGGAAACTAAATACGGAGACAACATCTGGTCATTGAAGTCCACCCCTCCCATGTGAAGGTTATAGTCGTGGACTGAGAGGGGCTTTTCAATGACACGGGTTGCTCGCTCAATTTGTATTGTCGTGTCTGCGTGAATGGAGGAGAGCATGTAAACGTCACGCTTGTCTCTCCATTTCACCGCGAGCAGTTCTTCGTTACACAATGCAGCCCTCTGCCCCCCTGCAAGACGGGTGGTAACGAGCCGTTGGGGGAAGCCCGCGCGACTAGTTCGCGCGGTGCCACAGGCGCCAATCTGTTCTAGAAACAAATGCCTAAAGAGGGCCACACTTGTGTAGAAATTGTCCACATAAAGATGGTACCCCTTGCCGAATAAGGGTGACACCAAGTAACAGACTGTCTTCCCACTGCTCCCCAGGTAGTCAGGGCAACCGACCGGCTCCAGGGTCTGATCTTTTCCCTCATAGACACAAAATTTGTGGGTATAGCCTGTGGCCCTTTCACAGAGCTTATACAATTTGACCCCATACCGGGCGCGCTTGCTTGGGATGTATTGTTTGAAGCCAAGGCGCCCGGTAAAATGTATTAGGGACTCGTCTATGCAGATGTTTTGCTCTGGGGTATACAAATCTGCAAATTTCTGGTTGAAATTGTCTATGAGGGGCCGAATTTTGTGGAGTCGGTCAAAAGCTGGGTGGCCTCTGGGACGGGAGGTGGTGTTGTCGCTAAAGTGCAGGAAACGCAGGATGGTCTCAAATCGTGTCCTGGACATAGCAGCAGAGAACATGGGCATGTGATGAATTGGGTTCGTGGACCAATATGACCGCAATTCATGCTTTTTAGTTAGACCTATGTTGAGGAGAAGGCCCAGAAAAGTTTTAATTTCGGAAACTTGGACTGGTTTCCACCGCAAAGGCTGGGCATAAAAGCTTCCCGGGTTGGCGGTTAAAAATTGTGTGGCATACCGATTTGTTTCGGCCACGACTAAGTCCAAGAGCTCCGCAGTCAAGAACAGCTCAAAAAATCCCAGGGCCGAACCGATCTGAGCTGTCTCAACCCGAACTCCAGATTGGGCGGTGAAAGGGGGAACTACAGGTGCGGCTGAAGTTGGGGACGGCCAATCAGGGTTTGCCAGCACCTCAGGGATTCTAGGGGCTCTACGGGCCCGTCTTTGCGGTGGCTGCAACGGGGTCACTACTGCTTGTGCCACCGTACCAGCTTCAACTGCCCTTCTGGTGCTCGCCACTTCACCAGGTTGTACGGCAGTGCTGGTACTAGGTCCAGGAAGGGCTGCGCTGCTGGTGTATGCCTCACCACGTAATCCAACAGCACCAGCCCCACTCTGCTGCTCTTGAAGCGGATCCTGCGCAACCTGTGGTCTGCTATCAGGGACCTCAGCATCCTCGTCCGAACTTTGGGTCAGAGAGCCACTGCTTTCTACAGGTTCGTTTTCTGACCCGCTAGATTCATCAGATGAGGGTTCCCATTCCTCATCCGACTGGGTCAGAAGCCTGTAGGCCTCTTCAGAAGAATACCCCCTGTTTGACATTTGGGCAACTAAATTTAGGGGTATTCCCTGAGACTACCCAAGAAAAAAAGCAAGCCTGTCTTACAAATGGGAGGTTAGCGAAGTACCGGAGGCCGCTGCGGTTGATAAAAAATATCAAAACTGATTTTTTTTATCGCCGCAGCGCGTGTAAAGTGAATGTGCAGTGATCAAAAAATAAATAAATTTTTTGTCACTGCGGTGGGGCGGGCGTGGGTGAACGCACGTGTGGACGACCGATCAGGCCTGATCAGGCAAACACTGCGTTTTGGGTGGAGGGCGAACTAAAGTGACACTAATACTATTATAGATCTGACCGTGATCAGTTTTGATCACTTCCAGGTACTATAAAAGTACAAATGCTGATTAGCGATACGCTAATCAGCGAATAAGTGACTGCGGTGCAGTGGGCTGGGCGCTAACTGATCCCTAAACTACCTAACCAAGGGGCCTAAACTATCCTAAAACCTAACAGTCAATACCAGTGAAAAAAAAAAGTGACAGTTTACACTGATCACTTTTTTCCTTTCACTAGTGATTTACAGGGGCGATCAAAGGGGTGATCAAAGGGTTAATTGGGGTGCAGGGGGTGATCTGGGGCTAGTGTGTGGTGTTTTGTGTACTCACTGTGAAGCCTGCTCCTCTGCTGGATCCAACCGACGAAAAGGACCAGCAGAGGAGCAGGGCAGCCATATAACAGATCATATTTACTAATATAATCTGCTATATGGCTTCTGATTGGATTTTTTAAAAATCAGCAACCTGCCAGCCGCGATCATTGGCTGGCAGGTTGCTGACGAAATACTGCTTTAACTTTTGCCGGCCCGCGATGCGCATGCGCGGGCCGGCTCTGACCGAAATCTCGCGTCTCGCGAGATGACGCACGGATGCGTCCAGGAGGAGTAAATCAACCACCTTCCGGACGCATCCGTGTGTTAGGCGGTCCGGAGGTGGTTAAACTGGTTTGAGAGACTCGTTGCACAATCTCATTACCCATCGAAGATCATTTCCATAGTGTCTAGGAATCTATTGCCTTTAGATGTTCCTTCCTCCTTATACTTCTTAAAGGAATGGGAGAGGGACTTAGACAAGAAAAAGAAAAAGAAACCCGGATCATTTTTAGCGCTACAAAAAACATTTCTAGATGTGTAACCGTACAAGAGAATGCATACAAAGTGCTCACAAGGTGGTATTTAACCCCAGATAGGCTTAGCCTGATGTACGGGAACACACCTAACAATTGTTGAAGATGTTTGTCTGAGAAAGGTTCTTTCCTACATATATGGTGGTCGTGTCCCAAAATAAAAACCTTTTGGGCCTAGTCTTTGAATTGGTGAGGGACATTCTTGAAATAAAAGTAGACGTACTTCCTTGCTGTCCAGAAATAGCTCTGTTGAATCTTTTACCGAACCCAATACAAGCCTCAAAGTTATCTTTTCTGAGAATTCTGCTGGCTGCAGATTGATTGCCTATAATTGAAAATCAACAATTCCCCCTTCAATCTCTCAATGGAGAGGTAAAGTGGAAGCTTTAGCTAGACTTGAGGAGTTATCTCATTGGGAACTCCGATCTCATCATAAATATACCAAAATATGGCTTCCATGGGCGGCCAGGAAGGATATCATAACCCCTCACCAGATCAGGGAATTGGATCTCTTGACTCCCTGATCACGCGTATGTTATATGACACTTCACCTTGCCCACGAAGTGAATTCTCAAATTTATATCCATGCAATTTGTACTACGACTGATCGCACAATCATACGATTTGCGCCTGACTAATTCTCCCAGAATTAATCTCTAATTCTCCTTTCACTGGAACGGTGGATGCGATTCATACATACAATTTGTTCCATTCCCTTCTTCCTAACCTCCCCACCCTTCCCCCCCTCTTCTCCCCCCCACCACTGTCTTTTTTCTCTTGTTGTTATCTGTTTACTTAGGTAATACTGGTATACTTCTAATATCCATACATGAGTCCAATATTATACTAATCATTATTTACTTTTGAAGCATAAGCTTGCTATATTCCAGAACATCTAAAGTGTAAAACTGTAATTCCAACAATTGTCATGTCTGAGATGTCAATGTCCTTTATTCGATTTACTACAGGATTGGCTCATACATGAGGCTTTTAATATCTATCGCCCCTTGTGGGTTGCACCTCCTATGACATGTCTTGATTTATCGTACGTATGGACTCACGCATCTGTATGACTCTCACTCATCATACTGTATCATCAATGTAGCATGGTTCATTTATGGAATTGTATTTCATGTCTGTAATACCTTCTTTACTATAAAATCAATAAACAGATTTAAAAAAATAAAAATAAAATCCCACTTATTAAACCTGACAGAAATCCCACTTATTAAACCTGACAGGGCACACCTGTGAAGTGAAAACCATTTCAGGTGACTACCTCTTGAAGCTCATCAAGAGAATGCCAAGAGTGTGCAAAGCAGTAATCAAAACAAAAGGTGGCTACTTTGAAGAACCTAGAATATGACATATTTTCAGTTGTTTCACACTTTTTTGTTATGTATATAATTCCACATGTGTTAATTCATAGTTTTGATGCCTTCAGTGTGAATCTACAATTTTCATAGTCATGAAAATAAAGAAAACTCTTTGAATGAGTAGGTGTGTCCAAACTTTTGGTCTGTACTGTATGTATTTATTGATAAATTGATTTATGTATTTCTTTATTGATCACTTTATTGATATATTTCTCTATTGTTAAATTTCTTTACTTTTTTGGGGTGACCATTTTTTTATTTATTTTTTAAATCTTTCAGTTTATTTATCTTTTTTTTCATTAATTTATTAAACCTCATTTATTTATTCATTAATTTAACTAATTGTTGAAATATTTATATATATACCTTATACAAATTAAACCCGTTTGAATAACGGGCACTAGAACAGTAGTGCATCTACATTAGTAGCAACATTATATCTTAAATGTCAAGGGAACTTTACCACATTGGCTTTTTGTATTGATTCAATAGATTAATCGCTTCAGCCCTACTATAGTGTAACCCTTATTCCTCTGTGTGATCTCTAGACACTGCCCTCCATACATAAAACATATTGGAAAATAGACCTCTCAGTTACCAATTGGCACACAGCGCTCCACACGCTGCCCGCACCGGTCTGCTCTCAGTTTCCATATCAGGCACATCGAGTTTGGAGAAGAACACTGTGGTAACGTAGCCTGACACACCATGTGTTGATTCCTCCAAGCCAGAGGGAAGCAGGACTGGCGTGGTTTAGCAGCGGCTCTCTCAGGCTTTCTCATCCTCCTTTTGTCTATGAATATTAATCGCGAATATCGCCACTTCGAGAATTTGCGAATATTTAGAATATAGTGATATATATTCATGATTTTAAATATTCTTGATAATTTATTTCTTCAGTTACCTCCCTTCTTGCTTGTAGGCCAATGATACGGCTGCAATGTCTTTGTCTTAGCTTAGCAACATCAATAGAAACCAATAGGAAAGTTGCCTACCCCTTACTACATAACAACCTCCCCAGCAGCCCTTGTATGCAGTATTTTGCAGATCTGAGAGAGACAGCAGTGTTATTGATGTGCTCTCTGCTTTCCTGTGTCATTACATTAGATAGTTAGTTAGTTAGCTTATATATATATATATATATATATATATATAAAGCAGGAATATATATACTGTATATATAATACAAATAGTAGGAGATAGTCAGTCTAGGTTAGATAGCGATTAATGTTGATCGAGCACCGTAGTGCTCGGGGGCTCGGGCTGAACACATCAGAATGTTCTGGTGCTTGACCGAGCACCCGAGTAAAATGGAAATCAATGGGAGAACTCGAGCATTAAACCAGGTACCCCCTGCTCTGAAGAGGGAAGGGTGCCTGGTTCATAGGAAAATGTTAGAAATTAATGAAAACACCACCAAAATGATTCTGGAACAGCATGGGGAGGATGTCTGGATGCATCTTGTACTCGCAGGTGGCTGCTGGGAACGATGTTGTCCGAATAGGACGCCACTTTTACAGACTGACAATAATACGCACAAACCAAAGAAAAAAAATCCAATTTAAAGGAAAAATTTATAGGAAACATTCTTTTCTGTATATTTACTTGTATATAAAGTGCATGTGCTGCCAAAAATTACATGGAAGAGGCACTCCGATACAACCGGTATATCACATAAAGAAGGGCCTCATTCACATTGTGGTACAATTGTTCATGTAGTGGGACTCCTAAACTCATAAAGCCTATGCACTAAGTGAAAGAGCTGCCAAAAATGAACAGGCACTCCAATACAACCTTTGTTACACATAAAGGAGGGCATCATACACAGCCTTTAAAAATTATGATTGATAGCTTGCTGGTGACCCTCAAAAACATTTGGAGCAAGGGCCTGCTGATCTGAGCATCTAAAACATTATAGGCCAGGGCTTGCTGCCGCTTTGGTGACTCTAGATAACCTGGGAACGATCGACAATCCAAACTTTCAATGTTATTTTCAGCCCAAACCATGTAGACCATGGGTAACAGGGGAATCATGGTTCGATTTTGGAGAGGGAGCCTGAGAAACAGTTACGGCTACCATATCCAAGCAAGGCAACATGCGAGTAAATTACCTATTAGGTATAATTAGGTGAGGGCTTGTAGGTGAGTTGATCCTGTAAAAAAATTTAGGTGCAGGCCTGCTGGTTATCTGACTCTGTAAAAAATTGTAGATGAATGCCTGCTGATGAGCTGACCCTGTAAAAGATTTTAGGTGCGGGCCTGCAGGTGAACTGACCCTCTGAAACATTATATGCAAGTGCCTTCAGGTGAGCTGACCCTGTAAAACATTATATGTGAGGGCATGCAGCTGAGCTGATCCTATAAAAAATTAAATGCGAGGGACTTCAGGTGAGCTGACCCTATAAAAGATTTGAGGTGCAGGCCTGCTGGTGAGCTGACCCTATAAAAAGATTTGAGCTGCAGGCCTGCAGGTGAGCTGACCCTCTAAAAAATTAAATGCGAGGGCCTTCAGGTGAGCTGACCCTGTAAAAGATTTGAGGTGTGGGCCCGCTGGTGAGCTGACCCTGTAAAAGATTATATGCAAGGGTCTGCTGGGGAGCTGACCCTGTAAAAGATTTTAGGTGCGGGCCTGCTGGTGAGCTAACCCTGTAAAAGATTTGAGGTGCAGGCCTGCTGGTCAGCTGACCATGTAAAAGATTTTATGCGCGGGCCTGCTGGCGAGCTGACCCAGTAAAAGATTGTAGGTGAAGGCCTGCTGGTGAAATGACCCTCTAAAAAATTATCTGCAAGGGCCTGAAGATGAGCTGACCCTGTAAAAGATTGTAGGTGAGGGCCTGCTGGTGAGCTGACCCTTTTAAAAAATTATATGCGAGGGCCTGCAGCTGAGATGACCCTCTAAAAAATTATATGCATGGGCCTGCAGCTAATCTGACCCTCTAAAAAATTATATGCGAGGGCCTGCATGTAATCTGACCCTATAAAACATTATATGTGAAGGAAATATATGCGAGGGCATTATATGTGACGAATAAGCATGTTGATATGATGGAAGAGGAGGAGGAGGATGAGAAAAGGAAGATTCCACCATATACCCTTGCTTGTGGTGGAAGGGGTGCAGGTGGATACAGTGTATTCAGTCCATAAAAAAAACACATTTAAAGTGCCTTTATGTTCAGCCGCTTTCCTCTAGTGGAGTCGAGAAGTCATGGTTAATCAAGGCCTTGTTCATTTTTATAAGAGTCAACCTGTAAGCATTTTCAGTTGACAGGCGGATACGCCTATCTGTTATAATGCCACCAGCAGCACTAATTATCCGCTCAGACAAAAAGCTGGCGGCATGGCAGGCCAGCACCTCCAAGGCATAGAGCGCCAGTTCCTGCCACGTGTCCAGCTTGGACACCCAGTAGTTGTAAGGCACTGAGTACACTGACACGGTCTGCTGCATATTCCCTCAACATCTTCGAAAACTTTTCCCTCCTTGTGACACTAGGCCACGCATCAGGGTGAGGGTGCTGGCGGTGTGTCATGAAACTGTCCCAGGCCTTGGAGAGTGTTGCCCTGCCTATGTTGGAACTGCTGTTTTTTCCCCTTGTCTCCCCTTATCGGTTGCCCAAGGAAGTACAGACTCTGCCGCCAGCTTAGTCTGATGGAAATTTTTGGAGCAATTTTTCAACAAGGACCTTCTATTATTGCACCGTTTTGCTCGTCCTCTCCACCTGAGGAATGAGATATGAGAAGTTTTCTTTGTCGTGGGGGTCGAGAAGGGTGAACACTCAGTAATCCATGTTGTCTTAAATGCGTATAACGCGCAGGTCGCAGGAAAGGCAGCCTAACATGAACTCAGCCATGTGTACCAGAGTACCAACAGGCAAGACTTTGCTGTCATCATCAGGGGGATAACTCTCAATCGTCTCATTCTCTTACTCCTTTTCTGCAAAGCCACGCTGAACAGATGGAATTAAACTTCCATGGGGAAAATTTAACTGTCTGCAGGGGACACCATCTACGGAAAAAGTGCACTGGATGTCACTGATATTTTAGGGATGTGCACACTTTAAACATGAGATGTGGAGCGGATAATTTAACTGTCCTCAGCGGACGTCAACGGAAAAACTGCAGTGGATATCACTGATATTTTAGGGATGCCACAATTTAAACAGGAGATGTGGAGCGGATAATTTAACTGTCCACAGGGGACATCGTCTATGGAAAAAGTGCTATGGATGTCACTGATATTTTAGGGGTGCTGACACTTTAAACAGGAGATGTGGCGCAGATAATTTTACTGTCCGCAGGGGACACCGTCTATGGAAAAAGTGTACTGAATGTCACTGATATTTTAGGGATGCGCACAATTTACACAGGAGATGTGGCGTGAATAATTTAACTGTCCGCGGCGGCCTATTACACAGTATTTTGTGCAGGATGTCCTTAACCCCTTAGTGACCACCCATACGCCTTTTTACAGCGGTCACTAAGGGGCCTTAGGCTGGACCGCCGCGTTTTTATAGCGGCCCAGTCTAAGCGCTGCACGCCTCCTCTAGTGCAGCGGGGAGCGCGGACCCGGATCTCACATGAGAGCCGGGGCCCTACTCTAACAGCCCTGACCGGCAGAAGTGCCGATCCGGGCTGTTTAACCCTTTACATGCCGGGCGCAATTGCGCCCGCTGCATGTAAAGTGGTGACAGAGGGAGCGGACTCCCTCTGTCTCCCATCAGCACCCCGAAAATGTGATCGCGGGATGCTGATGTGTTGGGAAGCTTTCCTTGCTTCCGATCAGGGCCCCGAGCCTGTCTTCAGTTATCTCCAGCAGGCTGTGTCTCTGGCGCAGCCTGCTGGTCAACCTTTGAATAGCTTTGCTATTGAAATGTAATGCATTATAGAGATAATGTATTACATTTTAAAAGCAATCAAAATACTGTATATTATAGTCCCCTTGTGGGACTTTTAAGTATTAAAAAAATAGAAAAAAAATACACATTTATTAAATAAAAAAATTCCATAAAATAAAAAAATATGCTTTTTTTCCATAAAAAATACGCTTTTCAATGAAAAAATTGCAAAAAGAAAATATTCCCCATATGTTTGGTATTGCCGCGTCCGTAACGACCCGGACTACATAAATATTACATAAATTATCCCCTATGGTGAACGCTGTAAAAAAAAAAAAAAAAAAGACAGAATTTCTAATTTATTCTTAGTTTCCACCGAAAAAAAACTTACTTACTTAATGTAAAAACGCAGTGGCAGTATTGCTATTTTTCCCCATCTCCTTCCCAGAAAGAGTTAATAAAAGTTAATCAGAAAGTTATGTGTACCCCAAAATGGTGCCATTAAAAACTACAACTTGTCCCGTAAAAAAAACAAGCCCTCATAAAGCTATATAGACGAAAAAATAAAAAAAAGTTATAGCTCTTGGAACGAGACCATGAAAAAAGGAAGGAAAACGCTTATTCATAAAGGCCCAAACAGGCTTGGTCACTAAGGGGTTAAAAAGACTTTTGGGTCTTTGAAAAGTTTTTTGTATAAAAATTCTATTACACTCCCTACATTGTCTGTCCCTTCTTATGCACAGCTCTCGCTAACACTGAGCAATTTAGCGCAGGTTGCACTGCAAACATACAGTATATTGCTGGTGTCACACACAATAGTCCTTACAAGGAATTTTGGGTCTATGAAACGTTTTTTGTAGAAAAATCTTATTCAATTACATGCCCTTTACTCTGTCCCTTCCTATGCTCAGCTCTCCCTGACTTAGAATGAGCCGAACACGCGTCATCGGGTGCTATATAGCACCCGATGATGCGTGTCGGACAGCCAATCACTGTAATGCCAGTAGCCAACATGGCTACTGGTATTACAGTAAGGGCAGTACTTACCTACACATTTATTGGCTGTTTAGCAGACGCAAAACGTGCTGCAAGAATATTCGAGCAATGCGCTCAAGCCCATGTGGTACTCGGCCGAGTACCGCCATGTGCCAAGCATAGCGATGCTCAAGCCGAACTGGTATTTGGCCGAGCATGCTCGCTCAACACTAATAGTGATATAGTGTAGCTAATAGGTTGTGCTGTCCATACATACATGCTACATACACAGTGCTGTGATGTCACAGGTTCACAATAATACTTAGTGCATCAATCACTAATAAGTAGTCAGACCTGTTAAAATGTGAAGTTAGACGTATTACGCCAAAATATTCGCATCAATAGTGCAGATTTGGTAATCGCTAATATATTGGAGCACTCTATCTGCATATAAACTGTGACGAACTGCGACCGCCGCGGCCACAATACGTCACGAAACCGTCACAGCGCCCCTAGTGGTCAATCCGCAAACAGGCCTCCCAGCCACTTTGAGCACACCGACAGTCTAACTTGAGTCCGTACAGTCGATAGGCTGAAAGCGCAGGGAGTGGACCGCCGACCGACCGCAAGTAAGAGTGTGACGAACTGGACCGGAACCACACACAGGGTAGTTTAACTGCCACCACCTTGCAATTTATGGGAGCAAGGAACCCACTATCTAGATAACACAACCGAGTAGCTTTCCCTTCGGAGAGGCTAGGGTAAGTTTTTGCAGTGTTTGAAAACAGGCATATGGCTAGAGAAATGACTGGGAGGTCATTTATTATATATCTATATACAATACAAATTATCATGATGCACAGTAATTATTAACACAATAATCAAGGAAAGTATAGTCCAATAAACAAAAGGGAGAAAAGAAAGAAAATACTTAGTTTCCGCAGAAAAGATGTCTGTTGGTGAAATAGTCCGTTGCAGGGATAAAGTCCAAGAAGCCTTTGTCCAGTGTAATATGCCTTCAGCCCACAGGTTCTCTGGCTGAGGTTCTGTTCAGGTGTTGTTAAAAGTGGAGAACTCCTTTAGCAGATTCTAGATCTTTGTTATAAAGGGTCACAGAATCAAGGCGGGGAATTGAGAGTCCGCCTGCTGGGCAGGCTGTATTCCTGAGGTGAATGTCAGTTCTGAAATATGGCATGTGCCATATCGTGGGATGTCTCCGCTGTACACAAGTAACAAGCACATATTCACATTCCCCACAAAATATGGAGTTCAGGGATACCAAATATTACTATTATAACTGGTTCTATGATGGGGTAACACCATGGGTACATCTTAGAGTTATGTTTGTCCTATGTAAACGTCCAGTGAATTCTGAGTGACACGATGATGTAATTTTTACGTCCGTAAGATGCATGGGCTCTCTTAAAAAGGTAAAAATCATATCTCAGATTCATGTTGCAGTCTGGGAAACCTTGGTGCCGGCCTGTCTGCAGCAAGCTAGCTTACAGACCCCTTATGGCAGCGACACCAAATGTCTCCCCCCCAGGTGCAGTCTTCACACCTAGCTGTGATATCTCTGCAGACAGGGAAGTTCTTTTGTCAACCTGAGGAAGCCAGCTGTAATTGCGTTATCTGCTGGGCATCTATTGACTGACTTGAACAAAAGGACTATGTTGTTCTCTGGGTACAACAGAAGGACAGAAGGAGACGCTCTGAATAATCAAATTGTAGGTTCTGGGGCCTAGGGAAATAATTACTGTTTAATAGACCAACTGATCAATAAGGCAGAGTAATATTGATAATATTGGGAGGACAGTTCAATATTCTCGCGGATCATCCGTGACATAAACCTATTGTAATGTTCTGCCATGCCAACCATTTTCTCCAGTCTCAGGAAACTTCTAGCAGCTTGAAAAATGTCCCTATAGTGAACCACATCTGTATTTGGCGCACTTTACGCGATTATAACATTGCAGATCTTTCGTGATCAAGAAAATAATCTCGAATTTACGAATATATGACAAATATTCTACCAAATATTCTTGAAATATTGCAAATTCGAATATTGCCTTTGACGCTCATCACTAATCAGCGCGAAACACACGCCGGGTTCCAGCTATCGTCAGCACCCAGCCGTCCTCTGCCCGTCAGAACACAAAAGCCAGTGAGGAACCAGCTTGCATAAGCCCAGAAGTAGAAGTGTCCCCGACTCTGCCGCCGGGATCAGTTCCCCTCCCCTTGGTGATGACTCTGTCACGGTCCACTGCTGCTGGTGGGGTCCTCGGCGGCTGCCTACAGTGCACAGCCCGGATAATCAATCAAATCCCACTTACTAAACCTGACAGGGCACACCTTTGAAGTGAAAACCATTTCAGATGACTACCCCTTGAAGCTCATCAAGAGAATGCCAAGAGTGTGCAAAGCAGTAATCAAAGCAAAGGGTGGCTACTTTGAAGAACCTAGAATATGACATATTTTCAGTTGTTTCAAATTTTTTGTTATGTACATAATTCCACATGTGTTAATTCATAGTTTTGATGCCTTCAGTGTGAATCTACAATTTTCATAGTCATGAAAATAAAGAAAACTCTTTGAATGAGAAGGTGTGTCCAAACTTTTGGTCTGTACTGTATATATCTGTCTACCCCATCTCTCCCAATCTGGCCAACATTTTACATTCAGACAGTGTAGGGAGAGGTTGCTGTGTAGAGCAGGGACACCAAACACTATCTAATAGGGCGACAAACGTCATTTTAAGGACTGGTATAGATGTGCAATCGACAGGTGTGACTTACTGAGGGGTGTAATGTACTTATACTTTCTAACATAGAAAGTATATTATAGTGCATTTGTATTGTGCAGAAGTTGTGTGCATTTCTGCTGCGATACTGCAGCTACACAGAGTGCCAAACGCTATTGGAACAAATAATTTATACTGCTTTGATATGCCAGTTCCCCCCCAAAAAAACTGATTGAAGCATGGTTGTGATATACCAATAATATACTTTTTATATAGTGCATTTGGGTAGTGCAGCATTTGTTTGCAGTTTTGCTGCATTACCGCCAAACGCTATTGGAAAAAATCATTTCAACTGGTGTGATATACCAGGTGCCCCCCAAAAAAGTGATCAAAGCAGGGGTGTTATATACCAATAATATACTTTCTATTTAGTGCATTTGTATTGTGCAGCATTTGTTTGCAGTTTTACTGAGTTACCGCAGCTACACAGAGTGACAAACACTATTGGAACCAATCATTTCTACTAGTGTGATATACCAGTTCCCCCCCCAAAAAAAACTGATCTAAGCAGTGGTGTTATAAACCAATAATAGCCTTTCTATATGGTGCATTTAGGTAGTGCAGCATTTGTTTGCGGTTTTGCTGCATTGCCGCAGCTACAGAGAGTGACAAGCGCTATTGGAACAAATAATTTCAACTGATCTGATATACCAGTTGCCCCCCAAAATAACTAATTGGAGCAGGGGTGTGATATTCCAATAATATACTTTCTATATACTGCATTTAGGTAGTGCAGCATTTGTTCGCGGATCTGCTGCGTTAGCACAGCTACACAGAGTGAAAAACGTTATTGGAACAAATAATTTCTACTGATGTGATTTACCAGTTCCCCCCCAAAAACTGATTGAAGCAGGGGTGTTATATACTAATAATATGCTTTCTATATAGTGCATTTAGGTAGTGTAGCATTTGTTTGTTGTTTTGCTGTGCTACCTCAGCTACACAGAGTGCCAAACGCTATTGGAACAAGTAATTTCATCTGGTGTGATATACCAGTTGCCCCACAAAAAAACTAATTGAAGCAGGGGTGTTATATACCAATAATATACTTCCTCCACACTCGGTCATTGTGCCACTTGGTGGTTTACTCATAGTGCTGCCACCTTAACACTCGGTCATTGTGCCATTCAGTGGTCTTCTCATACTGTTAACACCTCCAGACTCTGTTATTATGCCACTCTGTGGCTCCTTCATGCTGCTGCCACCTCCACACTCGGTCTTTGTGCCAATCGGTAGTCTCCTCATACTGCTGCAACCTCCACACTATGTCATTGTGCCATTCAGTGGCCTTCTCTTGATTCCTGCACTGCTGCTGCCTCCACCTCCAGACCCTGTCATTTTGCCACTCTGCAGACTCCTACTTATGCTGATGCTTCCGCCAACTCCACACTCTGCAATTGTGCCACTCAATGGCCTCCACATACTGCTGCCACCTCCACACTCTCTCATTGAGCCACTCGGTGCCCTCCTCATACTGCTGCCATCTCCACACCCTGTCATTTTGCCACTCTGAGGCCTCCTACCGATGCTGCTGCCACTACCTCCAGACTCTGTCATTGTGTCACTCGGTGGCTTCCTTGTACTGCTGGCACCTCCACAATCGGTAATTGTGCCACTCGGTGGCCTTCTCATACTGTTGAATAGGTTTGAGCAAACCCGAACTTTAGGATTTTTGGACCCCGGACCTGAACCGGAACTTTTCATTAAAAGTTTGGGTTGGAGTTCGGTGTTCGGCGAGTTAATGGTGCTTTTTGAATGGCTGCAGAGTAGCCAATCAACAAGCGTTTAACTCATGTGTCCTTAGAAGCCCTCATAGCCATGCCTACTAATGGCATGGCTGTGATTGGCCAGTGCAGCATGTGACCCAGCCTCTATATAAGCTAGAGTCACGTAGCGCTGTACGTCACTCTGCTCTTACTAGTGTAGGGATAGGATGCTGCTGCTGTGAGGGAGAAAATAGGAAAGAATCTGTTATCAGAAGTGCTTGTTAACTCAGTGATCTACAGCAATTTTGTTTTATGGGTGCAGTGCACCTTTTTTTACCCTGCCCTGAGCCCAGTGACACAGAAAAATAACTTTTATCTGTCTTAGTTAGGTGGGCATTGGCAGCCATTTTGTGCAAGTTAAGTGCACCACACAGCATTTATGACAGGTCAAATACAAGGTTTAAATACTGCAGTTCTATGTTTAAAAAACACCAATTTTTTGCAAGACCATTTGGGGCCTTTGCTGCATTTATTTTACAGTGAAATACAAGCTTTAAATACTGCAATAATATTCTGGTTTACAAAAACACCCATTTTTGTCAAGACCCTACATCTGGGGCCTTTGCTGCATTTGTCACAGTGAAATAAAAGCTTTAAATACTGCAATTATATTCTGGGTTTAAAATAACACCCATTTTTGGCAAGACCCTACATCTGGGGCCTTTGGTGCATTTCTGACAGTGAAATACAAGCTTTAATTACTGCAATGATATACTGGGTTTAAAAAAACAACCATTTTGTGCAAGATAATATATTTGCGGCCTTTCCTGCATCTTTAGCAGTCCAATACAAACGTTAGATGCTGCTGTTATATTCTGGGCTTAAAAAAACACCAATTTTGGGAAAGATAACAAATTTGCGGCCATTGCTGCATTTCTGACAGTCCAATACAAGTGTTAGATACTGCTGTTATATTCTGGGTTAAAAAAAATCACCTATTTTGGGCAAGATAATAAATTTGGGGCCTTTGCTGCATTTCTTGCAGTCCAATACTAGTGTTAGAAACTGCTGTTAAATTCTGGGTTTAAAAAAACTAAAATTTTGGGCAAGACCCTACATTTGGGGACTTTGTTGCATTTCTGAAAGTACAATAAAAGCTTTAAATACTGCTGTTATATTCTGGGTTTAAAAAAACACCCATTTTTTGCAAGACCCTACCTCTGGAGCCTTTGCTGCATCTCTTTGGGGACTTTGTTGCATTTCTGAAAGTGAAATACAAGCATTAAATACTGCAATCATATACTGGGTTTAAAAAAAAAAAACACCTATTTTGGGCAAGATAATACATTTGTGGCTTTTGCTGCATTTCTGGCAGTCCAATACAAGTGTTGCATACTGCTGTTATATTCTGGGTTTAAAAAAACACCCATTTTGGACAAAATAATACATTTGTGGCCTTTGCTGCATTTCTGGCAGTCCAATACTAGTGTTAGATACTGCTGTTATATTCTGGGTTTAAAAAAAAAAACACCCATTTTTGGCAAGACCTTAAATTTTGGGCCTTTGCTGCATTTCTGACAGTCTAATAAATGCGTTAGATACTGCTGTTACATTCTGGTATTAAAAAAAACACCCATTTTGGGCAAGATAATACATTTGCGGGCTTTGCTGCATTTCTGACAGTCAAATACAATTTTTAAATACTGCTGTTATATTCTGGGTTTAAAAAAAAACACCCATTTTTTGCAAGACCCTACATTTGGGGCCTTTGCTGCATTTGTCATAGTCAAATACTAGCGTTAGATACTGCTGTTATATTCTGTTTTTTTAAAAACACCAATTTTTTGCAAGACCCTATATCTGGGGCCTTTGTTGCATTTCTCACAGTAAAATACAATTTTTAAATACTGCTGTTATATTCGGGGTTTAAAAAAACACCAATTTTTTGCAACACCCTACATTTGCGGATTTGCTGCATTTCTGGCAGTCCAATACTAGTGTTAGATACTGCTGTTATATTCTGGTATTAAAAAAACATCCATTTTGGGGGGCGGAGCTAGTGCCTGAGCTGAATGGCTGTGCATCTCTGAGCTCCGATCCACAAGCTTATCATAACCTCAGCTAACGCTAGGTTATCTGGCCAAAAATGGTCACAATCGGGAATACTAAGCCCGGTGATTCCTCCTACCAACACAGATCCCTCCAAAGTAGTGGGGAGATGGATAAATTTATCAAAAAAGCCGCCGCTGCAGGCATGGCCAAAGAATCAAAGATGGCGCCCGCGGCTCCAAGTGATGCAGAAGAAGGGACTGATACATGGGAGAGAGATAGTGAAACAGAAGAGACTGGTAGCAAACAAAGCCTTCCGATCTCCAGAAAGTTCCTCAAGATGGCCCTAACAAAAGCAATGGAACCGGTTCTTAACAAACTCTCCTCCCTCTGCCAAGACATCAGGCATGTAGGGTCCAGAGTAGAGGCCCTGGAGTCGACCCAATCGGTCATAGTCGATTTCCAGCACGCTACCTCCTCCAACCTGCATAAATGCCAAGCATACCTGAACGAGATCCACACCGCCATGGAAGACCAGGAGAACCGTAGCCGGAGAAACAACTTAAGGTTCCGGGGGATCCCGGAGTCAGTCCCAACCTCCGAAATACCTGAGGTAATAAAAAATATATGAGAGGACTTACTAGGCCAAGATCATCCTTTGCCTGTCACTTTAGAAAGAGCCCACCGCGCTCTTCGTCCTCGGCCAAAACCGGCAGAACCACCCATGGACATTATCTGTAGATTTCTTAATTTTCAAGAGAAAGAAGCAGTGCTCTCTAAAGCTCGAGATGCTATTTGCTAACAACAAGATCTACATTTACCAGGATCTGGCACCTGCGACCCTGAGAAAACGCATGGTGGTCAAACCCTTAACAGTTTGGCTCAGGTCCCATAATGTGCCTTATCGCTGGACTTTTCCATTTGGGCTCTCTTTCTTCCACAATTGTCGCCGTTTCACCATCAGGTCACACTCTGACCTAGATCAAGTCTAAGACCACTTGGAAATCTCACCACTGGAAATCGAAAACTGGGACCTCATCCAAGATCTGGACTCTCTTCCGGATATCCCGAAAATCACCCGATTCAAGTTTTTCCAAACTCCAAAGTCCCAGCGACAAAAGAAGAAGAATACACCTTTAGCTCCGAGACGTCTTGCCTCAGATACCTTTTGAAATAAACACTCCAAGTTAGGGTTAGAGATGGGCTGGCCTAAGGTTATAGGACCACCCTCTCCCCTCAATGACCCTACTGGTAGTCCCATCCCAAGACTACCCAAAGTTAATGTTTTATTTTGAGTTTCTGTTTACTATCTCTGTCTTTTTTGCCACCCTAGGACACACTTGCATTATCTGGAGCAGGCCGGTCGCATCAAAGGAAGATCTAGAACTCCCTATTCACATCCTCAAAACGATGAGTACCACTTTTTCACTTTCACACCCATATGTCTCATACATAGCCGCTTTAGCTTGTCTCTCCTCTCTAAAAATACCCAATGGCTGACGTGAAGATAGCCTCTTACAATATAAAGGGCTTTAACTCTCCCTCTAAAAGGAGACACATTTTTAGGGTTCTGAAGAGAGATAGAGCTAACGTTTTGTTTCTACAAGAATCTTGACCACTCCTATTACTCCCAATGGTTCCATTGTGGATCCCCTTCATCAAACTCCAAAGGAGTAAGCATAGGTTTTCATAGAGGATTCCCCTTCCAATTGCTAGAACAAAAAAATGATCCTGAAGGGAGATTCTTAATGGTGAAAGGACAAATAGGACAACACACATATACCCTCATTAATGTTTATGCTCTTAATAGCAAACAAGTTTAATGGCTAAAACAGGTTATTGATGAGGCGGACTTATTCCAGGAAGGCATTACTATTTTTGGAGGAGACCTTAATCTGGTCATTAACCCTCTAATAGATTCATCTTCACACAAATCCGGTCACTCTCAGAGAGCGCTAAGTTCCCTTGTCTCAAAACTCAGGAGAGCACATCTGATTGATGCTTGGCGAACCCTGCACCCTGATACCATTGACTACACCTTCTATTCCCCAGTCCATCATCTCTGTTTTAGATCCAGTCCTGTTTTTTTGGGCCTTAGCAATACTGATGGATTATTGAGCAAATGCTGACCTAGTTAAGTCATATGCTCCACAGACAGGATCCGTTTTTTTGTGGGTTATTGTTCTGACGGATCAGAGGAAGTGCAAAATAATCCATGACGTCAACATAGACTTACGGCTGACACCCTCTCCACTCTGTCGGGGGGGGGGCTCTACTTATATAAGCGTTTAATAGAACAGGTTCTGGTAACATCTATGTGGAATCAGCTGGCAATGTTGTAAAAGGAGTGCACTTCTTCTTGTTACGAACATCGACCTGTAAGGTTGAGTTAATACTTGAGTTTGGTTAGTTTTAGCCCCGTGACTGCCCTAATAAGTGAAGTGTGCAGTGATTCTAACAGCGACACCTATCATCTGCATGTCATATGGAGAAAACAGTATTATTTCACTACCAAAGCAGACTCCCTATGAGTTTTACTAAAGGTACAGTATTTTACACCACTATAGAGGCTCTTATAGCAAATGCTTATACAGCATCATATAGTTATACAGCATCAAATGCTTATACAGCATAAACAGCATGCTTATACAGCAACATAGAAAATGCTTATACAGCATCACCTGCCCCCCATCTTGGCAGGTCGGATCACATTTCTTTGTTTTTAGCTCCAGCATACAAACCTCGTATCACCAGGATTAAGCCTACTTTGCATACAATCAGAGTTTGGCCTGAAGGAGCCACAATGAGACTACAGGATTGGTTTGAGGACACAGATTGGGATTTGTTTAAACAAGCAGCTACAAAGGAAAATCACACAGACTTAAACATATATGCCTCCTCTGTCCTATCCTATATTAAATTTTGCATAGACAATGTCACTGATACCAAAATCATTCAGACCTTCCCAAATAGGAAACCATGGATAAACAGAAATGTCCAAAACCTTTTGAAGGCACGTGACATTGCTTTCCGAAAGGGAGACCCAGAGGAGTACAAAACAGTCAGGTCCAATCTGAAGAGGGGCATAAAGGAGGCGAAGCACTGCTACAAAACAAAAATACAACATCATTTTACAAGCTCTGATTCCCGACGCATGTGGCAGGGTATCAAGTCCATTACGAAAGAGCAACACCTGTTCTATCAACACTGGAAATTCTTTCTCTCCTGCTGACCTAAATCATTTTTTTGCACGATTTGACAAAGGCAATGAGCTGCCTATCATCAAATTTGCCCCGCAAGAGGCTCCATCATGTTCCCTGATGCTGAGAGCACATGAGGTAGAAGGGGCCTTCAGCCACATTAATCCCCACAAAGCAGCTGGCCCTGATGAAGTTCCTGGAAAAGTCCTAGAGAACTGTGCTAAACAGCTGAAAACAGTGTTTACCACTATATTTAACAGCTCACTAGAGCAGGCCATTGTCCCCACTTGCCTGAAGTCCTCCACAATTGTCCCAATTCCAAAACAGGCCGGGGTGAAGACCTTAAGTGATTATCGCCCGGTGGCTCTCACTCCTATTGCTATGAAGTGTTTCAAACAACTTGTCCTCAGGCACATGAAGAGCAAGATCTGCACCTCCATGGACCAATACCAGTTTGCTTACAGAGCACATAGGTCAACTGAGGTTGCTGTCTCACTTACCCTTCACACTTTGCTGTCACACCTGGAGCAGAGAGACAGCTATGTACGGATGCTGTTCATTGATTACAGCTCGGCCTTTAACACCATCCCTCCCAACAAGTTGGCAACAAAACTGAACAACTTGGGTCTCAGCTCACACCTGTGCAAATGGATACTGGATTTTCTTACAAAAAGACCACAAATCGTACACATGGGCAAGCACTTTTCTTCATCCTTAACACTAAACACTGGGGTACCGCAAGGCTGTGTGTTGAGCCCTCTCCTTTACTCCCTCTTCACAAATGACTGTAAACCTATTCACAATACCAGTACCATTATAAAATTTGCAGATGACACGACCGTGATAGGCCTAATCTCCAACAATGATGAAACAGCCTATAGGAAAGAGGTTGAGAGCCTAGAGAGATGGAGTAAGAACAACAACTTCATACTCAATACCAAGAAAACAAAGGAGTTAATTCTGGATTTTAGGAAGAAGAAACAAAATGGACACCATCCCATTAGCATTAATGGTGGAAACGTAGAGATAGTTCAAAGTTTCAGATTCTTGGGAGTTCATATTAGTCAGGACCTGTCATGGATAAAAAACACAACAGAAATTACCAAAAAAGGCCTTCAGAGGCTTTATTTTCTGAGGAGTCTGAAGAAATCACAACTCCCAAAACAGCTGCTTGTCAATTTTTACAGGTGCACCATAGAATCTGTTATCGCATACTGCATCACAGTGTGGTACTCCGGCTGCTCTTCTGAGGACAAAAAGACCCTCAAGCGCATCATCAGAATGGCTGGAAGAATTACTGGTACTCAGTTACCATCACTGGATGACATCTTCACTGCTCTCTGCAGCAACAGGGCAAAAATTATCTGCGGGGATCCAACTCACCCCGGCCACAGCCTTTTCACTCCCCTACCCTCTGGTAGGCGTCTTAGAGCCCTACATGCCCGCACCACTAGACTGAAGAACAGCTTTTACCCCAAAACAATCAGTCTCCTAAATGGTCGGAGATTATTGCCCTTTCCTAGGATAGAAACTACCACAGACAGAAAGTGACTGCTGCATTCATGAACCCATGATGACCTCTTGTCTGCAGTGGTGTCTGAATCTGTGTATATATATTCTAACAAGCACTTATTATATATATGCTGTGAACTGTGAATAGTAATGCCTTCTAGTGCAATGTTTTGTTTTTTTCTAGTGTAATGCTTTAGTTTAAATGTCAGTTCTTGTTCCTCTGTCCATGGCATCTAGGATTGCTCCAAACAACATTTCATTGTATTGTACATTGTATTACATTGTATTGTACAGTGACAATAAAGGCATCTTATCTTATCAGCCAGAAAATAGCTGTTTTTTTATGTAATTTGCCACAAATATATTCGGATCAAACCAAATTTTTCCAGAAAAAATCTTCAAAACGGCGAATCAAATTTTTGAAAAATTCGCTCATCTCTACTTCTGATTAGAGTTGAGCGAACACCTGGATGTTCGGGTTCGAGAAGTTCGGCCGAACTTCCCGAAAATGTTCGGGTTCGGGATCCGAACCCGATCCGAACTTCGTCCCGAACCCGAACCCCATTGAAGTCAATGGGGACCCGAACTTTTCGGCACTAAAAAGGCTGTAAAACAGCCCAGGAAAGGGCTAGAGGGCTGCAAAAGGCAGCAACATGTAGGTAAATCCCCTGCAAACAAATGTGGATAGGGAAATGAATTAAAATAAAAATTAAATAAATAAAAATTAACCAAAATCAATTGGAGAGAGGTCCCATAGCAGAGAATCTGGCTTCCCGTCACCCACCACTGGAACAGTCCATTCTCAGATATGTAGGCCCCGGAACCCAGGCAGAGGAGAGAGGTCCCGTAACAGAGAATCTGGCTTCATGTCAGCAGAGAATTAGTCTGCATGTCATAGCAGAGAATGAGGCTTCACGTCAGCCACCACTGCAACAGTCCATTGGCATATATTTAGGCCCAGCACCCAGGCAGAGGAGAGAGGTCCCGTAACAGAGGATCTGGCTTCATGTCAGCAGAGAATTAGTCTGCATGTCATAGCAGAGAATGAGGCTTCACGTCAGCCACCACTGCAACAGTCCATTGGCATATATTTAGGCCCAGCACACAGGCAGAGGAGAGAGGTCCCGTAACAGAGAATCTGTCTTCATGTCAGCAGAGAATTAGTCTGCATGTCATAGCAGAGAATCAGGCTTCACGTCAGCCACCACTGCAACAGTCCATTGGCATATATTTAGGCCCAGCACACAGGCAGAGGAGAGAGGTCCCGTAACAGAGAATCTGGCTTCATGTCAGCAGAGAATCAGTCTGCATGTCATAGCAGAGAATCAGGCTTCACGTCAGCCACCACTGCAACAGTCCATTGGCATATATTTAGGCCCAGCACCCAGGCAGAGGAGAGAGGTCCCGTAACAGACAATCTGGCTTCATGTCAGCAGAGAATCAGTCTTCATGTCATAGCAGAGAATCAGGCTTCACGTCAGCCACCACTGCAACAGTCCATTGTCATAAATTTAGGCCCAGCACCCAGGCAGAGGAGAGAGGTCCCGTAACAGAGGATCTGGCTTCATGTCAGCAGAGAATTAGTCTGCATGTCATAGCAGAGAATGAGGCTTCACGTCAGCCACCACTGCAACAGTCCATTGGCATATATTTAGGCCCAGCACACAGGCAGAGGAGAGAGGTCCCGTAACAGACAATCTGGCTTCATGTCAGCAGAGAATCAGTCTGCATGTCATAGCAGAGAATCAGGCTTCACGTCACCCACCACTGCAACAGTCCATTGTCATAAATTTAGGCCCAGCACCCAGGCAGAGGAGAGAGGTCCCGTAACAGACAATCTGGCTTCATGTCAGCAGAGAATTAGTCTGCATGTCATAGCAGAGAATAAGGCTTCACGTCACCCACCACTGTAAGAGTCCATTTTCATAAGTTTAGGCCCAGCACCCAGGCAGAGGAGAGAGGTCCCGTAACAGAGAATCTGTCTTCATGTCAGCAGAGAATCAGTCTGCATGTCATAGCAGAGAATGAGGCTTCACGTCAGCCACCACTGCAACAGTCCATTGGCATATATTTAGGCCCAGCACCCAGGCAGAGGAGAGAGGTCCCGTAACAGACAATCTGGCTTCATGTCAGCAGAGAATTAGTCTGCATGTCATAGCAGAGAATGAGGCTTCACGTCAGCCACCACTGCAACAGTCCATTGGCATATATTTAGGCCCAGCACCCAGGCAGAGGAGAGAGGCCCCGTAACAGACAATCTGGCTTCATGTCAGCAGAGAATCAGACTGCATGTCATAGCAGAGAATGAGGCTTCACGTCAGCCACCACTGCAACAGTCCATTGGCATATATTTAGGCCCAGCACACAGGCAGAGGAGAGAGGTCCCGTAACAGACAATCTGGCTTCATGTCAGCAGAGAATTAGTCTGCATGTCATAGCAGAGAATGAGGCTTCACGTCAGCCACCACTGCAACAGTCCATTGGCATATATTTAGGCCCAGCACCCAGGCAGAGGAGAGAGGTCCCGTAACAGACAATCTGGCTTCATGTCAGCAGAGAATCAGTCTGCATGTCATAGCAGAGAATGAGGCTTCACGTCAGCCACCACTGCAACAGTCCATTGGCATATATTTAGGCCCAGCACCCAGGTAGAGGAGAGAGGTCCCGTAACAGACAATCTGGCTTCATGTCAGCAGAGAATCAGTCTTCATATCATAGCAGAGAATCAGGCTTCACGTCACCCACCACTGTAAGAGTCCATTTTCATAAATTTAGGCCCAGCACCCAGGCAGAGGAGAGAGGTCCCGTAACAGAGGATCTGGCTTCATGTCAGCAGAGAATCAGTCTGCATGTCATAGCAGAGAATCAGGCTTCACGTCAGCCACCACTGCAACAGTCCATTGGCATATATTTAGGCCCAGCACACAGGCAGAGGAGAGAGGTCCCGTAACAGACAATCTGGCTTCATGTCAGCAGAGAATCAGTCTGCATGTCATAGCAGAGAATCAGGCTTCACGTCACCCACCACTGCAACAGTCCATTGTCATAAATTTAGGCCCAGCACCCAGGCAGAGGAGAGAGGTCCCGTAACAGACAATCTGGCTTCATGTCAGCAGAGAATTAGTCTGCATGTCATAGCAGAGAATAAGGCTTCACGTCACCCACCACTGTAAGAGTCCATTTTCATAAGTTTAGGCCCAGCACCCAGGCAGAGGAGAGAGGTCCCGTAACAGAGAATCTGTCTTCATGTCAGCAGAGAATCAGTCTGCATGTCATAGCAGAGAATCAGGCTTCACGTCAGCCACCACTGCAACAGTCCATTGGCATATATTTAGGCCCAGCACCCAGGCAGAGGAGAGAGGTCCCGTAACAGACAATCTGGCTTCATGTCAGCAGAGAATTAGTCTGCATGTCATAGCAGAGAATGAGGCTTCACGTCAGCCACCACTGCAACAGTCCATTGGCATATATTTAGGCCCAGCACCCAGGCAGAGGAGAGAGGCCCCGTAACAGACAATCTGGCTTCATGTCAGCAGAGAATCAGTCTGCATGTCATAGCAGAGAATGAGGCTTCACGTCAGCCACCACTGCAACAGTCCATTGGCATATATTTAGGCCCAGCACACAGGCAGAGGAGAGAGGTCCCGTAACAGACAATCTGGCTTCATGTCAGCAGAGAATTAGTCTGCATGTCATAGCAGAGAATGAGGCTTCACGTCAGCCACCACTGCAACAGTCCATTGGCATATATTTAGGCCCAGCACCCAGGCAGAGGAGAGAGGTCCCGTAACAGACAATCTGGCTTCATGTCAGCAGAGAATTAGTCTGCATGTCATAGCAGAGAATGAGGCTTCACGTCAGCCACCACTGCAACAGTCCATTGGCATATATTTAGGCCCAGCACCCAGGTAGAGGAGAGAGGTCCCGTAACAGACAATCTGGCTTCATGTCAGCAGAGAATCAGTCTTCATATCATAGCAGAGAATCAGACTTCACGTCACCCACCACTGTAAGAGTCCATTTTCATAAATTTAGGCCCAGCACCCAGGCAGAGGAGAGAGGTCCCGTAACAGAGGATCTGGCTTCATGTCAGCAGAGAATCAGTCTGCATGTCATAGCAGAGAATCAGGCTTCACGTCACCCAACATTGGAACAGTCCATTGGCATATATTTAGGCCCCGGCACCCAGACAGAGGAGAGGTTCATTCAACTTTGGGTAGCCTCGCAATATAATGGTAAAATGAAAATAAAAATAGGATTGAATGAGGAAGTGCCCTGGAGTCCAATAATATATGGTTAAGGGGAGGTAGTTAATGTCTAATCTGGACAAGGGACGGACAGATCCTGTGGGATCCATGCCTGTTTCATTTTTATGAACGTCAGCTTGTCCACATTGGCTGTAGACAGGCGGCTGCGTTTGTCTGTAATGACGCCCCCTTCCGTGCTGAATACACGTTCAGACAAAACGCTGGCCGCCGGGCAGGCCAGCACCTCCAAGGCATAAAAGGCTAGCTCTGGCCACGTGGACAATTTAGAGACCCAGAAGTTGAATGGGGCC
Source organism: Bufo gargarizans (assembly GCF_014858855.1). Lineage (NCBI taxonomy): Eukaryota > Metazoa > Chordata > Amphibia > Anura > Bufonidae > Bufo > Bufo gargarizans. The sequence goes on along the minus strand of NC_058080.1, from coordinate 422,990,515 downwards.
GAACCATCAGTCAGTACGTGGAGGGGTGTGCACATGTACTGTTCCACCATGTTAGTGAAATGTTGCCTCCTGCTAACAGGTGGGTGGTGGTTGCGTATCAGGTGGTGGTGCAGTTAGCTGTGGCGTGTTGACAAAAGTTTTCCACATCTCTGCCATGCTAACCCTGCCCTCAGAGGAGCTGGCATTGACACAGCTGCCTTGGCGACCTCTTGCTCCTCCTCTGCCTTGGCCTTGGGCTTCCACTTGTTCCCCTGTGACATTTGGGAATGCTCTCAGTAGCGCGTCTACCAACGTGCGCTTGTACTCGCGCATCTTCCTATCACGCTCCAGTGCAGGAAGTAAGGTGGGCACATTGTCTTTGTAGCGTGGATCCAGCAGGGTGGCAACCCAGTAGTCCGCACAGGTTAAAATGTGGGCAACTCTGCTGTCGTTGCGCAGGCACTGCAGCATGTAGTCGCTCATGTGTGCCAGGCTGCCCAGGGGTAAGGACAAGCTGTCCTCTGTGGGAGGCGTATCGTCATCGTCCTGCCTTTCCCCCTAGCCACGCACCAGTGATGGACCCGAGCTGCGTTGGGTGCCACCCCGCTGTGACCATGCTTCATCCTCATCCTCCTCCACCTCCTCCTCATCCTCGTCCTCCTCGTCCTCCAGTAGTGGGCCCTGTCTGGCCACATTTGTACCTGGCCTCTGCTGTTGCCAAAAACCTCCCTCTGAGTCACTTCGAAGAGACTGGCCTGAAAGTGCTAAAAATGACCCCTCTTCCTCCTCCTCCTCCTCCTCCTCCTGGGCCACCTCCTCTTGCATCATCGCCCTAAGTGTTTTCTCAAGGAGACATAGAAGTGGTATTGTAACGCTGATAACGGCGTCATCGCCACTGGCCATGTTGGTGGAGTACTCGAAACAGCGCAACAGGGCACACAGGTCTCGCATGGAGGCCCAGTCATTGGTGGTGAAGTGGTGCTGTTCTGTAGTGCGACTGACCCGTGCGTGCTGCAGCTGAAACTCCACTATGGCCTGCTGCTGCTCGCACAGTCTGTCCAGCATGTGCAAGGTGGAGTTCCACCTGGTGGGCACGTCGCATATGAGGCGGTGAGTGGGAAGGCTGAAGTTACGCTGTAGCGCAGACAGGCGAGCAGCAGCAGGATGTGAACGCCGGAAGCGCGAACAGACGGCCCGCACTTTATGCAGCAGCTCTGACATGTCGGGGTAGTTGTGTATGAACTTCTGCACCACCAAATTCAGCACATGCGCCAAGCAAGGGATGTGCGTCAAATTGGCTAGTCCCAAAGCTGCAACGAGATTTCGCCCATTATCACACACCACCAGGCCGGGCTTGAGGCTCACCGGCAGCAACCACTCGTCGGTCTGTTGTTCTATACCCCGCCACAACTCCTGTGCGGTGTGGGGCCTGTCCCCCAAACATATGAGTTTCAGAATGGCCTGCTGACGTTTACCCCGGGCTGTGCTGAAGTTGGTGGTGAAGGTGTGTGGCTGACTGGATGAGCAGGTGGAAGAAGAGGAGGAGGAAGCCGAGAAGGAGGAGGTGGCAACAGGAGGCAAAGAATGTTGCCCTGCGATCCTTGGCGGCGGAAGGACGTGCGCCAAACAGCTCTCCGCCTGGGGCCCAGCTGCCACTACATTTACCCAGTGTGCAGTTAGGGAGATATAGCGTCCCTGGCCGTGCTTACTGGTCCACGTATATGTGGTTAGGTGGACCTTGCTACAGATGGCGTTGCGCAGTGCACACTTGATTTTATCGGATACTTGGTTGTGCAGGGAAGGCACGGCTCTCTTGGAGAAGTAGTGGCGGCTGGGAACAACATACTGTGGGACAGCAAGCGACATGAGCTGTTTGAAGCTGTCTGTGTCCACCAGCCTAAATGACAGCATTTCATAGGCCAGTAGTTTAGAAATGCTGGCATTCAGGGCCAGGGATCGAGGGTGGCTAGGTGGGAATTTACGCTTTCTCTCAAATGTTTGTGAGATGGAGAGCTGAGCGCTGCCGTGTGACATGGTTGAGACGCTTGGTGATGGAGGTGGTGGTGGTGGTGTTGGTGGTACATCCCCTGTTTGCTGGGCGGCAGGTGCCAACGTTCCTCCAGAGGCGGAGGAAGAGGCCGAGGCGGCAGCAGCAGAAGAGGCCGAGGCGGCAGCAGCAGAAGAGGTAGCAGGGGGAGCCTGAGTGACTTCCTTGGTTTTAAGGTGTTTACTCCACTGCAGTTCATGCTTTGCATGCAGGTGCCTGGTCATGCAGGTTGTGCTCAGGTTCAGAACGTTAATGCCTCGCTTCAGGCTCTGATGGCACAGCGTGCAAACCACTCGGGTCTTGTCGTCAGCACATTGTTTGAAGAAGTGCCATGCCAGGGAACTCCTTGAAGCTGCCTTTGGGGTGCTCGGTCCCAGATGGCGGCGGTCAGTAGCAGGCGGAGTCTCTTGGCGGCGGGTGTTCTGCTTTTGCCCACTGCTCCCTCTTTTGCTACGCTGTTGGCTCGGTCTCACCACTGCCTCTTCCTCCGAACTGTGAAAGTCAGTGGCACGACCTTCATTCCATGTGGGGTCTAGGACCTCATCGTCCCCTGCATCGTCTTCCACCCAGTCTTGATCCCTGACCTCCTGTTCAGTCTGCACACTGCAGAAAGACGCAGCAGTTGGCACCTGTGTTTCGTCATCATCAGAGACATGCTGAGGTGGTATTCCCATGTCCTCATCATCAGGAAACATAAGTGGTTGTGCGTCAGTGCATTCTATGTCTTTCACCGCTGGGGAAGGGCTAGGTGGATGCCCTTGGGAAACCCTGCCAGCGGAGTCTTCAAACAGCATAAGAGACTGCTGCATAACTTGAGGCTGAGACAGTTTCCCTGGTATGCATGGGGGTGATGTGACAGACTGATGGGGTTGGTTTTCAGGCGCCATCTGTGCGCTTTCTGCAGAAGACTGGGTGGGAGATAATGTGAACGTGCTGGATCCACTGTCGGCCACCCAATTGACTAATGCCTGTACCTGCTCAGGCCTTACCATCCTTAGAACGGCATTGGGCCCCACCATATATCGCTGTAAATTCTGGCGGCTACTGGGACCTGAGGTAGTTGGTACACTAGGACGTGTGGATGTGGCAGAACGGCCACGTCCTCTCCCAGCACCAGAGGGTCCACTAACACCACCACGACCATGTCCACGTCCGCGTCCCTTACTAGATGTTTTCCTCATTGTTATGGTTCACCACAGCAACAAAAATATTATTTGGCCCAATGTATTGTATTCAAATTCAGCGGGATATAAATTTGAGGCCTAGTATTTAGGCGCTGGGTGACCGTTATGGATTTACTAACAGAATTGGACTTGGAAATGCACAGTAGCGTGTGTGTGAAGTTATTCTGAATGACCCTATGTGCACCTTGAATATTATATACCCTTTTAGGGATAGATTTCAAATAGCTCTGATATAGCAGGAACCACTAAATTATGAAATTGCTAAATTGGGAATTGTATTTCAACCCAGAACAAAAAATGTGCTTTGACGGACACTAAATAACTTTCCCAGCCACAACAGGACAGCGGTAACGAGAGATTTAGCGGGATATAAATTTGAGGCCTAGTATTTAGGCGCTGGGTGACCGGTATGGATTTACTAACAGAATTGGACTTGGAAATGCACAGTAGCGTGTGTGTGAAGTTATTCTGAATGACCCTATGTGCACCTTGAATATTATATACCCTTTTAGGGATAGATTTCAAATAGCTCTGATATAGCAGAAACCACTAAATTATGAAATTGCTAAATTGGGAATTGTATTTCAACCCAGAACAAAAAATGTGCTTTGACGGACACTAAATAACTTTCCCAGCCACAACAGGACAGCGGTAACGAGAGATTTAGCGGGATATAAATTTGAGGCCTAGTATTTAGGCGCTGGGTGACCAGTATGCATTTACTAACAGAATTGGACTTGGAAATGCACAGTAGCGTGTGTGTGAAGTTATTCTGAATGACCCTATGTGCACCTTGAATATTATATACCCTTTTAGGGATAGATTTCAAATAGCTCTGATATAGCAGGAACCACTAAATTATGAAATTGCTAAATTGGGAATTGTATTTCAACCCAGAACAAAAAATGTGCTTTGACGGACACTAAATAACTTTCCCAGCCACAACAGGACAGCGGTAACGAGAGATTTAGCGGGATATAAATTTGAGGCCTAGTATTTAGGCGCTGGGTGACCGGTATGGATTTACTAACAGAATTAGACTTGGAAATGCACAGTAGCGTGTGTGTGAAGTTATTCTGAATGACCCTATGTGCACCTTGAATATTATATACCCTTTTAGGGATAGATTTCAAATAGCTCTGATATAGCAGAAACCACTAAATTATGAAATTGCTAAATTGGGAATTGTATTTCAACCCAGAACAAAAAATGTGCTTTGACGGACACTAAATAACTTTCCCAGCCACAACAGGACAGCGGTAATGAGAGATTTAGCGGGATATAAATTTGAGGCCTAGTATTTAGGCGCTGGGTGACCGGTATGGATTTACTAACAGAATTGGACTTGGAAATGCACAGTAGCGTGTGTGTGAAGTTATTCTGAATGACCCTATGTGCACCTTGAATATTATATACCCTTTTAGGGATAGATTTCAAATAGCTCTGATATAGCAGAAACCACTAAATTATGAAATTGCTAAATTGGGAATTGTATTTTAACCCTGAACAAAAAAATGTGCTTTGACGGACACTAAATAACTTGCCCAGCCACAACAGTACAGCGGTAACGACAGATTTAGCGGGATATAAATTTGAGGCCTAGTATTTAGGCGCTGGGTGACTGGTATGGATTTAATGACAGAATTAGACTGGGATATGGCCAAAAAATAACCACACTATTGCTGGTTAAATGCACTTGGTGATGGGCGCAGCTTGCCCCTGATGTAGTATATGGCCAAAAAATGAACAGACTATTGCTGGTTAAATGCACTTGGTGTCACAGCTTGACGAACCACACTACTGAGGGTTAAATGCACTTGGTGACGGGCGCAGCTTGCCCCTGATGTAGTATATGGCCAAAAAATGAACAGACTATTGCTGGTTAAATGCACTTGGTGACGGGCGCAGCTTGCCCCTGATTTAGTATATGGCCAAAAAATGAACAGACTATTGCTGGTTAAATGCACTTGGTGTGATAGCTTGACCAACCACACTACTGAGGGTTAAATGCACTTGGTGACGGGCGCAGCTTGCCCCTGATGTAGTATATGGCCAAAAAATGAACAGACTATTGCTGGTTAAATGCACTTGGTGTCACAGCTTGACCAACCACACTACTGAGGGTTAAATGCACTTGGTGACGGGCGCAGCTTGCCCCTGATGTAGTATATGGCCAAAAAATGAACAGACTATTGCTGGTTAAATGCACTTGGTGTCACAGCTTGACCAACCACACTACTGAGGGTTAAATGCACTTGGTGACGGGCGCAGCTTGCCCCTGATGTAGTATATGGCCAAAAAATGAACAGACTATTGCTGGTTAAATGCACTTGGTGTCACAGCTTGACCAACCACACTACTGAGGGTTAAATGCACTTGGTGACGGGCGCAGCTTGCCCCTGATGTAGTATATGGCCAAAAAATGAACAGACTATTGCTGGTTAAATGCACTTGGTGTCACAGCTTGACCAACCACACTACTGAGGGTTAAATGCACTTGGTGACGGGCGCAGCTTGCCCCTGATGTAGTATATGGCCAAAAAATGAACAGACTATTGCTGGTTAAATGCACTTGGTGACAGGCGCAGCTTGCCCCTGATTTAGTATATGGCCAAAAAATGAACAGACTATTGCTGGTTAAATGCACTTGGTGTGATAGCTTGACCAACCACACTACTGAGGGTTAAATGCACTTGGTGACGGGCGCAGCTTGCCCCTGATGTAGTATATGGCCAAAAAATGAACAGACTATTGCTGGTTAAATGCACTTGGTGACGGGCGCAACTTGCCCCTGATTTAGTATATGGCCAAAAAATGAACAGACTATTGCTGGTTAAATGCACTTGGTGTGATAGCTTGACCAACCACACTACTGAGGGTTAAATGCACTTGGTGACGGGCGCAGCTTGCCCCTGATGTAGTATATGGCCAAAAAATAAACAGACTATTGCTGGTTAAATGCACTTGGTGTGACAGCTTCACCCTGATGTAGGCTTTAGCCAAAAAACAACCACACCATTGAGGGTTAAATGCACTTGGTGACGGGCGCAGCTTGCCCCTGATGTAGTATATGGCCAAAAAATAAACAGACTATTGCTGGTTAAATGCACTTGGTGTGACAGCTTCACCCTGATGTAGGCTTTAGCCAAAAAACAACCACACCATTGAGGGTTAAATGCACTTGGTGACAGGCGCAGCTTGCCCCTGATGTAGTATATGGCCAAAAAATAAACAGACTATTGCTGGTTAAATGCACTTGGTGTGACAGCTTCACCCTGATGTAGGCTTTAGCCAAAAAACAACCACACCATTGAGGGTTAAATGCACTTGGTCGCAGCTTGTGCTGGCGCACCACAAGACACAAAATGGCCGCCGATCACCCCAGAAAAATGTGACTGACAAACGGTCTGGGCAGCCTAAAAACAGTGAGCAATTGAGTATCAGCAGCTCAATGACCCACAGCTGCAGATCGATCAATAATCAAGTCCTTTGGAGGAGTTAATCTGCCTAATCTCGCCCTACTGTCGCAGCCGCAACCTCTCCCTACGCTAATCAGAGCAGAGTGACGGGCGGCGCTATGTGACTCCAGCTTAAATAGAGGCTGGGTCACATGGTGCTCTGGCCAATCACAGCCATGCCAATAGTAGGCATGGCTGTGATGGCCTCTTGGGGCAAGTAGTATGACACTTGTTGATTGGCTGCTTTGCAGCCTTTCAAAAAGCGCCAAGAAAGCGTCACAAAAGCGCCAAGAAAGCGACGAACACCGAACCCGAACCCGGACTTTTACGAAAATGTCCGGGTTCGGGTCCGTGTCACGGACACCCCAAAATTCGGTACGAACCCGAACTATACAGTTCGAGTTCGCTCATCCCTACTTCTGATCCATCAGAAAAACCTGAAAAATGAAAAACACTACAAATCCTGTCTTTGGAGCATCCATATGGCCTCAATCACACAGTCAGTTTTTTACATCATGATTTCATCATTATTTGGAAGCCAAAAGCAGGAGTGGGTTCAAACAATGAATATTTCCTTCACATGTTATCTCTGCTTTGGACACACTCCTGTTTTTGCCTTACAAATACAAATCAATTACTGACAAAAATTGACTGTGTGAAGGCGAATAATCAAAAGACAGGATATAGGTTTTTGGGGTTGTCATTCTGATGGATCACAGGAATGTAAAAATAAACTGTGACATAAAAGTAGTAGATGGTGCAAAAAGAGACAGCTCTTTGCAACTTTAGTAGAATCAGTGGCTAACAGAACAGGTTAGCTAGCAGTCAATGTGGACACCCCACAAACAGTTAAATGAAACAGCTCTTTTGCAACTTTAGTACAATCTGTGACTTATATAACAGGCTATCTATCAATATATGTGGAAACAGCAGACAGTGTAAAATGAGACAGCTCTTTCACTCTATAGTAGAATCTGTGGCCACTACACTGTTAAGTAGATTATACCTGATGTTAACATTGAACTGCAAGGATGATTTCACACTTCAGTTATTTGGTCAGTTTATTCCGGCAGTTACGCTATGGTGTGCCAAAAACAGGAGACAATCCTACTCTCAGATAATGTATCATGAAAAGTGTGAAATAAGCCTAACAGAAGTTATTCAAAAGCATGTATTTGTACTGCCACAACATGACTTAAAAGAAACATATTTTTCCTCCACTACTTTATTGGCACTGCCTCCATTTCTTTTTTTGTTCCAGAAAAGAGTCATTGGGACACAGAACTTGCAGAGGCACAAAGTGTTTTTTATTTTTTTCATTTTACTAAAGACTGCAGTATGCTTTTATTTTCGTTTAGTTAGGGGTTAGCTAGGACTGTTGGTGTCCTGCACGACAATGTGCATGTCCATATACTATATGAGACCTGCTTGTCATACTGATGCAAAATAACTGCTTTACTACCAGAAAGGACTAGCTATTCATGTTGCAGGAATACATAGTGATGTGCACCAAGATACACTCTCCCTGCAAGCCAGGATATAGCTGATTTAACGTGCTTCGTGAAGGATTAATTCAGAAATATGCACATTTTTTGAAAAATTTTGTGAAGTGTCCGAATCAAATTTGTTAAAACCTCGCTCATCTCTACTTTTTATCATTAGGGAGACCAAAAAATATGCATAATAAGTATTGCAAGCCAGGTGACACTACTCTTGGATTCTAGGAAGAATACTGTTTATGTAAATTCACATATCTGACATAAGATAAGATCACATATCTGACATAAGATAAGATAAGCATTATTTTCTTTTTGCAAGAAAAGCTAATTTGGACATATTTTTCGGAAACACAAAGGTATGCAAATCAACTCGGCTGAAAAAAATGAGAAGAGGGGACATCCTGTCTAATGCCAGTAGAATTAAGATACACAAATTTGCATTTATTCTTCCCAGAATTAAATATTATTTTTTTTTTTCTCTCTTTTTTCTTTCTAATGATAAAGAGCACCACAAAGAGTACTCCCCAAGGCCAGTCAGCTAACCTAGGCAATTTTCTCTTTAGACAGTTTTTTTCTCCTTCCTGGAAGGAAAGTTAGCTTTTATGTCTGGGTGGGATGTTGTAGTAGGTTTAGAAGAAAAGTTAGATTGTATGCCTCATTTTCAGTTGAAAGTTGGGTTGTTCTCTGTTTTAAGCTCATGTTTATTTAGTGAGGTAAGAACAGTGGCCCCCTGAAAGTAACAAAGCTGATCCATTAATTTCTATGGGAATTCTCGAGATAGCCGAGTGCCGTACTTGGTTATATCCGGAACTCCCATAGAAATGAATAGATCAGCAACGCGCATGCCAGACTGGCTGCTCCATTTATTGCAAATGATATGGGAACCATATTCTTGTGATTGGCAGGAGTCCTAGTAGTAGGACCCCCACCAATCTAATAGTTATCCCTTATCATGTACAGTCATGGCCAAAAGTTTTGAGAATGACACAAATATTAGTTTTCACAAAGTTTGCTGCTAAACTGCTTTTAGATCTTTGTTTCAGTTGTTTCTGTGATGTAATGAAATATAATTACACGCACTTCATATTTTTCAAAGGCTTTTATCGACAATTACATGAGATTTATGCAAAGAGTCAGTATTTGCAGTGTTGGCCCTTCTTTTTCAGGACCTCTGCAATTCGACTGGGCATGCTCTCAATCAACTTCTATGCCAATTCCTGACTGATAGCAACCCATTCTTTCATAATCACTTCTTGGAGTTTGTCAGAATTAGTAAGTTTTTGTTTGTCCATCCGCCTCTTGAGGATTGACCACAAGTTCTCAATGGGATTAAGATCTGCAGAGTTTCCAGGCCATGGACCCAAAATGTCAACGTTTTGGTCCCCGAGCCACTTAGTTATCACTTTTTCCCTATGGCACGGTGCTCCATCGTGCTGGAATATGCATTGTTTTTTACCAAACTGTTGTTGGATTGTTGGAAGAAGTTGCTGTTGGAGGGTGTTTTGGTACCATTCTTTATTCATTGCTGTGTTCTTGAGCAAAATTGTGAGTGAGCCCACTCTCTTGGATGAGAAGCAACCCCACACATGAATGGTCTCAGGATGCTTTACTGTTGGCATGACACAGGACTGATGGTAGCGCTCACCTTTTCTTCTCCGGACAAGCCTTTTTCCTGATGCCCCAAACAATCGGAAAGAGGCTTCATCAGAGAAAATGACTTTGCTTCAGTCCTCAGCAGTCCATTCGCCATATTTTCTGCAGAAGATCAATCTGTCCCTGATTTTTTTTTGGAGAGAAGTGGCTTCTTTGCTGCCCTTCTTGACACCAGGCCATTTTCCAAAAGTCTTTGCCTCACTGTGCGAGCAGATGTGCTCACACCTGCCTGCTGCCATTCCTGAGCAAGCTCTGCACTGGTAGCACTCCGATCCCACAGCTGAATCCTCTTTAGGCAACGATCCTGGCACTTGCTGGACTTTCTTGGACGCCCTGAAGCCTTCTTAACAAGAATTGAACCTCTTTCCTTGAAGTTCTTGATGATCCTAAAAAATTGTTGATTGAGGTGCAATCTTAGTAGCCACAATATCCTTGCCTGTGACACCATTTTTATGCAATGCAATGATGGCTGCACGTGTTTCTTTGCAGGTCACCATGGTTAAAAATGGAAGAACAATGATTTCAAGCATCACCCTTCTTTTCAACAGGTCAAGTCTGCCATTTTAACCCAATCAGCCTGACATAATGATCTCCAGCCTTGTGCTCATCAACATTCTCACCTGAGTTAACAAGACGATTACTAAAATGATGTCAGCAGTAGGGATGAGCGAACTCGAACTGTATAGTTCGGGTTCGTACCGAATTTTGGGGTGTCCGTGACACGGACCCGAACCCGGACATTTTCGTAAAAGTCCGGGTTCGGGTTCGGTGTTCGTCGCTTTCTTCGCGCTTTTGTGACGCTTTCTTGGCGCTTTTTGAAAGGCTGCAAAGCAGCCAATCAACAAGCGTCATACTACTTGCCCCAAGAGGCCATCACAGCCATGCCTACTATTGGCATGGCTGTGATTGGCCAGAGCACCATGTGACCCAGCCTCTATTTAAGCTGGAGTCACATAGCGCCGCCCGTCACTCTGCTCTGATTAGCGTAGGGAGAGGTTGCGGCTGCGACAGTAGGGCGAGATTAGGCAGATTAACTCCTCCAAAGGACTTGATTAACTGATCGATCTGCAGCTGTGGATCATTGAGCTGCTGATCCTCAATTGCTCACTGTTTTTAGGCTGCCCAGACCGTTTGTCAGTCACATTTTTCTGGGGTGATCGGCGGCCATTTTGTGTCTTGTGGTGCGCCAGCACAAGCTGCGACCAAGTGCATTTAACCCTCAATGGTGTGGTTGTTTTTTGGCTAAAGCCTACATCAGGGTGAAGCTGTCACACCAAGTGCATTTAACCAGCAATAGTCTGTTTATTTTTTGGCCATATACTACATCAGGGGCAAGCTGCGCCTGTCACCAAGTGCATTTAACCCTCAATGGTGCGTTTGTTTTTTGGCTAAAGCCTACATCAGGGTGAAGCTGTCACACCAAGTGCATTTAACCAGCAATAGTCTGTTTATTTTTTGGCCATATACTACATCAGGGGCAAGCTGCGCCCGTCACCAAGTGCATTTAACCCTCAGTAGTGTGGTTGGTCAAGCTATCACACCAAGTGCATTTAACCAGCAATAGTCTGTTCATTTTTTGGCCATATACTAAATCAGGGGCAAGCTGCGCCCGTCACCAAGTGCATTTAACCAGCAATAGTCTGTTCATTTTTTGGCCATATACTACATCAGGGGCAAGCTGCGCCCGTCACCAAGTGCATTTAACCCTCAGTAGTGTGGTTGGTCAAGCTGTGACACCAAGTGCATTTAACCAGCAATAGTCTGTTCATTTTTTGGCCATATACTACATCAGGGGCAAGCTGCGCCCATCACCAAGTGCATTTAACCAGCAATAGTGTGGTTATTTTTTGGCCATATCCCAGTCTAATTCCGTCACTAAATCCATACCGGTCACCCAGCGCCTAAATACTAGGCCTCAAATTTATATCCCGCTAAATCTCTTGTTACCGCTGTCCTGTTGTGGCTGGGAAAGTTATTTAGTGTCCGTCAAAGCACATTTTTTGTTCTGGGTTGAAATACAATTCCCAATTTAGCAATTTAAAAATTTAGTGGTTTCTGCTGTATCAGAGCTATTTGAAATCTATCCCTAAAAGGGTATATAATATTCAAGGTGCACATAGGGTCATTCAGAATAACTTCACACACCTGCTACTGTGCATTTCCAAGTCTAATTCTGTCACTAAACCCATACCTGTCACCCAGCGCCTAAATACTAGGCCTCAAATTCATATCCAGCTAAATCTGTCGTTAGTGCTGTAGCTGGGCGAGTTATTTAGTGTCCGTTCAAGCACATTTCTTGTTCTGGGTTGAAATACAATTCCCAATTTAGCAATTTCATAATTTAGTGGTTTCTGCTATATCAGAGCTATTTGAAATCTATCCCTAAAAGGGTAGATCATATTGAAGGTGCACATAGGGACATTCAGAATAACTTCACACACCCGCTACTGTGCATTTCCAAGTCTAATTCTGTCACTAAACCCATACCTGTCACCCAGCGCCTAAATACTAGGCCTCAAATTTATATCCAGCTAAATCTGTCCTTAGTGCTGTAGCTGGGCGAGTTATTTAGTGTCCGTTCAAGCACATTTCTTGTTCTGGGTTGAAATACAATTCCCAATTTAGCAATTTCATAATTTAGTGGTTTCTGCTATATCAGAGCTATTTGAAATCTATCCCTAAAAGGGTATATAATATTCAAGGTGCACATTGGGTCATTCAGAATAACTTCACACACACCCGCTACTGTGTATTTCCAAGTCTAATTCTGTCACTAAACCCATACCTGTCACCCAGCGCCTAAATACTAGGCCTCAAATTTATATCCAGCTAAATCTGTCCTTAGTGCTGTAGCTGGGGGAGTTATTTAGTGTCCGTTCAAGCACATTTCTTGTTCTGGGTTGAAATACAATTCCCAATTTAGCAATTTCATAATTTAGTGGTTTCTGCTATATCAGAGCTATTTGAAATCTATCCCTAAAAGGGTAGATCATATTGAAGGTGCACATAGGGACATTCAGAATAACTTCACACACCCGCTACTGTGCATTTCCAAGTCTAATTCTGTCACTAAACCCATACCTGTCACCCAGCGCCTAAATACTAGGCCTCAAATTTATATCCAGCTAAATTTGTCCTTAGTGCTGTAGCTGGGCGAGTTATTTAGTGTCCGTTCAAGCACATTTCTTGTTCTGGGTTGAAATACAATTCCCAATTTAGCAATTTCATAATTTAGTGGTTTCTGCTATATCAGAGCTATTTGAAATCTATCCCTAAAAGGGTATATAATATTCAAGGTGCACATTGGGTCATTCAGAATAACTTCACACACACCCGCTACTGTGTATTTCCAAGTCTAATTCTGTCACTAAACCCATACCTGTCACCCAGCGCCTAAATACTAGGCCTCAAATTTATATCCAGCTAAATCTGTCCTTAGTGCTGTAGCTGGGCGAGTTATTTAGTGTCCGTTCAAGCACATTTCTTGTTCTGGGTTGAAATACAATTCCCAATTTAGCAATTTCATAATTTAGTGGTTTCTGCTATATCAGAGCTATTTGAAATCTATCCCTAAAAGGGTAGATCATATTGAAGGTGCACATAGGGACATTCAGAATAACTTCACACACCCGCTACTGTGCATTTCCAAGTCTAATTCTGTCACTAAACCCATACCTGTCACCCAGCGCCTAAATACTAGGCCTCAAATTTATATCCAGCTAAATCTGTCCTTAGTGCTGTAGCTGGGCGAGTTATTTAGTGTCCGTTCAAGCACATTTCTTGTTCTGGGTTGAAATACAATTCCCAATTTAGCAATTTCATAATTTAGTGGTTTCTGCTATATCAGAGCTATTTGAAATCTATCCCTAAAAGGGTATATAATATTCAAGGTGCACATTGGGTCATTCAGAATAACTTCACACACACCCGCTACTGTGTATTTCCAAGTCTAATTCTGTCACTAAACCCATACCTGTCACCCAGCGCCTAAATACTAGGCCTCAAATTTATATCCAGCTAAATCTGTCCTTAGTGCTGTAGCTGGGGGAGTTATTTAGTGTCCGTTCAAGCACATTTCTTGTTCTGGGTTGAAATACAATTCCCAATTTAGCAATTTCATAATTTAGTGGTTTCTGCTATATCAGAGCTATTTGAAATCTATCCCTAAAAGGGTAGATCATATTGAAGGTGCACATAGGGACATTCAGAATAACTTCACACACCCGCTACTGTGCATTTCCAAGTCTAATTCTGTCACTAAACCCATACCTGTCACCCAGCGCCTAAATACTAGGCCTCAAATTTATATCCAGCTAAATCTGTCCTTAGTGCTGTAGCTGGGCGAGTTATTTAGTGTCCGTTCAAGCACATTTCTTGTTCTGGGTTGAAATACAATTCCCAATTTAGCAATTTCATAATTTAGTGGTTTCTGCTATATCAGAGCTATTTGAAATCTATCCCTAAAAGGGTAGATCATATTGAAGGTGCACATAGGGACATTCAGAATAACTTCACACACCCGCTACTGTGCATTTCCAAGTCTAATTCTGTCACTAAACCCATACCTGTCACCCAGCGCCTAAATACTAGGCCTCAAATTTATATCCAGCTAAATCTGTCCTTAGTGCTGTAGCTGGGCGAGTTATTTAGTGTCCGTTCAAGCACATTTCTTGTTCTGGGTTGAAATACAATTCCCAATTTAGCAATTTCATAATTTAGTGGTTTCTGCTATATCAGAGCTATTTGAAATCTATCCCTAAAAGGGTATATAATATTCAAGGTGCACATTGGGTCATTCAGAATAACTTCACACACACCCGCTACTGTGTATTTCCAAGTCTAATTCTGTCACTAAACCCATACCTGTCACCCAGCGCCTAAATACTAGGCCTCAAATTTATATCCAGCTAAATCTGTCCTTAGTGCTGTAGCTGGGCGAGTTATTTAGTGTCCGTTCAAGCACATTTCTTGTTCTGGGTTGAAATACAATTCCCAATTTAGCAATTTCATAATTTAGTGGTTTCTGCTATATCAGAGCTATTTGAAATCTATCCCTAAAAGGGTAGATCATATTGAAGGTGCACATAGGGACATTCAGAATAACTTCACACACCCGCTACTGTGCATTTCCAAGTCTAATTCTGTCACTAAACCCATACCTGTCACCCAGCGCCTAAATACTAGGCCTCAAATTTATATCCAGCTAAATCTGTCCTTAGTGCTGTAGCTGGGCGAGTTATTTAGTGTCCGTTCAAGCACATTTCTTGTTCTGGGTTGAAATACAATTCCCAATTTAGCAATTTCATAATTTAGTGGTTTCTGCTATATCAGAGCTATTTGAAATCTATCCCTAAAAGGGTAGATCATATTGAAGGTGCACATAGGGACATTCAGAATAACTTCACACACCCGCTACTGTGCATTTCCAAGTCTAATTCTGTCACTAAACCCATACCTGTCACCCAGCGCCTAAATACTAGGCCTCAAATTTATATCCAGCTAAATCTGTCCTTAGTGCTGTAGCTGGGCGAGTTATTTAGTGTCCGTTCAAGCACATTTCTTGTTCTGGGTTGAAATACAATTCCCAATTTAGCAATTTCATAATTTAGTGGTTTCTGCTATATCAGAGCTATTTGAAATCTATCCCTAAAAGGGTAGATCATATTGAAGGTGCACATAGGGACATTCAGAATAACTTCACACACCCGCTACTGTGCATTTCCAAGTCTAATTCTGTCACTAAACCCATACCTGTCACCCAGCGCCTAAATACTAGGCCTCAAATTTATATCCAGCTAAATCTGTCCTTAGTGCTGTAGCTGGGCGAGTTATTTAGTGTCCGTTCAAGCACATTTCTTGTTCTGGGTTGAAATACAATTCCCAATTTAGCAATTTCATAATTTAGTGGTTTCTGCTATATCAGAGCTATTTGAAATCTATCCCTAAAAGGGTAGATCATATTGAAGGTGCACATAGGGACATTCAGAATAACTTCACACACCCGCTACTGTGCATTTCCAAGTCTAATTCTGTCACTAAACCCATACCTGTCACCCAGCGCCTAAATACTAGGCCTCAAATTTATATCCAGCTAAATCTGTCCTTAGTGCTGTAGCTGGGCGAGTTATTTAGTGTCCGTTCAAGCACATTTCTTGTTCTGGGTTGAAATACAATTCCCAATTTAGCAATTTCATAATTTAGTGGTTTCTGCTATATCAGAGCTATTTGAAATCTATCCCTAAAAGGGTATATAATATTCAAGGTGCACATAGGGTCATTCAGAATAACTTCACACACACGCTTCTGTGCATTTCCAAGTCTAATTCTGTCACTAAATCCATACCGGTCACCCAGCGCCTAAATACTAGGCCTCAAATTTATATCCCGCTGAATTTGAATACAATACATTGGGCCAAATAATATATTTGTTGTTGTGGTGAACCATAACAATGAGAAAAACATCTAGTAAGGGACGCGGACGTGGACATGGTCGTGGTGGTGTTAGTGGACCCTCTGGTGCTGGGAGAGGACGTGGCCGTTCTGCCACATCCACACGTCCTAGTGTACCAACTACCTCAGGTCCCAGTAGCCGCCAGAATTTACAGTGATATATGGTGGGGCCCAATGCCGTTCTAAGGATGGTAAGGCCTGAGCAGGTACAGGCATTAGTCAATTGGGTGGCCGACAGTGGATCCAGCACGTTCACATTATCTCCCACCCAGTCTTCTGCAGAAAGTGCACAGATGGCGCCTGAAAACCAACCCCATCAGTCTGTCACATCACCCCCATGCATACCAGGGAAACTGTCTCAGCCTCAAGTTATGCAGCAGTCTCTTATGCTGTTTGAAGACTCCGCTGGCAGGGTTTCCCAAGGGCATCCACCTAGCCCTTCCCCAGCGGTGAAAGACATAGAATGCACTGACGCACAACCACTTATGTTTCCTGATGATGAGGACATGGGAATACCACCTCAGCATGTCTCTGATGATGACGAAACACAGGTGCCAACTGCTGCGTCTTTCTGCAGTGTGCAGACTGAACAGGAGGTCAGGGATCAAGACTGGGTGGAAGACGATGCAGGGGACGATGAGGTCCTAGACCCCACATGGAATGAAGGTCGTGCCACTGACTTTCACAGTTCGGAGGAAGAGGCAGTGGTGAGACCGAGCCAACAGCGTAGCAAAAGAGGGAGCAGTGGGCAAAAGCAGAACACCCGCCGCCAAGAGACTCCGCCTGCTACTGACCGCCGCCATCTGGGACCGAGCACCCCAAAGGCAGCTTCAAGGAGTTCCCTGGCATGGCACTTCTTCAAACAATGTGCTGACGACAAGACCCGAGTGGTTTGCACGCTGTGCCATCAGAGCCTGAAGCGAGGCATTAACGTTCTGAACCTGAGCACAACCTGCATGACCAGGCACCTGCATGCAAAGCATGAACTGCAGTGGAGTAAACACCTTAAAACCAAGGAAGTCACTCAGGCTCCCCCTGCTACCTCTTCTGCTGCTGCCGCCTCGGCCTATTCTGCTGCTGCCGCCTCGGCCTCTTCCTCCGCCTCTGGAGGAACGTTGGCACCTGCCGCCCAGCAAACAGGGGATGTACCACCAACACCACCACCACCACCTCCGTCACCAAGCGTCTCAACCATGTCACACGCCAGCGTTCAGCTCTCCATCTCACAAACATTTGATAGAAAGCGTAAATTCCCACCTAGCCACCCTCGATCCCTGGCCCTGAATGCCAGCATTTCTAAACTACTGGCCTATGAAATGCTGTCATTTAGGCTGGTGGACACAGACAGCTTCAAACAGCTCATGTCGCTTGCTGTCCCACAGTATGTTGTTCCCAGCCGGCACTACTTCTCCAAGAGAGCCGTGCCTTCCCTGCACAACCAAGTATCCGATAAAATCAAGTGTGCACTGCGCAACGCCATCTGTAGCAAGGTCCACCTAACCACAGATACGTGGACCAGTAAGCACGGCCAGGGACGCTATATCTCCCTAACTGCACACTGGGTAAATGTAGTGGCAGCTGGGCCCCAGGCGGAGAGCTGTTTGGCGCACGTCCTTCCGCCGCCAAGGATCGCAGGGCAACATTCTTTGCCTCCTGTTGCCACCTCCTCCTTCTCGGCTTCCTCCTCCTCTTCTTCCACCTGCTCATCCAGTCAGCCACACACCTTCACCACCAACTTCAGCACAGCCCGGGGTAAACGTCAGCAGGCCATTCTGAAACTCATATGTTTGGGGGACAGGCCCCACACCGCACAGGAGTTGTGGCGGGGTATAGAACAACAGACCGACGAGTGGTTGCTGCCGGTGAGCCTCAAGCCCGGCCTGGTGGTGTGTGATAATGGGCGAAATCTCGTTGCAGCTCTGGGACTAGCCAATTTGACGCACATCCCTTTCTTGGCGCATGTGCTGAATTTGGTGGTGCAGAAGTTCATTCACAACTACCCCGACATGTCAGAGCTGCTGCATAAAGTGCGGGCCGTCTGTTCGCGCTTCCGGCGTTCACATCCTGCTGCTGCTCGCCTGTCTGCGCTACAGCGTAACTTCGGCCTTCCCGCTCACCGCCTCATATGCGACGTGCCCACCAGGTGGAACTCCACCTTGCACATGCTGGACAGACTGTGCGAGCAGCAGCAGGCCATAGTGGAGTTTCAGCTGCAGCACGCACGGGTCAGTCGCACTACAGAACAGCACCACTTCACCACCAATGACTGGGCCTCCATGCGAGACCTGTGTGCCCTGTTGCGCTGTTTCGAGTACTCCACCAACATGGCCAGTGGCGATGACACCGTTATCAGCGTTACAATACCACTTCTATGTCTCCTTGAGAAAACACTTAGGGCGATGATGGAAGAGGAGGTGGCCCAGGAGGAGGAGGAGGAGGAGGAGGAAGAGCGGTCATTTTTAGCACTTTCAGGCCAGTCTCTTCGAAGTGACTCAGAGGGAGGTTTTTGGCAACAGCAGAGGCCAGGTACAAATGTGGCCAGCCAGGGCCCACTACTGGAGGACGAGGAGGACGAGGATGAGGAGGAGGTGGAGGAGGATGAGGATGAAGCATGGTCACAGCGGGGTGGCACCCAACGCAGCTCGGGTCCATCACTGGTGCGTGGCTGGGGGGAAAGGCAGGACGATGACGATACGCCTCCCACAGAGGACAGCTTGTCCTTACCCCTGGGCAGCCTGGCACACATGAGCGACTACATGCTGCAGTGCCTGCGCAACGACAGCAGAGTTGCCCACATTTTAACCTGTGCGGACTACTGGGTTGCCACCCTGCTGGATCCACGCTACAAAGACAATGTGCCCACCTTACTTCCTGCACTGGAGCGTGATAGGAAGATGCGCGAGTACAAGCGCACGTTGGTAGACGCGCTACTGAGAGCATTCCCAAATGTCACAGGGGAACAAGTGGAAGCCCAAGGCCAAGGCAGAGGAGGAGCAAGAGGTCGCCAAGGCAGCTGTGTCACGGCCAGCTCCTCTGAGGGCAGGGTTAGCATGGCAGAGATGTGGAAAACTTTTGTCAACACGCCACAGCTAACTGCACCACCACCTGATACGCAACGTGTTAGCAGGAGGCAACATTTCACTAACATGGTGGAACAGTACGTGTGCACACCCCTCCACGTACTGACTGATGGTTCGGCCCCATTCAACTTCTGGGTCTCTAAATTGTCCACGTGGCCAGAGCTAGCCTTTTATGCCTTGGAGTTGCTGGCCTGCCCGGCAGCCAGCGTTTTGTCTGAACGTGTATTCAGCACGGCAGGGGGCGTCATTACAGACAAACGCAGCCGCCTGTCTACAGCCAATGTGGACAAGCTGACGTTCATAAAAATGAACCAGGCATGGATCCCACAGGACCTGTCCGTCCCTTGTCCAGATTAGACATTAACTACCTCCCCATAACCATATATTATTGGACTCCAGGGCACTTCCTCATTCAATCCTATTTTTATTTTCATTTTACCATTATATTGCGAGGCTACCCAAAGTTGAATGAACCTCTCCTCTGCCTGTGTGCTAGGCCTAAATATATGCCAATGGACTGTTGCAGTGGTGGCTGACATGAAGCCTGATTCTCTGCTATGACATGCAGACTAATTCTCTGCTGACATGAAGCCAGATTGTCTGTTACGGGACCTCTCTCCTCTGCCTGGGTGCTGGGCCTAAATTTATGACAATGGACTGTTGCAGTGGTGGCTGACGTGAAGCCTGATTCTCTGCTATGACATTCAGACTGATTCTCTGCTGACATGAAGCCAGATCCTCTGTTACGGGACCTCTCTCCTCTGCCTGTGTGTGTGCTGGGCCTAAATATATGCCAATGGACTGTTGCAGTGGTGGCTGACGTGAAGCCTCATTCTCTGCTATGACATGCAGACTGATTCTCTGCTGACATGAAGCCAGATTCTCTGTTACGGGACCTCTCTCCTCTGCCTGTGTGTGTGCTGGGCCTAAATATATGCCAATGGACTGTTGCAGTGGTGGCTGACGTGAAGCCTGATTCTCTGCTATGACATGCAGACTGATTCTCTGCTGACATGAAGCCAGATTCTCTGTTACGGGACCTCTCTCCTCTGCCTGTGTGTGTGCTGGGCCTAAATATATGCCAATGGACTGTTGCAGTGGTGGCTGACGTGAAGCCTCATTCTCTGCTATGACATGCAGACTAATTCTCTGCTGACATGAAGACAGATTCTCTGTTACGGGACCTCCCTCCTCTGCCTGGGTGCTGGGCCTAAATATATGCCAATGGACTGTTGCAGTGGTGGCTGACGTGAAGCCTGATTCTCTGCTATGACATGCAGACTAATTCTCTGCTGACATGAAGACAGATTCTCTGTTACGGGACCTCTCTCCTCTGCCTGTGTGTGTGCTGGGCCTAAATATATGCCAATGGACTGTTGCAGTGGTGGCTGACGTGAAGCCTCATTCTCTGCTATGACATGCAGACTGATTCTCTGCTGACATGAAGCCAGATTCTCTGTTACGGGACCTCTCTCCTCTGCCTGTGTGTGTGCTGGGCCTAAATATATGCCAATGGACTGTTGCAGTGGTGGCTGACGTGAAGCCTCATTCTCTGCTATGACATGCAGACTAATTCTCTGCTGACATGAAGACAGATTCTCTGTTACGGGACCTCCCTCCTCTGCCTGGGTGCTGGGCCTAAATATATGCCAATGGACTGTTGCAGTGGTGGCTGACGTGAAGCCTCATTCTCTGCTATGACATGCAGACTGATTCTCTGCTGACATGAAGCCAGATTCTCTGTTACGGGACCTCTCTCCTCTGCCTGTGTGTGTGCTGGGCCTAAATATATGCCAATGGACTGTTGCAGTGGTGGCTGACGTGAAGCCTCATTCTCTGCTATGACATGCAGACTAATTCTCTGCTGACATGAAGACAGATTCTCTGTTACGGGACCTCCCTCCTCTGCCTGGGTGCTGGGCCTAAATATATGCCAATGGACTGTTGCAGTGGTGGCTGACGTGAAGCCTGATTCTCTGCTATGACATGCAGACTGATTCTCTGCTGACATGAAGCCAGATTCTCTGCTACGGGACCTCTCTCCTCTGCCTGTGTGTGTGCTGGGCCTAAATATATGCCAATGGACTGTTGCAGTGGTGGCTGACGTGAAGCCTGATTCTCTGCTATGACATGCAGACTAATTCTCTGCTGACATGAAGACAGATTCTCTGTTACGGGACCTCTCTCCTCTGCCTGTGTGTGTGCTGGGCCTAAATATATGCCAATGGACTGTTGCAGTGGTGGCTGACGTGAAGCCTCATTCTCTGCTATGACATGCAGACTGATTCTCTGCTGACATGAAGCCAGATTCTCTGTTACGGGACCTCTCTCCTCTGCCTGTGTGTGTGCTGGGCCTAAATATATGCCAATGGACTGTTGCAGTGGTGGCTGACGTGAAGCCTCATTCTCTGCTATGACATGCAGACTAATTCTCTGCTGACATGAAGACAGATTCTCTGTTACGGGACCTCCCTCCTCTGCCTGGGTGCTGGGCCTAAATATATGCCAATGGACTGTTGCAGTGGTGGCTGACGTGAAGCCTGATTCTCTGCTATGACATGCAGACTGATTCTCTGCTGACATGAAGCCAGATTCTCTGTTACGGGACCTCTCTCCTCTGCCTGTGTGTGTGCTGGGCCTAAATATATGCCAATGGACTGTTGCAGTGGTGGCTGACGTGAAGCCTCATTCTCTGCTATGACATGCAGACTAATTCTCTGCTGACATGAAGACAGATTCTCTGTTACGGGACCTCCCTCCTCTGCCTGGGTGCTGGGCCTAAATATATGCCAATGGACTGTTGCAGTGGTGGCTGACGTGAAGCCTGATTCTCTGCTATGACATGCAGACTAATTCTCTGCTGACATGAAGACAGATTCTCTGTTACGGGACCTCTCTCCTCTGCCTGTGTGTGTGCTGGGCCTAAATATATGCCAATGGACTGTTGCAGTGGTGGCTGACGTGAAGCCTCATTCTCTGCTATGACATGCAGACTGATTCTCTGCTGACATGAAGCCAGATTCTCTGTTACGGGACCTCTCTCCTCTGCCTGTGTGTGTGCTGGGCCTAAATATATGCCAATGGACTGTTGCAGTGGTGGCTGACGTGAAGCCTCATTCTCTGCTATGACATGCAGACTAATTCTCTGCTGACATGAAGACAGATTCTCTGTTACGGGACCTCCCTCCTCTGCCTGGGTGCTGGGCCTAAATATATGCCAATGGACTGTTGCAGTGGTGGCTGACGTGAAGCCTCATTCTCTGCTATGACATGCAGACTGATTCTCTGCTGACATGAAGCCAGATTCTCTGTTACGGGACCTCTCTCCTCTGCCTGGGTGCTGGGCCTAAATATATGCCAATGGACTGTTGCATTGGTGGCTGACGTGAAGCCTGATTCTCTGCTATGATATGAAGACTGATTCTCTGCTGACATGAAGCCAGATTGTCTGTTACGGGACCTCTCTCCTCTGCCTGGGTGCCTGGGCCTAAATATATGACAATGGACTGTTACAGTGGTGGCTGACGTGAAGCCTGATTCTCTGCTATGACATGCAGACTGATTCTCTGCTGACATGAAGCCAGATTCTCTGTTACGGGACCTCTCTCCTCTGCCTGTGTGTGTGCTGGGCCTAAATATATGCCAATGGACTGTTGCAGTGGTGGCTGACGTGAAGCCTCATTCTCTGCTATGACATGCAGACTGATTCTCTGCTGACATGAAGCCAGATTCTCTGTTACGGGACCTCTCTCCTCTGCCTGTGTGTGTGCTGGGCCTAAATATATGCCAATGGACTGTTGCAGTGGTGGCTGACGTGAAGCCTCATTCTCTGCTATGACATGCAGACTAATTCTCTGCTGACATGAAGACAGATTCTCTGTTACGGGACCTCCCTCCTCTGCCTGGGTGCTGGGCCTAAATATATGCCAATGGACTGTTGCAGTGGTGGCTGACGTGAAGCCTGATTCTCTGCTATGACATGCAGACTAATTCTCTGCTGACATGAAGACAGATTCTCTGTTACGGGACCTCTCTCCTCTGCCTGTGTGTGTGCTGGGCCTAAATATATGCCAATGGACTGTTGCAGTGGTGGCTGACGTGAAGCCTCATTCTCTGCTATGACATGCAGACTGATTCTCTGCTGACATGAAGCCAGATTCTCTGTTACGGGACCTCTCTCCTCTGCCTGTGTGTGTGCTGGGCCTAAATATATGCCAATGGACTGTTGCAGTGGTGGCTGACGTGAAGCCTCATTCTCTGCTATGACATGCAGACTAATTCTCTGCTGACATGAAGACAGATTCTCTGTTACGGGACCTCCCTCCTCTGCCTGGGTGCTGGGCCTAAATATATGCCAATGGACTGTTGCAGTGGTGGCTGACGTGAAGCCTCATTCTCTGCTATGACATGCAGACTGATTCTCTGCTGACATGAAGCCAGATTCTCTGTTACGGGACCTCTCTCCTCTGCCTGGGTGCTGGGCCTAAATATATGCCAATGGACTGTTGCAGTGGTGGCTGACGTGAAGCCTGATTGTCTGTTACGGGACCTCTCTCCTCTGCCTGGGTGCTGGGCCTAAATATCTGACAATGGACTGTTGCATTGGTGGCTGACGTGAAGCCTGATTCTCTGCTATGATATGAAGACTGATTCTCTGCTGACATGAAGCCAGATTGTCTGTTACGGGACCTCTCTCCTCTGCCTGGGTGCCTGGGCCTAAATATATGACAATGGACTGTTACAGTGGTGGCTGACGTGAAGCCTGATTCTCTGCTATGACATGCAGACTGATTCTCTGCTGACATGAAGCCAGATTCTCTGTTACGGGACCTCTCTCCTCTGCCTGTGTGTGTGCTGGGCCTAAATATATGCCAATGGACTGTTGCAGTGGTGGCTGACGTGAAGCCTCATTCTCTGCTATGACATGCAGACTGATTCTCTGCTGACATGAAGCCAGATTCTCTGTTACGGGACCTCTCTCCTCTGCCTGTGTGTGTGCTGGGCCTAAATATATGCCAATGGACTGTTGCAGTGGTGGCTGACGTGAAGCCTCATTCTCTGCTATGACATGCAGACTAATTCTCTGCTGACATGAAGACAGATTCTCTGTTACGGGACCTCCCTCCTCTGCCTGGGTGCTGGGCCTAAATATATGCCAATGGACTGTTGCAGTGGTGGCTGACGTGAAGCCTGATTCTCTGCTATGACATGCAGACTGATTCTCTGCTGACATGAAGCCAGATTCTCTGTTACGGGACCTCTCTCCTCTGCCTGTGTGTGTGCTGGGCCTAAATATATGCCAATGGACTGTTGCAGTGGTGGCTGACGTGAAGCCTCATTCTCTGCTATGACATGCAGACTAATTCTCTGCTGACATGAAGACAGATTCTCTGTTACGGGACCTCCCTCCTCTGCCTGGGTGCTGGGCCTAAATATATGCCAATGGACTGTTGCAGTGGTGGCTGACGTGAAGCCTCATTCTCTGCTATGACATGCAGACTAATTCTCTGCTGACATGAAGACAGATTCTCTGTTACGGGACCTCTCTCCTCTGCCTGTGTGTGTGCTGGGCCTAAATATATGCCAATGGACTGTTGCAGTGGTGGCTGACGTGAAGCCTCATTCTCTGCTATGACATGCAGACTAATTCTCTGCTGACATGAAGACAGATTCTCTGTTACGGGACCTCCCTCCTCTGCCTGGGTGCTGGGCCTAAATATATGCCAATGGACTGTTGCAGTGGTGGCTGACGTGAAGCCTGATTCTCTGCTATGACATGCAGACTAATTCTCTGCTGACATGAAGACAGATTCTCTGTTACGGGACCTCTCTCCTCTGCCTGGGTGCCGGGGCCTAAATATCTGAGAATGGACTGTTCCAGTGGTGGGTGACGGGAAGCCAGATTCTCTGCTATGGAACCTCTCTCCAATTGATTTTGGTTAATTTTTATTTATTTAATTTTTATTTTAATTAATTTCCCTATCCACATTTGTTTGCAGGGGATTTACCTACATGTTGCTGCCTTTTGCAGCCCTCTAGCTCTTTCCTGGGCTGTTTTACAGCCTTTTTAGTGCCGAAAAGTTCGGGTCCCCATTGACTTCAATGGGGTTCGGGTTCGGGACGAAGTTCGGATCGGGTTCGGATCCCGAACCCGAACATTTCCGGGATGTTCGGCCGAACTTCTCGAACCCGAACATCCAGGTGTTCGCTCAACTCTAGTCAGCAGGTCTTTTAATGACAGCAATGAAATGCAGTGGAAAGTTTTTTTGGGGATTAAGTTAATTTTCATGGCAAAGAAGGACTATGCAATTCATCTGATCACTCTTCATAACATTCTTGAGTATATGCAAATTGCTATTATAAAAACTTAAGCAGCAACTTTTCCAATTTCCAATATTTATGTAATTCTCAATGGCCATGACTGTAGATAGGGGATAACATAATGTAACCGTCATACTCCTTCAAATTCTCTATGTCTTGTGGGAAAGTAGGACTGGCCAGCATTTGAAATTAGAACAAGTCTGTTCTTCTCCTGACCTTTTTTGAGGCAGTCAACATGCATCCTCAAGTAGTACAGTATACTTGTCATCAACTGCCCTGCTTTTTTGTCCTCTATATATCCATAATGGAATATGCGACCATGACACTTTTATTCGCAACCAGCAATTAGTTTGTGTGTAAGCTGAAATCCTACCTGTCCAAGTTGCTGGCAGTGCAGCTGCTGAGGTACTATTTATTTGTGGTAAATGTGGTGCAGCTCCTTTGCCAAAATTTATTTTTTCTCCTTAAAATGTAACTTTTCTGTACACTATTAGCTACAGTTTTGCCATATTCCGTCAGATGAACTTTGGCCAGGTATCTGTGCTTTCATCAAAATGTAATCTTTTTCTAAAATCGAATTCTTCGCTATGTCATTGGTCACTGCTTTTGCCATATGATGTCGTTTGGACTTTAGGCAGATATTGGTGCAGTTCTGCATCTTTATCAAAATGTTATCCTTTTCTACAATTGAATTCTTCTCTACAGTATGTCATTAACTCCAGTTTTTACCATATTTACTCCATTAGACTTTTACAGTAGCTAGGTATCTGTAGTGGTGCAGTTTTTTGCCTTCATAAAAATGTAATCCTTTTCTAAAATGGGATTCTTCATTTTGTCAGCAGTTTTTGCCATATCCCATGAGCAGGACTTTTGGACAGGTGCCTGCAGTGGCATTTAATTCTGCTGTATGATATTTGTACTTCTACCCAGCTATTCAGTAAAAAAGTGTTTAAAAATGCCTTGTTTTCCAAATAACTTTCCCCAACACATACACTGGTTTCTGACCCCCATGGACTTCTGGGAGGCAGATTTGAACAGTGGTCGGAAATGACCCAGTTTGCCCTCTCCCCTATGTTGTCCAGACTTCAATGTAATCTACCTGAGGATTTTCAGCACAAAAGGTAGCGTTGTCAAACCCCCTAAAAAACAAACTTGTCTTCCTCCATTGTATTAAACATCATTTTTGCCAAAATTAATCAAGCATGGATCCAAAAGAATTTTCCCACACCTCCTGTTGAGGCTGGTGAATAGATCTGCCATTGCTGATGATGCCCCCTCATGCCACTGCTACTATATGCCTGCCTATCATCATGTCTCATGTGTATAGCTTTTGCTGCCACATTGCTGCTACTCCCTGCTGCTAATCCCCTTACTGCTATTACCATTACCACTGAACAGTCGCCACTACTGCTAATACTACCACAACACAGTATCACACACATCTACTGCCTTGTCTGTTCCATACTAGTCCCTATTTAAAGACTTAAAACATACCTGAGTTTTTAAAAAGAAGTGCTCATAATGGCTTAGCTTCCTTATACAAATATAACTGTGAAGAAGAAGGTCCTTTTTGGCTTCCCTAATGTCTTCCTCAGCAAAATTATTCTCTGCTTCACATACATAGCTCAATTATTTTTTTCTCTCAGAAGCAGTGGCCATCTTTATTTTATAGAAGTCTGCTAGTACTATACTTCCATTACTTCCCATTTATGCTTGTTTTTAGCTAGGGAGTGCACACAGCAGATGACATAAGGGAGAAAGCACAGAAAGACAGTTCCTCTGCTCTTGAACAGCTTTGCAGAGGCAGTGGTTCTATCAGGACTCACAAACTCTGATAACTCTAACAGGCTCTTTCTTTCTTTCTTTCTTTCTTTCTTTCTTTGCAAATGTATTTAAAGAGACGATCATAGATGAGAAAAATATAGCATTTAAAGTAATTCACCTCCAATTTTATTGCCAGTTTTATAGTGTTAAGCATTTCATTTTTGAACATTTATGGGCTTAATATAGGGGGGCTATCTTTGATGCTTTGATGGCTGTTAGCTATTATTAACATCCATTAAAGTAGAAATATTCAAAACGGTGAGCTATAATTTAACCTAATACATTTGCTGTGGCAGCTAGAGAAGGCACCCTTCCATTAGCTTTAAAGAAAGAAAAAGACTGTTCAAAATATAAACATAAAATTCTTCCACACGTAAAATATCTTAATAGTCTATAGGAATCTATATCAGTCACTGAACTCCATCTGTTATTGGTATACTAATCCAATAGATACAGAGTTGCATGGGCTCATTACTGCTCAACCGCGAGTACTCAAATCTCAGACACAAATATTTTTAAATATTTGCATCAACAAATGAATCTATGTTTAGATAATTGGATAGAAATTGCGAAGGAAACCAGTACCTATGTGGGTTCACACATAGCTTTTTGTGGCAATTCTTTTGAGTCAAAGCTAGAAGTGGGTCTAGCAGGATGGTAAGCATAACATTCTCCTTTATACAAAATGTTTCATTCATGCTGATTCAAAAAACTGCCATAAAACCACCAGGGAAGCTAATGTGCAGAAATTAATTCCAAATTAAGCCAAATTTTTGGAGATTTGATTAGTGTGAATCACTCAAACTAGAGTCTGCCATTTTACATACTAGTACAGTAGTACTTTAAGCATAGCAAGGCACGGAAGATGGAGGATTACATGACTCTGGGTGGGATCCTGCTCAGCCTAGAATGCCATGCAGTCAGCATCAGCTATTCATGAAGGATAAAATATACAGATCCCAAGCAAGATCCCATGCAAAGCCATGTGTGTTTTGTGCTTGTACAGTGATGTGACTGGACATCTCTGCCACAGACAAAGTGAAGAAAGACAATTATATTTAGACGCACAAAGAATACAGCAAGTTCAGGGTCTTCTAGAGAAACATTTAGGGATTTAATTACTAGATAAGAAGAGACACCAGCACAGTCATTAGATTTGTGGGGTGCAATCCCTCCGCAGCCATAGGCAGGGGGTCGGCTATAAGGTCCAAATAGAGAAAAATAAGGCGATACTTCAATGTACAGTGAACCGGGTACTGGACCAGATTCTTTCCCCAGCAACATTTCAGCCCAGCACAATCAGGACTTTGTTAAGCCAAGGCCTCATTTTTTTCTATAGGGATTTGCTTAGATTTGATCAAATTAACTAATATAGAGAGGTTTTAGCTAAGGAGAGAACAAGGATCAGTTTAGTTAATGTACCATGTGTTACTTTGCAGAACCCAACCATTCACATCCATTGAGGCTCAGCTTGAACTGCATATCAATATGTAATGTTACAGCACTCTTTTATTTTCTAATGTGTAGCAGTTAGCAAGCAGCCTAATTTTCATCTAAATAAGCATACAGTATGTACTAGCTGATGATTTTTAAGCATCATAGTTGCACTGGACACTATCACAGCACTATGTCTGTAGCATGTATGTATGGACAGCAGAACGCATCACACAACCTAACACCCTGCACTGGAACCTATCAGCTACACTGTATCAGGATATAACCTACACTGACTATCTCCCACTAACTATCTGTAATATATATATATATATATATATATATACATATATATATATATATATAAGATAACTAACAAACTATCTAATGTAATGACACAGTAAAGCACAGAGCACAGTAATGACACTGCTGTCTCTCTCTCAGAACTGCAAAAAACTGCAGAAAATGGCTGCTGGGGAGGTTCTTATATAGTAAGGGGGGGGCAACTTTCCTATTGGTTGCTAAGCTCAGACAAAGACATTGCAGCCTTCTCATTGGTCAACAAGCAAGAAGCAGGGAACAATCACGGGTTTAGATTAAAACAAATCTAGAATATTTGCCAATACAAATATACTGTATAGCATTATATTCTAAATCTCAAATTCTCAAAGTAGCGATATTTGCGATAAAATTTCTCGAATAGAATATTTGCGCCCAACACTTTCTATGAGTACAATACATACACTGTAACTGCAATATTCTGAATTTTATAGATCTGCATATATTATATGCTGAACCATTCCACTATTGTCTGATATTGTTTATTACATAATGTATATACAGTTATACTTGACTCTTGTGTCTTAACATAAGTATTTTCTTCTGACCCATCAGATTACAATTATAAAATAAAGCATTCGCAATGGAAAGAAAAAGTAAATTCATGTTTAGTTTTTGACAGTTTGAAGTTTAATAGAACATGCAATTTAATTGATGCATCTTCACCCGAGAAAAGTTCACTGTGAGTAACAAAGTTCAATCTGTTTTACATCAGGAAAAAGGTTTTACAAGTGTCAAAAGACCTGTAATTTAAGTTTTCTTTTAAATATGCTTTAGAGTACAAAATATTCACTTGTGGCACATTTCACATGCTTTTAGCTGCATCCAACATCATTCAAATATCTTGATTAATTGCCCTTCTGAATAAAGCTATTATTTTAAAAGTATTTCTATTAAAGTTGAAAAAATCATATACAGTAGATATAAAAAGTATACACACCCCTGTTAAAATGTCAGGTTTCTGTGATGTAAAAAAATGAGACAAAGATAAATAATTTCAGAACTTTTTCCACCTTTAATGTGACCTATAAACTGTACAACTCAATTGAAAAACAAACTAAAATCTTTTAGGTAGAGGGAAGAAAAAATATAAAAATACAATAATATGGTTGCATAAGTGTGCACACCCTTAAATGAATACTTTGTTGAAGCACCTTTTATTTTACTACAGCACTCAGTCTTTTTGGGTAGGAGTCTATCAGCATGGCACATTTTGACTTGGCAAGAGTTGCCCACTCTTCTTGGCAAAAACACTCCAAATCTGTCAGATTGCGAGGGCATCTCCTGTGCACAGCCCTCTTCGGATCACCCCACAGATTTTTTTTATCAGATTCAGGTCTGGGCTCTGGCTGGGCCATTCCAAAACTTTAATCTTCTTCTGGTGAAGCCATTCCTTTGTTGATTTGGATATATGCTGAAAGATGAAGTTCTTCCTCATGTGCAGCTTTCTAGCAGAAGCCTGAAGGTTTTGTGCCAATATTGACTGGCATTTGGAACTGTTCATAATTCCCTCTAGGTTAACTAAGGCTTCAGTTCCAGCTGAAGAAAAACAGCCCCAAATCTTTTGGATTTATGGCCAAAAATTTCAACCTTGGTTTCATCAGACCATAACACCTTTTCCAACATGCTTTTGGGAGACTTCAGATGTGTTTTTGCAAAATGTAGCCTGGCTTGGATGTTTTTCTTCATAAGAAAAGGCTTTCATCTTGCCACTGTACCCCATAGCCCAGGCATATGAAGAATACGGAAGATTGTTGTCACATGTACCACACAGCCAGTACTTGCCAGATATTCCCGCAGCTCCTTTAATGTTGCTGTAGGCGTCTTGGTAGCCTCCCAGACCAGTTTTCTTCTCGTTTTTTCATCAATTTTGGAGGAACATCCAGTTCTTGGTAATGTCACTGTTGTGCCATATTTTCTCCACTTGATGATGACTGTCTTCACTGTGTTCCATAATATATCTAATGCCTTGGAAATTCTTTTGTACCCTTCTCCTGACTGATACCTTTTAACAATGAGATTCCTCTGATGCTTTGGAAACTCTCTGTGGACTGTGGCTTTTGCTGTGGGATGCGAATAAGAAAATTTCAGGAAAGACCAACTATAGCAGCTGAACTTTATTTGGGGTTAATCAGAGCCAGTTTAAATGATGGCAGGTATATTTTGTCTCTTATCTAACATTTTTTTGAATGTGATTTTTTAATTCTGAACACAGCTACATCCCCAGTTATAAAAGGGTGTGCACACTTATGGAACCACAATAATTTTATTATTTTTTGTTTTCTTCCCTCCACCTAAAAGATTTCAGTTTCTTTTTCAATTGGGTAGTACAGTTTATAGGTCACATTAAAGGTGGAAAAAGTTCTGAAATGATTTATCTTTGTCTTATTTTTTACATCACAGAAATCTGACATTTTAACAGGGGTGTGTAGACTTTTTATATCCACTGTATTTACAATTATAGTTATGTCATAAAGTACTGTAAATTCCATCCTAATTTTAACATTTTAAAGGAGTTATCCCATGATTGATGTAAAAAATTAAAATCAAACATCATGTAGTAGATGGTAAACAAAACTATAATAAGCCCTGTACCTCACATGGAACAAGAGATCTCTCCATTCATTGCTCCAATTGTTCTACTAGATTTATTTAAGACTGGGGCATGTCCTTCTTACTGTAGCTCTTTCCCTCAAACGGCCACAGCTTCTAACAGAAGAAATGGCTGGTGGCAGTTGAAAATTCAAACTGAGCATGTGTGAACACCTCAGTGAGATGGAAGAAGAAATAAGGAAAAGAACAAATAGCAGGTGGAGCTATACAGATTTTATTAAATAACTCAGTGGCTATACTACATTTTTTATTGCGTGCAATTACAAAAGTATTCAGATCCAGGTGCTGGTTTAAAAAAAAAAAATTGAATATTTTTAATGGCACAATCCTTCAAGCACTAACATACCGTAGTTCAGTATCCACTAAATAACTAAATCATAATTATGATTATATGATGATTAAGACACATACTTGGGACTAACAACAATCAAGAGTGAAATAAGAAAAGAGAAAAAGGAAGGTGTTGTCCCCACATCAATTCTGGTTCCACAGTGTGAACGTAAACACAATTGTTGGTCGTGGCTAGTGTTGAGCGAAGTATATTAAAATTCAATTTTGCTTCTTCACCGAATTTCGCAAGGAAATTCACTTTGTGACAAAATACTTTATCACGAAGCACATTTTTTGGTAAGTAGTGGGCGAATTGATGGGAAACGGAGATTGTGCCCCACGTCATTTAACCCCTCAGATGCCGCATTTATAGTTGATTGTGGCATCTAAGATTAAAAATGAGGGCTTTCAGGGGTTATTCAGTTTAAAAAAGTACACACCTTATCTATTTGAGTGTAAAGAGGCTGCCACGACCATCTTAATTGAAGATCCTGTACAAAGTTTCACAAGGTGTGTGATGATGTCATCAACGCTGTATGTCATCGCGCAGGATCTTCAATTAAGATGGCTGTGGTGGCCTCTTCATTCTCAAATGGTTGATGTATAGAGATGGCCTAGCGGTTCTCCTGTCAGTCGGTTCGCGGCAAACTTTGCGCGTACGTGATTCACCGAACATGCAAACATATGGAGATATTCACGTTCGCCATATTCTTTTACATTGTGAAGAACTTTGACCCATGACACATCCATCAGGTGGTACAGGACAGCCAATTAAGACGTTTCAGCCCATGGACATACCCCCTACCTTATAAATAGCCGCCATTTTACATTCAGTCTTTTGTCAGTGTAGGGAAAGGTTGCTGTGAGGAGCAGGGACAAAAACACTATCAATTAGGTCCACAAAAGTCCTTTTAAGGACTGGAATAGGTATACTATCGATAGATGTGCTGTACACAGGGGTGTAATACACTTATAATATACTCTCTAACATAGAAAGCATATTATAGTGGATTTGTATTGTGCAGCAGTGGTAAGTGGTTCTGCAGCGATAATGCAGCTACACAGAGTGACAAACGCAATAAGAAAAAATATACTTTCTATATAGTGCATTTGCGTACAGCAGCATTTGTTTGCGGTTTTGCTGCGTTCCCTCTGCTACACACAGTGGCAAACGGTATTGGAAAAAATAATTATAACTTGTGTGATATACCAGTCGCCTCCAAAAAAACTGACTGAAGCGGGGTGTTATATACCAATAATATACTTTCTATATAGTGCATTTGGGTACTGCAGCATTTGTTTGCGGTTTTGCTGTGTTCCCTCTGCTACACACATTAACAAAAAACTGATTGAAGCGGGATGTTCTATACCAATATACTTTATTTAAAGTACATTTGGGTACTGCAGTATCTGTTTGCGGTTTTGCTGCGTTCCCTCTGCTACACACAGTGACAAACGGTATTGGAAAAAATAATTATAACTGGTGTGATATACCAGTCGCCTTCAAAAAAACGGACTGAAGCGGGGTGTTATATACCAATAATATACTTTCTATATAGTGCATTTTGGTACTGCAGCATTTGTTTGCGGTTTTGCTGTGTTCCCTCTGCTACACACAGTGAAAAACGGTATTGGAAAAAATAATTATAACTGGTGTGATATACCAGTTGCCCCCCCAAAAAACTGATTGAAGCGGGGTGTTATATACCAATATTATACTTTCTATATAGTGCATTTGGGTACTGCAGCATTTGTTTGCTGTTTTGCTGCGTGCCCTCCGCTACACACAGTGACAAACGGTATTTGAAAAAATTATTATAACTGGTGTGATAGACCAGTCACCCCCCAAAAAAACTGATTGAAGTGAGGTGTTATATACCAATAATATACTTTCTATATAGTTCATTTGGGTACTGCAGCATTTGTTTGCGGTTTTGCTGTGTTCCCTCTGCTACACACATTGACAAACAGTATTGGAAAAAATAATTATAACTGGTGTGATAGACCAGTCACCCCCCAAAAAAACTGATAGAAGCGGGGTGTATACCAATAGTATACTTTCTATATAGTGCATTTGGGTACTGCAGCATTTGTTTGCGGTTTTGCTGCGTTCCATCTGCTACACACATTTACAAACGGTATTGGAAAAAATGATTTAAACTGGTGTGATACACCAGTCGCCCCCTAAATTTTTTTTATTGAAACAGGGGTGTTATATACCTTCTTCCACAAATACTGCTCTACTATAGAGACTTTTGTCATAGGGTCATTTAAAAAATGACAGGCAGAGGAAGAGGCAGGCCATTCCACAGGGGTGGTAGGAGTCGGGCAGGTGCACCAGGCCGGAGCCTAAGTGGGAAGTTGCAGAAGGTGCGTGCGATTACGTCAAAGGACGCACCAGACTTGGTTGAGTGGCTCACTCAGCCTTCCGCTTATGCACCCTCTTAATCCTCTCTGTCTGTACCTTCTTCACTCTCTGCTGTGTGCACCCCCAAAGACACCACCACCAACACCACCACCACCATATCCCCTCTGCTCGAGTCAGAGGAATTGTTTTCCCATCCATTCCAATACTTTTCTGATGCGCGGCCATTCTTGGCATCAGATCAGGAAGAGGAGGTGTCAATGGTCACCACCCAGCAGTCTGACAACAGTACCCAGATCAGCCCAAGGAGGTTGGTCTCTATTGCTGCCTTCTCCGAGATCTCTAATGTTAGTGGTGGGGAAAGTGGTGCCCACAAGAGAGGAAGAGGAGGGAAGTTCAGAGGGAGAGACAGAGCAGCAGATAGGGAGGAGAAGCAGGCAGAACTTACAGTGCACAGAGGCAAAAAGCAGACTGCAACTGTATCTGTAGTGAGCCATCTACCATGCACGGTCGCATCTGGTGCTCCCAGGATACCGGCACATGGCTCTGCAGTATGGGCTTTTTTTATGTCCGAGGCAGCGGCTGAGCCAGCAAGGTGGTAGCATGGCTGGGTGGGAGTCAGCAGGGTGGCAGCAGTTGCAGGTCGGGAGCCAAAGGTGCCCAGGGTAGACCACCTGCTTTGCAGCAGCCTACCTGCCAGGGAAGTAGTGGTGCAGGGGTTCATGGATGCAGCGGCGGTAGCAGTCAGTCAGTGCGGACTGTTGGGGGTAAAATAACCTACTCGGCGGTGTGGCCGTTTTTTTTATTAAGCTGCCAGAGGAGGTTAATGTGGCCACATGTAGAATATGTGGGCAGAAGGTGAAGCGTGGCCAGGGTGCCAGCATCGCCATGCAGTGGCTTAGGAGAACCGTGTCTCCGATGTGGTGGTCCAGCCTGCTGCAGCTACCACTGCATCACCCAGTCTCACGCACCCGTTTTCAGCCAGTCAAAGCTCCATCACCTCAGCCGAAGGGAGCTGTCTGTTATTGCCATCCTCTGCTGGTCCTGTTGCTTCTGCTCCTACTCCTTGTCAGTCATTCCGTCAGCAATAGATCACCGAAGTGATTGCCAAAAGACAGCAGTATGCGTGCATGCAGCTGAACATGCTCCTGTCCAAGTTGCTGGTGCTGCAGTCCCTCACTTTCCAAGTGGTGGACTCTGCATCTTTCAGAGAACTGATAGCTTGTGCCGAGCCCAGGTGGAGAGTCTCAAGCTCTAATTTCTTTGCAAAAAAGGCAGTAACAGCCCTGCACAAATATGTAGAACAGAAGGTGGGCCAGTCCTTGAGCCTGTCGGTGTCTGCCAAAGGGCACGGCAGCACAGACGTGTGGAGCTGTAACTACGGTCAGGTAAAGTACATGTCCTTTACGGCCCACTGGGTGAATGTGGTTCCTGCACAGCCACACCAGCAAAGCACACCCTACTTAAACTGCAGTGGCAGAACGGCGTCCCCAACATAGCCTGATATGCGACGTTTCCACCCGTTGGAATTCCACCCTCCATATGTTGGGCCGACTATACGAACAGAGAAAGGCCATCAACGATTTATTGATGATGCAAGCAGATAGGAGTACTCCCCAGTGTAACTATGATGTCAGCCAGTGGCAGCTAATGCGTGACACCTGTTGTTTGCTCAGGCCCTTTGAGGACGCCACGTTATTTGTCAGTCGTCAGTACTACAGGCTGAACGGCGTCATTCCACTGCTTCATGTCCTGGAAAAGATGCTGGTAACAATGGCTGGTCAGGGGACTGGAGACGTGGTGCCGAGATCTCATGACCACATGAGCCCTGTGGGGGCTAAACTGGAAGAGGAGGAGGAGGGGGAGGAGGACATTGGAGCACAGGCAATGTGTAGCCAAATGGGTGGTTTTTCCACTCAGGTGACAGGAGAGGAGGAGCAGGAGCAGCCAGAGGAGCTCCTGGGCGATGAGGAAAACGAGACAGAGTACCCAGACACACCGTGGCAGTAGGCAGTAGAGATGAAGACAGGGAGTCCCTCCGAGTCACTTGCGCAAATGGCCCGATCCATGCTCACTTGCTTGCGTAGTGACAGTCGAATTGTCACCATTCGGCAGAGGGATGACTTCTGGCTCTCCACCTTGTTGGACCCTCACTACCAGTCCAGAATGGGGGCCTTTTTTTACACCCACTGAGAGGGAGCACAAACTTAACTACTACAGAGACATCCTATGTAGTCAGTTGGCCGCTGCCTATCTGTGCCATCGTCCATCCTCTCGCAGGTCTGACCGGGGGGCCCTTTGCGCTCACGTTCCACTACCATGGCTGCTGGGGAGGGGTGGGGTGGCAGGAGCAGTACTAGCTCCATCAGCAGCAGCCTGAGTCTACAGTCACTGAGGAGTAGCTTTCTTCATTTGCATAGTGAAGAAACTACTCACCAGCAGCAGCAGCAGGTAGACCTGGAGCAGGCCCTGAACCAGCAGATGATGGCATACTTGGACAGGACCCTGCCAACCCACATTGAAGATCCACTGGACTACTGGGCAGCCAAACTGGATTTGTGGCCGTAACTAGCAGAGTTTGCCTTGGAAAAGCTGTCCTGCCCAGCCAGTAGTGTGGCATCAGAGCGGGTGTTTAGTGCGGCGGCGGCCAAAGTTACCACAAGGAGAATTCACCTGACCACCCAAAATGTGGAGAGACTGACCTTTGTCAAGATGAATCAGGCATGGATCAGCCAGGATTTCCAACCACCAATTCCTGATGCATCAGACTAGATCATCCATGTGGCCACACCCACACTTTGATAACAGAGACCGGTTTCTTCTGACTACCTGGCTCACCTACTACTCTGTTGCTGCCACCCGCCTGATGCCACACATCTGATCCCAAGTGCTCCTTCTTTAAGCCACCTTCATCAGAGGGTACTGGTATTGCCACACACCTTCCCACTCTGTCACCCGGTCACTTTGTTGTCTCCTGATGCAACTGCTGCTGCCATCTCCACACTATGTAACCTTGCCACTCTGTGGTCTCTTGATGCTGCTGCCATCTCCACACTGTGTTACCCTGCCACTCTGTGGTATCCTCCTGCTGCTGCTGCCATATCCACACTATGTCACCTTGCAACTTTGTGGTCTCCTGATGCTGCCTTCTCCACACTATGTCACCTTGCTACTCTGTGGTATCCTCCTGCTGCTGACATCTCCACACTATGTCACCTTGCCACTCTGTGGTATCCTCCTGCTTCTTCTGCCATCTCCACACTATGTCACCTTGCCACTCTGTTCTCCTGATGCTTCTGCCATCTCCACACCATGCCACCTTGCCACTTTGTGGTATTCTCCTACTGCTGCTACCATCTCCACACTATGTCACCTTGCCACTTTGTGGTATCCTAATGCTGCCATATCCACATTAAGTCACCTTGCCACTTTGTGGTATCCTCCTGCTGCTGCTGCCATCTCCACTAGTGTTGATCGAGCATGCTCGGCCGAACACCTGTTCGGCTCGAGCATCTGGATGCTCGGCAAATGGCGGTACTCGGCCAAGTGCCACATGTGATAGAGTGCCCTGCTAGAGTCTCCTCCCCGCACGTTTCATGGCTGCTACGCAGCTAATAAACGTGCAGGTAAATACTGCCCTCTCTGTAATGCTAGTAGTAATGTTGGCTACTGGCATTACAGTGATTGGCTGTCCGAAACACTTCATTGGGTGCTATATAGTCAGGGAAAGCTGAGCATAGGAAGGGACAGAGAGTGTAGGGAGTGTAATTGAATATTTTTTTAGTACAAAAACGTTTCAGAGACCCAAAAGTCCTTGTAGGGACTATTGTGTGTGACAGCAGCAATATGTGTTTGGAGCGCAACCTGTGCTAAATTGCTCAGTGTTAGGGAAAGCTGTGCATAGGAAGGGACAGACAGTGTAGGGAGTGTAATAGGAAGATTTTTATACAAAAAACTTTTCAGAGACCCAAAAGTCCTTTTAAGGACTATTGTGTGTGACAGCAGCAATATATACTTTTAGCGCATCCTGCGCCAAATACCGTGCAATAGGCTGCTGCCGACAGTTAAATTATCCACACCCCATCTCCTGTTTAAAGTGTGCGCATCCCTAAAATATCAGTGACATCCAGTGCACTTTTTTAGTAGAAGGTGTCCCCTGTGAACAGTAAAATTATCCGCGCCACATCTCCTGTTTAAAGTGTGCGTAACCCTAAAATATCAGTGACATCCAGTGCACTTTTTCCATAGACGATGTCCCCTGTGGACAGTTAAATTATCCGCTCCACATCTCCTGTTTAAATTGTGCCATTCCCTAAAATATCAGTGACATCCAGTGTACTTTTTCCGTAGATGGTGCCCCCTGTGGACAGTTAAATTATCCGCACCACATCTCCTGTTTAAAGTGTGTGCATCCCTAAAATATCAGTGACAGCCAGTGCAGTTTTTACGCCCCCTGCGGACAGTTAAATTATCCGCGCCACATGTCCTGTTTAAAATGTCCTGTTTAAAGTGTGCGCATCCCTAAAATATCAGTGACATCCAGTACACTATTTCCGTAGACACTGCGAACTGTGACATCACCTGTGGTACCTGTCCTGTGTAACGTTTCCTCATCACAAATACCTTTGTAAAAAATTTTGTGCATACACTTCCAAATCCTACGCTACTGTACGTGTGACATACTTTCAAGCATATATCACATTTAAAATGAAGAAGGCGAGCAGAAAGGGACAGGGAAGTGGCCTTGATGCTGATGGTGCACGCAGAGGCCGTGGCCCTGGTCGCAGAGAAACAGTGCCTGCTGCCAGAGCACAAGAAAAACAATCATCCATGATACCTAGCTTCATGTCCCAGTATATAGGGCAGCACAAGCACCACTCTTGAAGTCAGACCAGTGCGACCAGGTGGTTGGTTGGATTGCAGCAGATAATGCTTCCAGTCCTGTCTTCCACCAAGTACAGTCTCAGTAGCCAGGAGTCTGGTCAACACAATCCTCACCCTGATCCTCCTTCTCATCATTTACAGTCTGACCAAACAAGTGATCCCACACTCGTATATTTCGAGGAGCTCTTTTCATCGCCATTTCTTGATTTGGCCCTCTCACCAAGCATGCTTGAAGAGGGACATGAGATCTTGTGCCCTGATTCCCCACCTCTTGAACATCCACAGTCACAAGAACATGACAATGGGGAATGGCAATTAGTGTTTAATGAGGTGGATGATGATGAGACACAGTTGCCAATGAGTCAAAAGCAATTACTGTCTCAAGAGGTTGATTAAGAGAATGGGACACAGTTGTAAATCACTGAGGTTGTGGTTAGGTCAACAAATCAGGAGAATGATCAAAGTGAAGAATTGGAATAGGAGGTTATGAACGATCAGGTCACTGACCCAACCTGAAAAGGTGGAAAGCAGAGTGAGGACAGCAGTACAGAGAGGGAAGGATCTGCAGCACCGCAACAGGCTGGAAGAGGCAGTGGTGTAGCAAAAGGGAGAAGGCGGACCACACCACACAGGCCCACAACTGTTCCATGGAGCAACCCCTTGCGGAAATCTCCCTTGCCAAGGGGTAGATGTTCCGCAGTATGGCGCTTTTTTGAGGAAAGTGCGGACGACAAAAGAATAGTAGTTTTCAACCTGTGACATATGAAAATGAGTCGGGCGTGAACAGTAGCAATCTCACCACCTCCAGCATAATCCGCCACATGGCATCCAAGCACCGTAATAAGTGGGACGAACGCCTGGGTCCACAATCTGTGTCTGCGGGTCACACCACTGCCTCCTCTTCCCCTATGTTAAGTGCTGGCCAATCCTCAGTTGAAGGCACAGGTCCAGATGAATCCTCCCGCCCTGGACCTGGACCTTCACAAGCACCATCAGCGACCACATCCACTTATGTTTCCCAGCGCAGCGTACAAATGTCCTTACCCCAGGCATTTAAAAGCGAGTGCAAATACCCAGCCACCCACCCACAGGCCATAGCACTAAATGCACAACTTTCCAACTGACACATGGACAAGTGCATTCGGATGCTAAATTTCTCTGATGGCACACTGGGTGAACGTTGGGGAGGTCAGGAGCAAGTCATACCATGGGATGGCACAGGTGCTACCGACACCATGGATTGCAAGCCCTACGTCAAACAGGGTTTCCGCCAGCACTTACGTTAGTGGCTCCAACCCCCAATTCTCCTACTCTGTCTCCTCCTTCACT
This sequence comes from Bufo gargarizans, assembly GCF_014858855.1. Lineage (NCBI taxonomy): Eukaryota > Metazoa > Chordata > Amphibia > Anura > Bufonidae > Bufo > Bufo gargarizans. The sequence continues at coordinate 422,949,726 of NC_058080.1, read as the reverse complement.
TCCACCTCCGAATTATCTGCGTGCAGCACCAGTCAGTCATCAGTCGGTAGCTGGAAGCAGTGTAGCACTGCAGTGGGGAAGCGTCAACAGGCTGTGCTGAAGCTGATATGCTTAGGGGACAAACAGCACACCGCTGCAGAGCTGTGGCAGGGGATAAGAGACCAGACTGAGCTGTGGCTTTCACCACTCAACCTAGAACCAGGCATGGTTGTGTCTGATAATGGCCGTAACTTGGTGGTGGCTTTGGAGCTCGGCAAGCCTAGCCCACGTCACATACCATGCCTAGCCCACGTGTTCAACCTTTTGGTTCAGCGGTTTCTCAAAACCTACCCCTATTTGCCTGAGCTACTGGTGAAGGTGTGCCGCGTGTGTGTGCATTTGTGCAAGTCACCGACAGCTTCAGCCGGTCTGTCAACGCTGCAGCAGTGCTTGAAATTGCCAGCTCACAGGCTGTTGTGCGACAAGAGCACGCGCTGGAACTCAACGTTCCACATGTTGGTCAAGCATTGGGAGCAGCAGAGAGCAGTAGTGGAATATCAGCTGCAACATGGTTGTTGCCTTTTCAGTCAGCTTCCGCTATTCATAAGTGAGGAGTGGGCATGGATGTCTGACCTCTGTGAGGTTTTAAGAAACTTTGAGGAATCCACACAGATGGTGAGCGGCAATAACGTTATTATCAGCGTAACCATCCCACTTCTGTGTCTACTCAAATGCTTGCTGCTCACAATTAAGGACGATGCTTTGCATGTGGAAGAGGTGGAAATGGGTGAAGACATTTCACAGCGGGATAGCCAGACCACCCTCAGTTCGTCTTCTCAGCGCGAATTGGACGATGAAGAGGAGGAGGAGGAGAAGGAGACGGTTGCCTTCCATCTGTTCAGCGTGGGTGAGCAGAAGAGGAGGAAGAAGATGAGGAGATTGATAGCGATCCTCCTGATGACGACAGCGAAGTCTTGCCTGTTTGTACTTTGGCACACATGGCTGACTTCATATTAGGCTACCTTTCCAGCGACCCATGCATTATACTCATTTTATACAACACGGATTACTGTTTGTCCACCCTTCTACAACCCCCTCTACAAAGAGAACTTCTCATCTCTCATTCCTCTGGTGGAGAAGACGAGCAAAACAGTGCAATACCAGAAGATCCTTGTTGAAAAATTGCTCCAAAAATTTTCATCTGACAACGCTGGCGGCAGAGTCCGTAGTTCCTTGGCCAACCGAGGAGGGGAGAAAAGGGAAACACACAGCTGTTCCAACAGAGGCAGGGCAACACACTCTAAAGCCTGGGACCTTTTGATGACACCCCGCCAGCACCCTCACCCTGATGCGCGGCCTAGTGTCACAAGGAGGGAAAATTTTTGGAAGATGGTCGAGTACATAGCAAACCGTGTCAGCGTCCTCAATGATCCCTCAGTACCTTACAACTACTGGGTGTCCAAGCTGGTGACACGTACTGGCACTCTACGCCTTGGAGGTGCTGGCCTGCCCTGCTGCCAGCGTTTTGTCTGAGCGGGTATATAGCACTGCTGGTGGCATTATAACAGATAAGCGTATTCGCCTGTCAACTGAAAATGCTGACAGGTTGACTCTTATAAAAATGAACAAGGCCTGGATTGAACATGACTTCTTCACTCCAACAGAGGAAAGCTGATTTAAATAAAGGCACTTTAAATGTGTTGTTTATAATGTACTGAATACACTGTATTTCCATGTACCCCTTCCACCACAAACAAGTGTATATGGTTGAATCTTCCTTTTCTCATCCTCCTTCTCCATCATATAAACATGCTTATTCATCACATATAATGCCCTCACATATATGCCCTTCGCATATAACTTTTTTAGAGGTTAGAGGGTCAGCTCAGCTGCAGCCCCTCACATATAATTCTTTAGAGGGTCAGCTCAGCTGCAGGCCCTTGCATATAATTTTTTAGAGGGCCAGATCACCAGTAGGCCGTCACCTACAATCTTTTACAGGGTCAGCTCACCTTCAGGCCCTCGCATACAATATTTTAGAGGGTCAGCTCACCAGCAGGCCTTCACCTACAATCTTTTACTGGGTCGGCTCACCAGCAGGCCTGCACATAAAATCTTTTACAGGGTCAGCTCACCAGCAGGCCCACACCTAAAATCTTTTAAAGGGTCAGCTCACCTGAAGGTATACGCATTAAATTTTTTAGAGGGTCAGCTCACCTGCAGGCCCGCACATAAAATCTTTTACAGGGTCAGCTTACCAGCAGGCCCGCACCTCAAATCTTTTACAGGATCAGCTCACCTAAAGACCCTCGCATTTATTTTTTTAGAGGGTCAGCTCACCTGCATGCCCTCGCATATAATGTCTTACAGGATAAGCTCACCTGAAGGCCCTTGCATATAATGTTTTAGAGGGTCAGCTCACCAGCAGGCCCGCACCTAAAATATTTTACAGGTTCAGCTAACCAGCAAGCCTTCACCTAAAATCTTTTACAGGGTCAGCTCACCCACAGGCCCTCGCATATAATTTTTTACAGGGTCATCTCACCAGCAGGCCTTCACCTACAATCTTTTATAGCGTCAGCTCACCTGCAGGCCGGCACCAAAAGGTGTATTGGAGTTCCGGCTCCTTGTAATTTTTGGCAGCCCTTTCACTTAATGCATAGAGTTTTTGAGTGTAGGAGTCCCACTACATAAACAATTGTACCACAATGTAAATGAGGCCATCCTTTATGTGATACAGACGTGGACAAAATTGTTGGTACCCTTTGGTCAATGAAAGAAAAAGTCACAATGGTCACAGAAATAACTTTAATCTGACAAAAGTAATAATAAATTAAAATTCTATAAATGTTAACCAATGAAAGTCAGACATTGTTTTTCAACCATGCTTCAACAGAATTATGTAAAAAAATAAACTCATGAAACAGGCATGGACAAAAATGATGGTACCCCTAACTTAATATTTTGTTGCGCAACCTTTTGAGGCAATCACTGCAATCAAACGCTTCCTTTAACTGTCAATGAGACATCTGCACCTCTCAGCAGGTATTTTGGCCCACTCCTCATGAGCAAACTGCTCCAGTTGTGTCCGGTTTGAAGGGTGCCTTTTCCAGACTGCATGTTTCAGCTCCTTCCAAAGATGCTCAATAGGATTGAGGTCAGGGCTCATAGAAGGCCACTTTAGAATAGTCCAATTTTTTCCTCTTAGCCATTCTTGGGTGTTTTTAGCGGTGTGTTTTGGGTCATTGTCCTGTTGCAAGACCCATGACCTGCGACTGAGACCAAGCTTTCTGACACTGGCTAGTACATTTCTCTCTAGAATTCCTTGATAGTCTTGAGATTTCATTGTACCCTGCACAGATTCAAGACACCCTGTGCCAGACGCAGCAAAGCAGCCCCAGAACATAACAGAGCCTCCTCCATGTTTCACAGTAGGGACAGTGTTCTTTTCTTGATATGCTTCATTTTTTCGTCTGTGAACATACAGCTGATGTGCCTTGGCAAAAACTTCGATTTTTGTCTCATCTGTCCACAGGACATTCTCCCAGAAGCTTTGTGGCTTGTCAACATGTAGTTTGGCATATTCCAGTCTTGCTTTTTTATGATTCGTTTTCAACAATGGTGTCCTCCTTGGTCGTCTCCCATGTAGTCCACTTTGGCTCAAACAACGACGGATGGTGCGATCTGACACTGATGTTCCTTGAGCATGAAGTTCACCTTGAATCTCTTTAGAAGTCTTTCTAGGCTCTTTTGTTACCATTCGGATTATCCGTCTCTTAGATTTGTCATCAATTTTCCTCCTGCGGCCACGTCCAGGGAGGTTGGCTACAGTCCCATGGATCTTAAACTTATGAATAATATGTGCAACTGTACTCACAGGAACATCTAGTTGCTTGGAGATGGTCTTATAGCCTTTACCTTTAACATGCTTGTCTATAATTTTCTTTCTGATCTCTTGAGACAGCTCTTTCCTTTGCTTCCTCTGGTCCATGTCGAGTGTGGTACACACCATATCACCAAACAACACAGTGATTACCTGGAGCCATATATATAGGCCCAATGGCTGATTACAAGGTTGTAGACACCTGTGATGCTAATTAGTGGACACACCTTGAATTAACATGTCCCTTTGGTCACATTATGTTCTGTGTTTTCTAGGGGTACCATCATTTTTGTCCATGCCTGTTTCATGAGTTTATTTTTTTACATAATTCTGTTGAAGCATGGTTGAAAAACAATGTCTGACTTTCATTGGTTAACATTTATAGAATTTTAATTTATTATTACTTTTGTCAGATTAAAGTTATTTCTGTGACCATTGTGACTTTTTCTTTCATTGACCAAAGGGTACCAACAATTTTGTCCACGTCTGTATACAGGTTGTATCGGAGTGCCTCTTCCTTGTAATTTTTAACAGCACTTGCACTTTATATACAAGTAAATATACAGGAAAGAATGTTTCCTATCAATTTTTCCTCTAAAATAGATTTTTTTCCTCGTTTTTCTGTAAAAGTGGCGTACTATTCGGACAACATTGTTCCCAGAAGCGACCTGCGAGTACAAGATGCATCCAGACATCCTCCCCATGCTGTTCCAGAACCATTTCGGTGGTGTTTCCATCAATTTCTGACATTTTTCTATGAACTAGGCACCCTCCCCGCTTCAGAGCAGGGGGTGCCTGGTTTAATGCTCGGGTTCTCCCATTGACTTCCATCATACTCGGGTGCTAGGTCGAGCCCACGAGCACCTGAGCACTACGGTCCTCGATCTACACTATTGCTTACACACTCTGCTGGACCTTTAGCTTCTTTTGGCAAGATTGTGATTTAGAATAACAAAATCTTTTTATGGTTAAAATGTCATTTTAGAGCAACATAACACTTTACTAGAAGTTGAGGATGCAGAAGATGTTTGAGTTGAAGCATTTATTATAATTTTTTTTATTATATAATTTCCTTTCTTGTGGTTTTGGTGCAGCCCTAATAGATTATATAGTTGCCTATACAACTCAGTGAATTTAGTAGCAATTCGTTCAGTCATATTTAGGCTAGGTGGATGGGGATGTATAGGAACGAGCCATCTCATTGAAATGAATAGGGCGGCTTTGGTGTAATTACACCTTCTCACCGCTGTGAATGCGACTTAAACATGAAGATTTTAACCCTAGAAATGGCATATAAAAAATGCTGATTCCAAAAATACTACAGCAATTGGATCAGCTCCAATCTGAACTTTACCTGTCACCCCAGTTTAAGTATTATACAAATTGTAATAAGGCTTTGCAATTCATGCTGGCACACCATTAAAGGGGTTGTCCAAGTAATTTTTATTGATGACCTATCTTGAGTATAGGTCATCAATAAAGATGAGCAAATTGAATCCAACGAAGTGGAATTCGATCCGAATTTCAGGATAAATTAAATTCTCCTAGAAGCAGAATTTCCTTGTGCTTCATGTCAGTGAATCAATTTAACCTGAAATTGTAAAAAAACTAAAAATTCAAACTTACCACCTTCATTTGCTCGCGACGGGCCTCCAGCCTCCATCTTGCTTGAAGATCTCAGTCGAAATCCCATGCAGTGCGACAATACATCATCACGCCATACAGCGTGATGATGTCATACGTCACCACGCCACCCGGCGTGATGACATAATCTCGTGCCGCACAGGATTTCGGCCAAGATCTTCAAGCAAGATAGCGGTGGCCGGCCCGTCGTGAGCAAATTGAGGCAGTAAGTTTGATCAAATTTTTTTATTGTTAATTTTACACTCAGATGCCTCGATCATGTATGAACGTGCCATCTGAGGGGTACAAAGACAGGGGGAGGCCCTATCATAGCCCCCTGTCATTGCACCTGCTACTTACAAAAAAAATGCTCTTTATGACGAAATAAATCGTCACGAAGCAAATTTTTTTGTGAAATTCTGCGAATCAGCCGATTCAAAATTTTCTTATCTCTAGTCATCAATATCAGATCAGCGGGAGTCCGACACCTAGCACCCCCACTAATCAGCTGTTTGAAGAGAGGGCAAGCACGGTGCCAGCGCTTCCTTTTCTTCATTGCTTACCTTTAGATGCCATGATCACACTTGATCACGGAATCTAAAGGCTTTAATGACCACGATTAGTCATTAGCGGCGGGTCTCTGCTGTTTGAAACAGCGGAGACCAACCGGCCATAACGCCCGCTGCACACACGAGTGGGCGTCATGTTTGCCTATCGTTCGAGTGTAACGGGTTAAACTATGTTTTTTTGCAACTATAACAATTGGGCTTTATTACAGGAGTATATATGCTTCCTAAAGTGTAAATCTGGGAACTAGAGATGAGTGAACTAGTTTGTAACGAACTGGGCAGCACCATTTTACAGCACATGTCATTGGGAAAAAGCACTAGGGAGGAAGAAGAAGGATGCTTACATGACCCTAAGAGGAATTGTGGGTAGGGCTTGCCCTGATTGGCTCCCAGACTGACAGACAGTCTGGATGAGCCAATCAGTGATGCAGCAGATAAGGAGGTGACCTTGCAGAACCAGCAGAACCAGCAGAACATCATTTGGTATTGGCCGTCAATGAGGGTGGATGAGTCTATGCAGTGTCTGACAGAAAAACCGTCAAGCTTCAATTCTAGTGTGAGGGACAGTGAAGGGAAAGCCTAGAAAGAAGGAAAATTGTGTTCAATAGGGAAAGGCAGAGAAAGCTGTCAGCCAGGGAGTGAGAAGTGAGCTGAAAAAGGGTGTACCTTCTAGCACTACTTCAGCTGCTGCAGAACCTCTTTCATTTTTCCAAATTTTACCAGAAATACATTTTTTGGGGGTAGGGAACAAGTTAAAAACTGTACAAAATGTGTTTTACCATCCAGAGGATAGAACTAGCATTTGAAATCTCAATGAAAACACCTAAAATACTAGTCTGAACTCAATGCCAGGGCATCTCCACATAGTTAAATTTGTTTAACTTTAGGAAAATATTATACGTGTGTCTTACAATACGCAGAGTAGCGGAGTATAACATCTAAGTGATAACATGACATAGGCAAATATATGTGTTGTTTCATCTCCAGACAGTTCAAATTTAATTTTTTTTGTTAAAGTTTTTAAGAACAGCATATGTGTCTTACAATACATAGAATAGCAGAGGAAATTTTTTGTGGTAACGTGACATAGTAGGCCAAAATCCGTGTGTGGGTGTATCTTCACACAGTTGAAGTGTAATATTTTTTTGGGGGTGTTAAAGTTTGGGAACATACTGAAAGATATTCGTAACATAGTATATAAGGCCGAAAAAAGACATTTGTCTATCCAGTTCAGCCTGTTATGCTGCAAAGTTAATCCAGAGGAAGGCAAAAAAAAAACTGTGAGATAGAAGCCGATTTTCCCCACTTAAGGGGGAAAATTTCCTTGCCGACTCCAATCAGCCAATCAGAATAACTCCCTGGATCAACGACCCATCTCTATTAGCTATAGCCTGTAATATTATTACACTCCAGAAATACATCCAGGCCCCTCTTGAACTCTTTTAGTGAACTCACCATCACCACCACCTCATGTAGAGAGTTCCATAGTCTCACTGCTCTTACCGTAAAGAATCCTCTTCTATGCTTGTGTACAAACCTTCTTTCCTCCAGACGCAGAGGATGTCCCCTTGTCACAATCACAGTCCTGGGGATAAATAGATGATGGGAGAGATATCTGTGCTGAACCCTGATATATTTATAAAGAACAGGTAGTGAATAGGATGCTCAGAGGTGTTGATCCTCCAAAAAAGGGTGCTCACAGTCCCACAGTGTCACCCCACTGTAAAATGGAACAGAACAAATATTTAAATAGAAGACTGGGCACACCTAGGATATGGGATCAGTCACTTTATTAATTAAATGTGATAATAATGTGGTGTACAGTAAAATCATAAAATAGCAACGTAATAAAACCTCTAGTGCCACCTTAGATAAAATGGTTAAGTGTTAAACAAAGGGATCATAGCATTAAAAACTCGCATCTGCGCAAAAATTATAAAAATGTACAAATTGTAAGAAAAGTGTAAAAAATATGGTGGCTCACAAGCGAAACAATAAGAACAGCTGAAAGGAAAATATCCACGTAGCAACAAAGTTCATAAACTAGACTCAAATTTCCTAAGACGGACGGACACAGTTCATTAGTAATCACAGTAATAGCAGCGTTAGTATGTCCACCTGTAGAGAATAATAGAGTGCTATATCCAGTGCATAGTCCAAAATTGACTCCCAATTGTTCTGTAAAAGAGGGGTAATTTCTGGTACGTATCTGTAACAATGGGAACTTCCCCGTCCCACTAGTGTTGGGACCCTTTAATCAGACTTTGAATATAGGCAACCGATACATATAGCGGTAGACAGTAGATAGTCTGTGAACAGTCTGTAATCGTACTGCACAGCGGCAGGTACAGACTGTGGACAATCTAGGATCGTGCTTCAAGGCGACAAATGCAAACGGTATTTCTGACCTGGCGGCGTCCCGCTTGCGGTCAGTATTAGAGATGAATTACTGGTGTCAGCTTTCAAGTGTTTAGATAGTCTTACCGGTATCGCCGATCTACGATCCTGTATAGTAATGTTTTCTTCCATCCAGGAGAAACTTGCTCCGGTTCTCTCCTACAGTCTGGAGGGTGACGTGTCCTACAGCGATCAGTGTTTGTTCCACGTGGGATACCTTGCTTGAGCGTGGACACCGTCGTAATCTCACCTCACAAGCTGTAGTTTTTCCCTTGGTTTCCGCGATGTTCCTTAATTGGATGATGATGTGGTGCACTCACATGTGTTCGGGGGTCTGACCAGACGCGTTTCGGGGTTGGGATATCCCCTTCCTCAGTGGTAACCAGACCCCCCGAACTTGAACTCTTTTATACCTCAAAAGGTATTAGATGCAAGACCCGACATGGACTCCATTCCGGAAGTCCGCTGAATTTGTTCATCTTATGTATCTATTGGATTTTTGTTTTATTCTTATCTGACTGCATTAGTTGATTAAGCAGTCCATTGTATCAACTCATTCCCTGTGCACATGCTGTTCAATATATATTTATCTTGTTGCTACAGAAAGCGCAATTTTGAGCATTATAATATGATTGCGGTTGTGCTGCGTTGTATTGTATTGTGTTGATGACTCCAGCCCCAAAATTTGGGGGTCATTCCTTCAATATATAGGTTATATTGTTGGTCCACATTCATAAAATATTTGTGAGCACTTACATAGTAAAAACTTATTGCTGGGAATAATTTTTGTAAGAGACATAGTATTAATAATTTCTATAGAAAAAGGTTTTTAGTTTTATTTATAAAATGGAATAAAACAGAATACGATATTCGTAATACCTATAAATAACCCAACTAGTGGTAAAACATAAATAACCAGAGGGAAATAAAACGTCGGGAAGATCCAACAAAATCTGATTCCAACGGCCGATAATTTGTTCAATCTATCATGTAGTCCCGCATTATAGATTGTTTGTCGTTATTTATTCATTTTTTCACAGGATTGGGATATGTATATCTGGAGTAACGGTAATGCGGTGTTAGTGAGTGGAGGCCCACCGTCGAGGACGGAAACCGCCGCAATATAAAATCTTTCGGCGGGATCCATCCTCCACGGAGGGTCCCCACCCCCAATCTTCATAGGAAACCAAAAATTTCATATTCCGCATTTAAACCTTCCGGAATCATGGTTTCCATTTCAAATATTCTTTGGGTTTCCATCCTCGACATCCTACTGATGTGGTTACCCTTCCTCCAACTTTTAGGTATTTTGTCAATCGCTGCGAATTTTAAACCAGATGGGTCACTGTTGTGGGTGTTTTTAAAATGTTGTGAAAGTGAGTGGGTTTCTAGTCCTTTTTTAATATTTGATACGTGTTCCGCTAGACGTTTTTTTAGAGTTCTTTTAGTCCTGCCGATGTATTGCCTTTTGCAGGGGCATTCAATAATATAAATGACACTCTCCGTACTACATGTCAAAAATTCCTTTATGGTATGTTTATGTCCGTTAGTCGTTGAGATTATTTCCTTAGTCTGTCTCCCAAAGGAAGTTAGTTTACAGATGCCGCATTGGCCGCATCTGAAGAAACCCTTTTAATCCATCCATCTACATAGTGATGGATTCTTATGTACTGTGTCTTCTTTCACTGTGGGTGCTATCTTATTCCCTAGATTTGGTGCCTTAGTAAAAATAATCAGGGGTTTGGGGGGATTATAGTACCAATCGTCTTTTCTTTTTTTATTACATCCCAGTGTTTGTATATAATGTTTCTTAATTTTTTGTGATCCCCACTGTATGGTAATATTAATTTAATTGAATTTTCCCCCTGTTCTTTGTTGGACTTCTGTTTTTCTTTAAAAATTTCTGTTCTATCCATATTTCTCACTTTATTTAAGGCTACATCTAAAATCTCCTCTGGATATTTTTTTATAAAAAATTCTGTTTTCATTTTATCAGCCTCCACCTCAAATTTTCGCACAAATGCGTCTCAAACGTTGAAATTGGCCTTGGGGAATATTTGAGAGCCAACTTGGTAGATGGCAGCTATTAAATAAAATATAGCTGTTACGAGTTGAGGGCTTAATATATGTGCAGGTTTTTAGTTTATGTTCTTCAACATAAATCTTCAAGTCTAAAAATTCAATCTGATCTTTACTAGTTATGCCTGAAAATTTAAGATTTTGATTATTTTGATTAATCGACTTTAAAAATATGTCAAGCTGTTCTTGTCCTGATCGCCAAATAAAAAATACATCGTCGATGTATCTCTGCCAGAGCACCAGGTTCGCCCCCAGTATGGGGGCCACATTCTGCTCCTCCCATTCCGCCATAAATAAATTAGCGTAACTGGGGGCGAACCTGGTGCCCATGGCAGTCCCTCGAGTCTGTAAATAAAAGCTATCATTAAAATAGAAATAATTGTGGGTTAAAATCAGGTCAATGCCTTCTATCAAAAATTCAATTTGTTGGTTTGTTAATATACCTTCTAATGTCAATTGTTTTCCCACAGCTTCTTTGCCTTGGTCGTGGTCAATGACCGTGTACAGGGACTGGACATCCAATGACCCCATTATCCACTGTTCCTCAAATTCCATATTTTCTATCTTTTTTATTATTTGAGTCGTGTCTTTTACGTATGATGGAACCTTTTTTACTCTAGTTTGGAGTAAAGTATCGATGTACATTGAAAGATTGGCCGTCAAAGACTCAATTCCCGAGATGATCGGGCGTCCTGGTGGGTTGCCCCTGTCCTTGTGTATTTTTGGAATACAATAAAAGGCTGGTATGCGTGGATATTTATTTAAAATGAATTCATATTCTTCCTTATTTAAAATATCACTGTCTAATCCCTTTTTACAAAATTGTTCTAAATGAGTATAAAATTGATCCGTTGGGTCCTTTAGTAATTTCTGATATGTGCTATTGTCTGCCAATTGGCGCAAGCATTCCGTATTATATTTATCAACGTCCTGAATCACTATGGATCCACCCTTATCAGCTGGTCGAATTACAATGTTTTTCTCTTTTTGTAGGAGCTTGAGTGCTGTGATTTCACTTTGTGTGAGATTATTTCGTTTATACTTAGTCTTATTTTTAATCTTTTTTACATCCCTCATCACACATTCTTTAAAAGTGGTCATTTCCACACTTAGTTCATTCCTTGGATAATTTTTCGATTTGTTTTTAAGTGACGTATGAACAAATTTGTCATTATGTATGGTAGAGGTAATCTCTCGAGTTGGTGGATTTTTTAAGAAATATTTTTTCAAACATAATTTTCTTAAAAAATTTTGTACCCCAATAAAAATTTCAAATTTGTTGAGAGGTTTTGTTGGAGCAAACTTGAGGCCTTTGTTTAGTAGTTGTTTCTGGGTTTCCGTTAGTGTTACTGAGCTTAAATTTATAATTGCATCATTTGTGATTACCCATAAAAAGATTTTATATCGCGGCAGTTTCCGTCCTCGACGGTGGGCCTCCACTCACTAACACTGCATTACCGATACTCCAGATATACATATCCCAATCCTGTGAAAAAATTAATAAATAACGACAAACAATCTATAATGCGGGACTACATGATAGATTGAACAAATTATCGGCCGTTGGAATCAGATTTTGTTGGATCTTCCCAACGTTTTATTTCCCTCTGGTTATTTATGTTTTACCACTAGTTGGGTTATTTATAGGTATTACGAATATCGTATTCTGTTTTATTCCATTTTATAAATAAAACTAAAAACCTTTTTCTATAGAAATTATTAATACTATGTCTCTTACAAAAATTATTCCCAGCAATAAGTTTTTACTATTAATATGTAAGTGCTCACAAATATTTTATGAATGTGGACCAACAATATAACCTATATATTGAAGGAATGACCCCCAAATTTTGGGGCTGGAGTCATCAACACAATACAATACAACGCAGCACAACCGCAATCATATTATAATGCTCAAAATTGCGCTTTCTGTAGCAACAAGATAAATATATATTGAACAGCATGTGCACAGGGAATGAGTTGATACAATGGACTGCTTAATCAACTAATGCAGTCAGATAAGAATAAAACAAAAATCCAATAGATACATAAGATGAACAAATTCAGCGGACTTCCGGAATGGAGTCCATGTCGGGTCTTGCATCTAATACCTTTTGAGGTATAAAAGAGTTCAAGTTCGGGGGGTCTGGTTACCACTGAGGAAGGGGATACCCCAACCCCGAAACGCGTCTGGTCAGACCCCCGAACACATGTGAGTGCACCACATCATCATCCAATTAAGGAACATCGCGGAAACCAAGGGAGAAACTACAGCTTGTGAGGTGAGATTAAGACGGTGTCCACGCTCAAGCAAGGTATCCCACGTGGAACAAACACTGATCGCTGTAGGACACGTCACCCTCCAGACTGTAGGAGAGAACCGGAGCAAGTTTCTCCTGGACGGAAGAAAACATTACTATACAGGATCGTAGATCGGCGATACCGGTAAGACACTTGAAAGCTGACACCAGTAATTCATCTCTAATACTGACCGCAAGCGGGACGCCGCCAGGTCAGAAATACCGTTTGCATTTGTCGCCTTGAAGCACGATCCTAGATTGTCCACAGTCTGTACCTGCTGCTGTGCAGTACGATTACAGACTGTTCACAGACTATCTACTGTCTACCGCTATATGTATCGGTTGCCTATATTCAAAGTCTGATTAAAGGGTCCCAACACTAGTGGGACGGGGAAGTTCCCATTGTTACAGATACGTAACAGAAATTACCCCTCTTTTACAGAACAATTGGGAGTCAATTTTGGACTATGCACTGGATATAGCACTCTATTATTCTCTACAGGTGGACATACTAACGCTGCTATTACTGTGATTACTAATGAACTGTGTCCGTCCGTCTTAGGAAATTTGAGTCTAGTTTATGAACTTTGTTGCTACGTGGATATTTTCCTTTCAGCTGTTCTTATTGTTTCGCTTGTGAGCCACCATATTTTTTACACTTTTCTTACAATTTGTACATTTTTATAATTTTTGCGCAGATGCGAGTTTTTAATGCTATGATCCCTTTGTTTAACACTTAACCATTTTATCTAAGGTGGCACTAAAGGTTTTATTACGTTGCTATTTTATGATTTTACTGTACACCACATTATTATCACATTTAATTAATAAAGTGACTGATCCCATATCCTAGGTGTGCCCAGTCTTCTATTTAAATATTTGTTCTGATATATTTATACACAGTAATTAGATCTCCCCTCAGTCATCTTTTTTCTAAAGTGAATAACCCTAATGTTGATAATCTTTCAGGGTACTGTAGTCCATCCATTCCAGTTATTACTTCAGTTGCCCTCCTCTGTATCCTCTCCAGCTCTGCTATGTCTGCATTGTTCACAGGAGCCCAGATCTGTACACAGTACTCCATGTGTGGTTTGACTAGAGATTTGTAAAGTGGTAGGACTATGTTCTCATTACGTGCATCTATGCCCCTTTTAATGCAACCCATTATCTTATTGGCTTTGGCAGCAGCTGCCTGACACTGTTTTTTACAGCTTAGTTTGCTGTTCACTAAAATTCCTAGGTCCTTTTCCATGTCAGTGTTACCCAGTGTTTTACCATTTAGTATGTACAGGTGACTTGCATTGTTCCTTCCATTTGCATAACCTTTTATTTGTCAGCGTTAAATCTCATCTGCCATCCAATCTATCCATATCCATCTGTAGCAGTATACTGTCCTCTTCCGTGTCAATTACTTTACACAGTTTAGTGTCATCTGCAAAAATTGATATTTTACTGTGCAAGCCTTCTACAAGATTAATAAACATATACTCAGGGTCAGAAGTTAGGTAGTCGTGGCCCAGTGTATAATTACTCAGTGGTGTCCTTAAATATCACTATTCAACTGAGTGTACCTTATTGTAGTTATTTAAAACATAACATTTATTGCATTTAATTTTTAAAATATTGAGACACTGAATTAAAACAATGCTCTTGGTGCACTGCTTTACTGGAGGGATGTCAGGTATAACTGGCAGCTCTAGTCCCATATATGTCAAGCGGTAGTTTGTCAGAGGGGGCGCTTAAACAATATCTTGATGGGGGATGCTCGGCCAAGGTCCTTTCCCTATATAAGCTAATTCAGGAGAGCTGGGAGAACCCTAACAGGCTGTATTTGGGCACCCGCCCTGAAAAGGGCGACCCCCAGCCGTTGGAATCTATTGCTGTCTAACCCTGACAAATAGTCCTTCCTAAAATACAAATGTCCGACGCGTTTCACCACAAAGAATTGTGGTTCTTCAGGGACAAAAGGTATATTGTCGGGGCGTCTGGTGCAGTGGCAGAGCTCCCGCACGTATATTAAGGCAGTGGCAAATAATGTGTCTAAGTGTCCATTTTTTATAGCGCTTCAACCCTGCCCACCAGGTTAATTAACCTATGGTTGCAGAGTGAGAGCTCTTTTGACCTCTCCCACTCACTTGTCATACCTTCCGGAGCGAAGGCAAGCGATCATTGGGCCACTATATTCAGTCCTGCCCAGTCAGCAGCGCCTCGCTCGCAACCGGAAGTGGCGTCAGTGGTAGGCGTGTTAGTTGTTATGGGGATCTAGCACCGCGTCCCCGGCAGGTCCTTGCAGAGTAAACACTTTGGGCCAGATTTATCATTAGCTCAAGTCAGAATAATGGAGTGAAAAAGTCGCAAATTTTTGAGCAATCACTAAAACTGCACAAAAATTTGTGACTTTTTGCTGCTCTGCACTATGCTCGCCAGTTTTCTGAAAGTGGGCGTGTTTTCTTATGTAAATTAATCTCTAGACAGATTTACTATTGAGACTATTTAAAAAGTCGCAAAAAAGTCGAGAAAAATTGCGCAATTTCACTCCAGTGAGGACCATGCTTATCTGCTTATCTTATGAGACTTTTTAATAGAACATGCGACTTTTTCATAAAAACGTGCGACTTTTTCGTAAAGATGTGCGACTCTTGTAAAGCTGCTTACTGACGGATAAACTGCTACCGTCAAACCACATTTATTACAGTCTTAAAGGGCCGATCATAAATCTGACTTGGCTAAAACTGACTTTAGCCATATGTGAAAGTGGAGTGAGCTGTCAGAGTAATGATATATCTGGCCCCTTATGTACATGTGTCACAGAAGCAAATATATATGATCGATGATCATATATTTAGGTATTTATAGTCTGCTTGGTGTGCGCATTAAAACCCCTCCTAGCAGACACGTATATGATCTTTTCTACAGAGAGTACATTAGGTTAGAAATATTCACACACAGATATATGCAGGTCCTTGCAGGGCAAAAGTTCCATGTTTGCTTCTTCTCCTAAACAAATATGTAGTGATCGATAATGCTTAAAGATAATCTGTTAGGTGCACACTGATGCTTTACAGCCTCCCTAGCAGACATGTAGTTCAGTCCCTGAGGGGCGGGCTACATTCAAAGACTTTGATTTATTTCTACCATGTCTATCCAGGTAGCAATATGTTTTTAGAGATCCAGCCTGATCAACAATCAGAATGCCGTGTCTTGGTCAGATAAATATTAGAATTATTACAAGAATGGCTTATATGAAATATATTCATTTAGGCACTTCGGTGTCACGGAATTTAGTCTATATGTCCATTTAGTTTCGGCTCACAGGATCATCTTACCCCAGTCACCACCTCTCTTTGGTTTGGGGACATGCTGTATTCCTATAAAGCTGAGACAGCTGGTATTGCCTCCATGGTATTGTAAAATGTGGCGTGCCACTGATGTGTCTTTTTCATTCAAGACATCATTCACGTGATCTCTTATCCGTCTCCTAAATTCCCGTTTTGTCTTGCCCACATAATCCAGTGGGCAAGTGCACTGGGCCAGGTATACCACACCAGTAGTGAGACAATTTATGAAGTCTCTAATGATGTATCCCTTATTATTATAGGAGCAGATGAATGTTTTCGTTTTTCTGATCTGACTACACGCTGTGCAACCACCACATTTAAAGGTCCCCATGGGTTTTCTAGAAAGCCAATTTTCCAGATCTCTCAGGTGGTTGGAAATGGCTATTTACCAATCTGTCCCTCAAGCTGCGCCCCTTTCTAAAAGTTATCTGGGGGTATGATCCTAGAACCTTATCTAAATCTGGGTCCGCTTTTAGATTTTCCCAGTGTCTGGATAAGACTTGTTTTATTGCTTGATGTCCGCTGTCGAAGGTACCAATAATTCGGATATTATTCTGGCCTACGGCATTTGCTGTTCTCAGTTTTTTAGGGATGAGGAGTTGGTCCCGTTTTTCATTACATGCAGTTTCATAAGCCGTGCGTAAAACTCCATTGGGATA
Organism: Bufo gargarizans; assembly: GCF_014858855.1. Lineage (NCBI taxonomy): Eukaryota > Metazoa > Chordata > Amphibia > Anura > Bufonidae > Bufo > Bufo gargarizans. The sequence continues at coordinate 422,932,899 of NC_058080.1, read as the reverse complement.
GCCTCTCTCCCTAAATCTCACTCTCAGATCTTGCCTGTTTTTTAAACTTTTTGTGGAGCAATTCCTCCGTAGTCTAAAATATTGGCCCTTGGGAATTCCTTTGTGTAAAGGGAACGGATGTGCACTATTCCAACGGAGGAGACTGTTTCCAGCTGTACTTTTGCGGTAGACCGATGTGACAATGCTCTGGTCTGTGCCTCTTTCAATCAACACATCAAGAAATGGTAAGGCATTTCTGTCACATGTTGACGTGAAATTGAGGCCCAGGTCATTGTCATTAATAGTCTTTACAAAATCTGCAAAAGACTCTTCAGTCCCTCTCCATAGAACAAACACATCATCTATGAACCTCAGCCAAAGAACTACTTTATCCTGCCACCTTTCCATTTCTTCAGACCCAATATAATTGGCCTCCCACCAGCCCAGGAGTAAATTTGCGTACGAGGGCGCATAAGAACTGCCCATCGCGGTACCCCTGAGCTGGTGGTAGTGGCAATCGTCAAAGATAAAGTAGTTCTTTGAAAGGCTGAAGTTTAATAAATCCAAGAAAAATTTATTATGTGCTATCAATCTTTTGTCACGCATTGATAAATAGTACTCCACCGCATTCAAACCCAGATTGTGTCTAATCGAACTGTAGAGTGCCTCTACATCTATGGACGCAAAGATTATTGAATCATCTAAACATATACCATTTAATCTTAACAAAAGATCAGATGTATCCCGTATATAGGATGGCAATGCTGTTACAAATGGTTGAATAATCTTATCCACATAGATGCCTACGTTTTGCCCTAGACTCCCTACCCCTGATACTATTGGGTGTCCTCTAAGAGGGCTAATGCCTTTATGTATCTTGGGTAGGGAGTAAAAAGTAGCTGTGACCGGGTGTTGTGGCAGGAGGAAATCCATTTCTGCCTCACTGATCAATTTGTTCTGAAACCCTTTGTTGAGAATTTCTCTTAATTCAAAGAGGTACATGGGGCCAGGGTCCGTGGGTAGAAGTTCATAAGACTCCCTGTTACCCAGGATGTCTAGACACATTCGTTTGTATTTCCCTGTGTCCATTAGAACTAAATTGCCCCCCTTGTCAGAGGCTTTTATTATCACACTCCGGTCTCTTTCTAGTGTTTTAGGGCCTGATATTAATTTTGATTCAAGTTGTTCCTAGTCCTAGTGGCTTGAATTCGCTCTAGGTCTCTGGAAACCAATTTGTGAAAAATGGATATGCTTGAATCTGGTAGAGAGGGTGGCATCTGTGTGCTATTAAGTTTAACCTGTGTAAAGAGGCCTTCAGCCCTGTACTTTTCTCCTTCCTCTAGCAGATTTACAAGCGTTCTGGTGGCCTCAAGTTCCTGGGTATTCATATTTAGTTCATCACACTTTTTTTTGTCTTGTAATGCAAAGTGCTTATGCCAGAGCAATTTCCTTACAAAGAGGGCTATATCCTTACTCCACTCAAAGGTATCATGAGGGACTGTAGGGACAAAGTATAGGCCCTTATTGAGAAGGGAGATCTCATCAGCAGATAATTTATGGGAGGAGAGGTTAATAATCTCCAATTTATTATTTGTTTTAGCTACTGTCCCCCCTATACTTTGTTCCTGAGTTGGTAAGGTCCTTGCATGGGGGGTTGAGCTAAAAAAGTAGAAGATGGCGCAGAAGATAAGGGGCCAGTTTGGCTGCATGTTTGATAACTTCCCGTGTTATTTTTTCTGTAGCCTGCTCTTGTCTGTCCCCTGCCTCCTCTGCCATTTCTTTGTCCTCTCCCTCCTCCTCTATTTGTTCTACTTTGTTCGGTTTCTGAACCCTCAGCCTCTGATGATGATACCTCTCTTTGTATACTTTTATTGAGAAAAAGGTATGCCCTGTTTTCTTTGAACTTGGTGGAGTTTCTTAAGTATTGCTAATGTTTGTGTTCCCTGACCATATATTGAAATCTTTCTACAGTATTTTGAAGATATTCCTCTTTTTTCAGGAATTGTACCTCGTCTTTGAATTTAAGTGCTTGCTACCTCAGGTTGTTCACCTTGTTTTGTTTGGCTGAGGTTCATAGATGATGTGTTTGTTCTATGGAGAGGGACTGAAGAGTCTTTTGCAGATTTTGTAAAGACTATTAATGACAATGACTTGGGCCTCAATTTCACGTCAACATGTGACAGAAATGCCTTACCATTTCTTGATGTGTTGATTGAAAGAGGCACAAACCAGAGCATTGTCACCTCGGTCTACAGCAAATGTACAGCTGGAAACAGTCTCCACCGTTGGGATAGCGCACATCCGTTCCCTTTACGTAAAGGAATTCCCAAGGGCCAATATTTTAGACTACGGAGGAATTGCTCCACAATGAAAAAGTTAAAAAAACAGGCACAAGATCTGAGAGTGAGATTTAGGGAGAGAGGCTATCCCAATGGAGTTTTACGCATGGCTTATGAAACTGAGTGTAATAAAAAACGGGACCAACTCCTCATCCCTAAAAAACAGAGAACAGCAAATGCCGTAGGCCAGAATAATATCCGAATTATTGGTACCTTCGACAGCGGACATCAAGCAATAAAACAAGTCTTATCCAGACACTGGGATATTCTAAAAGCGGACCCAGATTTAGATAAGGTTCTAGGATCATACCCCCAAATAACTTTTAGAAAGGGGCGCAGCTTGAGGGACAGATTGGTAAATAGCCATTTCCAACCACCTGAGAGATCTGGAAATTGGCTTTCTAGAAAACCCATGGTGACCTTTAAATTTGGTGGCACAGCGTGTAGTCAGATCAGAAAAACAAAAACATTTGTCTGCTCCTATAATAATAAGGAATACACCATTAGAGACTTCATAAATTGTCTCACTACTGGTGTGGTATACCTGGCTGTCACAATCAGACAGCTGAGAAGCTCTGACAGAAGTCTTTCAGAACCTCCTCCTTGAGTTTCTTTGTTGTGATGTTCAGTTCCTCATCTCGTTAGCCTCTCTCAGCTGTCATGTGGTTGGACTGATTGCATCCCTTTAAATTCCGCCCCATAATGCATTACTGGGCGGCTTATACTACTTCCTGGAGTGTGTGTGCATGCTGATCTTGTTTTCCAGTCTGCTACAAAGTTAAGTGCTGAACATTTATCAGTTATTTTCTGTTTGCTGGATCCCAGGTGACCCTGACTCCCTCCGTGTCTGGTGTAGGGAGTCGGTGGTCGTGTCCCCTCACTATTGTAGGGTGTTCAGGGGTTATATAGTCGAGGTACGTGGATATGCAACCATCCACCTCTGGGATCGTTGCATAGGCTGAGCAGCCAGGGAAAGTCTCAGGTCTTGTGCAGGGGTCTCCCTTATGGTTCCTTAGCTTTGGATCCAGTGAGTTATATATGCATGTTGCTTTGTCTTGTTTCCTGTACACCGTCCGTGACATTATAAGCCGCCAAAACCGTCTCAAGCATGGATCCGGTTTCACTTTTGGCTGAACGCTTCCAGGGTCTTTCAATGGAGGTAGCTGATCTCCGTAAGACTTTTTCTCAGCTTCAAGTGACCAGTTCAGCTTGCGTTCATGGAGTTTGTTCTGAGCCTAAGATCTCGCTCCCGGATACGTTCTCCGGGGGTAGTGAGAATTTTGTGCGTTTTAGAGAGGCTTGCAAACTCCATTTTCGCCTTCTTCCCCATTCCTCTGGTGATGAGGAACGGAGGGTGGGGATCATTATATCGCTGCTCAGGGGTAACGCTCAGTCTTGGGCCTTTTCGCTGCCGGAGGGGGCACGGCCTCTCCGTTCAGTGGATGAATTCTTTTTAGCCCTGGGTCAGATATATGATGATCCGGATCGTATTGCTCTGGCTGAGTCTAGACTACGTCTATTATGCCAGGGTAAACAATCCGCAGAAATATACTGCTCAGAATTTCGGAGATGGGCAGCTGATACTGGTTGGAATGATGCTGCACTCCAAAGTCAATTTTGCCATGGTCTTTCAGAGGGATTGAAAGATGCATTTGCCTTTCATGAGAGGCCTATTTCTTTGGACTCTGCTATGTCTCAGGCCGTTCGTATTGACAGGCGTCTTAGAGAGAGAGGAGAGATGTCCCCTTCCTGTCATACTCAGTCCCAGGACAGTGCAGCGGTCTCATTCTGTGCGCAGGGGTCTCGGTCGCTGTCAGCCCCTGCTGAGCAGGAGCCCATGCAGCTGGGGTTGATTGCTTCTGACAATAGAAGATTCAGCTCGCATGGGAGGGTTTGTTTTTGTTGTGGAGGTATAAATCATTTGGCAAATGTTTGTCCTTCTAGGAGATTCAGGCAGTTTTCTGGGAATAATAAAGAAACAAACAGGAAAAAATCTTTTAAAAATGTTCCGTCTGTTACTATTGGCAGGGTTGAGGTGGAGATTGAAGGTTTTCCGTTTGCTTGTAGTTCCCGTTTTGTCCTGCCGGCTAGGGTGGCGCTAGAGAGCAAGAACATTTTTTGTGAGATTTTTGTGGATAGTGGAGCAGCTGTCAATCTCATTGATAATCAATTTGCAATAACTCATGGTTTCCATGTGCGCACTTTGGGAAAGGATATTCCTGTTTTTGCTATTGATTCCGCTCCACTTTCTCAGAAATCATTAAAGAGCATAGTTCACAATATCCGTTTAATTGTGAGTGATGCTCATGTTGAGGATGTGTCATGTTTCGTCCTTAGCGGTTTGCCTACTCCTCTAGTGTTGGGGCTACCCTGGCTCACTAAACATAACCCCACCATTGATTGGCAAGCGAGGCAAATAAATGGTTGGAGTGACTTTTGCAGAGAGAATTGCCTCACGACATCTGTTTCTGAGGTTGCTACTAAGACTGTACCATCTTTTCTCTCTGAATTTTCTGATGTCTTCTCTGAGAGTGGAGTTCAGGATTTGCCCCCGCACAGGGAGTACGATTGCCCTATTAATCTCATCCCAGGCGCCAAACTGCCTAAATCTCGTTTATACAATCTTTCCCAACCTGAGAGGATCGCTATGCGTGCTTATATCTCTGAGAGTCTGAGAAAAGGACACATACGACCCTCAAAGTCACCTGTTGCCGCTGGTTTTTTCTTTGTTAAGAAAAAAGATGGTTCGGGGGGCGGAGCTAGCGCCGGAGCCGGATGGCTGTGTGATGTGAAGCTCTGCTGAGAACGATTCCCTCAGAAGCTCTAATCTTCAGCTATTTAAGCCCAAAATGGTCAAGATAGGTGGCCCTAGACCTGCTGATGCCCCTGAACCGCCCAAATCGACTTCTCAAGCGGGAGGCATGGAGAAATTTATAAGAAAAGCGGCGCAGACTTATGCAGGCAGAGACTCCAAAATGGCGCCGGATCCACCGCGCACACCAAAAAGCAAGCAGCAAGCTGAATGCACTGCTGAGAAGGTGAGAGATGACTCCCCTGAGGCAGACACGCTTGCGCTCTCCCGCTCCTTCTTAAAGAGAGCACTATCGGAAGCCTTAGAACCGCTTAAGACCGACCTTAACTCCATTAAAGAGGACGTGAGGCATATAGGGAGAAGGGTGGAGGCGCATGAAGAAGCTAATGTTGCCCTTACCTCACACCAGGCTGCGGTCTCTGACTATCTAGGCGCCCACCAGAAACATCTCAATACCCTCTATATGCAACTAGAGGATCAAGAAAACAGAAGCAGGAGAAACAACCTCCGCTTCAGAGGAATATCTGAATCAGTGGGCACTGAGGAGATCTCTGAGACGGTGACACAGATATGTCTGAAGCTCCTGGGGCCTGATTCCACACATGAAGTTCTTATTGAACGAGCCCACAGAGCTTTGCGCCCCAAGTCTCAATCCACAGAACCTCCCAGGGACATAATTTGCAAGTTTTTGCACTTTCCTGTTAAAGAAGCAATCTTAAATGGAGCAAGAGACACCCCTCAATTGTCATGGGATGATAACCCAATCTCCATATTTCAGGACTTAGCCCAATCCACGCTTAAAAAACGTAAGTCCTTGAAGCCGCTCACCGACCTACTGAGGAACATGAAAATCATGTACAGATGGTTGTTCCCATTTGGATTGTCCTTCTTTCACAATGGTCGCAGAATTTCCATCCAATCGTATACAGATTTGGATAAAGCATACGACATCCTGCAAATTCCGACGCTCCCTATTGAAAACTGGGACTTAGTAAGAGATGTCTCTGGATTACCCACTCTGACCTCGGATGGACCGTGGGAGACCCCTTGCACTCAAAGGTCTCAAAAGATGAGAAGAAATCGCCAATCATCCTCCTCAAAGAGACTGACGCTCACAGACGACTGATTCATACCATGTGAATTCTCCCAATCTTCACTTGGGAAAAGGTCATATTGTCTGTTTTTTTCTTTTTATATAGTCACTCTCTTGACAGTTATTATGCCACCAAGTTCAAATAGAACGTTGAAAGATGCTCATCACTAAATAGTTTTACCCCTTACTCTTACTCTTACTCAGAAGTGTTACAATGCTCCACCTAACCTTAGAGTATTGTTTTGACTGAAACTGGCGCTTAAATTTTTCTCCTTAATGAGGGATTGTCATAGTTGCACTCTAGTGAGAGTAATGCAATACCCCCCCTTGCCACTAATCCTAGTCGGCTTTCATAGCTTAGTACCAATTTGGTGCTATTGTTGGTTCTGTTTATGTTTTCCCTTTTATTTTGTTAACCTTTTTTTGTCCTCTGATAGGTCTCAAGAATACACTAAATTGTATGTTTCGTCTGTTGATATGCATCCGCTGATCTGCGAAAACCTCTGCCTTTACTGGAGTCATCGCTTATCTCGAGGTGGCACCCTCCCCCCACTCTGGTTGGTTGATAACACACATTTTTCACACACATTTTTAGATTCATCCAATACTTACATCTCTTACAACCATGTCTGATTTAAGAGTTGTAACTTATAATGTTAAGGGTTTGAGATCCCCGTCTAAGAGGTGTCAGATTTTATCCCTATTAAACAGAGAGAGATGTTCTATAGTCTTCCTGCAGGAAACTCACTTTAAACATGGAAATTACCCAAATCTCTCCTTCTCTAAATTTCCTACTTGGCACCACTGTGGGGCTGGGGGTGCCGCCTCGAGGGGAGTTAGTATTGGCTTCCATAGAAGCTTACCCTTTCACTACAACTCACATGTTCAAGACCCTGAAGGCAGATTTCTAATACTCAAAGGCATGATAGGCTGTTCACTTTATACACTTGTGAATGTATACGCTCCTAATACGGAACAGATCAATTGGCTAGCTACATTAATTACACTAGTAGAAACCCATAAAGAAGGCATCCTAATTATGGCCGGTGACTTTAATTTAGCCCTCAACCCGCTATTGGACACCACCTCCAAGAAATCGGCCATCTCCCAAAAAGCCCTTAGTTTTCTTCAGACTAAACTTCTCGATCTCGGTGTCACAGACATATGGCGTTGTCTCAACCCACAGGGACTAGACTACTCCTTCTATTCCTCCTCTAACAGATCCTATAGTAGGATCGATTATATCCTTATTTCTAAAGAACACCTACAACTATGCTCGCTCGCCAAGATTGGAGATATAACACTGTCTGACCATTCTCCTATTTTTTGCGACATACACCCACCCATTAGATCAAATAAAAAGTCCAACTGGAGATTTAACGAATCCTTGCTAGGGAATGAGAAACATATAGCCCATATATCCACCTTCCTTGAGGAGTATTTTTCAGTCAACAATACTAAAGATATCTCCCCCCAAACACTTTGGGATGCCCACAAGGCCTTTATAAGGGGCAGACTAATTAGCCTATGCTCCTTTCTTAAAAGACAGTCTGATAAAAAAAACTTTCCACTTTATTGTCTAACATTCACACACTGGAGAAAGCACATAAACAATCCCTGATGGCCCTACACCTCTCCGAACTCACCTCCCTAAGGACTGAATTAAAAAATCTACTTAATGAAAAGTCCGCTAAGTACTATTTATCCGCACAGCAGAAAGTCTTTGCCCGTGGAAATAAGGCCTCTAAATTTGCAATACAAAGGATTAAACAGAGAAGGACTTCCCGCTACATTCAAAGCATTAGATCCTCTCAAGATACCCTATTGTTTAAAGCTAATGAAATAGCTGACCAATTCAGGAGGTTCTATGAGTCTTTATATAATCTCCCCCCCTCTGTTCTCCCGGATCCCTTACTGAATAGAAACTCTAACATCAATGCCTTCTTATCCTCTCTTAAACTGCCGTCGCTATCTATGTCCCAAAAGGAATCCCTGTCTGCACCCTTTACCATTTCGGAATTACTAGCTGCTATCAAGTCGACTCCCAAAGGGAAATGCCCAGGTCCAGACGGGCTTCCCATAACTTACTATTCGACATTTAAGGATACTCTCCTCCCCTTCTTGCTCCCAATCTACAACCTGGCCTTAGACAAACACCCACTTTCTGCTGATATGACAAAAGCCACCATTACAGTTATCCCTAAACAGGGCAAAGACCCTACCTCCTGTTCGAACTATCGCCCTATTTCCCTGTTAAATGTGGATCTTAAATTGCTCTCCAAAGTCTTGGCCACTAGACTGCAGAACCTTCTACCTCAATTAATTCACTCAGACCAGGTGGGTTTTGTGAGGGGAAGAGAAGGAAAAGACAACACCACCAAAGTATTAAATGCATTGTACTACTGCCTCTCAGCAAATCCACTCCCCTAGTTTTACTCGGCACAGACGCCGAAAAAGGCATTCGATAGAGTGGATTGGACATACATCTCTCTAACTTTATCTAAATTCAAATACCGGTACCATTTATCAATGCTATTTTTTCCATGTACACCCATTCTTCAGGCGTCTGTGTCAGTAAATGATGCACTTTCACCTAGTTTTCCCATTAGAAATGGAACAAGACAGGGCTGTCCCACTTTCCCCTCTTCTTTTCAGTCCTAGTGATGGAAACTCTACTACAGTCTCTTAGACAAAGCTCAGATATTAGGGGCCTGCGGGTTAGTGGCCGAGACTTTAAATTGGCTGCATTTGCGGATGATCTATTAATTAGTACAACCAACCCTCTTATATCTATACCTGTAATTTTATCTAGTCTTAACCATTTCGGTGCCCTGTCTAACTTCAAAGTAAACGCATCCAAATCCCAGATAATCCACACAGGCCTCTCCCCACAAAGTCTCCTTTCACTACAAAATAATTCCCCTTTCAATTGGCAAACCCAGCAGTTAACTTATCTGGGAGTGAAGTTATCCCCAAACCTGGGAGAACTATTCAAACTCAACTACAAACCCCTTTTATCATCATTAATAACCCAACTGGACTCCCTAAATTTTCCCTACTTGTCCTGGTTTGGGAGAAAAAACATTCTTATGTCACTGGTAGTACCTAGACTCACATACTTGATGCAAGTACTTCCCATCGAAATCCCCAAATCCTATTTCTCCTCTCTTAATAAACACATCCGTAAATTTATCTGGCAGGGAAAAAAAAAACGTATTTCTTTTGAAACCCTAACCAAACTGAGACCCAATGGAGGAATAGGACTTCCCGACCCAGAGACATATATGAAGGCCATTCAACTAGCCAGGGCAGTAGACTGGATTAGAAACCCTCCCCACAAACTGTGGTTGGTTTTGGAGAATGCTTTCCTACCCTCCCCTATTAGGGCCCTCATTCTGGCTGACAGCCCCCCTCCAGCCCCCAGCTCTATACCAAATCCCTTGATTCGGAATACTCTAAAGGTCTGGAGGTGGTTCTCAACCACCATGGGGGCTCTGACTCTCCCTTCTCCTTACATCTCTATAAAAGATGTAGTGGCACTAGCTCCCAAGGATCTGAGGGATAGTTGCCCCCTTTCCCTTGTAAATCTAGGGCTTGAGGTCTCAAAACTATTCAAGGATGATGGAGGTATCCTTTCGGATCAAGAAATATGTGACCTTCTTAAGGTTACTATTAAAAACCCTTTTCTATTAAGTTTTATTAGAAAGGAATCGCTCCTTATTGCTAAAAAAAAACCTCACCGGCCCAAGACCTCCTGTGGTTTGACAAGATGATTGGAGCTTCTCTATACCCCTCTAAATCCATATCAAATATATATAAGCAACTTAAATCTCCCCCCTCTTCTGTCAAACCAGCTGCGATTGGGCTCTGGGAGAATGACTTGCAGCGGAAATTCACCTCTTCCGAAATATCAAATATACTGATCGCCCCGCACAAGATTTCTAGGTGTATTCTCATCCAGGAAAATAGCTATAAAATCTTGATGCGCTGGTACAAAACCCCAGACAAGACTTGTCTCTACAGCCCCAATTATACTGATATTTGCTGGAGATGTGGTAAAGAAAAGGGTTCTTATTTTCATGTCTGGTGGTCCTGCGACCTGATTAAACCTTGGTGGTCCAGTATTGTTAATCTCAGCAACCAGATTTGCCAGACCTCTTTCCCCTGCACCCCGGATATTGCTTTGCTTAGCCTGGGTCTGGGAGGAACTAAGTCTCGCAAGTCAACCCTATTTTCCTTTATGATGGTAGCTGCTAGACTGTTGATCCCTAAATTCTGGTTATCTTCAGACACTCCTAGTCAAGATCACTGGATTAATAGACTTGACCAAATATATAGGCTAGAAGAAATCTCCCACTGGGAACAACGGACCAGACATATCTTTCTCCAGATCTGGACCCTGTGGAGGGAATATAGAAAGTTTTCTTAGATACCTTGAGTTAATCTCCGCTCTATAAACTCCAAATAAGTAAACATTTTACACACTCTCAAAATTAAGGTGGTGTGGTTTAAAATGATGCGCAGGTCATTACCTTACCTCACCGAGGTTTACGCCTACTGGTACGCTTAGCATAAAATCGCGACACATGCATAGAGTTGTATCTTGAGTGTTGTTTTACCTAACCTTTTGAGACCGAATTGGTTCCTTTCTTAATTTATGTTTATTTTTATTTTCCTCTATGTCTTTTGTTGTACTGTTTCTATTTTTATAGAGATTGTGCTGTCTAGATACCTGGTCTAGCAATGTAGACTTCTAATGACTATCTGTACAATCTAATTAACCGTAATTATACATGTATATGTGTATATGTGTACTATGAAAAACAATAAAAATTGTTAATATAAAAAAAAATAAAAGAAAAAAGATGGTTCTTTAAGACCTTGTCTGGATTTCAGGGAGCTGAACAGTATCACTATTCGTGACCCTTATCCGCATCCTCTGATCCCGGACCTGTTTAACCAGGTTGTTGGGGCTAAAGTCTTTTCCAAATTAGATCTAAGAGGGGCATACAACCTGGTCAGGGTCAGAGAAGGAGACGAATGGAAGACGGCCTCCAATACCCCTGAGGGCCATTTTGAGAATTTGGTTATGCCTTTTGGTTTGATGAATGCCCCAGCCGTTTTTCAGCATTTCGTGAACAGCATTTTTTATCATTTGATGGGAAAATTTGTATTAGTGTATTTGGATGACATTTTGATTTTTTCTCCTGATTTCAAAACTCATAAGGAACATTTACGTCAGGTCTTGCTCATCCTGCGGGAGAATAAATTATATGCGAAACTGGAAAAATGTGTGTTTGCGGTTCCAGAAATTCAATTTCTGGAGTTTCTTCTCTCCGCTTCTGGTTTTCGCATGGACCCCGAGAAGGTCCGCGCTGTGCTTGAGTGGGAGCTTCCTGAGAATCAGAAGGCGCTGATGCGTTTTTTGGGCTTTGCCAATTATTACAGGAAGTTTATTTTTAATTATTCCTCTATTGTTAAACCACTCACTGATATGACCAGAAAGGGGGTAGATTTTTCTTCTTGGTCAGTAGAGGCGCGTAAGGCTTTTTCTAATATCAAGGAGAGTTTTGCTTCCGCTCCCATCTTGGTGCAACCTGATATTTCTTTACCCTTCATAGTTGAGGTTGATGCTTCTGAGGTGGGTGTGGGGGCGGTCTTGTCTCAGGGTTCCTCTCCTGCCAAATGGCGACCGTGTGCCTTTTTCTCGAAAAAACTCTCATCCGCAGAGAGAAATTACGATGTGGGAGATAGGGAATTGTTGGCCATCAAGTTGGCTTTTGAGGAATGGCGCCATTGGCTAGAGGGAGCCAGACACCCTATTACCGTATTTACTGACCATAAAAATCTGGCCTACTTGGAGTCAGCCAAGCGTCTGAACCCGAGACAGGCCAGATGGTCTTTGTTCTTTTCTAGGTTTAATTTGGTTGTCACGTTCCGCCCTGGAGTTAAGAATGTGAAGGCAGATGCCCTGTCAAGTTGTTTTCCGGGAGGCGGGAATTTTGAAGACCCGGGTCCCATTTTGGCTGAAGGTGTAGTGGTCTCTGCTCTTTTTTCTGAATTGGAGGCAGAGGTGCAGGCAGCCCAGTCAGAGGCTCCTGATCTTTGTCCTCCTGGGAGGTTGTTTGTGCCTATCGCTTTAAGACACAAGATTTTTAAGGAACACCACGATACGGTCCTTGCTGGGCACCCGGGGGCAAGAGCCACACTGAATCTCATCACTCGGAGATTCTGGTGGCCTGCGCTTCGTAAGTCAGTTGAGGGTTTTGTGGCAGCCTGCAAGACTTGCGCTCGTGCCAAAGTCCCTCATTCACGGCCATCAGGTCCTCTCCTTCCCTTACCCATTCCTTCCCGTCCTTGGACACATCTGTCCATGGACTTCATAACAGACCTGCCTCGTTCCTCAGGGAAGACTGTGATTCTGGTGGTGGTGGACCGTTTTAGCAAAATGGTGCATTTCATCCCTTTTCCTGGTTTGCCCAATGCTAAGACGCTGGCGCAGGCATTTATTGATCACATTGTCAAATTGCACGGTATTCCTTCAGACATAGTCTCTGATAGAGGCACGCAGTTTGTTTCCAGATTCTGGAAGGCTTTCTGTTCTCGCTTGGGGGTTCGGTTGTCATTCTCTTCTGCTTTCCACCCGCAGTCGAATGGCCAGACAGAGCGCGTCAATCAGAATCTGGAGACATATCTGCGCTGTTTTGTGGCGGAGAATCAAGAGGATTGGTGTTCTTTTTTGTCCCTTGCTGAGTTTGCTTTAAATAACCGTCGTCAGGAGTCCTCTGATAAGTCACCATTTTTTGGTGCATATGGGTTTCATCCGCAGTTTGGGACTTTCTCGGGAGAAGGGTCTTCTGGTTTACCTGATGAGGACTGATTCTCCTCGTCTTTGTCATCTATTTGGCAAAAGATTCAGGATAATCTAAAGAGCATAAGTGAGAGATATAAGCGTGTCGCAGATAAGAGACGTGTGCTTGGTCCGGACCTGAATGTTGGTGATCTGGTGTGGTTGTCTACCAAGAATATCAAATTGAAGGTTCCCTCCTGGAAGTTGGGTCCTAGGTTTATTGGGCCTTACAAAATCCTGTCTGTCATCAATCCTGTTGCCTACCGTCTTGATCTTCCTCAGACTTGGAAGATCCATAATGTTTTTCATAAGTCCTTATTGAAACCTTATGTTCAACCCATTGTACCCTCGCCTTTGCCTCCTCCTCCGATTATGGTTGATGGGAATCTTGAATTTCAGGTCTCTAGGATTGTGGATTCTCGGCTTGTCCGCGGTTCTCTCCAGTACCTTGTTCATTGGGAGGGTTATGGTCCTGAGGAGAGGATGTGGGTCCCAGTGACGGACATTAAGGCCTCTCGTCTCATCAGGGCTTTCCATAGGTCCCATCCGGAGAAGGTGGGCTCTGAGTGTCCGGAGTCCACTCGTTGAGGGAGGGGTACTGTCACAATCATACAGCTGAGAAGCTCTGACAGAAGCCTTTCAGAACCTCCTCCTTGAGTTTCTTTGTTGTGATGTTCAGTTCCTCATCTCGTTAGCTTCTCTCAGCTGTAATGTGGTTGGACTGATTGCATCCCTTTAAATTCCGCCCCATAATGCATTACTGGGCGGCTTATACTACTTCCTTGAGTGTGTGTGCATGCTGATCTTGTTTTCCAGTCTGCTACAAAGTTAAGTGCTGAACATTTATCTGTTATTTTCTGTTTGCTGGATCCCAGGTGACCCTGACTCCCTCCGTGTCTGGTGTAGGGAGCCGGTGGTCGTGTCCCCTCACTATTGTAGGGTGTTCAGGGGTTATATAGTCGAGGTACGTGGATATGCAACCATCCACCTCTGGGATCGTTGCATAGGCTGAGCAGCCAGGGAAAGTCTCAGGACTTGTGCAGGGGTCTCCCTTATGGTTCCTTAGCTTTGGATCCAGTGAGTCATATATGCATGTTGCTTTGTCTTGTTTCCTGTACACCGTCCGTGACACTGGCCCAGTGCACTTGCCCACTGGATTATGTGGGCAAGACAAAACGGGAATTTAGGAGACGGATAAGGCTACTTTCACCCTAGCGTTCGGGGCTCCGCTTGTGAGTTCCGTTCAAAGGCTCTCACAAGCGGCCCCGAACGCTTCCGTCCAGCCCTAATGCATTATGAGTGGATGCGGATCCGCTCAGAATGCATCAGTCTGGCAGCGTTTGGCCTCCGCTCCGCTCAGCAGGCAGACACCTGAACGCTGCTTGCAGCGTTCGGGTGTCCGCCTGGCCGTGCTGAGGCAAACGGATCCGTCCAGACTTACAATGTAAGTCAATGGGGACGGATCCGTTTGAATATGACACACTATGGCTTAATTTTCAAACGGATCCGTCCCCCATTGAGGCTACTTTGACACTTAGAATTTTTTTTACAATATAATGCAGACGGATCCGTTCTGAACGGATCCACCTTCTGCATTATATGAGCGAATCCGTCTCAGACGGATCCGCTCTGAACGCAAGTGTGAAAGTAGCCTAAGAGATCACGTGAATGATGTCTTGAGTGAAAAACACACATCAGTGGCACGCCACATTTTACCATGGAGGCAATACCAGCTGTCTCAGATTTATAGGAATACAGCATGTCCCCAAACCAAAGAGAGGTGGTGACTTGGGTAAGATGATCCTGCGAGCCAAAACTAAAGGGACATATAGACTAAATTCCGTGACACCAAAGGGCCTAAATGAATATATTTCATATAAGCCATTCTTGTAATAATTCTAATATTTATCTGACCAAGACACGGCATTCTGATTGTTGATCAGGCTGGATCTCTAAAAACATATTGCTACCTGGATAGACATGGTAGAAATAAATCAAAGTCTTTGAATGTAGCCCGCCCCTCAGGGACTCAACTACATGGGAGGCTGTAAAGCATCAGTGTGCACCTAACAGATTTTCTTTAAGCATTATCGATCACTACACATTTGTTTAGGAGAAGAAGCAAACATGGAACTTGTGCCCTGCAAGGACCTGCATATATCTGTGTGTGAATATTTCTAACCTAATGTACTCTCTGTAGAAAAGATCGTATACGTGTCTTCCAGGAGGGCTTTTAATGCGCACACCAAGCAGACTATAAATACCTAAGTATATGACCATTGATCGTATATATTTGCTTCTGTGACACATGTACATAAAGTGTTTACTCTGCAAGGACCTGCCGGGGACGCGGTGCTAGATCCCCATAGCAACTAACACGCCTACCACTGACGCCAATTCCGGTTGCGAGCGAGGTGCTGCTGACTGTGCAGGACTGAATATAGTGGCCTAATGATCGCGTGCCGTCGCTCCGGAAGGTATGACAAGTGAGTTGGAGGGGTCAAAAGAGCGCTCACTCTGCAACCATAGGTTAATTAACCTGGTGGGCAGGGTTGAAGCGCTATAAAAAATGGACACTTATACACATTAGTTGCCACTGCCTTAATATACGTGCGGGAGCTCTGCCACTGCACCAGACGCCCCAACGATATACCTTCTACAAGATCATTAATAAATATATTGAAGAGAATAGGGCCCAATACTGACCCCTGAGGTACTTCACTAGTGACAGTGACCCAATCTGAGTGTGTACAGTTAATAACCACCCTCTGTTTTCTATCACTGAGCCAGTTACTTACCCACATACAGACATTTTCTCCCAGTCCAAGCATTCTCATTTTATATCCTAACCTTTTATGTGGTACAGTGTCAAATGCTTTGGAGAGGTCCAGATATACGACATCCATTGATTCGCCACTGTCAAGTTTAGAACTTACCTCCTCATAGAAACTGATTAAATTAGTTTGACATGACCGATCCCTCATGAAGCCATGCTGATATGACGTTATTTGCTTATTTTCATTGAGGTACTCCAAGATAGCATCTCTTTGAAAACCTTCATTGTATTAGTGATCTTACTTTGGAGGTATGTGGGAGATTGGCTGTGAGTCGGCCCTTGGCACCTATCGGACAGTGTTCACACACTATACAGGGAGTGCAGAATTATTAGGCAAGTTGTATTTTTGAGGATTAATTTTATTATTGAACAACAACCATGTTCTCAATGAACCCAAAAAACTCATTAATATCAAAGCTGAATATTTTTGGAAGTAGTTTTTAGTTTGTTTTTAGTTTTAGCTATTTTAGGGGATATCTGTGTGTGCAGGTGACTATTACTGTGCATAATTATTAGGCAACTTAACAAAAAACAAATATATACCCATTTCAATTATTTATTTTTACCAGTGAAACCAATATAACATCTCAACATTCACAAATATACATTTCTGACATTCAAAAACAAAACAAAAACAAATCAGTGACCAATATAGCCACCTTTCTTTGCAAGGACACTCAAAAGCCTGCCATCCATGGATTCTGTCAGTGTTTTGATCTGTTCACCATCAACATTGCGTGCAGCAGCAACCACAGCCTCCCAGACACCGTTCAGAGAGGTGTACTGTTTTCCCTCCTTGTAAATCTCACATTTGATGATGGACCACAGGTTCTCAATGGGGTTCAGATCAGGTGAACAAGGAGGCCATGTCATTAGATTTTCTTCTTTTATACCCTTTCTTGCCAGCCACGCTGTGGAGTACTTGGACGCGTGTGATGGAGCATTGTCCTGCATGAAAATCATGTTTTTCTTGAAGGATGCAGACTTCTTCCTGTACCACTGCTTGAAGAAGGTGTCTTCCAGAAACTGGCAGTAGGACTGGGAGTTGAGCTTGACTCCATCCTCAACCCGAAAAGGCCCCACAAGCTCATCTTTGATGATACCAGCCCAAACCAGTACTCCACCACCACCTTGCTGGCGTCTGAGTCGGACTGGAGCTCTCTGCCCTTTACCAATCCAGCCACGGGCCCATCCATCTGGCCCATCAAGACTCACTCTCATTTCATCAGTCCATAAAACCTTAGAAAAATCAGTCTTGAGATA
Organism: Bufo gargarizans; assembly: GCF_014858855.1. NCBI lineage: Eukaryota > Metazoa > Chordata > Amphibia > Anura > Bufonidae > Bufo > Bufo gargarizans. Next base: position 422,915,727 of record NC_058080.1, on the reverse strand, counting down.
TTTCTTGGCCCAGTCTTGACGTTTCAGCTTGTGTGTCTTGTTCAGTGGTGGTCGTCTTTCAGCCTTTCTTACCATGGCCATGTCTCTGAGTATTGCACACCTTGTGCTTTTGGGCACTCCAGTGATGTTGCAGCTCTGAAATATGGCCAAACTGGTGGCAAGTGGCATCTTGGCAGCTGCACGCTTGACTTTTCTCAGTTCATGGGCAGTTATTTTGCGCCTTGGTTTTTCCACACGCTTCTTGCGACCCTGTTGACTATTTTGAATGAAACGCTTAATTGTTCGATGATCACGCTTCAGAAGCTTTGCAATTTTAAGAGTGCTGCATCCCTCTGCAAGATATCTCACTATTTTTGACTTTTCTGAGCCTGTCAAGTCCTTCTTTTGACCCATTTTGCCAAAGGAAAGGAAGTTGCCTAATAATTATGCACACCTGATAAAGGGTGTTGATGTCATTAGACCACACCCCTTCTCATTACAGAGATGCACATCACCTAATATGCTTAATTGGTAGTAGGCTTTCGAGCCTATACAGCTTGGAGTAAGACAACATGCATAAAGAGGATGATGTGGTCAAAATACTCATTTGCCTAATAATTCTGCACTCCCTGTAGGTAGGTTAGCGGTAGGTCTTGCGCTACACTGAGATACCTTGGCGGGGTGCGCGGGCTCCGATTTGTTCCTGACAGGAATATATTGGCCAAAATCTAATTTTTTAACATCAATGTGAGGGTTTAGCCTTGTATTGTCAGTTGCATACTATTGTGGTGCACTATTTGCAGTGATCTATTTACTCTTATATTTTCATCCACAGATTATTTCATCTTGTGTAGGATGTTTTTGTGGTACATGTGGTCCGTTGCCGGCATCCTCCATTGCATGCATTTTTGTTGGGGATTGTCGTTAGCAATGGATCTGTCGGAATATTTATGCTGTCTCCGATTGACAGTCTATCTTATTTATGTGAATAAATTAAAATCTGTAATGAAGGAGATTATAATTTATTATTATAAATATCAAGCTAAAACAAGCTCGTGATCTGCGTTGAATTGAAGACAAAACCCAGTTACAGACAAAATATATATGTAATTTATTAATACAATTTATAGTGCAAAATAATATATATAATAAAATTGGTGATAATAAAATTCAATCAATGATATGCAAAATAGTGAGAAAGTCAAAAATAATTGAGAATATATATATACACAATTATGCCTTCTTATAATGATACCCCTCAATTATATTTAAAATCGATTTAATACTTGATTTCTCTCAGCCGACAATTGTCTGATTAAACCCAAATCTGGTTTATCTTTTATCTATATATATATATATATATATATATATATATAATCAACCATATTGGTCTAGAACTGAATTCAATTCCTTGGAGATAATACCGTGTTTTCAACAGTATATTATCAATCTCCCTGTATTGGATTAATTTTCAGGATGATGCTGCAGGTACACCCCAATCTTATTCCAAAACAGATACTATACACAAGGTATGGTTAATTGAATATATATACAGTACAGACCAAAAGTTTGGACGCACCTTCTCATTCAAAGAGTTTTCTTTATTTTCATGACTATGAAAATTGTAGATTCACACTGAAGGAATCAAAACTATGAATTAACACATGTGGAATTATATACATAACAAAAAAGTGTGAAACAACTGAAAATATGTCATATTCTAGGTTCTTCAAAGTAGCCACCTTTTGCTTTGATTACTGCTTTGCACACTCTTGGCATTCTCTTGATGAGCTTCAAGAGGTAGTCACCTGAAATGGTTTTCCAACAGTCTTGAAGGAGTTCCCAGAGATGCTTAGCACTTGTTGGCCCTTTTGTCTTCACTCTGCGGTTCAGCTCACCCCAAACCATCTCGATTGGGTTCAGGTCCGGTGACTGTGGAGGCCAGGTCATCTGGCGCAGCACCCCATCACTCTCCTTCATGGTCAAATAGCCCTTACACAGCCTGGAGGTGTGTTTGGGGTCATTGTCCTGTTGAAAAATAAATGATGGTCCAACTAAACGCAAACCGGATGGAATAGCATGCCGCTGCAAGATGATGTGGTAGCCATGCTGGTTCAGTATGCCTTCAATTTTGAATAAATCCCCAACAGTGTCACCAGCAAAGCACCCCCACACCATCACACCTCCTCCTCCATGCTTCACGGTGGGAACCAGGCATGTAGAATCCATCCGTTCACCTTTTCTGCGTCGCACAAAGACACGGTGGTTGGAACCAAAGATCTCAAATTTGGACTCATCAGACCAAAGCACAGATTTCCACTGGTCTAATGTCCATTCCTTGTGTTCTTTAGCCCAACCAAGTCTCTTCTGCTTGTTGCCTGTCCTTAGCAGTGGTTTCCTAGCAGATATTCTACCATGAAGGCCTGATTCACACAGTCTCCTCTTAACAGTTGTTCTAGAGATGTGTCTGCTGCTAGAACTCTGTGTGGCATTGACCTGGTCTCTAATCTGAGCTGCTGTTAACCTGCGATTTCTGAAGCTGGTGACTCGGATTTACTTATCCTCCGCAGCAGAGGTGACTCTTGGTCTTCCTTTCCTGGGGCGGTCCGCATGTGAGCAAGTTTCTTTGTAGTGCTTGATGGTTTTTGTGACTGCACTTGGTGACACTTTTAAAGTTTTCCCAATTTTTCGGACTGACTGACCTTCATTTCTTAAAGTAATGATGGACACTCGTTTTTCTTTACTTAGCTGCTTTTTTCTTGCCATAATACAAATTCTAACAGTCTATTCAGTAGGACTATCAGCTGTGTATCCACCTGACTTCTCCACAACGCAACTCATGGTCCCTACCCCATTTATAAGGCAAGAAATCCCACTTATTAAACCTGACAGGGCACACCTGTGAAGTGAAAACCATTTCAGGTGACTACCTCTTCAGCTCATCAAGAGAATGCCAAGAGTGTGCAAAGCAGTAATCAAAGCAAAAGGTGGCTACTTTGAAAAACCAAAAATATGACATATTTTCAGTTGTTTCACACTTTTTTTGTTATGTATATAACTCCACATGTGTTAATTCATAGTTTTGATGCCTTCAGTGTGAATCTACAATTTTCATAGTCATGAAAATAAAGAAAACTCTTTGAATGAGGTGTGTCCAAACTTTTGGTCTGTACTGTATATATATATATATATATATATATATAAAATGAAAAAATTGGACTGCACTCCAGACGGTTCCTTATAGTAAAACGAGTGAAGTTTATTCACACATGTGATAGCATTTTTTTTGCTGCTATCACATGTGTGAATAAACTTCACTCGTTTTACTATAAGGAACCGTCTGGAGTGCAGTCCAATTTTTTCATTATATTGAAGTGGGTAAGATCCAGTTACCGTACTTGGACTTTGCACCCACCTGCCATTGCTTTTTAGGTGGTGCTGCCAGTTATTTTTGTCTGTATATATATATATATATATATATAGATAGATAGATATAGATATGTATTATATTAATTAATTATCCTATAAAATATAGGTAAGGTTATACTATACCAAGATGTCAGCTAGCAGAAATCAGTTTCAATGGTTCTAAGATGGCTGCCTCCAATGACTGACAAGGTGGTCAGGGCTGGATCTGGTCTTTTCCCTTGATGATCGTCCCTTCAGGATGGTCTTTCTGAAGATGGTCAGAGAGAGAGCTAGAGAGCTCTAGAGATCGATCCCTTCTGTCAGCCCATACCATCTTTTTATCCTATCTTAGAAAGGGCTTGGCCAAGTTTTATCATTAACTAGTGACCTCACTCTATAATCAATAGAACCTCCCTAAATCGTTATGTTACCCTAACACTAGATGGCACTAGTACTCCATACAAAAGTCGAAGCACTCACTTATTTTTTATTCATTCACTAGAAATACATTTTATCTAAGGTTTCAGACAAAACCTTGAGGAGATCTTGAATAGACAATGACTTTTGTATTTAGTCAAACAAGATGTTTGACTAAATTAATCCTTAAATCTTTTGAACAGACCTAATTAAATCAAGATACACATGACCATGCTTAAGTCATTGTTTTGGGGAAAAGACAGAGTTTGTTTATGATCACCTGTATCCACATTTCTCCATTCAAGAATACCTCAAGGAAATAAAGAATTAACTTGTGTGTTACACTGAGAGAGATTCTAAAAATGACAGAGGAATTTGTACCTCGTTTCTAATCTTAAAACTGAATATAGCTATAAGGACCATACTCTTATATATACTATATATTCAGCACACATATTAAAATTGATGATATAAAATCAATCTACTCATACATTGATTAATATAAAAACCACAAAGAAAGATTAGAGTCTTTCTATTCACTGAAAATCATCAAAACTCAGCACATTTCTAATACATTGTCTTATCTATGCAATTACTTTTCATTAGACCTTTGGACATCTCCTTCTCACAAAAACAGACTTGGGTAAACACTTTGGTACATATTGTAAACCTTATGTTATTAGTTCAGAGTTAAAACCCTGAACTCACCCTGCACTTTTAAAATAAGACAAAATGGTTGTCTCTTAGGCTCATGTCTATACATCTTATATAGGCCTTAATACTTATGGACTTTATTTATACCCAATAGTTCTGACAAATCCCCCCCCTTCTTCCCACGTTAGTCGAGGATCCCCTTAAGGGACCTAACTGGGAGAAGGTCGGAAGAATTTTCATGTTCATCAATATTTTATCCAAGTCTTTTGTTGCATCATGAAGTCAATCCTGGAAAAGTATATTATCACAGAGATCCTGTGTCCAATGGTTTTAGCATGTAAGAAAATGCAAAACTTGGCACCAATCATGCCAATATTGCTGTGATTTTGTTCCCATGCATAATGTACCAATTTGGTTCCTCTCCCAAGCTAAAATATTGATATCCGGTATCTTCAGCCAATGAATGTCCTTGGATCCAATTTCGCAAAGATTCTTGAAGTACAATCTTCTTAGTCATTATTCACAATCCTGGGACATCTTAAACACGGCTGTAGATTCGGGTTGATGATTAGTTCCGTCTTCAATTGGACCTCTCGGATCAACACCATCCGCACGATATCTGTATCTTTGTTGTCATCATCATCGCCAGGAATCACGTCTGGTTCCGCCCGTCCTTTTTCTATAAAAGAAAATTAAAGTATGAATACTTATTCTTTAATCTTTTGAGATATACAGTTTCCCTAGCGTTGCTATGTAAAATGCTTTGCAAGTAAACACCAAAATCGGAACATCTGTGAACTGAGAGAAATCAGATTAACACAATCCTTATTCATTCTCTTATTCAGCGTCATCATCTATGATTCTCAGTTGTGATCTCGGATGACTTACTCGCAATTGATTTACATGGACCCATTTCTCGATGAAACCATCTTTGGTATTAATTTTCACCTTATAAACTACAGGTGATATTTTATCAATTACATCATACGGACCTTTCCATGATGGGAGAAATTTTCTTTCTTTTACCCGATCCCGGGCAAAGTTATAGAGATACACTCTATCTCCTACCTCATATTCCTTTTTGGTAGTTTTCAAGTCATAATAAGTTTTGTTACTTACGGCGGCTTTCTCAAGATTCTTCTGCGCGAAAGCAAACGCGTGTTGAAGATACTTACGAAGGTCCTCCACATACTGATGGGTCGTGGCTGCATTGATCAGGTTATGATCTGATGTGCGATACAACAGATGTTGAGGAAGTACCATTCTTCTCCCCGTCATCAGCTCAAAAGGTGACATCTGGGTAGCCGTACTTGGAGTAGCTCTAATGGCCATGAGTACTAATGGTAACCTTATATCCCAGTCTTTACCCGATTCCTTAACATATTTCTTAAGGATGTTGACAATAGACTGGTTATAGCGCTCAACGGATCCGCTAGATGCTGGACGATAAGCAATGTGTAATTTTCTCTTCACACCCAACATCTTCCACATCTTCGCCATTACCTCACTTACAAAGTGTGATCCATGGTCTGAATCAATCCTTAATGGTAACCGAAATCTGGAAAATACATGGTTAATCAACAAAAATGCACAGGTCTCGGCTGTGTTATTTCGGGCCGGTAGACACTCTACCCATTTTGTAAACACACAAGTGACGGTTAACATGTATTTATTCCCTCGGGATGACCGGGTAACAGGACCAATAAAATTGATTTGGATGTCAGACCAGGGTAATGAAAAACCTTTCTTCTGAAGTGGAGCACGATGTTTAGGACCTTGAGGTTGAAATTGCGCACATACCAAACAACCTTGACAATAACTCTGGACATCCTTTAACATATGAGGCCAGTAGGCATAATCATGTAGTAACTCATATGTAATCTTTTCTCCACGATGACCAGCTGTAGGTGCATCATGGGCATGCTTTAACATTAAACCTCTAAATGTAGTAGGAACTACCCACTGCTGAATACCATTTTTAGAGGTTCTCAATAATAACCCATTATGAATACTAAATTGGGATTTGGATTTCATAAGTAATCGGAGGTCTTCTTTTTGGGTATAATTATCCTCCGATATGGGATTATTATTAGGATCCTCAATATGTTTATAGAAGATTCCCAATATAAGATCTTCCTTCTGGCTTTTGATCAGATCCTCACTAGAAGATTATTGGCTCCATTGAACTACACTATTTTCAGTTTGGGCCTTAGCCTGTTGTCTAGTGATAGCGTCAATGGGAATCATCTCTATATTCACATGATCACCATTTATGGCTCCTTGTTTGGCTAGTTTATCAGCTAGGTCATTACCCTCTTTATCTTTATTTTGGGTTTTGGAATGACCTTTAGTCTTTTTCCAATAAATGGTTAGATCATTATGTCGGACCAGCTCATCTATGGCACAAAACAACTTGGCGTGTTTCACTGGTTTGTTATTGGACCGTAACATGTGACTCCTCTTCCATGTGGGCATATATTCTACAAAACTGTTCCGCACATAATTTGAATCAGTAACTATGACAAATTCCTTTATATTGTGCTCTATAGCAATTTTAACGGTTTGTAAGACAGCTGCTAATTCGGCTACCTGGCTACTCTTAGCACCAATACTGTAACCTATTGAAATACTCGGGCACTCATCTATCCACGTAATACCAATTCCTGCCACTAGTTTTCTTTAGTCCCCTACAGTGGTGTGGTAAGCACACCCATCTATGTACGCACAGGGGAGTAGAGAGCAATAGTCGTCGTCATACACTTTGTAAGGGGAAGATTTTTGTTCCTCTAGAAAATCATCTACCAGCTCTTCTGTATGAGAATGAGCGGCGCAATCATGCAGTTCAGCAAGTCCTTGGGCTACTGGACACTTTTTATTTTGCTTATACCGAACCTCCAACGGCCATCCTTGTAAAGACAAGGTCCAAGCAGTGATCCTGCTGTTAGACAAGTTACCATCCCTAATTTTATCACTCTGTAGATATTGAAGGGGTTGATGGGCCGTTTCAACAATGATTTTCTCACCCTGTACAAAACTTCGAAAGTTTTGAAGTGCCCAGACTGTGGCTAGTAAAGCTTTTTCACAGTCGCTAAACTTTATTTCTACTGAAGACAGGGATTTACTTGCATAAGCTATAACTTTATGCAATTTATCCTGTTTTTGGCATAAGACAGCACTAATACTAAGATTCGTAAAACCAGTTTCCAGATAAAAAGGTTTACCCCCCTCTGGATAAGCTAGACATGGGGCTTGGGTGAGTCTCCTTTTAAGCTCAGACATAGCTTGTTCCTGATCCTCCTCCCATGTCCAGGGTACACCTTTCTTTAACAATGTCAGCAACAGTTTACTAATCTCAGCATAGTTATCAATGAATTTACGGGAGTAATTCATCATACCCAGAAATGATCTTAGTTCACTGATATTGGTGGGCGTTTTAGATTTCATAACAGCCTCCATCTTTTTCTTCTGGGGATTCAGGCCTTCACAGGTAGCCTCATGTCAAGGAAATTTACCTTAGTACGACACCACTGGGCTTTCTGTAAAGAAATTTTCACACCTGCCTCTTTCAACTGATTCAGTACATGCCTAATTTCTTGGATATGCTGGTCAAATGAAGTACTTTTCATCAAAATGTCATCTACATAAGTTAAATTTCCTCTTTCTGTGGCATCAGGCATAGCCTTATGTAAAAACACTGCAAATTTATGACCTGAATTTATGTACCCAAACGGTAGTCTAGTCCAGGCAAACTGTTCTTTACCAAAAGTAAAGGCCAATTTGTATTGGTCTTCAGGGCTCACTTTGATGGTCCAATATCCCTGAGCGCAATCTAAGGTGGTAAAGATCCTAGCGCCTTGCATTTGTACCAAGCATTGGTCTATATATGGCACGGGCCGGAAATATATACACGTTTATTTAGCTGACAAAGATCAGCACATAAACGCCATTGACCATTCGGTTTAAGAATTCCAAGAATAGGATTATTATAAGAACTGTGCACTGGTCTTATAATACCTCTCTCTTTGAGATTACGAATTATTTCCGCTAGCGAGTCGTAACAAGCTAGTGGAAGACGATATTGCTTGATATAAACGGGAGGTGCCTCAGGATCAGTCTGAATCCTGGCAATGTGTATGTCAGTCAGACCACAATCAAAGGAATCTTTAGCAAAGATATCCTTGAATTCTAAGAGAACTTCCTTTAGTTGTTGTCGCTCTGGGTCATTGGAGCATCCATCAGCTAATGAGATTTGTTGCTGGACCATTTCCATAAACCCTGGGAAAACTTCTGGTTGACCTATTTCATAGGTTTCCTCCAACCTGTCAGTGAGGTCATGAATTGACTTACCTGCTTTTTCAGCAAACTCATGATATTCCTGGGCTTCCTGCTCATTGATTGTATGATCAAAGGTAAGGGAGGATTCCTCTACCTTACAGGTACCTTCTTCAAGATTAAAAGGATATACTGAACTAACGGTGAACAAACCTTCAGGAGAAGAATAAAATGTTTGTTCAACCAATTGTTCCTCTGTTAGATACGATTCAGGTATTAGGCCAATAATTACATTCTGAAACCCAAAAGTATAATAATCTGAATCTAATGCCATACCAATGATAGTGTCTTTAGACAAATGGACTTCATTTGGCATACCATTATTCACAATTATTTGGGTTTTAAAGGTTTGTAAATTCACCATAGGGGTATGATTTACTGAAATACCTAATTGTTGCATTCTGTTTAATAGGCATATCAATGCATCACAATTCTTAAATTTTTGGCCTTTTGATACCTGAATGGGTAACAGGAAATTACTAGTACCTGGAGGGATTATTATATCTCGTGGCACTAATACACTGACTGCATAAGGCAGTATCTGGAAAGACTTGAGTGCTTCATGTTCATCCATAAAACCATCAGGATTCCGTTTTAATCTTGTCCACAATGTGGAATTCACTATATCCACATGGATAGCAAAACGATGTAAAATATCGTTGCCAATGTACATGGGATATCTGGGTTCATCAAGCACCAGGAATAAATGAGTAGCCAATTTTCCTGCAATAGAAATGGTTAATAAACATTTTGCAATTATATTATGATCATCAGAATCATTATCCAAGTCATGTATCCAATTATCCTGTGGATTTCGATATCGAATCACTTTAGAATTGGCCACTTAGTAGATCCCTACTAATATAACTATTTTCATGGCGCAAATCCAATTTAGCCCTCTTAGTTCTTCCTAAGTCATTCACCTGTACTGGGAAGAACATCTCATCATCCACCTTTTCCATTCCCACTAGGAATTGTTCGTGACCAATAAACCCAATAGGGTGTCACAACCAGACAGCTGAGAAGCTCTGACAGAGGCCTTTCAGAACCTCCTCCTTGAGTTTCTGTGTTGGGGTATTCAGCTCCTCCTCTCGTTAGCCTCTCTCAGCTGTCATGTGTTGGACTAATTGCTTCCCTTTAAATTCTTCCACAGAAGGCTTTTCTGGGCGGCTTATACTACTTCCCAGAGTGTGTGTGCACGCTGACTCTGTCCTCCTGTTTGCTTCAAAGCTAAGTGTTGTACCTTTATCTGTTATTTTCTGTTTGCTGGATCCCAGGTGACCCTGACTCCCTCCGTATCTTGTGTAGGGAGCCGGTGGTCGTGTCGTGTCGTGTAGGGTGCTCAGGGCTTTATAGTCAAGGTTCGTGGATATGCAAACCTCCACCATTCGGATCTTTGCATAGGCTGAGCAGCCAGGGAAAGTGCCAGGTCTTCTGCAGGGGTCTCCCTTGGTTCCTTAGTTTTTGGATCCAGCGAGTCGTTTATACATGTTGCTTTGCCTTGTTTCCTGTACACCGTCCGTGACATTATAAGCCGCCATAACCGTCTCAAGCATGGATCCGGTTTCACTTTTGGCTGAACGCTTCCAGGGTCTTTCATTAGAGGTAGCTGATCTCCGTAAGACTTTTTCTCAGCTTCAAGTGACCGGTTCAGCTTGCGTTCATGGAGTTTGTTCTGAGCCTAAGATCTCGCTCCCGGATACGTTCTCCGGGGGTAGTGAGAATTTTGGGCGTTTTAGAGAGGCTTGCAAACTCCATTTTCGCCTTCTTCCCCACTCCTCTGGTGATGAGGAACGGAGGGTGGGGATCATTATATCGCTGCTCAGAGGTAACGCTCAGTCCTGGGCCTTTTCGCTGCCGGAGGGGGCACGGCCTCTCCGTTCAGTGGATGAATTCTTTTTAGCCCTGGGTCAGATATATGATGATCCGGATCGTATTGCTCTGGCTGAGTCTAAACTACGTCTATTATGCCAGGGTAAACAATCCGCAGAAATATACTGCTCAGAATTTCGGAGATGGGCAGTTGATACTGGTTGGAATGATGCTGCGCTCCGAAGTCAATTTTGCCATGGTCTTTCAGAGGGATTGAAAGATGCATTTGCCTTTCATGAGAGGCCTATTTCTTTGGACTCTGCTATGTCTCAGGCCGTTCGTATTGACAGGCGTCTTAGAGAGAGAGGAGAGATGTCCCCTTCCTGTCATACTCAGTCCCAGGACAGTGCAGCGGTCCCGTTCTGTGCGCAGGGGTCTCAGTCGCCGTCAGCCCCTTCTGAGCAGGAGCCCATGCAGCTGGGGTTGATTGCTTCTGACAATAGAAGATTTAGCTCGCATGGGAGGGTTTGTTTTTGTTGTGGAGGTATAAATCATTTGGCAAATATTTGTCCCTCTAGGAGATTCAGGCAGTTTTCTGGGAGTAATAAAGAAACAAACAGGAAAAAATCTTTTGAAAATGTTCCGTCTGTTACTATTGGCAGGGTTGAGGCGGAAATTGAAGGTTTTCCATTAGCTTGTAGTTCCCGTTTTGTCCTGCCGGCTAGGGTGGCGCTAGAGAGCAAGAACATTTTTTGTGAGATTTTTGTGGATAGTGGAGCAGCGGTTAATCTCATTGATAATCAATTTGCGATAACTCATGGTTTCCAGGTGCGCACTTTGGGAAAGGATATTCCTGTTTTTGCTATCGATTCCGCTCCACTTTCTCAAAAATCATTAAAGGGCATAGTTCACAATATCCGTTTAATTGTGAGTGATGCTCATGTTGAGGATGTGTCATGTTTCGTCCTTAGCGGTTTACCCACCCCTCTGGTGTTGGGGCTGCCCTGGCTCACTAAGCATAACCCCACCATTGATTGGCAAGCGAGGCAAATAAATGGTTGGAGTGACTTTTGCAGAGAGAATTGCCTCATGACATCTGTTTCTGAGGTTGCTACTAAGACTGTACCATCTTTTCTCTCAGAATTTTCGGATGTCTTCTCTGAGAGTGGAGTTCAGGATTTGCCCCCGCACAGGGAGTACGATTGCCCTATTAATCTCATCCCAGACGCCAAGCTGCCTAAATCTCGTTTATACAATCTTTCCCAACCTGAGAGGATCGCTATGCGTGCTTATATCTCTGAGAGTCTGAGAAAGGGACACATACGACCCTCGAAGTCACCTGTTGCCGCTGGTTTTTCTTTGTTAAGAAAAAAGATGGTTCTTTAAGACCTTGTCTGGATTTCAGGGAGCTGAACAATATCACAATTCGTGACCCTTATCCGCTTCCTCTGATCCCGGACCTATTTAACCAGGTTGTTGGGGCTAAAGTCTTTTCCAAATTAGATTTAAGAGGGGCATACAACCTGGTCAGGGTCAGAGAAGGGGACGAATGGAAGACGGCCTTCAATACCCCTGAGGGCCATTTTGAAAATTTGGTTATGCCTTTTGGTTTGATGAATGCCCCAGCCGTTTTTCAGCATTTCGTGAACAGCATTTTTTATCATTTGATGGGAAAATTTGTATTGGTGTATTTGGATGACATTTTGATTTTTTCTCCCGATTTCAAAACTCATAAGGAACATTTACGTCAGGTCTTGCTCATCCTGCGGGAGAATAAATTATATGCGAAACTGGAAAAATGTGTGTTTGCGGTTCCAGAAATTCAATTTCTGGGGTTTCTTCTCTCCGCTTCTGGTTTTCGCATGGACCCCGAGAAGGTCCGCGCTGTGCTTGAGTGGGAGCTTCCTGAGAATCAAAAGGCGCTGATGCGTTTTTTGGGCTTTGCCAATTATTACAGGAAGTTCATTTTGAATTATTCTTCTATTGTTAAACCACTCACTGATATGACCAGAAAGGGGGTCGATTTTTCTTCTTGGTCAGTAGAGGCGCGTAAGGCTTTTTCTGATATCAAGGAGAGTTTTGCTTCCGCTCCCATCTTGGTGCAACCTGATGTTTCTTTACCCTTTATAGTTGAGGTTGATGCTTCTGAGGTGGGTGTGGGGGCGGTCTTGTCTCAGGGTTCCTCTCCTGCCAATTGGCGACCGTGTGCCTTTTTCTCAAGAAAACTCTCCTCCGCAGAGAGAAATTACGATGTGGGAGATAGGGAATTGTTGGCCATCAAGTTGGCTTTTGAGGAATGGCGCCATTGGCTAGAGGGAGCCAGACACCCTATTACCGTATTTACTGACCATAAAAATCTGGCCTACTTGGAGTCAGCCAAGCGTCTGAACCCGAGACAGGCCAGATGGTCGTTGTTCTTTTCTAGGTTTAATTTTGTTGTCACGTTCCGCCCTGGAGTTAAGAATGTGAAGGCGGATGCCCTGTCACGTTGTTTTCCGGGAGGCGGGAATTTTGAAGACCCGGGTCCCATTTTGGCTGAAAGTGTAGTGGTCTCTGCTCTTTTTCCTGAATTGGAGGCAGAGGTGCAGGCAGCCCAGTCAGAGGCTCCTGATCTTTGTCCTCCTGGGAGGTTGTTTGTGCCTCTCGCTTTAAGACACAAGATTTTTAAAGAACACCACGATACGGTCCTTGCTGGGCACCCGGGGGTAAGAGCCACACTGGATCTCATCGCTCGGAGATTCTGGTGGCCTGCGCTTCGTAAGTCGGTTGAGGGTTTTGTGGCAGCCTGCGAGACTTGCGCTCGTGCCAAAGTCCCTCATTCACGGCCATCAGGTCCTTTCCTTCCCTTACCCATTCCTTCCCGTCCTTGGACACATCTGTTCATGGACTTCATAACGGACCTGCCTCGTTCCTCGGGGAAGACTGTGATTCTGGTGGTGGTGGACCGTTTTAGCAAAATGGTGCATTTCATCCCTTTTCCTGGTTTGCCCAATGCTAAGACGCTGGCGCAGGCATTTGTTGATCACATTGTCAAATTGCACGGTATTCCTTCAGACATAGTCTCTGATAGGGGCACGCAGTTTGTTTCCAGATTCTGGAAGGCTTTCTGTTCTGGCTTGGGGGTTCGGTTGTCATTCTCTTCTGCTTTCCACCCGCAGTCGAATGGCCAGACAGAGCGCGTCAATCAGAATCTGGAGACATATCTGCGTTGTTTTGTGGCGGAGAATCAAGAGGATTGGTGTTCTTTTTGTCCCTTGCTGAGTTTGCTTTAAATAACCGTCGTCAGGAGTCCTCTGATAAGTCACCATTTTTTGGTGCATATGGGTTTCATCCACAGTTTGGGACTTTCTCGGGAGAGGGGTCTTCTGGTTTACCTGATGAGGACAGATTCTCCTCGTCTTTGTCATCTATTTGGCAAAAGATTCAAGATAATCTAAAGAGCATGAGTGAGAGATATAAGCGTGTGGCTGATAAGAGACGTGTGCTTGGTCCGGACCTGAATGTTGGTGATCTGGTGTGGTTGTCTACCAAGAATATCAAATTGAAGGTTCCCTCCTGGAAGTTGGGTCCTAGGTTTATTGGGCCTTACAAAATCCTGTCTGTCATCAATCCTGTTGCATACCGTCTTGATCTTCCTCAGACTTGGAAGATCCATAATGTTTTTCAAAAGTCCTTATTGAAACCTTATGTTCAACCCATTGTACCCTCGCCTTTGCCTCCTCCTCCGATTATGGTTGATGGGAATCTTGAATTTCAGGTCCCTAGGATTGTGGATTCTCGTCTTGTCCGCGGTTCTCTTCAGTACCTTGTTCAGTGGGAGGGGTATGGTCCTGAGGAGAGGATGTGGGTCCCAGTGACGGACATTAAGGCCTCTCGTCTCATCAGGGCTTTCCATAGGTCCCATCCTGAGAAGGTGGGTTCTGAGTGTCCGGAGTCCACTCGTAGAGGGAGGGGTACTGTCACAACCAGACAGCTGAGAAGCTCTGACAGAGGCCTTTCAGAACCTCCTCCTTGAGTTTCTGTGTTGTGGTATTCAGCTCCTCCTCTCTCAGCTGTCATGTGTTGGACTAATTGCTTCCCTTTAAATTCTTCCCCAGAAGGCTTTTCTGGGCGGCTTATACTACTTCCTGGAGTGTGTGTGCACGCTGACTCTGTCCTCCTGTTTGCTTCAAAGCTAAGTGTTGTACCTTTATCTGTTATTTTCTGTTTGCTGGATCCCAGGTGACCCTGACTCCCTCCGTATCTTGTGTAGGGAGCCGGTGGTCGTGTCCCCTCACTATTGTAGGGTGCTCAGGGCTTTATAGTCAAGGTTTGTGGATATGCAAACCTCCACCATTCGGATCTTTGCATAGGCTGAGCAGCCAGGGAAAGTGCCAGGTCTTCTGCAGGGGTCTCCCTTGGTTCCTTAGTTTTTGGATCCAGCGAGTCGTTTATACATGTTGCTTTGCCTTGTTTCCTGTACACCGTCCGTGACATAGGGTCAGTAGTTTCTGGGTGTAGGTGGATTGTAAGAACATCCCCTTCCAAACAGACATCTTTTACTCATTCAGGAGACACACATACAGTGTTATCTTCCTGTTCACCTATAGTGGAATTTGGAGTGATTTGCAGGAAAGGGACATCAGGGACTTGGCTATTTCGGAAATGTACCTCAATGGAATCCGGCCTTTCCTCTATCACATGGCAGTTACGTCTATTGTGATAGGATTGTGATTGTTCATAATTAATGTGCATCCTCACTTGAGACCATATCACCTCATTAACAAAATCAAAAACTGGGTTTAATCTTTTCAGGAAATCGATGCCAATAATTAATCTATCAATGGGCATATCCACGATCAATGTAGGATGGCTAATTACTTTGTTTCCTACTTTAAAATCCAGCCAAGCTTTACCTAAAACCTTGAGGGCATTGCCTGAGACACTTACCAGGTTAGCATTCAAACTTTTTTAACTTATACCTGTTAGAAGATACATCCTGCAATTGTTGGAAGTACTTTAAAGATAATAAAGTTGCTTGGCTACCTGTATCTATCAAGGCTACTATTGGTGGGAATTTATCAAATAATTCAGCTTTCATATAATATCTATTTTCTATTTCCTGTATGGAACAAAGATATTTGGATTGATTATTGAAATTGTTTTCCTGCTTGGCAATTATACTTGTCCTCGACTTCTCCTTCGTTTTAATAGCAGGATCGTATACCTTCATCTGTGCAGCTGAAGACTTTGTGTGCTGTAAGACAGAACAAACAGGTTTCCCCTCCCCCTTGCCATGTGGCTTTGTAAGGGTTAAATTCCCTTTAAAGGGAAAGACAATTATGTTAGATTGCTCCGCTTTGCATACATTTAAGTCATCAACCTCTGCAACATTTGGCATACTTACCTGCTTCTCCCCCTTTATATTTGGGGAGGACTCTCTATAGGAGGGGTTACCCCTAAAAAAGGATTTTTAGGGTTGGCAGTGATGGTTTTAGACAATTCCTCCATCCGCTGCATCAACATACCAAACTGATTTTGGATTTGATCCATTCGATCATATAGATTACTTCTCTTTCTCCCATAATCTTTGGGAGATTGATTTTGGGACCGATATGATTGTGATCTCCCAGAACCGTCTGACTTAGAACCACTTTGAGCCCTTTCTGGCCTACGTTGATATCCCCTATAATAATTATTTTGATATCTTTGAAAATGAGGGAACCGTCTATTTCTAAACTCCTTCTGGTGGTTTGGGTTCTTTTCAGCAACATTTGGACCCTTATTCCCATCTGGCCTAGGCTGAATTTTATTTGGCTGGGAAGGTCTAGGAGTTTTCAACACTTCAGCATAACTCCTTTTAGGGCTCTCAAATTTTCCCTGATCTCCTTTCATGTGAGTTATCTGCTATTTCCTCACTCGCTCTTTTAAATTTTCTATCAGGAGACTCATCACAATTTTGTATTGCAGCATACAGAGTTGTACTCTCGGTGAGTAACCAATCCAGAGTCTTTCTGGGATGGTAATCCCTGGCCAAAATAAATTTTATTTTATTGGGCAAAGAGTCATAAAATAACTGGATGAATTCACTACCTTCAAAATTGGGATCTTTTTCGGACAAACTATAGGCATTTTTGAGGACTGACAAAAATTCCATGGGACTTTGATTAGGTCTACATTTAAGGGTAAATAAGGCCCTCCTTGCAGCAGTAGCGGAGTTATAGGGACCAAATTCAGTTTTTATTTCTGAGACCACATCTGACCAAGAATCCACATCTGACCAAGAATCCCTACCCATATCTCTAAGGGAATTAAAGAAATACCTGTGTTTTGGTTCGAATACCCAGGTAATAAATTCAAGTTTCTGTATGTCCTGTTCTAAATGTAAAGTTTTCATGGCCTCCTCATATATTTACAAATGACTTATTATGGAGGGTGATCCCTTTTTAGCAAATTGACCCACAGTTTCCTTGAGAAACTTGATCACTTTAGTAGTGTCTATCATGGGTTGAGAAGATCTCTGTACTGAACTTTTAGAGGACCTAGGAGGTGAAATCGGTTTTAATTTAGGAAGAGAATGTTCTCTCAGAGACATTAGCTCTTCTCCATTAAAGGGGTTGTCATATTTACTTTCTGCATCTGATTCCCCCCTGGAATATTTTACCTTCACTCTGTTAGAATCCTTATACTGTCTGAATTGTAAAGGGTCAAGATCCCTATTATCTAACTCTGTTTGTAAATTTCTATTGTCCTTATACAACTTTTTACATTCCTCATCTAGATCCGCCACAGACAATTGACATTTAGACAGTTCATTAGTAGCTTGACTTAATTTCCATTCCAGAGTTCTTATTACCTCTTGCTGTTGATTGTCTCTGTCATTATATTCTGATAATTTAGCAGACCATTGTGCTGATTCACCAGAAACCGTGGCCACCTTAATTTCCATTTCACATAGGTCTTTTTGAAATTTATCAATTTCATATGCCTGTTCAACATTTTTATATTTTGCTTTTTCTAATTGCTTTGCTATTTCTACAACTAAATATACAAATTCAGGCCAAGATTGAAGGATTAATGAATCCTTATCTTTCTTATGTTTAGCTTGGGAAATGTGACAGAGATAATCAGCAAACCGGGACATCATCTGCATATTCTACAGCTCTCTTTTCCAATTCAACCCTCCAATCCTTTAACTCTTTCTTAATATCCAACCTGTCATGCATATGACACATCACAATATATTCAATTAATTCTTGAGTCTTTCTATCATGCATATCAGTCTTTATCACTGCAGCAGCAGCATGCATGCCTTGGCTAGCCTCGCTATTGTTCTCAGACATATTTTTACTTGTTGCACTACAAGTACCACAATAACTGTATCAAATATATATTTTGCACCCCAAAATTTTGTTTCTATTACAAGCAGATCTCGGTGGGGACCTCCAGATTAATGTCGGAATATTTATGCTGTCTCCGATTGACAGTCTATCTTATTTATGTGAATAAATTAAAATCTGTAATGAAGGAGATTATAATTTATTATCATAAATATCAAGCTAAAACAAGCTCGTGATCTGTGTTGAATTGAAGACAAAACCCAGTTACAGACAAAATATATATGTAATTTATTAATACAATTTATAGTGCAAAATAATATATATAATAAAATTGGTGATAATAAAATTCAATCAATGATATGCAAAATAGTGAGAAAGTCAAAAATAATTGAGAATATATATATATACACAATTATGCCTTCTTATAATGATACCCCTCAATTATATTTAAAATCGATTTAATACTTGATTTCTCTCAGCCGACAATTGTCTGATTAAACCCAAATCTGGTTTATCTTTTATCTATCTATATATATATATATATATATATATATATAATCAACCATATCGGTCTAGAACTGAATTCAATTCCTTGGAGATAATACCGTGTTTTCACCAGTATATTATCAATCTCCCTGTATTGGATTAATTTTCAGGATGATGCTGCAGGTACACCCCAATCTTATTCCAAAACAGATACTATACACAAGGTATGGTTGATTATATATATATATATATATATATATATATATATATCTGTATAGATAAAAGATAAACCAGATTTGGGTTTAATCGGACATTTGTCGGCTGAGAGAAATCAAGTATTAAATTGATTTTAAATATAATTGAGGGGTATCATTATAAGAAGGCATAATTGTGTATATATATATATTCTCAATTATGTTTGACTTTCTCACTATTTTGCATATCATTGATTGAATTTTATTATCACCAATTTTTATATATATTATTTTACACTAAAAATTGTATTAATAAATTACATATATATTTTGTCTGTAACTGGGTTTTGTCTTCAATTCAATGCAGATCACGAGCTTGTTTTAGCTTGATATTTATGATAATAAATTAGAATCTCCTTTATTACAGATTTTAATTTATTCACATAAATAATATAGGCTGTCAATCGGAGACAGCATAAATATTCCGACAGATCACATGTGGAGGATCTGCTCCCCTGGTTATAAATACGCTACAGTAATTGGGGTTTGAGCATTTACCCCCAGTTAGGCCACTCTATTCTGTGTTTTTTTTTTTTATATTGGCACTACATTTGCTATGCGCCAATCCTGTGGAATACTCCCTGTCAGTATAGAGTCCTTAAATATCAGAAATAAGGGTCTGGCTATGACATTACTTAATTATCTTAGGATGAGGGGGTGTATGCCATATGGTCCTGGCAATTTGTCTATTTTAATCTTTTTAAGATGCCGCTGTACTTCTTCCTGGGTAAGATAGGGCACTTGTAATGCGGAAATTAACATTTACATTCTGCATTTTATCTAACAGTTTATTTTCTTCAGTGAATACAGTGGAGAAAAAATATTTAATAGCTTTGCTTTGTCCTCATCGCTCTCTGCAACTCCCCACTCATTACTCTGTAGAGCAGGCATCTTCAAACTGCGGCCCTCCAGCTGTTGTAACACTACAACTCCCACAATGCCCTGCTGTAGGCTGATGCCTGTAGGCTCTTCGGGCATGCTGGGAGTTGTAGTTTTGCAACAGCTTGAGCGCCGCAGTTTGAGGATGCCTGCTGTAGAGGGCCAACACCTTCAGATTTTAACTTTTTACCATTTATATAATTTAAAAACATTTTAGGGTTAGTTTTGCTCTCTTTGTCAATTAAGCTCTCGGTCTCTAGTTTGGCTGCTTTTATTTGTTTTTTACATATTCAATTTTTTTCCTAATTGTTTTTCAGTGCTTCCTCGCTACGCTCCTGTTTTAGTGATTTCAATTATTTCTATTTGTCATTTATTGCTTTCTTTACAGTTCTATTCATCCACATTGTTTTTTTTCTTGTCCTTTAACCTTTTATTCCCATAATGTATGTACCTCTCACAATTAGATTTTAGTATGCTTTTAAAAATATCCCGTTTTGTGGCTGTATTTTTATTTTTGAGGACTTTGTCCCAGTTAGTTAGGCCTATGGCCTCTCTTAGTTGGCTAAATGTAGCTTTTTTGAAGTTTGGTATTTTTGTTCCTCCCTGAAGAAACACTCTTTTGAATGATAATTGGAAGGTTATTACTTTATGGTTACTATTTCCCAGGTGTCCCCCAACCTGCACGTCTGTTGTTCTGTCAGGTCTATTGGTTAATACTAAGTCCAGTATAGCCGTCCCTCTAGTTGGGTCCTGAACCAGTTGGGAAAGTTAATTGTCTTTGGTTATTGCCAAGAACCTGTTTCCTTTATGAGATATACAAGTTTCAGTTTCCCAGTCTATATCTGGGTAGTTGAAGTCCCCCATAATAACCACCTCATTATGATTTGCAGCCTCGTCTATCTCGTTTAGTAGTAGATTTTCTGTGGACTCTGGTATATTAGGTGGTTTATAATAAACTCCTATTAGTAATTTATTATTGTTTCTGCCTCCATATATTTCTACCCACAGTGACACAGGACTTTACATAAAGGCAGACCCCTCCCCCTCTCAGGTTTTGGCGATCCTTTCTAAACAGACTGTAACCCTGTACATTAACCGCCCAGTCATAGCTATTATCCAGCCATGTCTCAGTTATTCCCACTATGTCATAGTCCTCCTCACTCATCACTAATTCCAGTTCCCCAGTTTTATTAGTCAGGCTTCTGGCATTAGTATACATACATTTAAGAGGTTTATGTATATCTTTTACCCTATACTTTTTCTTCTGAGCTGTTCTAGTCCCTCCTTCCATTCCTCCCCCAGTCCCATTACCTTGCCCCGGTCTCTATCTGCACTTTCTTCCCATCCTATAACGTAATTACCCTCCCCCAGTCTCTAGTTTAAACACTCCTCCGACTTTCTAGCCATCTTCTCCCCCAACACAGCTGCCCTTTCCCCATTGAGGTGCAGCCCATCCCTATGATAGAGCCTGTAGCCAACAGAGAAGTCGGACCAGTTCTCCAGGAACTCAAACCCCTCCTTCCTACACCAGTTCTTGAGCCACTTGTTAACCTCCCTAATCTTCCGCTGCCTTTCTTGTGTGGCTTGTGGTACCGGTAGTATTTCGGAAAATACTACATTTGCGGTCCTTGCCCTAAGCTTTTGACCTCAACCTCCCTCTAACTTTGTCATTGGTTCCGATGTAGACCATTACTGCTGGATCTTCTCCAGCCCCTCCCAGTAATCTGTCAACCCGATCCACGATGTGTCGAACTCGAGTGCCAGGAAGACAACACACAGTTCAATGATCCCGGTCTTTGTGACAGATCACCCTACCTGTACAACTAATTATTGAGTCTCCCACTACCAGCACCTGTCTGACCTGCCCTGCTCTCCTGGTCCCCTGGCTGCAGCAGTGCTCTCCCTGAACTGACATCCCCCTCATCTGCCAACCGTGCAAACTTGTTGGGGTGTGTCAGATCAGTGCTAGCCTCCCTGGCACCCATCCCACTACCCCACTTTCTAACTGTTACCCAGCTATCTACCTCACTTTCCTGAGCCTCCTCACTACCACACTCCCCCACATCTACATCATAGAGTGCTTGCTCAGTGAGAATCAAACTCTTTTCCAAATTGTTAACGCTTCTCAGATACCCGATGTGCGATTCCAAATGGGCAATTTGCTCACATTTTGAACAAAGATATGCACCCTCAAACGGCTGTTCCAGGACTGCATACATTAGACAAGATGTGCTCTGGATTGCGCTGTCAATAATGAAACACATACTAAATGGGGATTATGCAAGAAAAGAGAAATACACAATATAGTGCAGTGACAAGTATATAACTTACTGTAGTCCCCTCCTAAAGTCCCTGAATCTGATGTCACATAATCTAAAGTCACACACTTAATGCAAACACACAGTTGATTTCAAACACACGAACGCTCACAAACTCACTTTATTTGCCTTCTTGTATAAATGCAGATCTCAAACCAGACTGCTTTTTTTCCTCTGGATTCAAAGGTACGTGTCTTACAATATGTAGTGATGAGCGGGAGGTGCCATATTCGATTTCGCGATATTTCGCGAATATTCGTGTTATATTCGTCAAAATCGAATATTCGTAATTATTCCAATTATCGCGATTAACATGCGATTAAATTAATCGCATATTGCGATTTTTTCTTTTTCTTAGGCAACGTTCCTATGACTAATAGTGTTGAGCGCGAATATTCGAATTGCGGATTTTTTTCTCGAATATCGCAATTTCGAGATTTCGCGAATATTTAGAATATCGTTCTATATTTTCGCGAAATCGAATATTCAAATTTTTTATTTTTTTTTTTACTGCTCCAGTCAGTGCCCGTTGCCGCTTCTGCCGACTTCCGTGCTCATGGAGCGTCCCCATCACCATGGGAAAGTCTCCATATACTAGAATGTACTGTCGGATTTGAGAATTACGTTGAAATCGCAATTCGATTAATTCAAGTTATAATAATCGAATTGCGATTTCAACTTAACACTGCTATATTCCATATTCGTTCATTCTAGCCCAATATGGAATATAGCAGTGATAAGTTGTAATCGCAATCCGATTAATTCAAGTTTTAATAATCGAATTGCAATTTCAACTTAGCACTGCTATATTCCATATTAGGCTAGAATTAACGAATATGGAATATAGCAGTGTAAAGTTGAAATCACAATTCGATTATTATAACTTGAAATAATCGAATTGCGATTTCAACTTTTTACGTATATTCTTAATATTGCTCTAACTTCGTCTTTTAGAATATTCGTAATATTCTAAAAGACGAAGTTAGAGCAATATTATAAAATTTTATAAAATATTCTATATGTGCATTTTACGAAATTTCGTAATATTGCTCTAACTTCGTCTTTTAGAATATTCGTAATATTCTAAAAGACGAAGTTAGAGCAATAAAACGAATATTCTAAAAGACGAAGTTAGAGCAATATTGAGAATATTCGTAAAATACACATATAGATTGTAATTTAGCTAATATACTAATATAGTATTTTTTTTAATAGTGTACATATTTTACAAAACTTAAGTTCATCAGAGACAACAAAAATTTGAGAAAAAAAAGGATTATAGCACTATATTAGCTAAATTACAATCTATATGTGTATTTTACGAAAATTCGTAATATTGCTCTAACTTCGTCTTTTAGAATATTACGAATATTCTAAAAGACGAAGTTAGAGCAATATTAAGAATATTCGTAAAATACACATATAGCCTAGCCATAGTCAATTAGTCATTAGTGATGAGCGGGAGGTGCCATATTCGATTTCGCGATATTTCGCGAATATTCGATTGAATATTCGTGTTATATTCGTCGAAATCGAATATTCGTAATTATTCCAATTATCGCGATTAATATGCGATTTAATTAATCGCGTATAGCAATTTTTTCTTTTTCTTAGGCAGCGTTCCTATGACTAATTGACTATGGCTAGGCTATATGTGTATTTTAATATTGCTCTAATATTGCTCTTAATATTGCTCTAACTTCGTCTTTTAGAATATTGGTAATATTCTAAAAGACGAAGTTAGAGCAATATTCCGAATTTTCGTAAAATACACATATAGATTGTAATTTAGCTAATATAGTGCTATAATCCTTTTTTTTCTCAAATTTTTGTTGTCTCTGATGAACTTAAGTTTTGTTAAATATGTACACTATTAAAAAAAATTACTATATTAGTATATTAGCTAAATTACAATCTATATGTGTATTTTACGAATATTCTCAATATTGCTCTAACTTAGTCTTTTAGAATATTCGTTTTATTGCTCTAACTTCGTCTTTTAGAATATTACAAATATTCTAAAAGACGAAGTTAGAGCAATATTACGAAATTTCGTAAAATTCACATATAGAATATTTTACGAAATTTTGTAATATTGCTCTAACTTCGTCTTTTAGAATATTACGAATAGTCTAAAAGACGAAGTTAGAGCAATATTAAGAATATACGTAAAAAGTTGAAATCGCAATTCGATTATTTCAAGTTATAATAATCGAATTGCGATTTCAACTTTACACTGCTATATTCCATATTCGTTAATTCTAGCCTAATATGGAATATAGCAGTGCTAAGTTGAAATCGCAATTCGATTATTATAACTTGAATTAATCGAATTGCGATTACAAGTTATCACTGCTATATTCCATATTGTGCTAGAATGAACGAATATGGAATTTAGCAGTGTTAAGTTGAAATCGCAATTCGATTATTATAACTTGAATTAATCGAATTGCGATTTCAACGTAATTCTCAAATCCGACAGTACATTCTAGTATATGGAGACGTTCCCATGGTGATGGGGACGCTCCATGAGCACGGAAGTCGGCAGAAGCGGCAACGGGCACTGACAGGAGCAGTAAAAAAAAATTTTTAAAAATCTAATATTCGATTTTGCGAATATATTGAACGATGTTCTAAATATTCGCGAAATCTCGAAATTGCGATATTCGAGAAAAAAATTTGCAATTCGAATATTCGCGCTCAACACTAGTCATGTTTGATAACTGAAGTGCGCCCAGGCAAATCTGAGAACACATCAGTGTTTCTTGAGACAAATTCTTTTGTCTCCTGCATTTGAAACTTGGACAAGGATTCTGAAATATGCACACCTACAGTATTATTACAAGGGTTGTTTATCTTATTTGCAGACAACTCTGGGGCAACACTGCAAGGGGAACTCACTGCTGACAGAGTCTCTCTGTCCTTCCAGGGTTTGAGCAAATTTATATGATACAACTGTTCAGGCTTTCTTTTACCAGGCTGGTAAACTTTATAATTTACCTCTCCCACTTTTTCTATTACCAAATCCATGGCCACCCTTTCAAATGGTACTTCTATAATTGGCAAGGGGACCAGAGGACTTCTAAAATGTGACACAGGAGAGGTTAGTTGACACTCTGGGCAGGATTCACAAAACCTCTGTACCTCAAAAAAAATCCCTGGCCAAAAGAAACGTTGGAGGATGCGTTCTCTGGTCTTTTCAGACCCAAGATGACCTCCCAGCACATGCTTGTGTGCTAGATCCAATACCAGTCTGCGATACGGTTGGGGCACCACCAGTTGCTCAACAATTACCCCACATATTTTATCTACCCGGTATAATAGATCCTGGCTAACAGCCATATGGGGAAACTCACCATCAACACCTGGATACTGTGGTACACCATTTACCACCTTCATATTTCTGAGCTGAGCAGTCCCAAAATTGTCACGAGACACCTCTAAATTAGGCATATCAGGAACCTCCCCCACATCTTCAGTATCACCAGCTAGAACGGCTAGAGGAAAATTATCAACTTTGTCAGTGGTCACCCCTACTGTGGGAACCTCAGAATCTGGGTCATATGGTTCAGGGGTAACCTCAATACATACATTATCAGTCAGATTTTCTCCACAGGTTACATTTCTGCTCTGCCACAAGTCCCAGAACAGGGAAAAGTCTCTTCCCAGTATCAGACTATGCATTAGTGATTTAACCACACCCACTTCATGACATGAAACACCACAGGGAGTTTCTATTGTGACCCCAGCAGTTAGGTACTCTCTGGTTTCTCCATGTATGCATAGTACCCCAACAGTATGTCCACTGTATGTCCCAGGGTTTACCAGAGAGCCGTGTACCAAGGTCACCAAGCTCCCAGAGTCCAACAGCGCCTCAGCTGTACAACCTCCTATGGACACAGTACACATTTGAGGTTCTAACTTATACACAGTTTCTGCAGAATACACGGGCTGTGCAAACAGAGAAATATGTCTGGACATATTGCAATCCATTGGCTCAGTTGTGAGGGGGCAATTAGCAACCACATGTCCAAATTCATGACACCGCCAGCACTGTACACGGTACTGTTCCCCATTTTGGGACCCTGGCCTGGACCTCCAGGTCCCAGCGGAACGTGGCCCAGCTGGCTCCCCCTTTGAGCCATCTCCCCTTAAAGCATATCTCACATCTCTAGCAATTGGTAAAGTCTTACCAGTAGACTTCGGGGACCTGCTGTCCCTGGGTCTGGCATACCTGGACAATGCTTGGAGTGGTTCCTCTGTTGCACTGTACTGCTCCACGAGACTCACCAATTGGTCAGCAGTTGTAGGTCCTCCTTGTCCAATCCAGCGCTGGATCTTGGGGGGTACTGACCTGATGAACTTATCCAGGACAACTCTCTCTACAATTTGACCTGGGGTACTTGCCTCAGGCTGCAGCCATTTTCTCACAAGATGGATTAGATCGTGCATCTGTGAACGGGGTGGCAAGCTCTCAGAGAAAGTCCAGTTGTGCACACGGCCTGCACGCACATGCATGTTTACTCCAAGACGAGCAAGTATCTCACCCTTAAGTTTTGCATAATTTCTCGCATCTGGCTCACCCAAATCGTAGTAGGCCTTCTGCGGTTCCCCAGTTAAGAAAGGCGCCACCACATCCGCCCACTGGTCGACTGGTAACTTATTACGCTCTGCTACTCTCTCAAAGACCATGAGATAGGTTTCCACGTCATCTGTGGGCGTCCTCTTTTGGAGTGAACTTTGTACCGTATCCCGTGCTGTTGGTAACGCTCCCCGTCTTCCTGACACGGCAGCATTTTCACCGGTAAGTCGCAAAGCCGCCATTGCCTCGCTCAGCACCGCCATTTTCTCCATTAATTGGCGATTCATCTCATCCTGCCTGGCCTGTGCCTGGTGCTGTCGTTTGTCAGACTGTGCAAAGTTTTGCTGCTGCTGCAAAATCAGCTGTTGCTGTTGAAGAATGGCTTGTCCAAACTGTTTGCCAAAGTCCTCCATTACACCAGACGTGAAGTGAACTGGCAGGTCTGTGCAACAAACTTTTTAGGTGTTTGTCTCTTTAAGACTGCATTTTTGGATCCAACTGCCCGCATCCGACACCATATGTGGGGGGTTAGCTCAATAGTACTAGGCACAGCAGTCAGAGACAGTGACACAATGGCACAGTTCACACAGGGATTTGTCTGTTTTCTTTATTTTCGTCCACAAACAAAATATAAGGCCTTTACATTCAGGCAAAGATACAAAATAAATTCCTGCTCGGCTGAGCACTAACTAAACATAAAATCACCCTTTCTATACGGGCGGCCTACTACCAGCCACACGACACA
Source organism: Bufo gargarizans (assembly GCF_014858855.1). Lineage (NCBI taxonomy): Eukaryota > Metazoa > Chordata > Amphibia > Anura > Bufonidae > Bufo > Bufo gargarizans. The sequence goes on along the minus strand of NC_058080.1, from coordinate 422,888,542 downwards.
ATTCAAAATAAACTCACAGTGTCCTTTTGTTGCTTTAGCAGACTTCTGTAGCAATGGTGAAAGCCAGTCAGTTCAACCAGTCCCCACCCAGACATGCTCATAGTGCAGACCTTTATAGCCCAGAAATAAGCTGAGCTCCATCACCTGGCTGAGAGCTCTATATGAAACCCGTTCTGGACAGGAAGGGAATGAGGAGCCCCGCTACCAACCTGCATCCTCATTCCATTAAAATCCAGGCCCGACAACACAATTTACCAAAGTCCTCAGCAAACTTTGCTTTGCTAAGGCAGACCAGCTTTTCCTGGATTTCTGATATCTCACCCAGTTTCCTAGTTGAAATATCCACCTCCTGTAGCATAGTACATGGTATATGAAAGAAACCTAGGGGAAATATAACGATTCGCTACTACATTTCCAGTCACTCTCTCACAATATATATATACAGTACAGACCAAAAGTTTGGACACACCTTCTCATTTAAAGAGTTTTCTTTATTTTCATGACTATGAAAATTGTAGATTCACACTGAAGGCATCAAAACTATGAATTAACACATGTGGTATTATATACATAACAAAAAAGTGTGAAACAAATGAAAATATGTAATATTCTAGGTTCTTCAAAGTAGCCACCTTTTGCTTTGATTACTGCTTTGCACACTCTTGACATTCTCTTGATGAGCTTCAAGAGGTAGTCACCTGAAATGGTCTTCCAACAGTCTTGAAGGAGTTCCCAGAGATGCTTAGCCTTGTTGGCCCTTTTGCCTTCACTCTGCGGTCCAGCTCACCCCAAACCATCTCGATTGGGTTCAGGTCCGGTGACTGTAGAGGCCAGGTCATCTGGCGCAGCACCCCATCACTCTCCTTCATGGTCAAATAGCCCTTACACAGCCTGGAGGTGTGTTTGGGGTCATTGTCATGTTGAAAAATAAATGATGGTTGCAAACCGGATGGAATAGCATGCCGCTGCAAGATGCTGTGGTAGCCATGCTGGTTCAGTATGCCTTCAATTTTGAATAAATCCCCAACAGTGTCACCAGCAAAGCACCCCCACACCATCACACCTCCCCCTCCATGCTTCACGGTGGGAACCAGGCATGTAAAGTCCATTCGTTCACCTTTTCTGCGTCGCACAAAGACACGGTGGTTGGAACCAAAGATCTCAAATTTGGACTCATCAGACCAAAGCACAGATTTCCACTGGTCTAATGTCCATTCCTTGTGTTCTTTAGCCCAAACAAGTCTCTTCTGCTTGTTGCCTGTCCTTAGCAGTGGTTTCCTAACAGATATTCTACCATGAAGGTCTGATTCACACAGTCTCCTCTTAACAGTTGTTCTAGAGATGTGTCTGAAATAATGGGAAACAGATTTAAAGGGAACCTGTCATGTGGATATTTGATTATAATCTAATTATATACAATCATTAACTACTAAAAAGCACCTTAGATGTATTCACTTACAGGTGTGACAGATGGTTACCTCAGAATATACACACAAAGATGCCACATGCATGCTAATGAGCTGATTTGAGTCCAGCGTGATGTCATTGAGTCCAGCGTTTATTCAATTAACAGCTATAGCCACTCCCCTGCCCACCTGCTGTTGATTCATATGGAAAATAACTGTCAATCAGCAGCAGGTAGGCTGGGAGAGTCAGGAGCTCATGAATATTCAGGACTCATAATTATCAGCTGGAGATTTTTAATACAAGATTTTGGCAGATTGACTGGGTCAATTAAAGAAAGTGACCCAGCATTTTGCTAAGAGAATCAGTCACTTATTTATGTTGCCCTTAGTTAGGACACCATAAAACTGGAGACAGGTTCCCTTTAAGCATACATTTGTTAACCCTTACAGATTACCCTTACAGACCCTTAATTTTGTGTGCTGGCCTGTGTATTGGTGTTAATCACCTATATGCTGGTTTAATAAAGTCCAAAATAAATTTTAAAAAATTCAACCGTGTGGAGAATGAACATTAACAGATGATTTAGGGCCAGGTCTCATGCTCAATTTCACATTAAATTGCTGCCATAGCCTGTGTATTGTTGTACTGATCACTTATATGCTGGCTTAATTAAATTAAACAAGTCATAAAGCAGTATATTATTCTAACCGTGTGGAAACTGAAGATACAGAAACAAAAGATTGAGGCATGACGCTTAATATCGTGTTAACAATCATAAGTAAATTGTTACTTTTGCATGTGTAGTGGTGTACTGATCACCTATATGCTGGTTTAATAAATTGAAAAAAATTAATCCAACCGAGTGGAAATGGAATTCACGGAAATTGCTGCACTAGCGTGTGTTTCACTGTAGTAATAACATATATATGCTAGTTTCATTAAATTGAACCCTCAAGAAAAAAATTAACTATGTAAATATAGAATAAACAGAAAGGAATGATTGAGGCCTAACACTGAAATTCACCCACAGGTACATTCCTTCCCTAGGCTGTGTTTTGTTGTAGTAATCACATATATATGCTGGTTTCATAAAATTGATCAATCCACAAAAATTTACAAACCTACCGCATGGAAATGGAATTCATAGAAACGGACGATTGATGTCTGACACTCAAATTAACAATAAAACACTCACAAGTAAATTGCTGCTCTAGTCTATGCATTGTTGTAATCACGTATATGCAGTGTGCTGGTTTCACTAAATTGAACAATCCCACCCAAAAAAAGTTAAATTACAACCGTGTGGAAATGCAATTCACGTTAATTGACTATTGATGCTTGAAGCTCAATTTGTCCTTATCGCTTACAGGAAAGTCGTTTGGTTTACTACTGATCATGTATATGCTGGTTTAATTCAATTGAAAACGTTACAGAAAAGAAACAAAGATAAAAACATCTTGCACTATATGATATATAAATGTGCGGATGTTACCTTGCAGCTTGATAATAATATGGTAAGTCGTGTAGGTGTGATATATAGACCACCTAGCCAAGTCAAAGAATTAGATGATCTACTAGTTGAGGAAATAGCTAAAATGACATTGAAGGGGGAAGTTATCATTCTGGGAGACTTAAATCTTCCTGATGTAAACTGGAAAACCAAAATCCCTACTGGGATTATCTCTACAGCAAGTAGTTGAGGAGCCAACCAAGCTGAGGAAACTGGAAAACTGGAAAACCTAAATCCCTACTGGGATTATCTCTACAGCAAGTAGTTGAGGAGCCAGCCAAGCTGAGGAGGCCATTTGAGATTTAGTATTCACAAATGGGAATTTGGTATCTGATATTACTGTAGGGGAAATCTTGGGATCTAGTGATCACCAGTCAGTGTGGTTTACTATAAGTACAGTGAGTCACACCACACAAAAACAAAAGTTTTAGATTTTAGAAAAACTGACTATTCTAAAATTAGATTAGTGGTTTACGAGTCCCTATCAGATTGGAACAGTTTCATTGGAGTTCAGGAGAAATGGGACTACTTAAAAGTGGCACTATTGGAGGCAACTGAAAATTGCATTAGGCTTGTCAGTAAAAGCAAAAAAAAAGAAGAGACCACTGTGGTACTCAGCAGAAGTGGCCAAAATCAATAAAAACTTAAAGATAGTATTTAGGGATTATAAAAACAAAGCAAAACTAGGATGACAGGCAAATTTATATGATTACCCAGAGAGGGGCCAAACAAGTTATAAGAGCTTCTAAAGCACAGGCAGAAATTAGCTCAGTCAGGGAAAAAAGGCAATAAGGCATTCTTCAGATACATAAATGAAAAAAGGAAACTAAAACAAGGAATTACAAAATTTAAAACAAAAGAAGGAAGGTATATGGAAGAAGATAAAGAACTAACTGACTGCCTCAATGAATACTTCTGTTCAGTTTTTACAAAGGAAAATGAAGGAAAAGGACCTTAGTTAGGAAAGAAGACTAATGAATCTTTTGATGCATGTGTCTTTACAGAGGAAGAGTTTCTAAGTCAGCTGTCTAAAATTAATACAAATAAGTCACAGAGCTCAGAGGTGAACTGGCAAAACCATTAACAGATTTATTTAACCAATCACTGGCAACAGGAGTCGTCCCAGAAGATTGGAAATTAGCAAATGTTGTGCCCATTCACAAAAAAAGGTAGTAGGGAGGAATCGGGCAACTATAGGCCAGTAAGCCTGACATCAATAGTGGGGAAATTAATGGAAACCATACTTAAGGAGAAGATTGTGGAACATCTAATATCCCATGGATTGAAAGATGAAAAACAGCATGGGTTTACTTCAGGGAGATCATGTCAAACTAATCTTATTGATTTTTTTGATTGGGTGACTAAAATAATAGAGGGCGATGGTGCAGTAGACATCGCTTATCTAGACTTTAGTAAGGCTTTTGATACTGTACCACATAGAAGGCTTATCAATTAATTGCAGTCTTTGGGCTGGGACTCCCATATTGTTGAATCGATTAGGCAGTGGCTGAGGGACAGACAACAGAGGGTTGTAGTCAATGGAGTATATTCAGACCATGGTCTTGTTACCAGTGGGGTACCTCAGGGATCTGTTCTGGGACCTATATTGTTTAATATCTTTATCAGCGAAATTGCAGAAGGCCTCTATGGTAAGGTGTGTCTTTTTTCTGCTGATTTGTAACAGGGTTGATGTTCCTGGAGGGATACACCAAATGGAAAAGGATTTAGGAAAACTAGAGGAATGGTCAAAAATCTGGCAACTAAAATTTTATGTTGATAAGTGCAAGATAAGGCACCTGGGGCGTAAAAACCCAAGAGCAGAATATAAAATCAGTGATACAGTCCAAACCTCAGTATCTGAGGAAAGGGATTTAGGGGTCATTATTTCAGAAGACTTAAAGGTAGGCAGACAATGTCATAAAGCAGCAGGAAATGCTAGCAGAATGCTTGGGTGTATAGAGAGAGGAATTACCAGTAGAAAGAGGGAGGTGCTCATGCCGCTCTACAGAGCACTAGTGAGACCTCATTTGGAGTATTGTGCTCAGTACTGGAGACCATATCTCCAGAAGGATATTGATACTTTGGAGAGAGTTCAGAGAAGAGCTACTAAACTGGTACATTGATTGCAGGATAAAACTTACCAGGAAAGATTAAAGGACCTTAACATGTATAGCTTGGAAGAAAGACGAGACAGAGGGGATATGATAGAAACATTTAAATACATAAAGGGAATCAACAAGGTAAAAGAGGAGAGAATATTTAAAAGTAGAAAAACTGCTACAAGAAGACATAGTTTTAAATTAGAGGGGCAAAGGTTTAAAAGTAATATCAGGAAGTATTACTTTACCGAGAGAGTAGTGGATGCATGGAATAGCCTTCCTGCAGAAGTGGTAGCTGCAAATACAGTGAACGAGTTTAAGCATGCATGGGATAGGCATAAGGCCATCCTTCATATAAGATAGGGCCAGGGGCTATTCATAGTATTCAGTATATTGGGCAGACTAGATGGGCCAAATGGTTCTTATCTGCCGACACATTCTATGTTTCTATGTTTCCCTGGCCATATTATTGAAGAAAATCACAGAAATAATGTAATAATACACTTAATAAAGTAGATGCAAGCATTATATATGGACAAAGTCCTCACTCTGATATGATAAAATCTGAGACATATAGCGAATATCTTTTGATCAAAACACATCTGTGCCCGTGTACCAAGCGCCAAGGTGGTCTCAGGTCAGGCGGGTCCTACGCTAAACCTACCTAAGCCATTGGGCTTCTATGGTGTGCTGCTCCTAGTCACCTCCATGACAACCAATGGGAGGAGGAGCAAGCACACCTATATGTACCACCTAATCAAGGCAGTCTACGAGATAGGAATGGCAAAAGTGCAAAGGAATGCTACTCCAAGATAAAATAGTAGCACATTCACAATTGAAGGTGCCACTCCCTCAAGCATATACTACATAAACCAAAAAATCACAGAAAAAACAAAGATAAAAACATCCTGCATGGTATGATATATAAATGTGCGGATGTCCCTGGCCATATTATTGAAGAAAATCACAGAAATAGGGCAATAATGCACTTAATAAAGTAGATGCAAGCATTATATATGGACAAATGTAAAAAGTACCCAAAAAATAAAATTTCAACCATGTTGAGAAACAAATGAACGTTAACGGATGATAAGGGCTTAGCCTCACGCTGAAATTCACGCTAACACTTGCATATATATATATATATATATATATATATATACAGGTCCTTCTAAAAAAATTAGCATATTGTGATAAAGTTAATTATTTTCTGTAATGTACTGATAAACATTAGACTTTCATATATTTTAGATTCATTACACACCAACTGAAGTAGTTCAAGCCTTTTAATGTTTTAATATTGATGATTTTGGCATACAGCTCATGAAAACCCAAATTTCCTATATAAAAAAATTAGCATATTTCATCCGACCAATAAAAGAAAAGTGTTTTTAATACAAAAAAAGTCAACCTTCAAATAATTATATTCAGTTATGCACTCAATACTTGGTCGGGAATCCTTTTGCAGAAATCACTGCTTCAATGCGGCGTGGCATGGAGGCAATCAGCTTGTGGCACTGCTGAGGTGTTATGGAGGCCCAGGATGCTTCGATAGCGGCCTTAAGCTCATCCAGAGTGTTGGGTCTTGCGTCTCTCAACTTTCTCTTCCCAATATCCCACAGATTCTCTATGGGGTTTAGGTTAGGAGAGTTGGCAGGACAATTGAGCACAGTAATACCATTTACCAGTGGTTTTGGCACTGTGAGCAGGTGCCAGGTCGTGCTGAAAAATGAAATCTTCATCTCCATAAAGCTTTTCAGCAGATGGAAGCATGAAGTGCTCCAAAATCTCCTGATAGCTAGCTGCATTGACCCTGCCCTTGATAAAACACAGTGGACCAACACCAGCAGCTGACATGGCACCCCAGACCATCACTGACTGTGGGTACTGGACTTCAGGCATTTTGGCATTTCCCTCTCCCCAGTCTTCCTCCAGACTCTGGCACCTTGATTTCCGAATGACATGCAACAGTCCAGTGCTGCTTCTCTGTAGCCCAGGTCAGGCGTTTCTGCCGCTGTTTCTGGTTCAAAAGTGGCTTGACCTGGGGAATGCGGCACCTGTAGCCCATTTCCTGCACACGCCTGTACACGGTGGCTCTGGATGTTTCTACTCCAGACTCAGTCCACTGCTTCCGCAGGTCCCCCAAGGTCTGGAATCGGTCCTTCTCCACAATCTTCCTCAGAGTCCGGTCACCTCTTCTCGTTGTGCAGCGTTTTCTGCCACACTTTTTCCTTCCCACAGACTTCCCACTGAGGTGCCTTGATACAGCACTCTGGGAACAGCCTATTCGTTCAGAAATTTCTTTCTGTGTCTTACCCTCTTGCTTGAGGGTGTCAATAATGGCCTTCTGGACAGCAGTCAGGTCGGCAGTCTTACCCATGATTGCGGTTTTGAGTAATGAACAAGGCTGGGAGTTTTTAAAAGCCTCAAGAATCTTTTGCAGGTGTTTAGAGTTAATTAGTTGATTCAGATGATTAGGTTAATAGCTCGTTTAGAGAACCTTTTCATGATATGCTAATTTTTTGAGATAGGAATTTTGGGTTTTCATGAGCTGTATGCCAAAATCATCAATATTAAAACAATAAAAGGCTTGAACTATTTCAGTTGTGTATAATGAATCTAAAATATATGAAAGTCTAATGTTTATCAGTACATTACAGAAAATAATGAACTTTATCACAATATGCTAATTTTTTGAGAAGGACCTGTATATATACTGGTTTTATTCAATTGAACAATCCTCAAAAAAAAACAAAAAACTCTCACCGTGTGGATATAGAATAAATGGAAATGAATGATTGAGGCCTGATGCTCAATTCACATTAACAATCACAGGTAAATTTTTACCCTAGTGTGTATTGATATACTGATCACATATATGGTGGTTTGATTAAATTCAATAACACCACCGCCGCCAAAAACAAAATCATATATATATATGAACTGAACTATGCGTGGGTGGGAAGATAATAAACAGATTTAGTCGTAAAATTTTATTTTCAATCACTGATATCATTTTTCACACTATATAAAAAAAAAAAATGAGTTAAATATGTGAGATGATCTGACACCGAGATCTCATTGTATATGCTATGCTAAATTGATGTGTTGTATAGTTTACACTTATTCTAACCCTCATCCTCCACTCGCAAAAAAGGATTTCTGTGAAAATGGGGGGGGGGGGGGGAATAAAAGGATTTTTTTTTACTTAACTCAGCTATGGAAAGCTAATTGGTAACTGGTTCCAAAGACCCACATGTCATCATCTGATAAGAGAAAGTGAAGATTTAAGAAAAAAAAATAGCAGATAACCGATAAAGCAACTGGTTACATACAACAGCCAATATTAGATGCTGGAAGCTGTTAATCACTTTCTACGATGAGGGCAGAAGGTTCTTTAAGGTCCTGTATAGTACACAGTGTACCAGAAAAATAAAATGGAGCTGCTTTCACCACACACGCAAAGGAGCAGCTCATCCTGGGACAGACAGAGAGCAGTACAGGAAATGTAGGACCAAACTGTAATGTACTGTACTGTAAAGAAGAGCTACTAAGCAACCAGTGCAGATGGTTTACCAAAGAACCATATTGATTGGTTGGATATGAGTTGGAGGCATTGTGTGTTGAGTCTAGTTTTAACATACGATGGCCCAGAAAAAAATAACATTGTAAGTTGAAAATATTGTATCCTGAGGCCATTTTATCTTGAGGGACCACTGTATGTGCATATAGAAATTCATTTTCTTGAGTATTTCTAAAAAGTTGAAGAGATGATATTTTACTGTATGCAAATTCACATCCTATTGTTGTAGTAAAATGCATTGTAACCTCCATCTTTTGTAATACAAAAGGTTAATGAGAAGTGAACTGTAGTTCTCTCATGTCAATCTAGAATGTTTTTCAAATCTATATACAGATAATGTTGTTATAGCGACTGTCATACTTCCCAACAAGACAATTTTAAGCCATTACATGTCCTAGGTCTAGGAAAGATGCTTTTAAATGTGAACAAGATGTTTGTACAGTTTGCGTAGGACTGGCAGATTTCTCTTGATTTCCCATCATGAAAATTGACATTGAGAGCCATGGGAAATAAATGGATGCAAAAAAATTTGAAAAAAATAATGCCTCAACTTCAATAAAGGAACATAGTAGAACAAGGCAACACTGATAATAATCACATCAAATATGAGCTCTGAAGAGGCAGAAGTCATGTACTGAAATATATTGTGCTATACTAGTGAGAATTAACAAGTACAAGTTGTTCTCATTTTGAGACATGGACTTGTAGTTTCATAAACTGAATTGCATCCCACTCAGTAAGAAAACAAAAAGCAAAAATACAAACAAACATAACTTTAAAGTGTTTTAACGAGTTGTCATATTGTATTTACAGCTCCATAGTCTTAATCCAGAAAATACTGTATGTGCATGATATCAGAAATTCCAGAAAATGGAAGTTCCTCCTAAAGGATAGTGGAGGAGTCATAGACATTTGACTGTTTACCAGAGAGAATCTGTCTCCAAAATATTGTTTTTCTATGTATTTGACCCATTTTAAACTATAACACTAGCCCATGTGTTATCTATGACGTGCAGGGCCGGTGCTACCATAAGGCAGACCAAGCGGCTGCCTTAGGGCGCACCCTGGGGGAGGGCGGAAAAATGAACCATTTTTTTTATTTTTATCACTTACTTGTGAGTTGCACCGCAGCGCCGCCGCCCGCCACAGCCTGCGTGCGCCGTGCGGCCCTCACTCACAGAGCAGCACGGGCCTGGCAGCACGGTCACGGGGTCAGGCCAGGGGGTGTGACTGGCGACTGACTGTGTCTGTGAGTCTGACTCACACAGATTGCCGTAGCAGCAGGACAGGTGGGTAGGTGATCACTGATGAGCGCACTAGCACCAGAGGGCACGGCATAAATGTGTTTTAAAAAATTATTACACAAACAACAATAATAAATTGAGGGGGGGTTTCCGTGACATGATGGGAGGGGGGACAATGTCTGTAGTCTGTGACATGGGGATGGGTGTGATGTGCCATGGGGGGGGACTGAAATGTGACACAATTGGGGGTAATGACGTGGTCATGATGTGACACAAAGGGGGTCATGTGACATGGTTTGGAGGGGGAGAAATGTGACATAAAGGGCTGATGTGACATAGGTGATTTGACATGGAGGAGGAAAAATGTGACATTGAGGCCTTGAGGGGGAGAAATGTGACATAGAGGGGGAGAATCTGACACTGGGGGAAAAATGTGACATGGGGGTGATGTGACAAAGGGGATTATGTAAAAAGGAGGGGGAGAAATGTGACATGGGGGGCTGATGGCTGACATCGGGGCATGATGGCTTACATGGGTGGCTGATGGATGGGGGCTGATGGCTGACATGGGGGGCTAATGGCTGACATGGGGGCATGATGGCTGACATGGGGGGCTGATGTCTGACATGGGGGTCTGATCTGAGGTCTGATTAACATTGGAGCTGTGAGATGAGGTCTGATTAACATTGGGGGTCTGATTGCTGGTCTGACCTGAGGTGTAATGGAAAATATTTTTTTCTTATTATCCTCCTCTAAAACTTAGGTGCGTCTTAGAGGGCGAAAAATACGGTCCTCAAACCAGCGATTGTCTGAAACAGAGAGAAGATACCAGGACCACACAGAGTAGAAGCTGCTGCAGACAGGACCAGGGCCAGGAGAGCTGCGAAGGGGGGCGCCAAAATATAGCTTCACTTGTGTTGGCAAAAATCCTTGCACCGGCCCTGATGACGTGTTGCATTGAAACCACAAATCTAATTAAGAGTGTGATTTGGTTGCAAGTGAAATGCAATTTAGGATTTGGGATACCCAATAGACAACGTTCCAGTCTCCACTCCTTTCAGCCTCCAGCGTTTAATTTCCAGATGGGGTCACCTGCACAACTGCAGTCATTCTCTGGCTTCAGCGCTGACATGTCTCTAATAGTGTTGATCAAGCATGCTCGGCCGAACACCAGTTCAGCTCGAGCATCTCGATGCTCTTACATGGCGATATTTGGCTGAATACCGCATATGCTCGAGCGCGATGCTCTAGGCTCCTCCCCGCACGTTTGTTGGCTGCTATGGAGCCAATAAATGTGCAGATAGGTATTGCCCTTCACTGTAATTCTGTAGCCATGTTAGTTAATGGCATAACAGTGATTGGCTGTCCGGAACGCATCATCAGGTGAAATATAGCATCTGATAACACGTGTTTGGCTCAATGTTAGTCAGGGAGAGCTGCGCTGAAGAAGGGAGCAGCAGCAATATATATTTTTAGCACAACCTGTGCTAAATTGCTAAAACTTTAGAGACGCAAAAGTCCTTTTAAGGCCTTCTATTGTGTGTGGCAACAGCAATATATATTTTTAGCGCAACCTGCTCTAAATTGCTAAAACTTTACAGACCCAAAAGTCCTTTTAAGGACTATTGTGTGTGGCAGCAATATCTATTTTTAGCGCATCTACAATAGTTAGGCCGCTGCAGACAGCAACATTATCTGCGCTACATCTCCTATGTAACGTGTGCGCATCACAAAAATATCTGACATTAAGTGTACTTCTTCCGTAGCCGGTGTCCGCTGTGGACAGTGACACTAGCTACGCTACATCTCCTGTGTAACATGTGCACAAACCCAAAAATTTCAGTGACATCCAGTTTACTTTTTCCATAGACGATGTCCGCTGCAGACAGTGACATTATCTGGGGTACATCTCCTCTGTAAAGTTTCCACATCCAAAATGCCTATGACATTCCCTATAATTTTTTAATAGCCACTGGTGACATCAGCAACATTATCTGCGGTATTTCTCCTGTGTAATGTTTCCACATCACAAATACCTGTGACATTCCCTGTAATTTTTTATTAGCCGCTGGTGACAGCATTGACATTATCTGCGGTATATCTCCTGGGTGACATTTCCACATTACAAATACCTGTAACATTCTCTGCAATTTTATATTAGCCGCTGCTGACATCAGCGACATTTTCTGAGGTACTTCTCCTGTGTAGCGTTTCCACATCCCAAATACCTGTGACATTCCCTGTAATTTTATAGTAGCCACTTCTGACATCAGCGAAATTATCTGAAGTACGGTATTTCTCCTGTCTAACGTTTCCACATCCCAAATACCTGTGACATTCTCTGTAATTTTTTATTAGCCACTGCTGACATCAGCAACATTATCTGCAGTATTTCTCCTGTGTAACGTTTCCACATCCTAAATACCTGTAAAATTCCCTGTAATTTTTTATTAGCCGCTGCTGACATCAGCGACATTATCTGCGGTATTTCTCCTGTGTAACTTTACCACATCCCAAATAACTGTAACATTCTCTGTAATTTTATATTAGCCGCTGCTGATATCAGCGACATTTTCAGCGGTATTTCTCCTGTGTAAAGTTTCCACATCCCAAATACCTGTGACATTCCCTGTAATTTTTTATTAGCCGCTGGTGACAGCATTGACATTATCTGCAGTATATCTCCTGGGTGACATTTCCACATCCCTAATACCTGTGACATTCCCTGTAATTTTTTATTAGCCGCTGGTGACATCAGCGACATTATATGCGGTATTTCTCCTGTGTAACGTTTCCACATCCCAAATACCTGTGACATTCCCTGTAATTTTATAGTAGCCGCTTCTGACATCAGCAAAATTATCTGATGTACGGTATTTCTCCTGTGTAACGTTTCGTCATCCCAAATACCTGTGACATTCCCTGTAATTTTTTATTAGCCACTGCTGACATCAGCAACATTATCTGCGGTATTTCTCCTGTGTAACGTTTCCACATCCCAAATACCTGTGACATTCCCTGTAACTTTTTATTAGCCGTTGGTGACAGCATTGACATTATCTGCGGTATATCTCCTGGGTGACATTTCCACATCCCAAATACCTGTAACATTCTCTATAATTTTATATTGGCCACTGCTGACATCAGCGACATTATCTGTGGTATTTCTCCTGTGTGACGTTTCCACATCCCAAATACCTTTTTTAATTTTTTTGCACATACACTTACAAATCCTATGCTACTGTACGTGTGACATACTTTCAAACATATATAACATTTAATATGAAGAAGTCAAGCAGTAAGGGACAGGGAGGTGGCCGTGATCAGGAGAGCACCCAGGAATTTTGTCTTGGGGGGGGGGGTCTGAAAGGCAAAAAATGTGGCACGTGTAGTGCCCCTTCATATTTAAAAATGCGTGTGTAGCGTGATGCTTCGATTATTTTGCCCCCGGCCATTTCTAAAAGCCGTGTAGGAGTCGAAAAAAGAGTTGCGTGCTGCATATAATAGGCCACTCCCAACAAACACTGTACAACTGAAATTCTATTGTTAAGGCCTGTTTCTACACATCATACGGAGAGGAGAGGGCCTGTCCTGGCTGCACTGCCTGCTTCACATTATACAATAAACAACAGCAGGCTACAGCCAGGAAGCTCCTCCCCTCTCCTCCCTCCTCAGATCCTGCTCAAGGCCTGTGGTTCCCCCCACCATCTGCCACCCGCAGTGGCCTGCTGCCCCCCTTGGCCGTTCTCACCCAGCTCTGAATCCTCCTTCTGCAAGTGGCAGGGGGAGGAGCCGGAGCATCTCCTCTCCTACATAGCACCACATACCTCTTAGATCCAGTGATATATTACCTTTGTTGTAGGCGTTCTCTGTCCTCATCTTCTCCATTCAGACCAGACCGCCATGATGATTTTCAAGCCATCTCTTGTCTCTGCAGAGATTGACAAACAGACATTAGTTTCCCACATTTCCATCATCTTCACATCTTCTGAACACCCTTTCCTGCCACCCCCAATACTATACTGCAGAAACAGTCACCCTGGAAATACTACTACCACACAGATTGTGCCCCCTTCAACAATTATTGGCACACAGTGCTGAAAAAATTGGCACACAGTGTTGAAAAAATAACTGCGCCCAGACACTAATAGTAAAAAGATAATGTCCCCCAAAAATAATTGTGCTAAGCTGATACTGTGCCACGGTGCCCCCCAAAGTCCCACCAATAGAAATAATTATCTGCCAGAGCACACTTAGTAGTAATAATGCCCCTATAGAGCTCATACTAGTAATCATGTTTCTCATAGCCCCCCAGTAGTAGTAAAGCTCCCCATAATACCCCCTAGTAGTAAAAATTATCCTTATAATATGACAGTACATGAAATACCCCTGCTTAGTGCCCGCAGTTGAGCTAATGTTCCCAAAATGTATGCCAGTATAAAATACCCCTATATAGTGCCCCAGTAAATGCTCTCATAGTGCTCCTCTCCCCCTTTCCCATAGTGTCCCCCATAATATGCCAGTAAAAAAAATGCCCATTCTTAGTGCCCCGAGCAGATGCCTTTATAGTGCTCCTCTCCCCCAAAATGGGCCAGTAAAAAATGCCCCTTCTTAGTGCCACCAGATGCCCCAATAGTGCTCCACTCCCTCATAGTGCCCCCAAAGAATGCCCCATGGTGCCTCTCTCCTCTATAGTTTCTCCAATAATATGCCAGTAAAGAATGCCCCCTTAGTGCCACCAGATGCCATAGTGCCCCCCATAATGTGCCAATAAAAAAGACCCCTTTAGAGCCCCCACTTCCCCATAGTGCCCCCAAATAATGCCACCAGATGCCCCATAGTGCCGCTCTCCCCTTTAGTGCCCTCCATAATGTGCCAATATAAAAAGACCCTTTAGAGCCCCCATCATAGTGGTCCTCTCCCCCATGGTGCCCCCCATAATAATCCAGTAAGAAATGCCCCCATAGTTCCCCCCCAAAATGGGCAAGAAATAAATGACCACAGAGTGCCATCCCCAAAGAAATGATCCTGTAATAAATGCCAGATGCCCCTATAGTGCCAGCTTCCCCCCAAAAAAACTAAACAAAACGCTAATACTTATCTTCATCAGCAGTGATGCGATGCAGGCCTCTTCCGGCCTGTGTCCCTGCTGTGTGCTGCCCGTCTCAGGCGGCGCAATGATAATGATGGCCTATCAGAAGAACAGGGAAGGGAGACGTCTCTCCCTCCTCTGTCCCATCACAGCACAGCCATCTGTATCGTTGTCCTGAGGACAGCGATGCAAATGAATATGGAGATGAGCGCTTCCACAATGGAAGCGCTCATCTCCTACTGCTCCCCCAACACCCGTGGTGATCAGTGGTGCGGCCCTGAGGGATACAAAAATAAATAATTATTCACTGGTTGTTCTAGGGGCGGTCCAGACCCGCTGGACCACCCCTATCGGTGCGCCACTGGCCGTGATGCTGATGGTGAACGCAGAGGCCATGGCCCTGGGTGCGTTGAAACTGTGCCTTCTCCCAGAGCACAAGAAAAATAATCATCCACGATACCTAGCTTCATGTCCCAGTTTGCAGGGCGGCGCAGGACAACTCTCTCGAAGTCAGAGCAGCAAATAATGCTTCCAGTTGGTTAAGCACCACCCTGTCTTCCACCAAGTCGAGTCTCAGTAGCCAAGAGTCTGGTCAACACAAGCCTCACCCTGATCCTCCTTGCACTCACCATGGAGAGTGTTGCCAAACAAGTGATCCCACACTCGGATATTCTAAAGGAGCTCTTTTCAGCTCCATCCCTTCATTTGGGCCTCTCGACAAGCACGCTTGAAGAGGGACTGACGGTGGGGAACAGCAATTAGTGTTCCACGAGGTGAATAATGAGATACAGTTGCCAATAAGTCAACCGCAATTAGTGTCTCAAGAGGTTGATGATGAGGATGAGACACAGTTGTCAATAACTGTGGTTGTTGTTAGGTAAACAAGTCAGGAGGATGAGCAGAGTGAGGAAGTGGAAGAGGAGGTGGTGGACGATGAAATTACTGACCCAACCTGGGAAGTTGGCAAGCTGAGCATGGACAGCAGTGCAGAGAGGGAGGGATCCGCAGCACTGCAACAGGCTGGAAGAGGCAGTGGGGTGGCAAAAGGGAGAAGGCGGGCCACACCAAACAAGCTCACAAATGTTACGCCAGACCACCCTCAGTCCGTCTTCTAAGCGCAAATTTAATGATGATGAGGAGGAGAAGGAAAAGCAGGAGGCGGTTGCCACCGCTATAGAGGGTAGTACCCATGGAAGATTAATTCCATCTGTTGAGCGAGGATGGTCAGGAAAGGAGGAAGAGGATGAGGAGGTTGAGAGTCATCCTCCTGATGACGACAACGAAGTCTAGCCTGTTGGGACTCCGGCACACATGGCTGACTTTCCCGTGACCCACGCATTTTATGTATTTTGGACAACACTGATTACTGGTTGTTCCCCATTTCCGACCCCCGCTACAAAGATAATTTCTCATCTCTCATTCCTCTGGTGGAGAGGACGAGCAAAATGGTGCAATACCAGAAGGTCCTTGTGGAAAAATTGCTCCAAAAATTTCCAGCTGACAACGCTGGTGGCAGAGTACATAGTTCCTTGGGCAACAGAGGAGGGAAAACGAGAAGAACACATAGCAGTTCCAACAGAGGCAGGGCAACACTCTCCAAAGCCTGGGACAGTTTAATGACACCCTGCCAGCACCCTCATTTTGATGCGTGGCCTAGTGTCACATGGAGGAAAAATTTTGGGAAGATGGTGGAGGATTACATAGCAGACTGTGTCAGTGTCCTCAATGATCCCTCAGTGCCTTACAACTACTGGGTGTCCAAGCTGGACTCGTGGCACAAACTGGCGCTCTACGCCTTGGAGGTGCTGGCCTGCCCTGCCACCAACGTTTTGTCAGAGCGAGTATTTAGTGCTGCTGGGGGCATAATTACTGATAAGCGCATCTGCCTGTCAACTGAAAATGCTGACAGGTTGACTCTTATAAAAATGAATAAGGCCTGGATTGCCCCTGACTTCTCCACTCCACCAGAGAAAAGCGGCTAAACATAAAGGCACCTTAAATGTGTTTTTTATAATGTACTGAATACACTGTATTCCCATGCACCCCTTCCACCACAAAAAAGGGTATATGGTTCAATCTTCCTTTTCTCGTTGTCCTCCTCCTCCTCTTCCATCATATCAACATGCTCATTAGTTTTCCTTCGCTCCTAATGTTGTAGAGGGTCAGCTTACGTGCAGGCCCTTGCATGTAATGTTTTAGAGGGTTAGCTCACCAGTGGGCCCTCACCTACAATCGTTTAGAGGGCCAGCTCACCTGCAGGCCCTCGCATATAATGTTTTAGAGGGTCAGCTCACCAGCAGTCCCTCACCTACAATCTTTTAGAGGGTCAGCTCACGTTTAGGCCCTCACATGTAATCTTTTTGAGGGTCAGCTCACCAACAGGCCCTCAACCATTATGTTTTAGAGGGTCAGCTCACCAGCAGGCCCTCACCTACAATATTTTAGAAGGTCAGCTCACAAGCACACCCTCAACTATAATGTTTTACAGGGTGAGCTCACCAGCAGGCCCTTGTCCATCATTTTTTCAATGGTTAGCTAAGCAGCAGGCACTCACCCATAATTTCTTCAATGGTCAGCTCAGCAGCAGGCACTTGCCCATAATTCTTTCAATGCTCAGATCAGCAGCAGGCACTCGCCCCTAATGTTTTAGAGGGTCAGCTCTGCAGCAGACCCTCACCCCTAATGTTTTAGATGGTCAGCTCAGCAGCAGGCCCTCGCCCCTAATGTTAAAGAGGGTCACCAGCAGGCCCTTGCTCCTAATGTTTTTGAGTGTCACCAGCAGGCCATCAATCATCATTTTTCAAGGGTTTATGATGCCCTCCTTTATGTGTAATAAAGGGTGTATTGGACTGCCGGTTCCTTGTAATTTTTGGCAGCCCTTTCACTTAGGGCATATGCTTTATGAGTGTAGGCGTCCCACTACCTGAACAATTGTACCACAATATGAATGAGGCCCTCCTTTATGTGATATACAAGTTGTGTTGGAGTGTGTCTTCCTTGTAATTTTTGGCAGCACTTGCTATTTATATACAAGTAAATATACAGGAAAGAATGTTTCCTAACAATTTTTCCTCTAAAATCAATTTTAACTTTAGTTTTGTGCGCATTATTGTCAGTCTGTAAAAGTGGCGTACTACTCGGACAACATCGTTCCCAGCAGCAACCTGAGAGTCCAAGATGCATCCAGACATCCTCCCTATGCTGTTCCCGAACCATTTCAGTAGTGTTTCCATCAATTTCTGACCTTTTCATGTGAACCAGACACCCTCCCCTCTTCAGAGCAGGGGGTGCCTGGTTTAATGCTTGGGTTCTTTCCATGGACTTCCATTGTTTTTGGGTGTTCGGTAGAGCACCCGAGAATCCTAATGTGTTTGACCTGAGCACCCGAACACTTGAGCACTTTGGTGCTCGATCAACACTAGTCTCTAAGTGTAATGTGATCCAGCTGTGATGTGATGCCATGATACCACTGAGGCCAGTGTATGGCTTTATCAGTGCACATGACCTCATTCAAAAGTCATATGCTGTGGACAGGAAGAACCATGTACTGGAGCCTCACACTGGAATGAAGCAGCAGGGAATAGGAAAATTTATTTTTTTACATCTGTGGCCAATGAAAGCTGGCAGTTAAAGTTGAAAAACCTCTTAAAGGCAGATTTATTAAAAGGAAAACCTGTTAGGAATACTAAAAAAACAAGACACACCTCTGTAAAGGATCTCCTGACACCCCGACTGCGCACCTCCGTTGATGGATGCTCCCAGTGCCTCCCGAGGACTCCAAGCACTCCGCTCGACACCGATACCACCACAGGAACCAGGAACAGGAACAGCTCTTACAAGAGCTAGAAGTAATAGCCAGGAGAGTATACACGTATAGCAGTCCCCACACACACGAGACAAGGCTCTATGTTGAATGTAAAACAACAACTCTTGAACACACAGCATTGACTTATATACACATGACATACTGATGACATGACATAGCAGCCAATCCTGTACAGTTTAAACACAAAACTAACCTATTCAACAAACACACTGGCATTGTCTGTGACACAATTGACAAACACACTGGCATTTTCTTTGATGCAATCAACAAAATACAATTACCAAAACACATTGGACTCTGCCTGTAATACAATTACCAAGCATAATGGACTAACTTAATCACTCACAGACAGAAACCACCCATTTTTCCCAAAACACAGAAAACACCTCAAAACCCCACATATCCCCATAATGTATACATCCATGGATAGTTCTGATCTGGGTGAACAACATATCCAAAAATCACCCAGATCCAAGCAGGGGTTCCCGAATTCCATGGAAGTCACATTTGGCCGACCGCAAGCATGGCTTTCCTGCCCAAAACAGTTCCACAGATTTAGGCTCTTCTCATTCAAAGGTAGTATGGGGCATAATCCTGAGGCAAGAGGCTGGCAAACAGGCCCCTCCAAAACCCAGTGGCGAGGTTGGTTTCGCCATAACCTCCTTTGCCAATCTACAAACACCTCTATATCTATGCACATTGCCACCATTTTTATTTACTCATCATCTCCTACATTAGACAAGACTACGTGATCACCAAGACAACAAATGTAGAATGGAGGACATAATTTTAAGAAAAAGGGGGCATCACACAGGAAAACATTCTAAATCTCATGTTTTATCTGATACATACAGTAGGTCATGCTCTTTTACATGGGACTTTGACTTTAACCCCTTAATGCATAATTCTGTACATTTACAGGCTCCAATTGTTTACAATGTCAGCCTGGGGCCTTCTGAAGGTTCTCAGTGCTGTCAAAGTTTACTGCCTGTAAAGCTATGCATGAGGCACTGCTTCATAGTTGGTTAATTAAAATCTTAAAGACCATAATAGTTTTCTGTTACAGTCAATGGGACATGAAATTAGAAATTGCAGGTTATAGCCCCCTAAAGAGGGCTCAAAGTTATTAAGTAAAATATAAAAAAATAAGAAAATTAGAAATTCAAATAATCCCCTTTCCCAATTTTAGATATAAAAAAAAAAAATGTAAAAAAAAAATAAGCATAAGAGGCATCGCCACATTCGAAAATGTCTGAATTATTAAAACATAAAATATTTTTCTGGCTCGGTAAACGCCGTAAACTGAAAAAAACAAAACAACTTTTTTAGTCGCCTTGTCCCCCCCAAAAATAAAAGTACTGTTTTAAAATAAATAAGATGAGACCCAGATTCTAGCATCTTTTAACTTTTAGAAATGTATGCAATGAAAATGCTTTTCTTGTAGCATATCTAGCTGTGCAATCTTCTGTAAAGAATAAATGAACAGTTTTGCAGAGGGATATAAAATGAATTTTCATGTTTACATGGGTCAGCAAACAAGCAATAAGATGTGTGACACTTGTTTTTCCACACTATGATTCGTGTAGCCAATAGACTACAGATGTAATACAATTGTATTCAATAAATTTATTTAACGCACATATACAGTTTTGTTTGTGTTTCTTTTAACAATGCATTTCAGTATTTTAGCTATATTTTAGTATTATAAAATAATTTGTATATAAGAACTTTTGATCTTATGCACATATCTATTGTTTGTGTAGTGTAACATATTTTGTGCTCGTATACTAGTGGATAAAAACATTTTAGGTCACTACACTACACTGTCTCATCAGTCGGCTTACATTCATACCTACTGGGTAGGTCATATAGTAATTCAATATACCATTTTCTACAGATGTTGTTACTTCTGAAATGTTAAGTATGCCTGGAAGCTCTTGTAAGTATTACAGTAAAGTATCTGCGCTGCAAAAAATAACATTTATATGTCTAAAGGCATCATACCATTTTAATATGTTACTGTGAATGACTTCATTGTTTGGATTTTTCATATACGGTGATGATGAAAATGTTAATTAAGGAATGCTGCATTTAGAAATGAATGATAGAAGTAGGCAGAAAATTAGCTTGCCCTCGCTGATTGTCAGTGTTCAGTACAGTATTTCAAAGTGCTTTTCTCTAAATTCTATTTTTATTTTCAGTTACCAAGGGGTAGGCTAAGCAAAGGGAATGACCTTAGCAAATGGTACTGTGCTTAAAATGGTTTTCTGAGATCCTTTTTGGTGATGACCCAACCTCTTTAATGTTTTTGGTATCATATTTGCAAAAAGAGCAATGAGGAAGGATCCTGCTGCAGCCAGTTGACTTACAATCAGACATGTGATAGTATGGAAGAGGTGCAAAGGGCTGATGTCATGGGATACATAGAGTATAATTCTGTATACGTTTATCGTAGTTTATATCAATATGAGACATGATTGGATAAGAAAGGGGAATCTTAAAAGGTTTATTTTACAAAAATTATTTATTACCTAAACATTCTATTGTAGGATCCCCATGACCCAAAGAACAAGGGATTCCTGAGTCCTCTCTCTGAATGAAGCAGTAGTGTGCATGTCCATCCACTACATTAATTTCTATGGAACTGACTATCTACTTCAGCCCCCCAGAAGTGAATAGAGTGGTGAGAGGGGACTCAGAGACCACCCATTCAAGGTTCTTGGGTGTCCCAGCAGTCAACATCCCCCGATGATCCATTATTTATCAATTATCCTCTGGATAGGTTAAAACTAATTATTTCATGGCATGATAATTGCTGTAATGTGTATATACAGTATCTCACAAATGTGAGTACACCCATCACAATTTTGCAAATATTTTATTATATCTTTTCATGGGACAAACCTGAAGATATGACACTTTGATACAATGTATAGTAGTCAGTGTACAGCTTGTTGTAAAGCTGTGTAAATTTGGTGTGCCCTCAAAATAACTCAACACACAGCCAATAATGTCTAAACCTCTGGCAACATTGTGCCCAATTAGCCATTTTCCCTCCCCAATGTCATGTGACTCGTTAGTGTTACAAGGTCTCATTTGTGAATGTGGAGCAGGTGTGTTCAATTTGGTGTTAGTTCTCTCACACTCTCTCATACTGGACACTGGAATTTCAACATGGCACCTCATGGCAATAAATTCTCTTAGGATCTGAAAAATAGACTTGTTGCTCTACATAAAGATGGTCTAGGCTAGAAGATATCCAACACCCTGAAACTTAGCTGAAGCATGGTGGCCAAGACCATATAGCAGTTTAACAAGACAGGTTCCACTTACAACAGGCCTCGCCATGGGCGACCAAAGAAGTTGAGTGCATGTGCTCAGCATCATATCCAAAGGTTGCCTTCTCAAGATAGATACAGCCAGGTCCATAAATATTGGGACATTTACACAAATGTAAAATTTTTGGCTCTATACACCACGACAATGGATTTGAAATGAAACAAACAGGATGTGCTTTAACCTCTTATGGACCGGGCTCATTTTCACCTTAAGGACCAGGCCATTTTTTGCAAATCTGACCAGTGTAACTTTATGTGTGAATAACTTTAAAACGCTTTTACTTATCCAGGGCATTCTGAGATTGTTTTTTCGTCACATATTGTACTTCATGACACAAATTTCAATTTCTCTACTTCTATAATTCATAGTAATACCTCCAAAAATAGTTATTACTTTACATTCCCCATATGTCTACTCCATGTTTGGATCATTTTGGGAATGGCATTTTATTTTTTGGGGACGTTACAAGGCTTAGAAGTTTAGAAGCAAATCTTGAAATTTTTCAGAAATTTTCCAAAACCCACTTTTTAAGGACCAGTTCAGGTCTGAAGTCACTTTGTGAGGCTTACATAATAGAAACCACCCAAAAATGACCCCATTCTAGAAACTACACCCCTCAAGGTATTAAAAACTGATTATACAAACTTTTTTAACCCTTTAGGTGTTCCACAAGAGTCATTGGCAAATGGAGATGAAATTTCCGAATTTAAATTTTTGGGCAAATTTTCCATTTTAATAAATTTTTTCCAGTAACAAAGCAAGGGTTAACAGCCAAACTAAACTCAATATTTATTGCCCTGATTCTGTAGTTTATAGAAACACCCCATATGTGGTCATAAACTGCTGTAAGACCAAACAGCAGGGCACACAAGCAAAGGAATGCCATATGGTTTCTGGAAGGCAGATTTTGATGGCCTTTCTTTTGACACCATGTCCCATTTGAAGAACCCCTGATGCACCCCTAGAGTACAGATTCCATAAAAGTGACCACATCTAAGAAACTACACCCCTCAAGGTATTCAAAACTGATTTTACAAGCTTTATTAACCCTTTAGGCGTTCCATAAGATTTTATGGAAAATGGAGATAAAATTTCAGAATTTCACTTTTTTGGAAGATTTTCCATTTTAATATATTTTTTTTCCAGTAACAAAGCAAGGGTTAACAGCCAAACAAAACTCAACATTTATTACTCTGATTCTGAAGTTTGCAGAAACACCCCATATGTGGCCGTAAACTGCTGTACAGGCACACAGCAGGGCGCAGAAGGAAAGGAACGCCATTTGGTTATTGGAAGGCAGATTTTGCTGCATTGGTTTTTAGACACCATGTCCCATTTGAAGCCCCCAGATGCACCCCTAGAGTAGAAACTCCAAAAAAGTTTCCCCATTTAGGAAACTACGGGATAAGGTGGCAGTTTTGTTGGTACTATTTTATTGTACACATGATTTTTGGTTGCTCTATATTACACTTTTTGTAAGGGAAAGTAACAAAAAATTGAAATTCTGAAATTTCATCTCCATTTGCCATTAACTTTTGTGGAACACTTAAAGGGTTAACAAAGTTAGTTAAATCAGTTTTAAATACCCTGAGGGGTGCAGTTTCTTAAATGGGGTCACTTTTTTGAGTTTCTACTCTAGGGGTGCATCAGGGGGGGGCTTCAAATGGGACATGGTGTCAAAAAAACAGTTCAGCAAAAACTGCCTTACAAAAACCATATGGCGTTCATTTCCTTCTGCGCCCTGCCGTGTGGCCATACAGCAGTTTACGACCACATATGGGGCATTTCTGTAAACTACAGAATTAGGGCAATAAATATTGAGTTTTGTTTGGCTGTTAACCCTTGCTTTGTTACGGTAAAAAATAGATTTTTTGGCAACGTTTTTATTTTTTATTATTTACAACGTTCATCTGACAGGTTAGATAATGTGCTATTTTTTTATAGAGCCGGTTGTTACGGATGCAGGGATACCCAATATGTTTAATTTTTTTAAGTTTAACACAATAATAGAATTTTTGAACCAAAAAATAAATCATGTTTTAGTGTCTCCATAGTTTGAGAGTCATAGTTTTTTTTCAGTTTTTGGGCGATTGTCTTAGGTAGGGTATCATTTTTTTGGGATGAGATGATGTTTAGATTAGCACTATTTTAACCACCCCAGGACCGCCTAACACACGGATGCGTCCTGGAGGCGGTCGATTCATTCCTCCTGGACGCATCCGTGCGTCATCTCGCGAGAGGCGAGATTTCCTGTGAACACACGCACACAGGCGTGCGCGTTCACAGGATCGGAAGGTAAGAGACTGGATCTACAGCCTGCCAGCGGTGATCGTTCACTGGCAGGCTGTAGATGCGATTTTTTTAACCCCTTCAAACGGAGCTCACAAGCGGACACCCGAACGCTAGTGTGAAAGTAGCCTAACAGGTATATTAGACGCTGTTTTGATAACAGCGTCTAATATACCTGCTACCTGGTCCTCTGGTGGTCCCTTTTGTTTGGATCGACCACCAGAGGACACAGGTAGCTCTGTAAAGTAGCACCAAACACCACTACACTACACTACACCCCCCCTGTCACTTATTAACCCCTTATGAACCCCTGATAACCCCATATAGACTCCCTGATCACCCCCCTGTCATTGATCACCCCCCTGTAAGGCTCCATTCAGATGTCCGTATGTGTTTTACGGATCCACGCATCCATGGATCGGATCCGCAAAATACATACGGACGTCTGAATGTAGCCTTACAGGGGGGTGATCAATGACAGGGGGGTGATCACCCCATATACACTCCCTGATCACCCCCGTCATTGATCACCCCCCTGTAAGGCTCCATTCAGACGCCCGTATGTGTTCTACGGATCCACGCATCCATGGATCGGATCCGCAAAACACGTACGGACGTCTGAATGGAGCTTTACAGGGGGGTGATCAGGGAGTCTATATGGGATGATCACCCCCCTGTAAGGCTCCATTCAGACGTCCGTATGTGTTTTACGGATCCACGCATCTATGGATCTGATCCGCAAAACACATACGGACGTCTGAATGGAGCCTTACAGGGGGGTGATCACCCCATATAGACGCCCTGATCACCCCCTGTCATTGATCACCCCCCTGTAAGGCTCCATTCAGACGTCCGTATGTGTTTTACGGATCCACGCATCCATGGATCGGATCCGCAAAACACATACGGACGTCTGAATGGAGCCTTACAGGGGGGTGATCAATGACAGGAGGGTGATCACCCCATATACACTCCCTGATCACCCCCCTGTCATTGATCACCCCCCTGTAAGGCTCCATTCAGACGTCCGTATGTGTTTTGCGGATCCGATCCATGGATCCGCAAAACACATACGGACGTCTGAATGGAGCCTGACAGGGGGGTGATCACCCCATATACACTCACTGATCACCCCCCTGTCATTGATCACCCGCCTGTTATTGATCACCCCCCCGTAAGGCTCCATTCAGACGTCCGTATGTGTTTTACGGATCCACGCATCCATGGATCGGATCCGCAAAACACATACGGACGTCTGAATGGAGCCTTACAAGGGGGTGATCAATGACAGGGTGGTGATCGCCCCATATAGACTCCCTGATCCCCCCCCCCCCTGTCATTGGTCACCCCCCTGTAAGGCTCCATTCAGACATTTTTTTGGCACAAGTTAGCGGAAATTGTTTTTTTTTTGTTTTTTTTGTCTCATATTCCACTAACTTGTGTCAAAAAATAAAATCTCACATGAACTCACCATGCTCCTCATTGAATACCTCGGGGTGTCTTCTTTCCAAAATGGGGTCACATGTGGGATATTTATACTGCCCTAGCTTTTTAGGGGCCCTAAAGCGTGAGAAGTCTGGGATCAAAATGTCTAAAAATGCCCTCCTAAAAGGAATTTGGGCCCCTTTGCGCATCTAGGCTGCAAAAAAGTGTCACACATGTGGTATCGCCGTACTCAGGAGAAGTTGGGGAATGTGTTTTGGGGTGTCATTTTACATATACCCATGCTGGGTGAGATAAATATCTTGGTCAAATGCCAGCTTTGTATAAAAAAATTGTAAAAGTTGTCTTTTGCCGAGATATTTCTCTCACCCAGCATGGGTACAGTCATGTGAAAAAATTAGGACACCCTTTGAAAGCATGTGGTTTTTTGTAAGAACATGGGGTGCTCTTGGGGTGAACTTGCTGGGGCGACCAGTCCTGGGCATGTTGGCAGTTGTTTTGAAAGCCCTCCACTTGTAGACTATCTTCCGGACAGTGGAATGGCTGATTTCAAAATCTTTTGAGATCTTTTTAAATCCCTTCCCAGACTCATAGGCTGCTACAATCTTTTTTCTGAAGTCCTCTGACAGCTCTTTTGCTCTCACCATGGTGCTCACTCTCACTTCAACAGTCAGGAGCACACCAAACTAAATGTCTGAGGTTTAAATAGGGCAAGCCTCATTCAACATGCAGAGTAACGATCTACTAATTATGTGCACCTGGTGTGATATACCTGTGTGAGATCTGAGCCAATTTAAGAGGGAATACATGTGAGGGTGTCCTATCTTTTTCCTCAGTTAGAATAGGCATTTTTGTAGAATGACATTTACAGAAGATCTTGAAAAGACTTTTCTTCAGTTTTCTTTGTTTAGTCGGATTACTTTAATCTCTCTGTATTGTTGAAACGGAGATGAAATAACCTTTTATTAAAAATGTTACAAAAAACCACATGCTTTCAAAGGGTGTCCTAATTTTTTCACATGACTGTATATGTAAAATGACACCACAAAACACATTCCAACTTCTCCTGAGTACGACGATACCACATGTGTGACACTTTTTTGCAGCCTAGGTGGGCAAATGGGCTCACATTCCAAAGAGCACCTTTCGGATTTCACAGGGCATTTTGTACAGATTTTGATTTCAAACTACTTCTCGCGCATTTGGGCCCCTAAAATGCCAGGGCAGTATAACTACCCCACAAGTGACCCAATTTTGGAAAGAAGACACCCCAAGGTATTTCATGATGGGCATAGTGAGTTCATGGAAGTTTTTATTTTTTGTCACAAGTTAGTGGAATATGAGACTTTGTAAGAAAAAAAAAATCATCATTTTCCGCTAACTTGTGACAAAAAATAAAAGATTCTAGGAGCTCGCCATGCCCCTCACGGAAAACCTTGGGGTGTCTTCTTTCCAAAATGAGGTCACTTGTGGGGTAGTTATACTGCCCTGGCATTTTAGGGGCCCAAATGCGTGCAAAGTAGTTTGAAATCAAAATCTGTAAAAAATGGCCGGTGAAATCCGAGAGGTGCTCTTTGGAATGTGGGCCCCTTTGCCCACCTAGGCTGCAAAAAAGTGTCACACATGTGGTATCGCCGTACTCAGGAGAAGTTGGGGAATATGTTTTGGGGTGTCATTTTACATATACCCATGCTGGGTGAGAGAAATATCTCGGCAAAAGACAACTTTTCCAATTTTTTTATACAAAGTTGGCATTTGACCAAGATATTTCTCTCACCCAGCATGGGTATATGTAAAATGACACCCCAAAACACATTGCCCTCCTTCTCCTGAGTACGGCGATACCACATGTGTGACACTTTTTTGCAGCCTAGGTGCGCAAAGGGGCCCACATTCCAAAGAGCACCTTTAGGATTTCACCGGCCATTTTTTACAGATTTTGATTTCAAACTACTTTGCACGCATTTGGGCCCCTAAAATGCCAGGGCAGTATAACTACCCCACAAGTGACCCAATTTTGGAAAGAAGACACCCCAAGGTATTTCATGATGGGCATAGTGAGTTCATGGAAGTTTTTATTTTTTGTCACAAGTTAGTGGAATACGAGACTTTGTAAGGAAAAAAATTAAAAATAAAAATTCAGCATTTTCCACTAACTTGTGACAATAAAAAGTTCTATGAACTCACTATGCCCATCAGCGAACGTCAGAGCTGCTTAAAAAAGCAGAAATTCACATTTTTGTACCATAGTTTGTAAACGTTATAACTTTTACCCAAACCATTTTTTTTTTTTACCCAAACATTTATTTTTTTTAATGTAGAGAAAAATTTATATATAGATGTCGGTTTTTTTGAAAAATTTTACAACTGAAAGTGAAAAATGTCATGTTTTTGCAAAAATTTCGTTAAATTTCGATTAATAACAAAAAAAGTTAAAATGTCAGCAGCAATGAAATACCACCAAATGAAAGCTCTATTAGTGAATAGAAAAGGAGGTAAAATTCATTTGGGTGGTAAGTTGCATGACCGACCAATAAACGGTGAAAGTAGTGTAGTTTTTTTTGTCAGTGATAAATTTTTATTTAATTTTTTTACTTTTTTTTCACTTAAACAAATAAATAAAAATTGGACCAAACTCACTTGTTTCTTGAAGATCCAGGTGGTCTGATGTCTGTATAATACAATACAGTACACTGTATAATGTACTGTACTTTATTTTCACTTTAGCAGTAGTCTGTTCAGCACCATGGAAAGCTGGAAGCCTGTGAAGGCGTGCGGTTGCCATGGTAACCATTACCCACTGACACAACAGAGCAGCGGGTAATAGGGAGGGAGGGAGGCCCCCTCCCTCTGTGATCCTGTCAAGAATCGGGGTCTGGAAAGGCACAGCAACCCCCGATGGAAGAGGGAGGGAGCTCCCTCCCTGTTAACCCTTTTCATACAGCGGTCCCTACGGACCGCGGCATGGAGGGGTTAAACGGCTGACATCTGTGTGATGATTTCCGCTGTTTCAAGCAGAGTGACAGCAATATGCTGACACTCAGCTTTACCTGAAAATGAGAGGAGGGCGGGCGGATGATCGCGCAAAACACTGCCGCACTGCCCGCAGCCCCCCCCCCCAGCGCCCGTCGGCACATCACAAAGAGGGCTGCAGGAAGGGGAGGTTAAACATTAAAAAAAGGCATTTTAAAGTTTCTGATCTGATCTTCCGAAAGCGCTGCAAACCGCAAGTCTGAATTGACCTACTGTTTGGAGCGATCACCGATACGGGGGGGGGGGGTCACAGGAACCCCCTCGGCATTTTCACAGAGTGCCTGCTGAATGATTTCAGCAGGCACTCTGTAATACACAGGACATACCTGTACTCCCTGTGTCCTTAAGTACCGGGACATCAGGGCATACGTGTATGCCCTGTGTCCCCAAGAGGTTAACAGCAGATTGTCAGCTTTAATTTGAGGGTATTTACATCATGTGAACGGTGTAGGAATTACAATAGTTTACATATGTGCCTCCCACTTTTTAAAGGACCTAAAGTAATAGGACAGAATAATAATCATAAATCAAACTTTCACTTCTTAATTCTTGGTTGCAAATCCTTTGCAGTCAGCTACAGCCTGAAGTCTGGAATGCATAGACATCACCAGATGCTGGCTTTCATCCCTGGTGATGCTCTGCCATGCCTCTACCTGCTTGTTCTTGGGGCATTTTCCCTTCAGTTTTGTCTTCAGCAAGTGAAATGCATGCTCAATCAGATTCAGGTCAGGTGATTGACTTGGCCATTGCATAATATTACATTCTTTCCCTTAAAAAAAACTCTTTGGTTGCTTTTGCAGTATGCTTTGGGTCATTGTCCATCTGCACTGTGAAGCGCCGTCCAATGAGTTCTGAAGCATTTGGCTGAATACGAGCAGATAATATTGTCCGAAACACTTGTCTCCAGTCAAATCATCAATAAATACAAGAGAACCAGTTCCATTGGCAGCCAAACATGCCCACGCCATGACACTACCACCACCATGCTTTACTGATGAGGTGGTATGCTTAGGATCGTGAGCAGTTTCTTTCCTTCTCCATACTCTTCTCTTCCCATCACTCTGGTACAAGTTGATCTTGGTTTCCATAGGATGTTGTTCTAGAACTGAGAAGGCTTTTTTAGATGTTGTTTGGCAAACTCTAATCTGGCCTTCCTGTTTTTGAGCCTCACCAATGGTTTACATCTTGTGGTGAACCCTCTGTATTCACTCTGGTGAAGTCTTCTCTTGATTGTTGACTTTGACACACATACACCTACCTCCTGGAGATTGTTCTTGATCTGGCCAACTGTTGTGAAGGGTGTTTTCTTCACCAGGGAAATAATTCTTCGGTCATCCACTACAGTTGTTTTCCGTGTCTTTTGGTGTTGCTGAGCTCACCAGTGTGTTCCTTCTTTTAAAGAATATTCCAAACAGTAGTTTTGCCACACCTAATGTTTTTGCTATCTCTCTGAGGGTTTTTTATTTTTTATTTTTTTCAGCCTAATCATGGTTTGCTTCACTGATAGTGACAGCTCTTTGGATCTCATCTTGAGAGTTGACAGCAACATATTCCAAATGCAAATAGCGCATTTGAAATGAACTCTGGACCTTTTATCTGCTCATTGTAATTGGGATAATGAGGGAATAACACACACCTGGCCATGGAACAGCTGAGAAGCCAAATGTAACAGTACCTTTGGTCCCTTAACAAGTGGCAGGCACATATGCAAACTGTTGTAATTCCTACACAGTTCACCTGATTTGGATGTAAATACCCTCAAATTAAAGCTGACAGTCTGCAGTTAAAGCACAACTTGTTTGTCTCATTTCAAATCCATTATGGTGGTGTATAGAGCCAAAAATGTTAGAATTGTGTTGATGTCCCAATATTTATGGACCTGGCTGTATATTAGTGCTGCCAGCGTTGCTGCAGAGGTTAAAGGGGTGGGGGGGGGGGTCAGCCTGTCAGTGCCTAGACCATACGCCTCACACTGCATCAATTTGGTCTGCATGGCTGTCGTCCCAGAAGGAAGCCTCTTCTAAACATGATGCACAAAAAGCAAATGCAAATAGTGTGTCGAAGACAAGCAAGGACTACTGCAACAATGATGAAACCAAGATAAACTTATTTGGTTCAGATGTTGTGAAGAGTGTGTGGCGGCAACCAGGTGATAAGTACAAAGACAAGTGTGTCTGGCCTACAGTCAAGCATGATGGTGGGAGTGTCATGGTTTGGGCTGCATGAGTGCTGCCGGCTGTGGGGGGCTACAGTTCATTGAGGGAACCATGAATGAAAACATGTACTGTGACATACTGAAGCAGAGCATGATCACCTCCTTTTGGAAACTGGGCTACAGGGCAATATTCCGACATAATAATGACCCCAAACACACCTCCACTACGAACACTGCCTTGATAAAGAAACTGAGGGTAAAGGTGCTAGACTGGCCAAACATGTCTCCAGACCTAAACCCTATTGACACAGTGAAAGAATATACTTAATCACCAGTCCGCAAAATGCTGCAGGTCCGTGGAGTGTTGTGGGGTGGATTACACTTTCAAGGAATGTACATAAAAAGTCCGGACCGCGCGTGTCATAAATAAAAGGTATAAAACAGAATTTTTTCTTTCTTTTTTCTTCCTCCCTTCAAAAAGTAACCGAGGTCTGCAGATCTCCTATTAATGGATATCCTGCAACTTACAAAGAAAAACAATAGTGTAGATCCGTATGGTTGTTCTGCCCTGTGATACACAGGTTGTACTTACACGGCACTCCTTTAATATTGAGCGTATCACAGGTTTCCTCTGCAGTTTAGTTGGTTCTCCGCAGGGAAGGTGCACGTTCACACACTGCTACACAGGGTTCAACCACAGGCTTGATTACAGCATACGCCTGGTGAGTCTACTGGGATTCTCAACTTCTTTAAGTTTACAATTTTCTGTGGATACAAGTTGCTCCCACCATAGTGAAGCTCCGATAGCTATTTTAAAAAGGTTTATTAGTACATACTTACAAACATGCACTTAAAATCGCATAAAATTCCCAGCGTCTTTCCCTGACGAAGCTCAAGGAGCGAAACCTGGGTCGGGCAAGGAGTAAAGACGCTGGGAATTTTATGCGATTTTAAGTGCATGTTTGTAAGTATGTACTAATAAACCTTTTTAAAATAGCTATCGGAGCTTCACTATGGTGGGAGCAACTTGTATCCACAGAAAATTGTAAACTTAAAGAAGTTGAGAATCCCAGTAGACTCACCAGGCGTATGCTGTAATCAAGCCTGTGGTTGAACCCTGTGTAGCAGTGTGTGAACGTGCACCTTCCCTGCGGAGAACCAACTAAACTGCAGAGGAAACCTGTGATACGCTCAATATTAAAGGAGTGCCGTGTAAGTACAACCTGTGTATCACAGGGCAGAACAACCATACGGATCTACACTATTGTTTTTCTTTGTAAGTTGCAGGATATCCATTAATAGGAGATCTGCAGACCTCGGTTATTTTTTGAAGGGAGGAAGAAAAAAGAAAGAAAAAATTCTGTTTTATACCTTTTATTTATGACACGCGCGGTCTGGACTTTCTAAACCCTATTGAGCATCTGTGGGGCATCCTAAAACGGAAGGTGGAGGAGTGCAAGGTTTTTAACATCCACCAGCTCAGTAATGTCCTCATGGAGGAGGGGAAAAGGATTCCAGTGGCATCTCTAGTGAACTCTATGCCCAAGAGAGGCCCAAGGCAGTACTGGAAAATGATGGTGGGCACACAAAATATTGAGACTTTGGGCACAATTTGGCCATTTTCACTAAGGGGTGTTGCCAGTGGTTTAGACAAATGAATGGCTCTGTGTTGACTTCTTTTGAGGGCACACCAAATTTACATTGTTATGCAAGCTGTACACTGACTACTTTACATTGTATCAAAGTGTCATATCTTCAGTGTTGTCCCTTGAAAAGATAATTTACAAAAATATGAGGGGCGTACTCACTTTTGTAAAATAATAAATATCTCACAGGTGCCGATGCCGTGCAAGGCACCCTGTGCATGGTATAGTGCAAAAATAATCAGCACCTGACTTCCAGTTTGTCGGCACGGGAAAGGAATCACTCCAATGGAAATGTAGGAAAAAATCCCAGCAGACGCTCTTTGTCTTCAAAACATCTCATAATTTATTACATCGATGCAGATACATATTAAGGACACGTATCTGCCCGTCAATGAGCTGATGAAGGCTGGACGGGCCGATACGTGTCCTCAATATGTATCTGCATTGATGTAATAAAGAAAGAGATGTTTTGAAGACAAAGAGCGCCCGCTGGGATTTTTTGCTACATGTGCATGGTGTCGGGCTGCCTTGTCACCCATCGGGTCTCCGCCACAGCAGCGCAGGGACCCGATGGGCTCCCTCACCCGCTACTTGCACCTTCTATGCCACGGTCAGCGCTGACTACGGCACAAAAGGGGTTAATCTGTCGTCATCGGCTTTTACATCGATGCTGTCGGGTACAGCAAGGCCCGGGCTATCAGGGACTCCTGGGCCCATTCAGCGATTGGGCACACACCGCTCTGGTGCCTGCCCGATCACCATGATGTAATAGTGCGTCAAAATGCGGCAAGTCACTTGCCGCCATGACGTACTATTACGTCATAAGTCGGGAAGGGGTTAAAGTTTATGTGTACCTTGTAGCCACCTTTATTTCTCAAATGCAGTTTTCTCTATACTGTATAGCATGTCATTGTCACCTTCTATTTAATAAGGGTACAACCACACGGCGAGGTTGTGATGCTGTCATGATGCTGTTATGGAACACATGCTGCCGATCTTATGCATAAAGAGGATTCTGATACACTGTTTTAGTTCTGCAACCAAGGAGACACATAAGTCTTTATAGGTCCATCAGACATACAATAGTAAGTCATTTTTTAAATCTAGACTATTGCAAAGTTAATTTCAATGTATTGGAATATTAAAATATTTGCAGGTATAAAGTGCACATATAACCTTTAAATGAGGTTATCCAGGTTTTTACTATTGATTACCTATACTTAGGATAGGCCTTCAGTATCTGATCTACGGGAGTCTGACACCATGTACCTCCGCTAATAAGCAGTTTTGCATTAGCTCCAGTGCTAAAAGTTAGTGCCGGAACTACGTAGCTTTGTCTATTTTATGTGGATGGAGCTGGTTACTGCATTGAGGTAAATGGGATCAGCACTGTAGAAACCGGCAACATTCACTACACAATGGACGTAACGGTGTAATTCCAGCACTGACTTCCTGTGCCAAAGCTAATGCAGAACATCTAATTAGCGGGGTGCCTGTTGTCAGACTCCCATCAATCAGATATTGATAGCCTATACATCAATAGTAAAATCCTGCACACTCCCTTCAACCACCTCAGCTCCCCTAGCTTAAACCCCCTTAATGACCAGACCACTTTTTACAATTCTGCACTACACTACTTTCACGGTTTATTGCTCGGTCATACAACTTACCACCCAAATGAATTTTACCTCCTTTTCTTCTCACTAATAGAGCTTTCATTTGGTGGTATTTCATTGCTGCTGACATTTTTACTTTTTTTGTTATTAATCGAAATTGACCAAAATTTTTGCAAAAAAATGAAATTTTTCACTTTCAGTTGCAATTTTTTTTAATAAAACTACATTTCTATATAAATTTTTCTCAAAATGTATTGTTCTACATGTCTTTAAAAAATAAAATTCAATCAGTGTATATTTATTGGTTTGCGCAAAAGTTATTGCATTTAAAAAATATGGTACAAAAATGTGAATTTCCGCATTTTGAAGCAGCTCTGACTTTCTGAGCACCTGTCATGTTTCCTGAGGTTCTACAATGCCCAGACAGTAGAAACACCCAAAAATGACCCCATTTCTGAAAGTAGACACCCTAAGGTATTCGCTGATGTGCATAGTGAGTTCATGGAAGTTTTTATTTTTTGTCACAAGTTAGCGGAAAATGATTGTAAGAAAAAAAAAATAATAAAGTCTCATATTCCACTAACTTGTGACAAAAAATAAAATTTTACATGACTTGCGCATCTTGGCTGCAAAAAAGTGTCACACGTGGTATCGCCGTACTCAGGAGAAGTAGGGCAATGTGTTTTGGGGTGTATTTTTACATATACCGCTGCTGGGTGAGAGAAATATCTCTGTCAAATGACAACTTTGTATAAAAAAAATGGGAAAAGTTGTCTTTTAGAGAGATATTTCTCTCACCCAGCATGGGTATATGTAAAAAGACACCCCAAAACACATCGCCCTACTTCTCCTGAGTATGGCGATACCACATGTGTGACACTTTTTTGCAGCCAAGATGCGCAAAGGGGCCCAAATTCCAATGAGTACTTTCAGGATTTCACAGGGCATTTTTACGCATTTGGATTCCAAACTACTTCTCATGCTTGAGGGCCTCTCAAATGCCAGGGCAGTATAAATACCCCACATGTGACCCCATTTTGGAAAGAAGACACCCCAAGGTATTCCGTGAGGGGCATGGCGAGTTCCTAGAATTTTTTTTTTGGGCACAAGTTAGCAGAAAATAATTTTTTTCTTTTTTTTCTTTTTTTTTTCTTACAAAGTCTCATATTCCACTAACTTGTGACAAAAAATTTAATTTTACATGAACTCGCCATGCCCCTCACAAAATACCTTGGGGTGTCTTCTTTCCAAAATGGGTCACTTGTGGGGTATTTATACTGCCCTGGCATTTTAGGGGACCTAAAGCGTGAGAAATAGTTTGAAATCCAAATGCGTAAAAAATGCCCTGTGAAATCCTAAAGGTGCTCTTTAGAATTTGGGCCCCTTTGCGCACCTATGCTGAAAAAAAGTGTCACACATGTGGTAACTCTGTACTCAGCAGAAGTAGGGCAATGTGTTTTGGGGAGTATTTCTACATATACCCATACTGGGTGACAGAAATATCTCTGTAAAAGTCAACTTTTCCAATTTTTTATACAAAGTTGTCATTTTACAGAGATATTTCTCTCACCCAACATGGGTATATGTAGAAAGACACCCCAAAACACATTGCCCTCCTTCTCCTGAGTACAGCGATACCACATGTGTGACACTTTTTTGCAGCCTAGGTGCACAAAGGGGCCCAAATTCCAATGAGTACCTTTTAGGAGGGCATTTTTAGACATTTAGATTCCAGAATTCTTCTCACGCTTTAGGGGCCCTAAAATGCCAGGGCAGTATAAATACCCCACATGTGACAACATTTTGGAAAGAAGACACCCCAAGGTATTCCGTGAGGGGCATGGCGAGTTCATAGAATAATTATTTTTTTTGGCACAAGTTAGCGGAAATTGAATTTTTGGTTGTTTATTCTCACAAAGTCTCCCTTTCCGCTAACTTGTGACAAAAAGTTAAATCTTTCATGGACTCAATATGCCCCTCAGCGAATACCTTGGGGTGTCTTCTTTCCAAAATGGGGTCATTTGTGGGGTATTTGTACTGCCCTGGCATTTGAGGGTCTCCGCAATCATTACATGTATGGCCAGCATTAGGAGTTTCTGCTATTCTCCTTATATTGAGCATACGGGTAATGAGATTTTTTTTTTCCGTTCAGCCTCTGGGCTGAAAGAAAAAATGAACGGCACAGATTTCTTCATTCGCATCGATCAATGTGGATGAAAAAATCTCTGCCAAAAAATGTGCAAAATAAAAAAGGAGGTGAAAGGCGTCTGTCAGGACATAGGAGCGCCGCCCAACATCCAAACCCACTCAGCTGTATGCCCTTGCAAACCCGATTTCTCCATTCACATCAATCGATGTGGATGAATAAATCATTGCCAGAATTTTTTTTCTTTTTTATAAAAAAAGTTTGCAAAAACATATGAACACCGCCCCTCAGCTCATAAGCCTCGGCAAACGTATCTTTTTTGCTGCAGAGGAGAAATCTCGTCTTGCAGCGCCGCATACACCGACTTTTGTGTAATATGACAGCAGCGCAATGCTTCTGTCAGAATGCACATCAGTGCTGCAGCTGGTCAATCGGTTGGTCCACAATACATTTATTAACATTAACTTTATATAACATTTGAAACAGAACATTAACTTTTATAAACTTTATTGAACTTTTGGAACATTAACATTTTTGCTTACCTGTGATTTATTTATTTATTTATTTTTACCTTTAAAGGACAAACCTCCCCTGCCCCATGGGACAATGCGCAAAGCGCAAATAGCCCAGAGGTGTGATGAAGTACATTATGCACTTTGTCCCAGGTGAAAGGAGAGGTTTGCAGCAGCTATGAGTGAAAGGGCCCTCCCTAAGAGCCCTGTGTGCCTGTCCTGTGTCACGCAATCCCTATACTAATAGTGTACCTGTGTGTGGTACTTCCGGAAACACTCCCCTAAGCATAGGGCAGGGTGGTCAGGGCAGTCAGGACAGAAATAGCAAGTGTCACGCCTTATTCCACTCCTGCTACAGACACGAAATTTTTTTCGGGGTGGCGCTTGGTTTGAGGTATCAGCAACGACATTGGGGAAATGTCGCTCGTGTAGACGGCTCACTAAACTGGATACAGGAGGTTCTTGATGATCTCTTCCTGAAATTTGAGGAAGGATCCTGTTCTCCCAGCCTTACCATAGAGAACAAAACTATTGTACATCGCCAATTGAATTAGGTATACAGACACCTTCTTATACCAGCGTCTGGTCCTGTGGGAGAGTAAATAAAGAGCCAACATCTGGTCATTGAAGTCCACCCCTCCTATGAGCGAATTATAGTTGTGGACACAGAGGGGCTTTTCAATGACTCCAGTTGCTCGTTCAATTTCGATTGTCATGTCTGCATAAATGGAGGAGAGCATGTAAACGTCACGCTTGTCTCTCCATTTCACCGCAAGCAGTTCTTCGTTACACAAGGCAGCCCTCTCGCCCCTTGCAAGACGGGTGGGAACAGCAGCCAATCTGTTCTAGAAACAAATGCCTGAAGAGGGGCACACTTGTGTAGAAATTGTCCACATAAAGATGGTACCCCTTGCCAAATAAGGGTGACACCAAGTCCCAGACTGTCTTCCCACTGCTCCCCAGGTAGTCAGGGCAACCGACCGACTCAAAGGTCTGATCTTTACCCTCATAGACACAAAATTTGTGTGTATAGCCTGTGGCCCTTTCACAGAGCTTATACAATTTGACCCCATACCGGGCGCGCTTGCTTGGGATGTATTGTTTGAAGCCAAGGCGCCCGGTAAAATGTATCAGGGACTCGTCTATGCAGATGTTTTGCTCAGGGGTATACAAATCTGCAAATTTAGTGTTAAAGTGGCCTATGAGGGTACGAATTTTGTGGAGCCGGTCAAAAGCTGAGTGGCCTCTGGGACGAGAGGTGCTGTTGTCACTAAAGTGCGGGAAACGCAGGATGGTCTCAAATCGTGTCCTGGACATGGCGGCAGAGAACATGGGCATGTGATGAATTGGGTTTGTGGACCAATATGACCGCAATTCATGCTTTTTTGTCAGGCCCATGTTGAGGAGAAGGCCCAGAAAAGTTTTAAATTCGGAAACTTGGACGGGTTTCCACCGGAAAGACTGGGCATAAAAGCTTCCCGGGTTGGCGGCTATAAATTGAGTGGCATACCGGTTTGTTTCTGCCACGACTAAGTCCAAGAGCTCCGCAGTCAAGAACAGCTCAAAAAACCCCAGTGCCGATCCGATCTGAGCTGTCTCAACCCTTACTCCAGACTGGGCGGTGAAAGGGGGAACTACTGGTGCGGCTGAAGTTGGGGGCTGCAAATCAGGGTTTGCCATCACCTCAGGGACTCCAGGGGCTCTACGGGCCTGTCTGTGCGGTGGCTGCAACCGGGCAACTAATGCACGTGCCACCGTACCAGCTTCAACTGCCCTTCTGGTGCTTGCCACTTCACCATGTTCTATGGCAGTGCTGGTACTAGGTCCAGGATGGGCTGCCCTGCTGGTGTATGCCTCACCACGTAATCCGACAGCACCAGCCCCACACTGCTGCCCTTGAAGCGGATCCTGCGTAACCTGTGGTCTAGCAACACGGGACCGGGTACGCCTGGTGGTATCAGGGACCTCAACCTCATCGTCCGAACTTTGGGTCAGACTGCCACTGCTTTCTACAGGTTTGTATTCTGACCCACTGGATTTGTCAAATGAGGGTTCCCATTCCTCATCCGACTGGTTCAGAAGCCTGTAGGCCTCTTCAGAAGAATACCCCTTACCTGCCATTTGGTCAACTAAATTTAGGGAGTATTCCCTGAGACTACCCAAGACAAAAAGCAAGCCTGTCTTACAAATGGGAGGCTAGCGAAGTACAGGAAGCTGCTGTGATTGATAAAAAATATCAAAACTGATTTTTTTATCGCCGCAGCGCTTGTGAAGTGATTGTGCAGTGCTAAAAAATAAATACAATTTTTGTCACTGCGGCGGGGCGGGCGTGGGTGAATGCACGTGTGGGCGACCGATCAGGCCTGATCGGGCAAACACTGTGTTTTGGGTGGAGGGCGAGCTAAGGTGACACTAATACTATTATAGATCTGACTGATCAGTTCTGATCACTTACTATAAAAGTACCAATGCTGATTAGCGATATGCTAATCAGCGAATCAGTGACTGCGGTGCGGTGGGCTGGGCGCTAACCGACGTTAACTACCTACCAAAGGGGCCAAAACTAACTTAAAACTTAACAGTCAATACTGGTGGAAATTTTTTTGGACAATTTACACTGATCACTTTTTTTCCCTTTCACTAGTGATTGACAGGGGTGATCAAGGGGTTAATTGGGGTGATGGGGGGTGATCTGGGGCTAAGTGTGTAGTGTGTGGTGTACTCACAGTTATCTGTGCTCCTCTGCTGGGACCAACCATCGAAAAGGACTCAACAGAGAGCACAGAAGCCATTTAACACACTATATTTATAAATATAATGTGTTAAATGGCTTTTGATTAGATTTTTCAAAAGGCACCAGCCTGCCAGCAATGATCATTGGCTGGCAGGCTGGTTACAAACTTCTCCTGCGCAGATTCCCGGCCCGCACTGCGCATGTGCAGGCCGGCTGTGCTCGAAATCTCACGTCTCGCGAGAGGACGCATCGGCGCGTCCAGGAGGAATAACCGGGCCGCCGCCAGGACGCAATCCTTGTTGGTTAATGTTTTCTTATGAACTCCTGAATTCGTTCTGCAAAATAACTCTAAGTAGTCTCTTGAAAGCTCAGTTTCCAGGACATAAAGAAACTTTTTGAAAGCTTTGTAAGAAGTAACAAGGGGCCATCATTGATGGTCGGTACGTGTCAACGAGGTTCCTGGCCTCGGTGAGGTAAAAGCTGTTTTGTTTTTTCCTAAAGTGTCATTATTGCAGATTGCAGTCTGACACTTCGGCTGTTTAGTATGGCTGTGAAGCTGATCCAGGACGGCTCTTACTGGGAGTAGCCAAAGTGCTGGGTGGGTGGCTACTCCACACGTTCTAGGCCGGGTTTTGGCAGGCTTATAAAAGCAGTCAGCACTATCAGGTGGTGTGGATTTTCCTCCATCTGACAGTAAAGCTGTGGAGTCCTCTAAGCTGAAGACTGCAAACAGGTGTGCAGGCCGCCTGGAAGCCTGCCAGTGAACTTTTCTGTGGCTGAGCATTCAGCCAGGTGTGAACCGACACCTAGGATTCCAGGTGAACATTGTTTTATTTTTGCTGTGTGTGAACAAGCACCAAGACTGTTATGTTTTGCTGAGTGTAAATAAAATACTGAAGTTTGATTTACAACCTGGTTCCTTGCCTCTATACTGCATCCGCTAACCTGTCTACCAGGGCAAATCCCCACAGCTTCCATATGTCAGCTATAATAGCTCTTATGGAGCTGCTTCTTTAGTTACCTGGAAATGTAGGTAGTTTTAATGTATCTTTCTCTTAGGACTCCTATACAGTTAATACCCCTTCCACCCCCACATCCCTTTAAGAGGGATTAAAGCTGAGACTTTATCTAATCTTTAATATAGTTCATAGAGAATAATAGTTTAGTTTTACAGGTTTAGCAGCCAGCAAATGAATGTTCAGCTTCCCTAATACCATAGCATGATGAATATTAGTATGCATAGCATGGCTGCTCTAATACTACTTGAATGAGTTCTGCGCTCGTAGGCAAATTATTTAGAACAAGGAAGGGAATTTTGTCAAATTGCATAGCACCCACAAATACAGCTACACGGGGGTTAGAGAACTTGGCAGGACCCTTTGACAAAGGCATCTGTCACTACCTACTGCTGTTATACTGCTTAGGTTAGCAATTTATACCAATGTAAAGGCTAGTCTAGAATATACAAAAATTAGTCACATATCCACAATAAATAAAGGCCAAAACCACATTTTCACTATAGGCAATATAGATGGTCAAGTGGCCTACCTAGGACCCACCTAGGCGTTGGAGCTTTTTCTGGTTTGGAATATTTGAGGCAATTCCCAAGCAAGTGATCACCATCTCCACAGTTGAAGCCTAATCCCTTTTCCAATCGGTTTTACAATTTGGACTTGATGGATCCTAACTAAATAGATTTTTCATTTGATAGCTAGGATGCATACGCAATAACCAGCAATGCAATGGCTGGATAGCAGAACTTAAATACATACCTAGCTCTATTATGTTATTCAGGTTTATTGGTATAAATCAAATGTGTGAAGATTGTCCTGGCTATTTGAGAGGCAAAATGTTCAAAAATCCTGGCAGCGAAAGGGTTAAACAATGTAAGTTAGGATTTTTGAACAGACGTATAGTAGTTTTAGTGTGCACTTTGAATTGATATTGTTATACTCTCTGTAATATACTGCACACTTTCCTGTAGACTGAAAGTCTAGGGTAAGAACAGCATAGCTGCAAAAGATCCAGTCTAAAGTCTGACATACTGTAGTTGCTTCAGTTTTAAACTGCATCATGTGCCAAGATGTGCCTTTTTTTCTCCATTAACTTGACTATGAGAAATTCACTTTTAATAGTTTGCCTCATTCAGTCAACATGTACTTAACCACTTAAGGACCACAGGTTTATACCCCCCTAGTGACCAGGCCCTTTTTTACAAATCGGCACTCCACAACTTTAGCGGTTTATTGCTCGGTCATGCAACTTACCACCCAAATGAATTTTACCTCCTTTTCTTCTCACTAATAGAGCTTTCATTTGGTGGTATTTCATTGCTGCTGACATTTTTACTTTTTTTGTTATTAATCGAAATGTAACAATTTTTTTGCCAAAAAAATGAAATTTTTCACTTTCAGTTGTAAAATTTAGCAAAAAAAACAACATCCATATATAAATTTTTCGCTAAATTTATTGTTCTACATGTCTTTGATAAAAAAAAAAATTTTGGGTAAAAGTTATAGCGTTTACAAACTATGGTACAAAAATGTGAATTTCCGCTTTTTAAAACAGCTCTGACTTTCTGAGCACCTGTCATGTTTCCTGAGGTTCTACAATGCCCAGACAATAGAAAAAACCCACAAATGACCCCATTTCGGAAAGGAGACACTGATGGGCATAGTGAGCTCATAGAACTTTTTATTTTTTGTCACAAGTTAGCGGAAAATGATGATTTATTTTTTATTTTATTTTTTTCTTACAAAGTCTCATATTCCACTAACTTGTGACAAAAAATAAAAAATTCTAGGAACTCGCCATGCCCCTCACGGAATACCTTGGGGTGTCTTCTTTCCGAAATGGGTCACTTGTGGGGTAGTTATACTGCCCTGGCAATTTAGGGGACCATATGCGTGAGAAGTAGTTTGAAATCAAAATCTGTAAAAAAATGGCTGGTGAAATCCTAAAGGTGCTCTTTGGAATGTGTGCCCCTTTGCGCACCTAGGCTGCAAAAAAGTGTCACACATCTGGTATCGCCGTACTCAGGAGAAGTTGGGGAATGTGTTTTGGGGTGTCATTTTACATATACCCATGCTGGGTGAGATAAATATCTTGGTCAAATGCCAACTTTGTATAAAAAAAATGGGAAATGTTGTCTTTTGCCAAGATATTTCTCTCACCCAACATGGGTATATGTAAAATGACACTCCAAAACACATTCCCCAACTTCTCCTGAGTATGGCGATACCAGATGTGTGACACTTTTTGGCAGCCTAGGTGGGCAAAGGGGCACACATTCCAAAGAGCACCTTTAGGATTTCACCGGTCATTTTTTACAGATTTTGATTTCAAACTACTTCTCACGCATATGGTCCCCTAAATTGCCAGGGCAGTATAACTACCCCACAAGTGACCCCATTTTGGAAAGAAGACACCCCATGGTATTCCGTGAGGGGCATGGCGAGTTCCTAGAATTTTTTATTTTTTGTCGCAAGTTAGTGGAATATGAGACTTTGTAAGGAAAAAAATAAAAATAAAATAATCATCATTTTCCGCTAACTTGTGACAAAAAATAAAAAATTCTAGGAACTCGTCATGCCCCTCACGGAATACCTTGGGGTGTCTTCTTTCCAAAATGGGGTCACTTGTGGGGTAGTTATACTGCCCTGGCAATTTAGGGGACCATATGCGTGAGAAGTAGTTTGAAATCAAAATCTGTAAAAAATGGCTGGTGGAATCCTAAAGGTGCTCTTTGGAATGTGTGCCCCTTTGCCCACCTAGGCTGCAAAAAAGTGTCACACATCTGGTATCGCCGTACTCAGGAGAAGTTGGGGAATGTGTTTTGGGGTGTCATTTTACATATACCCATGCTGGGTGAGAGAAATATCTTGGCAAAAGACAACATTTCCCATTTTTTTATACAAGTTGGCATTTGACCAAGATATTTATCTCACCCAGCATGGGTATATGTAAAATGACACCCCAAAACACATTACCCAACTTCTCCTGAGTACGGCGATACCACATGTGTGACACTTTTTTGCAGCCTAGATGCGCAAAGGTGCCCAAATTCCTTTTAGGAGGGCATTTTTAGACATTTGGATCCCAGACTTCTTCTCACGCTTTAGGGCCCCTAAAAAGCCAGGGCAGTATAAATACCCCACATGTGACCCCATTTT
The DNA here is from genome assembly GCF_014858855.1 of Bufo gargarizans. Lineage (NCBI taxonomy): Eukaryota > Metazoa > Chordata > Amphibia > Anura > Bufonidae > Bufo > Bufo gargarizans. Next base: position 422,844,696 of record NC_058080.1, on the reverse strand, counting down.
GGAAAGAAGACACCCCAAGGTATTCAATGAGGGGCATGGCGAGTTCATAGAAAAAAACATTTTTGGCATAAGTTTTTTTTTTTTAGTTTTTTCTCACAAAGTCTCAATTTCCGCTAACTTGGGTCAAAAATTTAAAACCTTCATGGACTCAATATGCCCCTCAGCGAATACCTTGGGGTGTCTTCTTTCCAAAATGGGGTCATTTGTGGGGTGTTTGTACTGCCCTGGCATTTGAGGGTCTCCGCAATCATTACATGTATGGCCAGCATTAGGAGTTTCTGCTATTCTCCTTATATTTAGCATACAGGTAATGAGATTTTTTTTTCCGTTCAGCCTCTGGGCTGAAAGAAAAAAATGAACGGCACAGATTTCTTCATTCGCATCAATCAATGTGGATGAAAAAATCTCTGCCCAAAAAACAAAAGGAGGGGAAAGGCGTCTGCCAGGACATAGGAGCTCCGCCCAACATCCATACCCACTTAGCTCGTATGCCCTGGCAAACCCGATTTTTCCATTCACATCAATCGATGTGGATGAATAAATCATTGCCGGGATTTTTTATATTTTTTTATATATACAAAGTGTTTTCCAAAGCATAGGAACGCTGCCTCCTCCTCAGCTCGTATGCCTTGGCAAACGTATCTGTTACTGCAGAGGAGAAATCTCGTCTTGCAGCGCCGCATACACTGACTTTTGTGTAATCTGACAGCAGCGCAATGCTTCTGTCAGAATGCATATCAGTGCTGCAGCTGCTTGATCGCTTGGTCCACCTAGAAGGTAAAAAAAAAAAAAAAAAAAACAGGCCGCAATGCAATAAATTTATTAACATTAACTTTTATAAACTTTTGAAACAGAACAATAACTTTTTTGCTTACCGGTGATTTTTTTTTTTTTTTTTTTTACCTTTATTGAACAAACCTCTCCTTCCTCATGGGACAATGTGCAAAGCGCAAATCGCCCAGAGATGCGGCGAAGTACATTATGCACTTTGTCCCAAGTGAAAGGAGAGGTTTGTGGCAGCTCTGTGTGAAAGGGCCCTAAGACCCCTGTGTGCCTGTCCTGTGTACGCAATCCCTATGCTAATAGTGTACCTGAGTGTGGAGCTTGCGGAAACACTCCCCTATGCATAGGGCAGGCTGGTCAGGACAGTCAGGACAAAAAAAGGTGGTGTCACGCCTTATTCCACCCCTGCTACAGACACGACATCTTTTTCTTGGGGAACGTTGAGTTGGGGTACCAGGATAGACAGACGGGAAGTGTCTGCCATGTAGCCGGCTCACTACATCAGGGCCTTGGGTCACGGACCCTCCTGGATACAGGATTTCCGAAATGATCTCTTCCTGGAATTTTAGGAAGGATCCTGTTCTCCCAGCCTAAGGCCTCATGCACACGACCGTTGTGTGCATCCGTGGCCGTTGTGCCGTTTTCAGTTTTTTTTCACGGACCCATTGACTTTCAATGGGTCCGTGGAAAAATCGGAAAATGCACCGTTTGGCAGCCGCATCCGTGATCCGTGTTTCCTGGCCGTGAAAAAAATAGGACCTGTCCTATTTTTTTCACGGCCAACGGTTCACGGACCCATTCAAGTCAATGGGTCCGTGAAAAATCACGGATGCACACAAGATTGTCATCCGTGTCCGTGATCCGTGTCCGTTTTTTCCTATCATTTCAATGGCAAACTTGACTTCGATTTTTTTTTTCATTTTTCATTTCCGTGGATGCTCCAAAAAACAAGGAAGACCCATGGACGAAAAAACGGTCACGGATCACGTTTTTGCTGACCTTAAAAAAAAACGGTCGTGTGCATGAGGCCTTACTGTAGAGAACAAAACTATTGTACATCGCCAATTGGATCAAATAAACAGACACCTTCTTATACCAGCGTCTGGTTCTGCGGGAAACTAAATAGGGAGCCAACATCTGGTCATTGAAGTCCACCCCTCCCATGTGAAGGTTATAGTCGTGGACAGAGAGGGGTTTCACAATGACTCCAGTTGCTCGTTCAATTTGTACAGTCGTGTCTGCGTGAATGGTGGACAGAAGGTAAACGTCCCTCTTGTCCCTCCACTTCACCGCGAGCAGTTCTTGGTCACACAAGGCAGCCCTCTCCCCCCGTGCAAGTCGGGTACTAACGAGCCGTTGGGGGAAGCCCCGGCGACTAGGTCGCGCGGTGCCACAGCATTGAATTCCGACTAGATGTAAGTGCTGAAAGAGGGCCACGCTTTAGTAAAAATTGTCCACGTATAAGTGGTACCCCTTGTGGAGTAAGGGTGACACCAAGTCCCAGACAATCTTGCCACTGCTCCCCAGGTAGTCAGGACATCCGACCGGCTCCAGTTTTGTGTCTTTTCCCTCATAGACCCTAAAACGATATGTATAGCCTGTGGCCCTTTCACAGAGCTTATACAGTTTGACCCCATACCGGGCGCGCTTGCTGGGGATGTACTGTTTTATGCCAAGGCGCCCGGTAAAATGTACTAGGGACTCGTCTATGCAGATGTTTTGATTAGGGGTATACGCATCTGCAAATCTGGATGACAAATGGTCTATGAGGGGCCGAATTTTATGGAGCCGGTCATAAGCAGGGTGGCCTCTTGGATGACAGGTGCTATTGTCCGTAAAATGCATAAAGCACATGATGGCCTCAAAACGTGCCCTAGACATTGCAGCAGAGAACATGGGCATGAAATGTATTGGGTCTTTAGACCAATATGACCGCAATACATTTTTTTTAGTTAGACCCATGCTGAGGAGAAGGCCCAAAAAAAAATTTAACTCGGAAACGGTGACTGGTTTCCACCGGAAAGGCTGGGCATAGTAGCTTTCCGGATTGGCGGTAATAAACTGTGTGGCGTAGCGGTTGGTTTCTGCCACAACTAGGTCATAGAGATCCGCAGTGAAGAACAGCTCAAAAAACTGAAGGGCCGATCCTAAATGAGCCGTCTCCAAGCGAACTCCAGACTGGGCGGTGAAAGGGGGCAATACGGGTGCGGCGGAATCAGGGGATTGCCAATTAGGATTTGCCAGCACCTCTGGGAGACTAAGGGTTCTACGGGCCTGTGAACGCGGTGGCTGCGACAGGGGAGTTATTGCACGTGCCACCGTACCAGCTGGAACTGCCCTTCTGGTGGTCGCCACTTCACCAGGGAATACGGCAGTGCTGGTAGAAGGTCCAGGCTGTGCTGCGCTGCTGGTGTATGCCGCACCATAAACAAGATCAGCGCTAGCACCACTCTGCTGCAAATGAGGATCATCATGCAGGGTAGGCAGAACTCTTACATGGGATCGGGTACGTCTGGCCGTAGCAGGGACCTCTACCTCGTCATCCTCACTAGCGGTTAGAGTGCCACTGCTGTCTACAGGTTCATATTCTGAACCACTGGATTCAGCGGATGAGGCGTCCCCATCGCTTTCATCCATCACGGCCAGAATCCTGTAGGCCTCTTCAGCGGAATACCCCTTGTTTGACATTTTGGGTTCACTAAATTTAGGGGGTATTCCTCTGAGACTACCCGGGAAAAAGAGCAAACCTGCCTAGTAAAAGGAAGTGCTTGCGAAGTAAAGCTGCGATTGCTAATAAAGATCCAAAAGTGATCTTTATAGCGGCGCAGCGATTTTACGGTGTTTTTGCAGTGATCAGAAAAAAAAAATTCTGTCACTGCGGCGGGGCGGACTGAACGCAAGTGTGCGCACAAGATCAGGCCTGATCGGGCGAACACTGCGTTTTTTGTAGAACCTAAGGTGACCCTAATGTACTTATATAGATCTGATTGCGATCAGTATTGATCACTTACAGATACTATATAGTACTAGTGCTGATTAGCGACAGCGATGACGCTAATCAGCGACTAATCGGTGACTGCGGTGCGGTGGGCGCTAAACTACCTAGCAAGTAGCTAACTACCTAGCAGGGATGAGGGACCCTTACAGGGGGGGTGATCAATGACAGGGGGGTGGACAAGGGGGTGATCAGGGTGATCAGGGAGTCTAATATGGGTGATCAGGTGCTAAATAAGGGGTTAATAAATGACAGGGTAATATCTAATGTGTAGTGTGGTGATTTGGTGCTACTTACAGAGCTGCCTGTGTCCTCTGGTGGTCGATCCAAGCGAAAGGGACCACCAGAGGTCCAGGCAGCAGTTATATCAGACGCTATTTTCAAAATAGCGTCTGACATAACCATTTCATTCGTCGATTCAAAAATCCACAGCCTGCCAGCCAATGATCGCGGCCGACAGGCTGCAGATGAACTTGTGCACTACGCGTTCCTGTGAACGCGCGCTCCTGTGTGCGCGCGTTCACAGGAAATCTCGGCTCACGCGAGATGACGCCAATCGGCGTTAGCGTAGCCTGGGAGCGCCGCAGAGATGACGCCTTTCGGCGTTAGCGTAGCGGTAAGTGGTTAATGCAAAGACCTAGGGTTAGGAGAGGGTACGTGTTAGTTATGTCTTTGCGCATGGCTATAAGGACATAAGGGGAGTTTTATCAAACTGGTGTAAAGTAGTATTATCTTAGTTCCCCTTAGCAACCAATCATATTCCACCTTTCATTTTGCAAAGGAGCTGTGAAAAATAAAATGTGGAATTTGATTGGTTGCTATGGGCAACTAAGCTTGTTCTACTTTACACAAGTTTGATAAATGACCCCATAGTTTCTTACATTGATCTCTATGAACAGAGCACTGTCATAATAGCTGGAAGAATGCTTTAAGCATTGTTTTGCCAGCAGCACAATTAAAACACTACTGAAGCTATTACTGACTTCAGAGTTAAAAGAAGCAGAAACATATCAAGTGCAATTACACCTATAACTCTTTTCTTTTCTCTGTTTGCTATGAACTTCCAGCTGGTAAGTGCTCACAAATATGTATATTATAATTTTGTCTCCTATACTATTTTGGCTTTTTAAATAATACTCCTTAGACTCAAGAATGATGCTTGGGCTTATGCATTTTCAGTTGAGTCTATTGTTGCATGTTTATGTATATTATTGCTAATTTTTGTATCATTTAATGTTTATGTGCACTTTGTAACCACCTTTATTGCTCAAATGCAGTTTTCTATACAGCATAGCACATCATTGTCACCTTCTAATCTACTAAGGGTACCGCCACAAAGTCATGATGCTGTTATGGAATGCATGTGGCCGATCTTATACATAGAGAGGAGGATGATAGAATGTTTTAGTTCTGAAACCAAGGAGACATAAGTCTGGATAGGTGTATCAGACATACAATAGTAAGTCATTTTGAAAATCTAGACTATTGCAAAGTTAATAGATTTTTTATTTAATGTATTGGAATAATAAAATATTTGCAGGTATAACGTGCACATATAACCTTTAAATGGGGTTATCCAGGATTTTACTATTGATTGTTAATGAATGCAGGTTACATAGCACAAAAACAAACAAAAACCCAAGTAATGTAATGGGCAGCATCTAATCCCCTCAGAAAGGAGCCAACTCAGTACAAATCGAACGAACCTACATGAAGACAACTGAGTCTCAAATAGCTAAAAAAATGACAATAATCTTTATTAAATACATATACACAACATGATAAAAATAGAGATTAAACACATCAAAGATAAAAGTGCAGTATTCACTTGAGGGATAATGTGACAATACACTCAACACAGAAGGGGAGTCAAAATCTGTACACTACTTAGCTGCACAGTAATAGCAAGCAGATATTGGTCAATTGATATAATAGTATTAGGACTTGTGTCTATTAGTCTAGTGCTCTTGACCCCTTACTCAAACAGTGAACAGTTAGGAATAATCCTTACATACCCATGAGTAAAGTCATCACCTCAGAAGGATCGCACACTCCAATGCGCGTTTCAGCAACACCTTCATCTCCTTGCGAATGTGCTCTATTTAAATGCAGCACTCACCAATCAAGATCAAACTATTAGAATAACTCATCAAATATATACCGGTGTTTGAGTATCGTCATGAGGCGCGTCTGGATCTGTCATCATACCTGTGCGCCACCCGCGTTCAACTGAAAGTGTGCGGCGGACACGTGATGGCACGTGATATCCCCTGAGCGCTCTATTTTCGAGTCAAACGGGCAGCGGCCTCCTTGCTTCAAGTCAAGGTAACCGTGCCCCCTTTCCTGCCCCTTCATTGTGACTGACAGCGCTTATGCCCGATAGCCGTCTGGCTTTGCTGAATGGCCAGCTGTCAGTCACAGCAAAGGGGCAGGGAATGGGCGCGGTTACCTTGACTTGAAGCAAGTCAGGGGCAATCCAGGCCTTGTTAATTTTTAAAAGAGTCAACCTGTCAGCATTTTCAGTTGACAGGTGGATGCGCTTATAAGTTATTATGCCTCCAGCAGCAATAAATACTAAAATGCTGGCCAGTACCTCCAAGGCGTAGAGCACCAGTTTGTGTCACATGTCCAGCTTGAACACCCAATAGTTGTAAGGCAAAGAGGGATCACTGAGGACGCTGACACGGTCTGCTACGTACTCCTTCACCATCTTCCAAAACATCTCCCTCCTTGTGACACTAGGCCGCACATCAGGGTGAGGGTGCTGGCGGGGTGTCATGGAACTGTCCCAGGCCTTAGAGAGTGGTATTCCACTAATGCCCTCTGCTGCTCAAAATGCCTGTCCAACATGTGGAACGTGGAGTTCCAGCGTGTGCTCATATCGCACAACAGTCGTGAGCTGGCAATTGCAAGTGTTGCTGCAGCGTTGACAGACCGGCGGCAGCTTTAGATTACTTTTGGAAATGGGCCCACACGCGGCGCACCTTCACCAGAAGATAAGGCAAATTGGAGTAGGTTTTGAGAAACCGCTGAACCACTAAGTTGAACACGTGGGCTAGGCATGGTATGTGTGTGAGCTTGCCGAGCTCCAAAGCTGCCACCAAGCTACTGCCATTATCACACACAACCATGCCTGGGTATAGGTTGAGTGATATAAGGTTGGATAGTTCTCCAATTGGATTGCGTGGGTGTTAGGAGATGGTTCCCAAACCAGATGCATATAATTAGTAAGACTCCTGTACTCCACTTGGGTTTCAATATAATGCTTTTATTTTGTGCGGTTCCAGTCAAAAACGTTTTTCGGCTAAACAGCCTTCTTCAGTACAACCGGATTAGGCCGCATACAGTGAAATAGTAAGCATTAAAGACGAGGTTCCCTCAGTGGGTGGCAGGAAGGTGACTATCACATGGGCTCTATGGCCCTGTTTGGCGTGCGTTCCGGTAGGCTTTGGCCTGTGCGCCGGATTGCCAGAAGCCTACCGGAACGCATGCCAAACAGGGCCATAGAGCCTACGTGATACGCAGCTTCCTGCCACCCACTGAGGGAACCTCGTCTTTAATGCTTACTATACCACTGTATGCGGCCTCATCCGGTTGTACTGAAGAAGGCTGTTTAGCCGAAAAGTGTTTTTGACTGGAACCGCACAAAATAAAAGCATTAAATTGAAACCCAAGTGGAGTACAGGAGTCTTACTAATTTTATGGTTATAGGTTGAGTGGCGAGAGCCACAGCTCAGTTTGTTCCTTTATACCCTGCCACAGCTCTGCGGTAGTGTGCTGTTTGTCACCTAAGCAAATTAGTTTTAGCACGGCCTGTTGCCGCTTACCCACTGCAGTGCTACACTGCTTCCAGATAATGACTGATGGCTGACTGGTGCTGCAAAATGAGAATTCAGAGGTGGAAGTGGAGGAAGAGGTGGAGGAGGAGAAGGGGGGTTTCAGCCACTAATGTAGGTGGTGCCGGAAATCCTGATGGAAGTAGGGCCCGCAATGCTTGGTGTCGGTCGCACCTGTATCCTCCCAGGGAACGACTCACTCCCAGCCTCCACAACGTTCACCCAGTGTGCTGTCAGGGAAATGCAGCGTCCCTGTCCAAAAGCACTTGTCCATGTGTCAGTCGTTAAGTGGACCTTCCCAGTAACTGCATTGGTCAGGGCACAGGTGATGTTTCGGGACACATTCTGGTGTAAGGCAGTTAAGGCACACCGGGAAAAATAGTGGCGGCTGGTGACTGAGTAACGAGGGTTGGCCAACACCATCAGGCTGTGGAAAGCCTCTGTGTACACAAGCCTAAATGGCAACATTTCCAGGGCCAGTAATTTGGAAAGGTGCACATTTAGTGCTTTGGCCTGTGGGTGGGTGGCTGTGTATTTGCGCTTTCATTCAAAGGCCTGGGGTATGGACATCTGGGACACAGAAGTGGATGTGCTAGATAATGGTGCTTGCGAAGGTCCAGGTGCAGGGCGGGAGGCTTCCGGGCCTGCGTCTTGGACAGGGGATTGGCCAGCGCGTAACACAGAGGAATAGGTGGCAGTGGTGTGACCTGCAGACACTGATTGTGGACCCAGGCGTTCGGCCCACCTATTAGGGTGCTTTGATGCCATGTGCCGGATCATGCTGTTGGTGGTGAGGTTGCTAGTGTTCACGCCCCTGCTCATTTTGGTAAAGCACAGGTTGCAAATGACAATTCCTTTATCGTCTGCACTTTCCTCAAAAAAGCGCCAGACTGCCGAACACCTACCCCCTGGCAAGGGAGATTGCCGCAAGGGGGTGCTCCGGGGAACAGTTGTGGGCCTGTTTGGTGTGGCCTGCCTTCTCCCTTTTGCCACTCCACTGCCTCTTCCAGCCTGTTGCGGTACTGCGGATCCCTCTCCCTCTCTACTGCTGTCCTCGCTCAGTTTGCCACATTCCCAAGTTGGGTCAATGATTTAATCGTCCACCACCTCCTCTTCCACTTTCTCACTCTGATCATCCTCTTGACTTGTTGACCTAACAAGAACCTCACTTATTGACAACTGTGTCACATTCTCATCATGTATTTCTTGAGACACTAATTGAGGTTGACTTATTAGCAACTGTGTCTCATCATCATCCTCCATCTCGTGAAACACTAACTGCCGTTCCCCATCTATTTCTGACTGTGGATGCTCAAGAGTTTGGGAATCAGTGCACAAGATCTTCTCATGTCCCTCTTCAAGCAGACTTGGCGAGAGGGCCAAATCAAGGAATGGCGATGAAAAGAGCTTCTCAAAATATCCAAGTGTGGGAGCACTTGTTTGCCAAGACTCCTCCATGGTGGGAGGAAGAAAGATCAGGGTGAGGATTCTGTTGACCAGACTCTTGGCTACTAAGACTAGACTTTGTGGAAGACAGGGTGGTGCTTAACCGACTGGAAGCATTATCTGCTGCAATCCAACCGACCACCTGGTAACACTGGAGTGACTTTGAGAGTGGTGTCCTGCGCCACCCTGCAAACTGGGACATGCAGCTAGGTATCAAGGATGAGTGTGTTTCTTGTGCTCTGGCGATAGGCACAGTTTCACCGCGCCCAGCGCTATGGCCTCTGCGTGCACCATCAGCAGCACAGCCACTTCCCCGTCCCTTACTGCTGGCCTTCTGCATATTAAATGGTATATATGCTTTCAAGTATGTCACACGTACAGTAGCGCAGGTTTTGTAAGTGTATGTGCAAATAAATTAAGCTCAATGTCACAGGTATTTAGGATGCGCAAACGTTATAATGTTATACAGGAGATGTAGCGCAGGTAATGTCGCTGTCACCAGCAGCAAAAAAATTAAACTGAATTTCACTGATATTTAGGATGCGCAATCGTTATACAGGAGATATAGCACAGGTAATGTCGCTGTCACCAGCGGTGAAAAAATTTAACTGAATGTCACTGATATTTAGGATTTGCAAACGTTATATAGGAGATTTAGCGCAGATAATGTCGTTATCACCAGCGGCAAAAAAATTATACTGAATGTCATTGATATTTAGGATGCACAAACGTTATACAGGAGATGTAGCGCAGGTAATTTTGCTGTTACCAGCGGCGAAAAAATTAAACTGAATTTCACTGATATTTAGGATGCACAAACGTTATACAGGAGATGTAGCACAGGTAATGTCACTGTCAGCAGCGGCCAAACAATTGCGCTGAATGTTACAGATATTTAGGATGCGCAAATGTAAAAAAGATGTAGCAGAGGTTGTGTCACTGTCAGCAGCGGCCAAACAATTGCACGCAATTTAGCACAGGTTGCGCTAATATATATTGTAGCCAGATAAAACAATAGTCCTTTTGGGTCTCTAACTCTTTTCAAGACTAAACCGTGCCTAAAAAAAAACTTATTTCTGTCCCTACACTATCTGTCCCTTCTGCTGCAGCTCTCCCTGACTAAGACTGAGCCGAACCACGTGTCATCGGGTGCTATATAGCACCCGATGACGCGTTCCGGCCACCCAATCACTGTAATGCCAGTAACCAACATGGCTACGGCATTACAGTGAGGGCCAATACTTCCTCGCACGTTTATTGGCTGAAAAGCAGCCAACAAACGTGCGGGGAGGAGACTGGAGCATCGCGCTCGAGCACACGCGGTGTTCGGCTGAACATCGCGATGTGCCGAGCATTGCGATGCTCGAGTGAAAATGGTGTTCGGCCGAACATACTCGCCCAACACTAATGCCTAGGTCTACATGGTGAGTTCCTCGGACCTTCAAAAATGAGGGGTTTCCCTCATGACACATTTTAAAATGTTAGAAAATTAGTTTGAGATTGACAAGGTCCTCATCATGAACGTTTTCTCTAACACGTATCTTTAGTTCCCTAGTGGTTAGGCCAATATAGATCTTCGGGCATGGACAGATAGCATAATAGACTACAGCTTTTGTAGTGCAAGAAATATTGTGAGTGATCTGATGTGTTCTAGTAGGGGTGGAATCTGTAAAATTAGTAGCTCACATTATATTGGGGCATGCTATGCATTTGCCACATGGGGTACATCCTCATTTTGGCCCTTTTGACCCAAAAGATTCTCCCATCTAGTTAGAATGGTAGTACAAATTAACCAGATAGTCTCTTAGGTTTTTCAACCTCCTAGCTACTAAAGCTGGACAGGGGGGTCAAATATTTTTCCAATATGGGGTCTGCTCTCAAAATTGACAAGAATCTCTCCAACAAGGTATGCATATTCTCCCATTGTGAGTGATATTTAGTAATATATCTTACCGTATCTCCTGAGCTTTTCTTGGATCTTGGATTAACCAGACTCTCACGTGATGTATTCCTAGCTCTATTATAAGACTTCTTTATGTATCTCTTACTGTATCCTCTTTCAAGAAAACGTTTCCTCAGAATATTCGCCTGATGTTCAAAATCTTCGTTAATCCACCTAATTCTGATAAATTGGCCAGTTGGGATCCCTCTAATCATTTGTGGAGGATGAGAAGATGTTGCATGCAATAGCACATTTACAGAGGTCTCTTTCTGGTACACATCTATCTGCAAAAAAACTGAATCGTCATATTTGATCATAACATCCAGGAAGTCAATCCTCTTCAGATCATACTTGAAGGTTAGATGAATATTATATTCATTGTTATTAAGGTCCCCAAAAAATTGCTGTAGTGTCTCTGGAGTACCCTGTCAAATCATAAAGATGTTGTCGATGTAACGGGCCCAAAACACGAACCGGTCCATCGACACATCCCAGTCTGACATAAACATCTCCCTCTCCCACAGCCCCAGGAACAAATTAGTATATGAGGGCAAACAGGCCGTCCCCATAGCTTTCCCTTGGAGCTGTAGGTAGAAGGAGCCATTAAAGGTAAACATGAAAACATGAAAATCAGCAAATTGATGCATCAATTTGACATTTTGCTGTCATTGTTGCACATCGACAAAAAATAAGAGGATGCTTTTATCCCATCTTCATGCCTGATGCTGGTGTATAGCGACTCAACGTCGCACGTCACTCGCATCATTAACAGATCTAGATGAATACCATCTATCTTCTGGAGTAAATCAGTAGTGTCTCGCATATAAGATTACATTTTTAAAAGGACCCCCACATCCCGATATTATAGGTCTACCTGGAGGTGTCACTCACAGCATTTTGTGTCTCTTTGGCAACACATATAGGGTCGGTTATGTTTAATTATTCACAGTCAATGCATCACACAATTGATGGGAGATTATTCCCTCATTCTTGGTCACACCCAAAGGATCTAATAGCAATTTGCTATAAGAGAGAAGAGGGTTGTAAGTTTATCATAACAAGCAGTCTTTCTCAATTGGCGGTAGGCCTCCATTTCGTACATTTTATGTGGCCAGATCACTACGTTACCACCTTTGTCTGCTGGCTTAAATATTACATTGTATAATAATGATTAATGAATGCAGGTTACATAGCACAAAAACAAACAAAAGTCCAAGTAATGTAATGGGCAGCCTCTTAGAAAGGAGCCAACTCAGTACAAATCGAACAAACCTACATTAAGACAACTGAGTCTCAAATAGCTAAAAAAAAGACAATAATCTTTATTAAATACATATACACAACATGATAAAAATAGAGATGAAATACATCAAAGATAAAAGTGCAGTATTCACTTGAGGGATAATGTGACAATACACTATTACTATTACGATTGATGGCCTATCCTTAGGATAAGCCATCAATATCTGATCTACGGGAGTCTGACACCATGTACCTCTGCTGATCAGCAGTTCTGCAGTAGCTTCAGTTTTATAGTGTATGGAGCTCGTTACTGCATTGAGGTGAATGGGATCAGCACTGTAGAAACCGGCAACTTTCACTACACAATGGAAGGAGTGGTGTAATTCCAGCACTGAATTCCTGCTCCAAAGCTAGTGCAGAACATCTAATTGGCAGTATGCTTGTTGTCAGACACCATTCAATCAAATATTGATAGCCTATACATCAATAGTAAAATCCTGCACACTCCCTTTAATGTGTTCTTATTAACTCCTGAATTTGTTTTGATAAATAACTCTGTGTAGTCTCTTGAAGCTCAGTTTCCAGGACAGAAAGAAACTGTTTGACATATTCCATATGTCAGCTAAAATAGCTCTTATGGAGCAGCTTCTTTGGTTACCTGGAAATTTAGGTAGTTCTAATTTCTGTTTCTCTTAGGACTCCTATACAGTTAATACCGCTTCCATACCCCCATCCCTTTAAGAGCAGTTAAAGCTGAGCCTTTATCTGATCTCTAATCTTTAATATATTTCATAAGAAAAAAATTAATGATTGTTCAGTACTTTTGAGTGAGCATGTTCGGCCTAACTACTGTTCGGCTCGAGCATTGGTATGCTCGGCACATGGCGGTACTGGGCCGAGTACCGCATGTGCTTGAGCGCCATGCTCGAGTCTTCTCCCCACACGTTTTGCGGTTGCTATGCAGCCAGTAAACGTGCAGGTAAGTACTGCCATCACTGTAATGTAGTAGCCTTGTTGGTTACTGGCATTACAGTGATTGGCTGGTCGGAACACGTGATCGGGTGCTATATAGCACCCAATGGCGCGTGTCTGGCTCATTATTAGTCAGGGAGAGCTGCTCTTAGGAAGGGACAGATAGTGTAGGGAGTGTGATCGCAATCTATTTAGTTGAAAAACGTTTCAAAGACCCAAAAGTCCTTTTAAGGACTATTGTGTGTGGTGGCAGGAATATAATATAGCCATAAAAAAAATATCCATACTTTTCAATACTTTTTCTATAGAGGGTGTTTGCAGTGACTTGTGACATCTGTGCAATACCTTCTGTGTGTAAGGGCCAGAGATAGGAAAAATATAAAGTGAAAACTAGTATATTTTTTCCATACTTTTCAATACTTTTTCTATAGAGGGTATCTGCAGTGACTTGTGACATCTGTGCAATACCTTCTGTGTGTCAGGGCCAGAGATAGGAAAATTATAAGTGAAAGCTAGTATATTTTTTCCCATACTTTTCCATACTTTTTCTATAGAGGGTATCTGCAGTGACTTGTGACATCTGTGCAATACCTTCTGTGTGTCAGGGCCAGAGATAGGAAAATTATAAGTGAAAGCTAGTATATTTTTTCCCATACTTTTCCATACTTTTTCTATAGAGGGTGTCTGCAGTGACTTGTGACATCTGTGCAATACCATCTGTGTGTCAGTGCCAGAGCCAAAATATATGTGAAATCTATTTTCCATTTTCCATACTTCTACGTACTTTTTCCGTATACTGTGCTTACTGTGAACTGTGACACCCGTGCCACATCTTGTTTGTCAAGCATGCATATAACATTTAATATGAAGAAGGCAAGCATTAAGGGACGGGGAAGTGGCCGTGATGCTGATGGTTCATGCAGAAGCAGTGGCCCTGGGCGCATTGAAACTGTGCCAGAGCACAAGAAAAACAATCATCCACGATACCTAGCTTCGTGTCCCAGTTTGCAGGGCGATGCAGGACAAAACTCTTGAAGTCAGACCAGTACCCAATGGAAGTTTAGTGCCACCTGTTCAGCGTGGGTGGGCAGAAGAGGAGGAAGAGGATGAGGAGATGGACAGTTGTCCTCCAGATGACAACAGCGAAGTATTGCCTGTTGGTACTCTGGCACACATGTGTCTTTCCCGCCACCCATGCATTATACGCATTTTAGACAACACGGTTCACCCTTCTCGGCCCCCGCTACAAAGAGAACTTCTTATTTCTCATTCCTCTGGTGGCGAGGACGAGCAAAATGGTGCAATACCAGAAGGTTCTTGTTGAAAAATTGCTCCACAAATTTCCATCTGATAACGCTGACGGCAGAGTCCGTACTTCCTTTGGCAACTGAGGAGGGGAGACAAAGGGAACACACAGCAGTTCCAACAGAGGCAGGGCAACACTCTCCAAGGACTGGGACAGTTTGATGACACCCCACCAGCACCCTCACCCTGATACGCTGCCTAGTGTAACAGGAAGGGAAAAGTTTTGGAAGATGGTGAAGGCGTACGTAGCAGACCGTGTCAGAGTCCTCGGTGAACCCTCAGTGCCTTACAACTACTGTGTGTCCAAGCTGGACACGTGGCACGAACTGGCGCTCTACGCCTTGGAGGTGCTGGCCTGCCCTGCCGCCAGCATTTTGTCTGAGCGGGTATTTGGTGGTGCTGGTGGCATTATAACAGATAAGCTTATCCGCCTATCAACTGAAAATGCTGACAGGTTGACTCTTATAAAAATGAACAAGGCCTTGATTGCCCCTGATTTCTCGACTCCTCCAGAGGAAAGCGGATGAACAAAAGCACTTTAAATGTGTTGTTTAATGTACTCAATACACTGTATTCCCATGAACCCCTTCCACCACAAAAAGGGTATATGGTAAATCTTACTTTTCTCATCCTCCTCCTTCTCTTCCATCATATCAACATGCTTATTTGTCACATATAATGCCCTCGCATATATGCCCAAGCATATAATTTTTTAGAGGGTCAGCTCACCCGCAGGCCCTCGCATATCATTTTTTAGAGGGTCAGCTCACCTGCAGGCCTTCGCATTTAATGTTTTACAGAGTCAGCTCACCTGCAGGCTCTCGCATATAATTTTTTTACAGGGTCAGCTCACCTGCAGGCCCTTGTGTATCGTTTTTTACAGGGTCAGCTCACCTATAGGCCCTCACATTTATTTTTTACAGGGTCAGCTCACCTGCAGGCCTTCGCATAGAATGTTTTACAGGGTCAGCTCAGCTGCAGGCCCTCACCTACAATATTTTACAGGGTCAGCTCACCTTCTGATGTAGAAAGCGAAATTTTGCCTGTTGGTACTCTGGCACACATGGCTGACTTAATCTTAGGCTGCCTTTCCCACGACCCAAGCATTATACGCATTTTAGAAAACACGGATTACTGGTTGTTCACCCTTCTCAACCCCCGCTACAAAGAGAACTTCTCATCTCTCATTCCTCGGGTTGAGAGGACAAGCAAAATGGTGCTATACCAGAAGGTCCTTGTTAAAAATTGCTCCAAAGTTGATAGGGCAGACATTCAAATGGATAGTTGCCATCACGGGGATGTGCGATCACCTAGAAGTTATCTAAAGTCAACAAATTGTCAGCAGGGCCCCCCACACAGTAATTTCCACCACACTGCCCCCATATAGTAATTTGCCCCACACAGTACTTTCGCCCACACTGCCCCCCCACAGTAATTTCCCCCACACTGCCCCCCCCACAGTAATTTCCCCCACACTGACCCGACACAGTAATTTCCCCCACACTGCCCCCCCCACAGTAATTTCCCCCACACTGCCCCCACACAGTAGTTTCCCCCACACTGCCCCCACACAGTAGTTTCCCCCACACTGCCCCCATATAGTAATGTGCCCCACACGGTAGTTTCCCCCACATTTCCCCATATAGTAATTTGCCCCCCACATAGTAATCCCTCCCATACTTATTTGCCCCCACATAGTAATCCCTCCCATAATAATTTGCCCCCACACAGTATCACACCATAATATTTTTCCCCTACATGTCCTCCTGTGTGCCCCCCCATGTCCCCCATGGCATCCCTCAAAGTTGGCACATAAAAAAAAATACTCACCTGCGCTTGCAGAGGAGAGGAAGGCACTTCACTATGCTGCTGCATCCCAGGACAGGCATGCGCGATGATGTCATCATGCACTTCTGCGTTGGGATTTCACTACTGCACAGGCCCCAGGCCTACTAGGCCTGAATCTTATGGCTGTGATCGTCGGCGGAGCAAGGAACTATGCGCTCCCGTGCCCCGCCGCAGTATGTGGCCATCAGCGCTCCAGCAATGAATGCTTCCATCTGTATTGATGGAAGCGCTCAGAGTCATTGCTTCTGGTACCCCCCTAGGCACGCCACTGATCAAAAGTGTAAAGATTGTCCTGGCTATTTGAGAGGCAAAATGTTCAAAAACTCCTGGCAGCGAAAGGGTTAAACAAGGTAAGTTGAATTGCTATTGCTATACTCTCTGTAATATACTGCACACTTTATTGTAGCCTGAAAGTTGTGGGTTTGAACAGCATAGCTGCAAAAGATGCAGTCTAAAGTCTGACATAGTTGACCATTTGTATTTAATGTCTTTACTGATCTGAAATAAATCTGAAGCTCATTGATTTAGGCAAATTTAAAACTAATTAAAAAATGCACCAGCAAGGAAGAAACTATAATATCATTATATCATTGGAAAAAATATAAACTTACTAAACTGATATAAATAACTAGCAATGAAGAACATTCCCTGATTGTGCCATAAATTTAGCAATAGCTATGCCATCTGATTGAGAGGATCACTAAAAATACTTCAGTGGAATTAAAAAGTACTCCCAAATCATAAATTCTTAAATACGGTATAATGGCTGGATGGTAGAATGCTATAAATAGAGCAATAATCTAAGATGAAGCAACGGAATTTACAGTATATAGACACAATATAATAAAATCAAATATTTAATCTCAGAAGAAGGGTGTATTTATTAATAAAAATTGTATTGCTGTCTCTATCTTGCATTGCATTACATTGTAGTGTTTAGCGCAATAGCTCATTAAGGTTGGGTTGATGTTTGTTTGCGTTCTGAATTCAATTTTTCTGTTCTACCAGAGAAGCAGAATAATGGATCCATCACAGCTCTGCGACAGTCTCCTTACAGAGCCTCTAATGCAGGTTTGACCAGTTTGCTGAGGGAAAACTGAGAACAACACTTAGGCTGGGTTCACACCTGAGCGTTGCGCAAACGCGCGTTTTACGCGCGTTTTTGTCGCGCATTTTTATGCGCGTTTTTGGTAATAGTAAACGCGCGTTTGACACGCGTTTGTGTGCTTGACTACAGTGTCCTATGGCCACAAACGCGTGTCAAAACGCCCCAAAGTCGCTCATGTACTTTTTTTAGCGTCGGGCGTTTTACAGCGCGTTCGTACGCGCTGTAAAACGCCCAGGTGAGAACCATTCCCATAGGGAAGCATTGGTTTCTCCTTGTTGAGCGTTTTACAGCGCGTAGAAACGCGCTGTAAAACGCTCAGGTGTGAACCCAGCCTTAGGGCCCATTCAGAGGGCAGTAATGCTTTGCAAAACTGCAAACACGGATACCGCTATGTGCGTTCCGCAATTTGCAAACCTCACATGGCCGCAACCATAATAGTAAATGCCTATTCTTGTTCGCGGACAAGAATAGGACATGTTCTATCTTTTCTGTGAAGCCGCGGTACGGAATAATGGATGCGGACAGCACACGGTGTGCTGTTGCATCTTTTGAGAATGGATTCGCAGACCTTCTGCAAAATTGCGGAACGGGTGCAGATCCGTTCATATGGCCGTATGAATGAGCCCTTAGTCTGTCAAATCTTAGCCTAAAGTATTCCAACAGCTTTATTGTTGAGACAGCACTAGGTCAATAAGGTTTGGAACCAGCAATGTATTCATTATCAAGGTAGGTCCTACCTAGCTAAGAAGTGGGTGACCTAACACAAAATGTTATTAACACAATGGCCTATATATAATAATTAGAGATGAGAAAATCGAAGCTGACAAAATGGAATTCGATCCAAATTTCAGGAAAAATTCAATTTGCACCGAATATCCTCGCGATTCGAGGTAACAAATCAATTTTTTTCCTAAAAAGGCTGCTGCATGTGTGAGGACATGGAGCAAGGAACTCTGGGAAGGTTGGATCACCCATAATGCCATGCATGTAGCCAATCAGCAGCCAGCCAGCCCTGTGAGGTCACAGCCCTATAAATAGCCTCAGCCATCTTGGATTCTGCCATTTACCAGTGTACTTAGTGCAGGGAGAGACGGCAGCAGGCGCTAGGGACAGTGCTAGGAAAGACTTTATTGTGCTAAAAAAACAATGTACAAGTGCAGGGAAAGATTATTCATGGAGTAGGGAAAGGATAGGGAGGATTCATTTCACAGCATTTATGTTAAACAGGGTTCAATAGGGGAAATGACTGCCTGGGTAATAGGAACAATCCTAGTACACCTTGCTGCACTGACTGGGCACCCACATTGCCATTATACAGCTCTGTAATTCCAGCAAACCGTTCTTATCAGGGTGCAAGTGCTGTTGGATACAGCCATTAACAGGGTTTATTACAAGGAAATATTTCTACATCTTATTTGCCCTTGTACAGTGCAGTTATATGTTCTGATGCATTTTTTGAATTTTGGGGTGTCCGTGACACGGACCCGAACCCGAACATTTTCGTAAAAGTCCGGGTTCGGGTTCGGTGTTCGTCGCTTTCTTGGCGCTTTTTGAAAGGCTGCAAAGCAGCCAATCAACAAGCGTCATACTACTTGCCCCAAGAGGCCGTCACAGCCATGCCTACTATTGGCATGGCTGTGATTGGCCAGAGCACCATGTGACCCAGCCTCTATTTAAGCTGGAGTCACATAGCGCCGCCCGTCACTCTGCTCTGATTAGCGTAGGGAGAGGTTTCGGCTGCGACAGTAGGGCGAGATTAGGCAGATTAACTCCTCCAAAGGACTTGATTATTGATCGATCTGCAGCTGTGGGTCATTGAGCTGCTGATACTCAATTGCTCACTGTTTTTAGGCTGCCCAGACCGTTTGTCAGTCACTTTTTTCTGGGGTGATCGGCGGCCATTTTGTGTCTTGTGGTGCGCCAGCACAAGCTGCGACCAAGTGCATTTAACCCTCAATGGTGTGGTTGTTTTTTGGCTAAAGCCTACATCAGGGTGAAGCTGTCACACCAAGTGCATTTAACCAGCAATAGTCTGTTTATTTTTTGGCCATATACTACATCAGGGGCAAGCTGCGCCTGTCACCAAGTGCATTTAACCCTCAATGGTGTGGTTGTTTTTTGGCTAAAGCCTACATCAGGGTGAAGCTGTCACACCAAGTGCATTTAACCAGCTATAGTCTGTTTATTTTTTGGCCATATACTACATCAAGGGCAAGCTGCGCCCGTCACCAAGTGCATTTAACCCTCAGTAGTGTGGTTGGTCAAGCTGTCACACCAAGTGCATTTAACCAGCAATAGTCTGTTCATTTTTTGGCCATATACTACATCAGGGGCAAGCTGCGCCTGTCACCAAGTGCATTTAACCCTCAGTAGTGTGGTTGGTCAAGCTGTCACACCAAGTGCATTTAACCAGCAATAGTGTGGTTATTTTTTGGCCATATCCCAGTCTAATTCTGTCAGTAAATCTATACCGGTCACCCAGCGCCTAAATACTAGGCCTGAAATTTATATCCCGCTAAATCTGTCGTTACCGCTGTACTGTTGTGGCTGGGCAAGTTATTTAGTGTCCGTCAAAGCACATTTTTTGTTCTGGGTTGAAATACAATTCCCAATTTAGCAATTTCATAATTTAGTGGTTTCTGCTATATCAGAGCTATTTGAAATCTATCCCTAAAAGGGAATATAATATTCAAGGTGCACATAGGGTCATTCAGAATAACTTCACACACACGCTACTGTGCATTTCCAAGTCTAATTCTGTCAGTAAATCCATACCGGTCACCCAGCGCCTAAATACTAGGCCTCAAATTTATATCCCGCTAAATCTGTCGTTACCGCTGTACTGTTCTGGCTGGGCAAGTTATTTAGTGTCCGTCAAAGCACATTTTTTGTTCTGGGTTGAAATACAATTCCCAATTTAGCAATTTCATAATTTAGTGGTTTCTGCTATATCAGAGCTATTTGAAATCTATCCCTAAAAGGGAATATAATATTCAAGGTGCACATAGGGTCATTCAGAATAACTTCACACACACGCTACTGTGCATTTCCAAGTCTAATTCTGTCAGTAAATCCATACCGGTCACCCAGCGCCTAAATACTAGGCCTCAAATTTATATCCCGCTAAATCTGTCGTTACCGCTGTACTGTTCTGGCTGGGCAAGTTATTTAGTGTCCGTCAAAGCACATTTTTTGTTCTGGGTTGAAATACAATTCCCAATTTAGCAATTTCATAATTTAGTGGTTTCTGCTGTATCAGAGCTATTTGAAATCTATCCCTAAAAGGGTATATAATATTCAAGGTGCACATAGGGTCATTCAGAATAACTTCACACACACGCTACTGTGCATTTCCAAGTCTAATTCTGTCAGTAAATCCATACCGGTCACCCAGCGCCTAAATACTAGGCCTCAAATTTATATCCCGCTAAATCTGTCGTTACCGCTGTACTGTTGTGGCTGGGCAAGTTATTTATTGTCCGTCAAAGCACATTTTTTGTTCTGGGTTGAAATACAATTCCCAATTTAGCAATTTCATAATTTAGTGGTTTCTGCTATATCAGAGCTATTTGAAATCTATCCCTAAAAGGGAATATAATATTCAAGGTGCACATAGGGTCATTCAGAATAACTTCACACACACGCTACTGTGCATTTCCAAGTCTAATTCTATCAGTCAATCCATACCGGTCAACCAGCGCCTAAATACTAGGCCTCAAATTTATATTCAGCTGAATTTGAATACAATACATTGGGCCAAATAATATTTTTGTTGTTGTGGTGAACGATAACAATGAGGAAAACATCTAGTAAGGGACGCGGACGTGGACATGGTCGTGGTGGTGTTAGTGGACCCTCTGGTGCTGGGAGAGGACGTGACCACACTGGCCCAACATGGCCAGTGGCGATGACGCCGTTATCAGCGTTACAATACCACTTCTATGTCTCCTTGAGAAAACACTTAGGGCGATGATGGAAGAGGACGTGGCCCAGGAGGAGGAGGAAGAGGGGTCATTTTTAGCACTTTCAGGCCAGTCTCTTCGAAGTGACTCAGAGGGAGGTTTTTGGCAACAGCAGAGGCCAGGTACAAATGTGGCCAGCCAGGGCCCACTACTGGAGGACGAGGAGGACGAGGATGAGGAGGAGGTGGAGGAGGATAAGGATGAAGCATGGTCACAGCGGGGTGGCACCCAACGCAGCTCGGGTCCATCACTGGTGCGTGGCTGGGGGGAAAGGCAGGACGATGACGATACGCCTCCCACAGAGGACAGCTTGTCCTTACCCCTGGGCAGCCTGGCACACATGAGCGACTACATGCTGCAGTGCCTGCGCAACGACAGCAGAGTTGCCCACATTTTAACGTGTGCGGACAACTGGGTTGCCACCCTGCTGGATCCACGCTACAAAGACAATGTGCCCACCTTACTTCCTGCACTGGAGCGTGATAGGAAGATGCGCGAGTACAAGCGCACATTGGTAGACGCGCTACTGAGAGAATTCCCAAATGTCACAGGGGAACAAGTGGAAGCCCAAGGCCAAGGCAGAGGAGGAGCAAGAGGTCGCCAAGGCAGCTGTGTCACGGCCAGCTCCTCTGAGGGCAGGGTTAGCATGGCAGAGATGTGGAAAAGTTTTGTCAACACGCCACAGCTAACTGCACCACCACCTGATATGCAACGTGTTAGCAGGAGGCAACATTTAACTAACATGGTGGAACAGTACGTGTGCACACCCCTCCACGTACTGACTGATGGTTCGGCCCTATTCAACTACTGGGTCTCTAAATTGTCCACGTGGCCAGAGCTAGCCTTTTATGCCTTGGAGGTGCTGGCCTGCCCGGCGGTCAGCGTTTTGTCTGAACGTGTATTCAGCACGGCAGGGGGTGTCATTACAGACAAACGCAGCCGCCTGTCTACAGCCAATGTGGACAAGTTGACGTTCATAAAAATGAACCAGGCATGGATCCCACGGGACCTGTCCGTCCCTTGTCCAGATTAGACATTAACTACCTCCCCTTAACCATATATTATTGTACTCCAGGGCACTTCCTCATTCAATCCTATTTTTATTTTCATTTTACCATTATATTGCGAGGCTACCCAAATTTGAATGAACCTCTCCTCTGTCTGGGTGCCGGGGCCTAAATATATGCCAATGGACTGTTCCAATGTTGGGTGACGTGAAGCCTGATTCTCTGCTATGACATGCAGACTAATTCTCTGCTGACATGAAGCCAGATTCTCTGTTACGGGACCTCTCTCCTCTGCCTGGGTGCTGGGCCTAAATATATGCCAATGGACTGTTGCACTGGTGGCTGACGTGAAGCCTGATTGTCTGTTACGGGACCTCTCTCCTCTGCCTGGGTGCTGGGCCTAAATATCTGACAATGGACTGTTGCATTGGTGGCTGACGTGAAGCCTGATTCTCTGCTATGATATGAAGACTGATTCTCTGCTGACATGAAGCCAGATTGTCTGTTACGGGACCTCTCTCCTCTGCCTGGGTGCTTGGCCTAAATTTATGAAAATGGACTGTTGCAGTGGTGGCTGACGTGAAGCCTGATTCTCTGCTATGACATGCAGACTGATTCTCTGCTGACATGAAGCCAGATTCTCTGTTACGGGACCTCTCTCCTCTGCCTGGGTGCTGGGCCTAAATATATGCCAATGGACTGTTGCACTGGTGGCTGACGTGAAGCCTGATTGTCTGTTACGGGACCTCTCTCCTCTGCCTGGGTGCTGGGCCTAAATATCTGACAATGGACTGTTGCATTGGTGGCTGACGTGAAGCCTGATTCTCTGCTATGATATGAAGACTGATTCTCTGCTGACATGAAGCCAGATTGTCTGTTACGGGACCTCTCTCCTCTGCCTGGGTGCTTGGCCTAAATTTATGAAAATGGACTGTTGCAGTGGTGGCTGACGTGAAGCCTGATTCTCTGCTATGACATGCAGACTGATTCTCTGCTAACATGAAGCCAGATTCTCTGTTACGGGACCTCTCTCCTCTGCCTGGGTGCTGGGCCTAAATATATGCCAATGGACTGTTGCACTGGTGGCTGACGTGAAGCCTGATTGTCTGTTCCGGGACCTCTCTCCTCTGCCTGGGTGCTGGGCCTAAATATTTGACAATGGACTGTTGCATTGGTGGCTGACGTGAAGCCTGATTCTCTGCTATGACATGCAGACTGATTCTCTGCTGACATGAAGCCAGATTCTCTGTTACAGGACCTCTCTCCTCTGCCTGGGTGCTTGGCCTAAATTTATGACAATGGACTGTTGCAGTGGTGGCTGACGTGAAGCCTGATTCTCTGCTATGACATGCAGACTGATTCTCTGCTGACATGAAGACAGATTCTCTGTTACGGGACCTCTCTCCTCTGCCTGGGTGTCGGGGCCTAAATATCTGAGAATGGACTGTTCCAGTGGTGGGTGACGTGAAGCCAGATTCTCTGCTATGGGACCTCTCTCCAATTGATTTTGGTTAATTTTTATTTATTTAATTTTTATTTTTATTCATTTCCCTATCCATATTTGTTTGCAGGGGATTTACCTACATGTTGCTGCCTTTTGCAGCCCTCTAGCCCTTTCCTGGGCTGTTTTACAGCCTTTTTAGTACCGAAAAGTTCGGGTCCCCATTGACTTCAATAGGGTTCGGGTTCGGTACGAAGTTCGGATCGGGTTCGGATCCCGAACCCGAACATTTCCGGGAAGTTCGGCCGTACTTTTCGAACCCGAACATCCAGGTGTTCGCTCAACTCTACTTATTAGCCATTATGTGGTGAAGTGCTAAAATTACAGCCCTTTTTGTCTGGTAATAATGGCAAAAAAAAATATGTATATTTGCCATTCAGAGGTGCAGTTATATGTTCTAAAGCCTTTTGTGGCATGTATTAGTGGAAAAAGAAAAAAATATATATGCCGTTCAGCGGTGAAGTTATATGTTCTAATGCCTTTTGTGGCATGTATTATAGTGATGAGTGGCAGGAGCTATATTAAAATTTGCGATATTTCACAAATATTTAGGCAAATATTTGTAATATATTCGCGAATTAGCAAATTCGCTATCTTCACTCATTATATTTTTCAATGCAAAAATCATAATGTAAAATTTGCTTACTGCGCATGCAAAAAAGGGGCGTGTCCCAGTTTTTAAACTACCCAAAGTTTGAGGAGATTGGCAAACATGGTTGGCAGCAATTTTTGCGACAGTGAGGAAGAACTCCTGATCACTGTAAGTAATTTGACATTACAGCACTGTATTTGATTACATGTCATATGCATGTCAGAACAATCGCTTTATATGCAGATAGAGTGTTATAAAATATTTGCGATTGAGAAAATCACCACTTATGATGCGAATGTTTATTCACAATACATACAACTTCACATTTCATCAGGTCTAAGTAGATATTACTGATTGGTGCACTTAGTATTGTTGTGACATCACAGCACTATGTCTGTAGCATGTATGTATTGTAAGGGATTGTTTACTTTTAGGGGGTCGCCATCACAAATTACTTCACCAGACAAGGGTAGAATGTCCAAACTCGTGTTTTATTCTGGACGTTTCAGCAAAACAGGTTATGAAGTCGCAGCTTCAACTCATCACGTGTGACAGCCACACAAAATAATAAACCCTTGCCTGGCTAGGCTCTAACTAAACACATAAGCGTATTGTGGCCCAGTAGTCCTCCGGACTCTGGTATTGTGATCCTTGTTTCACAGGCATCACCGTGTCCCCCAAAGTTCAGACTATCGACTAGCCTCGTGGCCTATCAGCCCACCCGGCTGAGACCACTCAAACAGAGCGTCACCAGGACTCTGCTTCACAAAACACTCCAGAGTGAGACACACCCAATTCCAGAAACCAGATTAAATGGAATCCCTGGACGTGAGCATGCCCTAAGTCCCGGACTAGAGCATGGGGAACCGGCACCAACCGGCACCAACCCAACACATTGCCTGTTCCCAGTAAAAGCCCACCTTAACCTCCTCACGACCGCCGTACGCAGGATTGCGTCTTCGCGGCGGTCGTGCTGTTCTGGGTGGACGCGCCGGTGCGCATGCGCATCGCGGGCCGGCAAAATTCAAAGAAGAAGTTTGTCATCAACCTGCCGGCCACGATCATTGGCTGGCAGGTTGATGATTTTCAAAAAATCCAATCAGCAGCCATTTAACCCCACATATTAGTAAATATGATGGGGTTATATGGCTGCTGTGCTCCTCTGCTCCTTCTTTTGGTCGGTTGGTTCCAGCAGAGGAGCAGAGGAGCACACATCACTGTGAGTACCCACTACACTACACTTAGCCCCCAGATCACCCCAATTAACCCTTTGATCACCCCTTCTTGCCCCTGTCAATCACTAGTGAAAAGGAAAAAAGTGATCAGTGCAAACTGTCACTTTTTTTTTTTCACTGGTATTGACCGTTAGGTTTTAGGTATAGTATAGGTCCCTTGGTTAGGTAGTTAGCGATCAGTTAGCGCCCAGCCCACCGCACCGCAGTCCGTTATTCGCTGATTAGCGTATCGCTAATCAGCATTTGTACTTTTATAGTATCTGAAAGTGATCAAAACTGATCACGGTCAGATCTATAATTGTATTAGTGTCACTTTAGTTCTCCCTCCACCCAAAACGCAGTGTTTGCCCGATCAGGCCTGATCGGTCGCCCACACGTGCGTTCGCCCACGCCCGCCCCACCGCAGTGACAAAATATATTTTTTTTTTTGATCACTGCACATTCACTTTACACGCACTGCGGCGATAAAAAAATCAGTTTTGATATTTTTTATCAACCGCAGCGGCCTCCGGTACTTCGCTAGCCTCCCCTTTGTAAGACAGGCTTGCTTTTTTTTTCTTGGGTAGTCTCAGGGAATACCCCTACATTTAGTTGCCCAAATGTCTAACAGGGGGTATTCTTCTGAAGAGGCCTACAGGCTTCTGACCCAGTCGGATGAGGAGTGGGAACCCTCATCTGATGAATCCAGCGGCTCAGAATACGAACCTGTAGAAAGCAGTGGCTCTCTGACCCAAAGTTCGGACGAGGAGGCTGAGGTCCCTGATAGCAGCAGGCGTACCCGGCCCCGTGCCGCTAGACCGCAGGTTGCGCAGGATCCGCTTCAAGAGCAGCAGAGTGGGGCTGGTGCTGTCGGATTACGTGGTGAGGCATACACCAGCAGCCCAGCCCTTCCTGGACCTAGTACCAGCACTGCCGTACAACCTGGTGAAGTAGCGAGCACCAGAAGGGCAGTTGAAGCTGGTACGGTGGCACGTGCAGTAGTGACCCCGTCGCAGCCACCGCAAAGACGTGCCCGTAGAGCCCCTAGAATCCCAGAGGTGCTGACAAACCCTGATTGGCAGTCCCCAACTTCAGCCGCACCTGTAGTTTTCCCTTTCACTGCCCAGTCTGGAGTTCGGGTTGAGACAGCTCAGATCGGTTCGGCCCTGGGATTTTTTGAGCTGTTCTTGACTGCGGAGCTCTTAGACTTAGTTGTGGCCGAAACAAACAGATATGCCACACAATTTATAACCGCTAACCCGGGAAGCTCTTATGCCCAGTCTTTCCGGTGGAAACCAGTCCAAGTTTCCGAAATTAAAACTTTTCTGGGCCTCCTCCTCAACATGGGCCTGACAAAAAAGCATGAATTGCAGTCATATTGGTCCACGAACCCAATTTATCACATGCCCATGTTCTCTGCTGCTATGTCCAGGACACGATTTGAGACCATCCTGCGTTTCCTGCACTTTAGTGATAACAGCACCTCCCGTCCCAGAGGCCACCCTGCTTTTGACCGGCTCCACAAAATTCGGCCCCTCATAGACCATTTCAACCAAAAATTTGCAGATATTTATACCCCAGAGCAAAACATCTGCGTAGACGAGTCCCTGATACATTTTACCGGGCGCCTTGGCTTCAAACAATACATCCCAAGCAAGCGCGCCCGGTATGGGGTCAAATTGTATAAGCTCTGTGAAAGGGCCACAGGCTATACCCACAAATTTCGGATCTATGAGGGAAAAGATCAGACCCTGGAGCCGGTCGGTTGCCCTGACTACCTGGGGAGCAGTGGGAAGGCAGTTTGGGACTTGGTGTCACCCTTATTCGGCAAGGGGTACCATCTTTATGTGGACAATTTTTACACACGTGTGGCCCTTTTTAGGCATTTGTTTCTAGAACGGATTGGCGCCTGTGGTACCGCGCGAACTAGTCGCGCGGGCTTCCCCCAACGGCTCGTTACCACCCGTCTT
Organism: Bufo gargarizans; assembly: GCF_014858855.1. Lineage (NCBI taxonomy): Eukaryota > Metazoa > Chordata > Amphibia > Anura > Bufonidae > Bufo > Bufo gargarizans. The sequence goes on along the minus strand of NC_058080.1, from coordinate 422,816,973 downwards.
GCAAGGGGGCAGAGGGCCGCACTGTGTAACGAAGAACTGCTCGCGGTGAAATGGAGAGACAAGCGTGACGTTTACATGCTCTCCTCCATTCACGCAGACACGACAATCCAAATTGAGCGAGCAACCCGTGTCATTGAAAAGCCCCTCTCAGTCCACGACTATAATTTGCTCATGGGAGGGGTGGACTTCAATGACCAGATGTTGGCTCCGTATTTAGTGTCCCGCAGAACCAGACGCTGGTATAAGAAGGTGTCTGTATATTTAATTCAATTGGCTCTGTACAATAGTTTTGTTCTCTACAGTAAGGCTGGGAGAACTGGATCCTTCCTCAAATTTCAGGAAGAGATCATCGCGAACCTCCTGTACCCAGGAGGTTCCGTGGCCCCATCCACCAGTGTAGTTAGCCGTCTACACGAGCGACATTTCCCCAGTGTCGTTCCTGGTACCTCAATCCGACCGCCACCCCGAAAAAAATGTCGTGTCTGTAGCAGGAGTGGAATAAGGCGTGACACCCGTTATTTCTGTCCTGACTGTCCTGACCACCCTGCCCTATGCTTTGGAGAGTGTTTCCGGAAGTACCACTCACAGGTACACTATTAGCATAGGGATCATCTCACCAGGACAGGCACACAGGGCTATTAGGGCCCATTCACTCACAGCTGCTGCAAACGTCTCCTTTCACATGGGACAAAGTGCATAACGCACTTCGCCACATCTTTGGGCGATTTGCGCTTTGCACATTGACCCATGGGGAAGGAGAGGTTTGTTCTATAAAGGTAAAAAACAAAAAAACAAAAAAAAAAAAACACCAGTAAGCAAACACGTTAATGTTTAGTTCAAAAAGTTTAAGTTTACATGTTCTGTTCCAAAGTTAATAAAATTATTGCGTTGTGGCCTGGTTTTTTTTTTTTTTTTTTTTTTTTTTTTTTTTTACCTTCCAGGTGGACCAACCGATCTACTAGCTGCAGCACCGATGTGTATTCTGACAGAAGCATTGCGCTGCTGTCAGATTACACGCAAGTCGGTGTATGCGGCGCTGCAAGAAGGGATTTTCTCCTCTGCAGTGACAGATACGTTTGCCAAGGCATACGAGCTGAGGAGGAGGCGGCGTTCCTATGCTTTGGCAAACATTTTGTATATATATATATATATATAAAATAAAAATAAAAAAATAATCCCGGCAATGATTTATTCATCCACATCGATTGATGCGAATGGAGAAATCTGGTTTGCCAGGGCATACGAGCTAAGTGGGTATGGATGTGGGGCGGAGCTCCTATGTCCTGGCAGACGCCTTTCCCCTCCATTTTTTTTTTTTGGCAGAGATTTTTTCATCCACATTGATCGATGCGAATGAAGAAATCTGTGCCGTTCATTTTTTTCTTTCAGCCCAGAGGCTGAACGGAAAAAAAAATCTCATTACCTGTATGTTCAATATAAGGAGAATAGCAGAAACTTCTAATGCTGGCCATACATGTAATGATTGCGGAGACCCTCAAATGCCAGGGCAGTACAAACACCCCACAACTGACCCCATTTTGGAAAGAAGACACCCCAAGGTATTTGCTGAGGGGCATATTGAGTCCATGAAAGATTTAAATTTTTGTCCTAAGTTAGCGGAAAGTGAGACTTTGTGAGAAAAAAAAAAAAATCTATTTCCGCTAACTTATGCGAAAAAATTTTTTTTTTATGAACTTGCCAGGCCCCTCATTGGATACCTTGGGGGGTCTTCTTTCCAAAGTGGGGTCACATGTGGGGTATTTATACTGCCCTGGCTTTTTAGGGGCCCTAAAGCGTGAGAAGTCTGGGATCCAAATGTCTAAAAATGCCCTCCTAAAAGGAATTTGGGCACCTTTGCGCATCTAGGCTGCAAAAAAGTGTCACACATCTGGTATCGCCGTACTCAGGAGAAGCTGGGGAATGTGTTTTGGGGTGTCATTTTACATATACCCATGCTGGGTGAGATAAATATCTTGGTCAAATGCCAACTTTGTATAAAAAAATGGGAAAAGTTGTCTTTTGCCAAGATATTTCTCTCACCCAGCATGGGTATATGTAAAATGACACCCAAAAACACATTCCCCAACTTCTCCTGAGTACGGCGATACCAGATGTGTGACACTTTTTTGATGCCAAGGTGGGCAAAGGGGCACATATTCCAAAGTGCACCTTTCGGATTTTGCAGGCCATTTTTTACACATTTTGATTGCAAAGTACTTCTCACACATATGGGCCCCTAAATTGCCAGGGCAGTATAACTACGCCACAAGTGACCCCATTTTTAAAAGAAGACACCCCAAGGTATTCCGTGAGGGGCATGGCGAGTTCCTAGAATTTTTTATTTTTTGTCGCAAGTTAGTGGAATATGAGACTTTGTAAGGAAAAAAGAGAAAAAAAAAAAAATCATCCTTTTCCGCTAACTTGTGACAAAAAAAAAGAAATTCTAGGAACTCGCAGTGCCCCTCACGGAATACCTTGGGGTGTCTTCTTTCCAAAATGGGGTCACTTGTGGCGTAGTTATACTGCCCTGGCAATTTAGGGGCCCAAATGTGTGAGAAGTACCTTGCAATCAAAATGTGTAAAAAATGGCCTGCGAAACCCGAAAGGTGCACTTTGGAATATGTGCCCCTTTGCCCACCTTGGCAGCAAAAAAGTGTCACACATCTGGTATCGCCGTACTCAGGAGAAGTTGGGGAATGTGTTTTGGGGTGTCAGTTTACATATACCCATGCTGGGTGAGAAAAATATCTTGGTCAAATGCCAACTTTGTATAAAAAAATGGGAAAAGTTGTCTTTTGCCAAGATATTTCTCTCACCCAGCATGGGTATATGTAAAATGACACCCAAAAACACATTCCCCAACTTCTCCTGAGTACGGCGATACCAGATGTGTGACACTTTTTTGATGCCAAGGTGGGCAAAGGGGCACATATTCCAAAGTGCACCTTTCGGATTTTGCAGGCCATTTTTTACACATTTTGATTGCAAAGTACTTCTCACACATATGGGCCCCTAAATTGCCAGGGCAGTATAACTACGCCACAAGTGACCCCATTTTTAAAAGAAGACACCCCAAGGTATTCCGTGAGGGGCATGGCGAGTTCCTAGAATTTTTTATTTTTTGTCGCAAGTTAGTGGAATATGAGACTTTGTAAGAAAAAAATAAAAATAAAAAATCATCATCATTTTCCGCTAACTTGTGACAAAAAATAAAAAGTTCTATGAACTCACTATGCCCATCAACGAATACCTTAGGGTGTCTACTGTCCGAAATGGGGTCATTTGTGGGGTTTTTCTACTGTTTGGGCATTGTAGAACCTCAGGAATCATGACAGGTGCTCAGAAAATCAGAGCTGTTTAAAAAAGCAGAAATTTACATTTTTGTACCATAGTTTGTAAACGCTATAACTTTTACCCAAACCATTTTTTTTTTTGCCCAAACATTTTTTTTTATCAAAGACATGTAGAACAATAAATTTGGCGAAAAATTTATATATGGATGTCGTTTTTTTTGCAAAATTTTACAGCTGAAAGTGAAAAATGTCATTTTTTTGCAAAAAAATTGTTACATTTTGATTAATAACAAAAAAATAAAAAATGTCAGCAGCAATAAAATACCACCAAATGAAAGCTCCATTAGTGAGAAGAAAAGGAGGTAAAATTAATTTGGGTGGTAAGTTGCATGACCGAGCGATAAACGGTGAAAGGAGTGTAGTGCCGAAGTGTAAAAAGTGCTCTGGTCATGAAGGGGGTTTCAACTAGCGGGGCTGAAGTGGTTAAACTAGCTGAAACAGCTACACTATCTATATGGTGTCCCCCAACTTTAAGTGGACACCTTAACTAGGGCTTTTTCTCCCCCAAGGCCGTGCCCCTTGGTGACATGCTCCCGGTGCACGCAACACCCCTTTTATCCTGCTTCCCCCGGACTTTACTGCACACCTCAATGTTCACATTGCCACAGTATGGACAGCATAGAAATATCTCTCACATGCACATTGCACATCTATTTTCCTGCCGCACATTATATACCCCCCCCCCCCCACAAACAAACACAGTTTAAACATTAGAATTTGTATCCTGTTGGTCAGGACTCAGGAGAAGCTTTCTTTGTCTTACCGCCAATATTTACTGTTTTATTTAGAGTTAACCAGGGTGCACCACGGGGAGGGTGCACCACAGGGAGGCGAACCAGCTTTACACCCCATACTGTACTGTCACTTCACTAGACAGGTACATCTCTGCTCAGCTGGCCAATATTTGATTGCTCAGACCCCACACACATACAGTCGCAATACAATCCGATCTTATAATGGTAACATTAAATCTAATATTTCCCCTTCAAATATTTCCCCTTTAAATACTTTTTGATGTTTTGTTGAGGACATTATTTTCAATACTTGTATTTAAAAAATTGGGATTATAGGCTTGCGTCTTTATCCTGCAGCGCATGTTGGAGTGGGGCTATGACCGGACCCGGGTCCAGCAGAGGATTGTGAGGGAGATCTGTTTCGAGCTATGGAGGAAGTCTAACGGCAGGCACCCTAGGATGACCATATTAAATAAATGGTCCGATTTGAAGAGCAGGAACTCGTAGCGGATCAGAAAGATCCATGACAGAAAATGCCCAGGTAGAATGCTTACATTACTTTTGTATCTCTCTCCAACACTCTGTAATGTGTATATATATATATATATATATATATATATATACAGTTATGATAATAAGTATTTTATCCCTTTACAAATGACTACTTAGTACCTGGTGTGACACGAAGAAAATCGGCAGGTTACATCATACATCTCTACCTCACCATGAGTATATATATATATTTATTTATACACACAGCAAATTACAGATATATGATGTAACCGGCTGATTTTGTGCGTTTTACACACACACATATATATATATATATATATATATATGTATATACATAAACTGCAATAATCATTCTGTATTCCAGTAAAAGGCCCCATCCATTATTACATTACATACATCCCACACATGCTTTTGTTATGAGTTCTGAGTTGTTTGTCTACATTCTGAACATTGTGCGATTACAGGGGTTCCCGTTCCATCTGTCCGCCGCAGACCTTCGACAGAGGATCCGGAGGTGGTCGTGTTGTACACCGAGGAGGAGAGGATGAAGAGGGAGAAGAGGGAGAGCAGGATGGACCCTCCCAGCAGCAGCAGCATGAGGCGCCAGCCGCACCTGATTTGGGGGAAAAGATGGGGAGGTATAAGAGGCTGGACCCTCGCAGAAGCCACATTACCCCAACATAGTTCCTGATGACAATGAAGAGGAGGAGGTTTTCACCACCCCCAGCCAGGAGAGTAAATATGTGCACATAGCAATATAATTCTGTATCCATGTCACTTAATCTGAATTGCAAGTAATTTTCATTTTTTTTTTTCATCCTAACAGTACTGATTATTATTATTTTTTTATGCGGCGGATGCAGCAGGAGCACAAAGCCGGAATGCACGAGATGCGGGGGCTGATGTGCAAGCAGATTCAGAAGATGGAGGCGCTGCACTTCAAACGGATGAAGGAGATGTTGGAACTTCATGACCAACTGAAAAAAAATGCCATAGAGGCATGTTTGTAAATATATATTTTTTCTTTTGTAACGTGTGCTTCTGTTTTTTAATATTGTTTTGTTTTTGCTTAAATTTTGAACGATAAGGTTGCAGTAAAGCCCCTTTAGTCCAGGGTCAAACTCATCAGGACAGACAGTAGCAGCAGCAGGTAAATGGTAATGGTGTACTATAAGGCCTACACATAGCTGGGCCAAAATCATCAGGACAGCCAGCAGCAGCAGCATGTAAATGCTAATGGTGTAGTATAAGGCCTACACATAGCTCGGCCAAAATCATCAGGACAGACAGTAGTAGCATATAAATGGTAATGGAGTAGTATAAGGCCTACACATACCTCAGCCCAAATCATCAGGACAGACAGCAGCAGCATGTAAATGCTAATGGGGTAGTATAAGGCCTCCACATAGCTCGGCCAAAATCATCAGGACAGAGAGTAGCAGCATGTAAATGGTAACGGGGTAGTACAAGGCCTACACATAACTCGGCCCAAATCATCAGAACAGACAGCAGCAGCATGTAAATGGTAATGGGGTAGTATAACGCCTACATATAGCTAGGCCAAACTCAGTCATAACAGACAGGAGCCGGTTATTTGTTTGTAGCAGGAATATGTTCACAGGAAACACCAAAAATAAACTTATACACCTCTGACAGCAGCAGGTTCTTTGTCTACAGCAGGAAAGTGTTCCCATGCATACAAATTGCAATAGATTCCTTTGACAATTTTATTTCAAAGGATTTTTAAGATTATAAAGCCCACAATTAATAAAATAAAATAAAAATAATAAATATAAATATACAGTTGCAAGAAAAAGTATGTGAATCCTTTGGAATTATATGGATTTCTGCACAAATTGGTCATAAAATGTGATCTGATCTTCATCTAAGTCACAACAATAGACAATCGCAGTCTACTTAAACTAATAACACACAAAGAATTAAATGTAACCATGTTTTTTTTGAACACACCATGTAAACATTCACAGTGCAGGTGGAAAAAGTATGTGAACCCCTAGACTAATGACATCTCCAAGAGCTAATTGGAGTGAGGTGTCAGCCAACTGGAGTCCAATCAATGAGAGGAGATTGGAGGTGTTGGTTACAGCTGCCCTGCCCTATAAAAAACACACACCAGTTCTGGGTTTTCTTTTCACAAGAAGCATTGCCTGATGTGAATGATGCCTTGCACAAAATAGCTCTCAAAAGACCTACGATTAAGAATTGTTGACTTGCATAAAGCTGGAAAGGGTTATAAAAGTATCTCAAAAAGCCTTGCTGTTCATCAGTCCACGTTAAGACAAATTGCCTATAAATGGAGAAAGTTCAGCACTGCTGCTACTCTCCCTAGGAGTGGCCGTCCTGTAAAGATGACTGCAAGAGCACAGTGCAGACTGCTCAATGAGGTGAAGAAGAATCCTAGAGTGTTAGCTAAAGACTTACAAAAGTCTCTGGCATATGCTAACATCCCTGTTAGCGAATCTACGATACGTAAAACACTAAACAAGAATGGATTTCATGGCAGGATACCACAGAGGAAGCCACTGCTGTCTGAAAAAAACATTGCTGCATGTTTACAGTTTGCACAAGAGCACCTGGATGTTCCACAGCAGTACTAGCAAAATATTCTGTGGACAGATGAAACCAAAGTTGAGTTGTTTGGAAGAAACACAGAACACTGTGTGGAGAAAAAGAGGCACAGCGCACCAACATCAAAACCTCATCCCAACTGTGAAGTATGGTGGCGGGAGCATCATGGTTTGGGGCTGCTTTGCTGCGTCAGGGCCTAGACAGATTGCTATCATCGAAGGAAAAATGAATTCCCAAGTTTATCAAGACATTTTGCAGGAGAAGTTAAGGCCATCTGTCCACCAGCTGAAGCTCAACAGAAGATGGGTGTTGCAACAGGACAACAACCCAAAGCATAGAAGTAAATAAACAACAGAATGGCTTAAACAGAAGAAAATACGCCATCTGGAGTGGCCCAGTCAGAGTCCTGACCTCAACCCGATTGAGATGCTGTGGCATGACCTTAAGAAAGCGATTCACACCAGATATCCCAAGAATATTGCTGAACAGAAACAGTTCTGTAAAGAGGAATGGTCAAGAATTACTTCTGACAGTTCTGCACGTCTGATCTGCAACTACAGGAAACGTTTGGTTGAAGTTATTGCTGTCAAAGGAGGTTCAACCAGTTATTAAATCCAAGGGTTCACATACTTTTTCCACCTGCACTGTGAATGTTTACATGGTGTGTTCAATAAAAACATGGTAACATTTAATTCTTCGTGTGTTATTAGTTTAAGCAGACTGTGATTGTCTATTGTTGTGACTTAGATGAAGATCAGATCACATTTTATGACCAATTTGTGCAGAAATCCATATCATTCCAAAGGGTTCACATACTTTTTCTTGCAACTGTATATATATATATATATATATATATATATACAGTACAGACCAAAAGTTTGGACACACCTTCTCATTCAAAGAGTTTTCTTTATATTCATGACTATGAAAATTGTAGATTCACACTGAAGGCATCAAAACTTTGAATTAACACATGTGGAATTATATACATAACAAAAACGTGTGAAACAACTGAAAATATGTCATATTGTAGGTTCTTCAAAGTAGCCACCTTTTCCTTTGATTACTGCTTTGCACACTCTTGGCATTCTCTTGATGAGCTTCAAGAGGTAGTCACCTGAAATGGTCTTCCAACAGTCTTGAAGGAGTTCCCAGAGATGCTTAGCACTTGTTGGCCCTTTTGCCTCCACTCTGCGGTCCAGCTCACCCCAAACCATCTCGATTGGATTCAGGCCCGATGACTGTGGAGGCCAGCTCATCTGGCACAGCACCCCATCACTCTCCTTCATGATCAAATAGCCCTTACACAGCCTGGAGGTGTGTTTGGGGTCATTGTCCTGTTAAAAAATAAATGATGGTCCAACTAAACGCAAACCGGATGGAATAGCATGCAGCTGCAAGATGCTGTGGTAGCCATGCTGGTTCAGTATGCCTTCAATGTTGAATAAATCCCCAACAGTGTCACAAGCAAAGCACCCCCACACCATCACACCTCCTCCGCCATGCTTCACGGTGGGAACCAGGCATGTAGAGTCCATCCATTCACCTTTTCTGCGTCGCACAAAGACACGGTGGTTGGAACCAAAGATCTCAAATTTTGACTCATCAGACCAAAGCACAGATTTCCACTGGTCTAATGTCCATTCCTTGTGTTCTTTAGCCCAAACAAGTCTCTTCTGCTTGTTGCCTGTCCTTAGCAGTGGTTTCCTAGCAGATATTCTACCATGAAGGCCTGATTCACACAGTCTCCTCTTAACCGTTGTTCTAGAGATGTGTCTACTGCTAGAACTCTGTGTGGCATTGACCTAGTCTCTAATCTGAGCTGCTGTTAACCTGCGATTTCTGAGGCTGGTGACTCAGATGAACTTATCCTCCGCAGCAGAGGTGACTCTTGGTCTTTCTTTCCTGGGGCAGTCCGCATGTGAGCCAGTTTCTTTGTAGCGCTTGATGGTTTTTGTGACTGCACTTGGGGACACTTTCAAAGTTTTCCCAATTTTTCGGACTGACTGACCTTCATTTCTTAAAGTAATGATGGCCACTCGTTTTTCTTTACTTAGCTGCTTTTTTCTTGCCATAATACAAATTCTAACAGTCTATTCAGTAGGACTATCAGCTGTGTATCCACCTGACTTCTCCACAATGCAACTGATGGTCCCAACCCCATTTTTAAGGCAAGAAATTCCACTTATTAAACCTGACAGGGCACACCTGTGAAGTGAAAACTATTTTAGGTGACTACCTCTTGAAGCTCATCAAGAGAATGCCAAGAGTGTGCAAAGCAGTAATCAAAGCAAAAGGTGGCTACTTTGAAGAACCTAGAATATGACATATTTTCAGTTGTTTCACACTTTTTGTTTATGTATATAATTCCACATGTGTTAATTCATAGTTGTGATGCCTTCAGTGTGAATCTACAATTTTCATAGTCATGAAAATAAAGAAAACTCTTTGAATGAGAAGGTGTGTCCAAACTTTTGGTCTGTACTGTATATATAAACACATGCCACGGCACAGCCTCCAGAAAATGTGCGTTTATTCACCCCAACGTGACGTTTCGGTCCACACAATGAGGCTTTTCTCAAGCAGTGTCAAATACAAACTCAGGTGATTATTTAATGAAAACTATTAATAATTGAATTGCAATTAACGTATTTGATTAGTATTGTGTCCAAATTTTTTTTTTACATAATATACAAGTATACATACTGTGAAGAGATTAATAACTTCATTTTAATTCATAATATGTGCTTAAGTCATCAAAATTACATTGAAAAAAATATATATGTCCAAAACCAATTGTGTCATTACAATATCAGGTGTGCCAATTAAAAACATAATGGAGGGGGCCAAGAGCTAACCAGCATTGATCCAATATAGTGTCCAGTTTCTTTAACAGTGCATGTCGGCACATTGCTTCTGCATTACATAAAGAAACATGTGATTGCATCGAAGGAGGAACACACACAGGCCGCTAGTGTCCATAGGTAAGGCGTTCACATGATAACAGATCACGCGTTCGCACCCGAAATTGAACTCAAGCTGAGCCACAAACGCATCCTGTCTATGCGGTCACATGATAGCAACCATGGAAATGAGAAGAATAACTCCCACAATGGTTCATGGCTTCAAGAATATTATATATACCACAGTTAGGGTTGAGCGAATCTGAACTGTAAAGTTCGGGTTCATACCGAACTTTATCATTTTTGGACCCCGGACCCGAACCCAAACATTTCAGTAAAAGTTTGGGTTCAGGTTCGGTGTTCAGCGATTTCTTGGCGCTTTTTGCAGAGCAGCCAATCAACAAGCATTTAACTCTGTGCTCTTAGAAGCCATCACAACCATCACAGCCATGCCAACTGTGATTGGCCAGTGCAGTTTGTGACCCAGTCTCTATATAAGCTGGAGTCACGTAGCGCTAGAAGTCACTCTGCTGTTACTAGTGTAGAGAGAGGATGCTGCTGCTGTGAGGGAGAGAATAGGAAAGAAACTTTAATCAGAACTCTATCCGTGAACTTTATCCGTCTGTTAGTCATTTTATGCAAGCTCAGTGCACCAGCACTGCATATGTGCTTTTGTGACATTAAAATTCAAGCTTGAAATACTGCAATACATTTTCTGCATAGGTGACAGGGACTTAAATTTCTAAAATTTGTCTGTAATTGTCCCTTTCATTCGATCCTTCTGCTTTAATAACTTGTCCCACATTTCAGCTTCATCCCATTGCAGCCATTGACCTCCCTTTGATGAGGTCTCCCTTTCTCATGCTCCCTCTCCGGCGTGGAACCCTAATTCGCCGATAACCGTGATCAACATGGTAGGCTCAGAAAAGAACATCAAAATTTGATAGAGAAGATATCCAAATGGATCTTGGATGTCAAAGGGACGTGCGATCAGGCAGACGCTATCTAGAGTCAACAAAGCGGCAGCAGGGCTTCTACTGGCTAACGTTTCCAAATCCAAAATACCCCAGTGACATTCCCTATAATTTTAAATTAATTATATTAATAGGGTTGAGCGAACTTTACGGTGTTCGGCACCCGAACCCAAACATTTCAGTGTTCGGGTAATATTAATGTACCATCGGATCGGAGTTTTCTTTAATCCGTTTTGTTTTTGAGTAGGAAAATAAGAAAAAAATATTTTGAACCAAAAGGTGTGCTTTTGGTGGGTTTTGAACTAATGGTGGTCTGTGGATGACACTATTATGGGAGATCTGTGGATGACACACTGTTATGAATCTGTGGAGGCACACTGTTATGGGGGTCTGTGGATGGCACTGTTATGGGGGGATTTGTGGATGGCATTGTTATGAGGGGGATCTGTGGATTGCATTGCTATGAGGGGGATCTGTGGATGGCACTGTTATAGGGAATCTGTGGATGGCACTCATGAGAGATCTGTGGATGGCACTGTTATGGGGGATCTGTGGATGGCACTGTTATGGGAGATCTGTGAATGGCACTGTTATGGGGACATCTGTGGATGACACTGTTATGGGAGCATCTGTGGATGACACATACAGTGGGATGCGAAAGTTTGGGCAACCTTGTTAATCATCATGATTTTCCTGTATAAATCGTTGGTTGTTACGATAAAAAATGTCAGTTAAATATATCATATAGGAGACACACACCTATGATATTGAGAAGTTAACACACCTATGATATTGAGATGTTAAATGAAGTTTATTTGAGAAGTTAAATGAAGTTTATTGGATTTACAGAAAGTGTGCTATAATTGTTTAAACAAAATTAGGCAGGTGCATAAATTTGGGCACCACAAAAAAGAAATTAAATCAATATTTAGTAGATCCTCCTTTTGCAGAAATTACAGCCTCTAAACGCTTCCTGTAGGTTCTAATGAGAGTCTGGATTCTGGTTGAAGGTATTTTGGACCATTCCTCTTTACAAAACATCTTTAGTTCATTTAGGTTTGATGGCTTCTGAGCATGGACAGCTCTCTTTAAGTCACACCACAGATTTTCAATTATATTCAGGTCTGGGGACTGAGATGGCCATTCCAGAACGTTTTACTTGTTCCTCTGCATAAATGCCTTAGTGGATTTTGAGCAGTGTTTAGGTTCTTGTTGAAAGATCCAGCCCCGGCGCAGCTTCAGCGTTGTTACTGATTCCTGGACATTGGTCTCCAGAATCTGCTGATACTGAGTGGAATCCATGCGTCCCTCAACTTTGACAAGATTCCCAGTCCCTGCACTGGCCACATAGCCCCACAGCATGATGGAACCACCACCAAATTTTACTGTAGGTAGCAGGTGTTTTTCTTGGAATGCTGTGTTCTTTTTCCTCCATGCATAACGCCCCTTGTTATGGCCAAATAACTAAATTTTAGTTTCATCAGTCCACAGCATCTTATTCCAAAATGAAGCTGGCTTGTCCAAATGTGCTTTAGCCCACCTCAAGCGGCACTTTTTGTGCTGTGGGCGGAGAAAAGGCTTCCTCTGCATCACTTTCGCATACAGCATCTCCGTGTGTAAAGTGCGCCGAATGGTTGAAAAATGCACAATGACTATATCTGCAGCAAGATGATGTTGTAGGTCTTTGGTGCTGGTCTGTGGGTTGACTCTAACTGTTCTCACCATTCGTCGCTTCTGTCTATCCGAGATTTTTCTTGGTCTGCCACTTTGAGCCTTAACTTGAACTGAGCCTGTGGTCTTCCATTTCCTCAATATGTTCCTAACTGTGGAAACAGACAGCTGAAATCTCTGAGACAGCTTTCTGTATCCTTCTCCTAAATCATGATGGTGAACAATCTTTGTCTTCAGGTCATTTGAGAGTTGTTTTGAGACCCCCATGTTGCTACTCTTCAGAGAAAATTAAAAGAGGAGGGAAACTTACAATTGACCCCCTTAAATACTATTTCTCATAATTGGATTCACTTGTGTATGTAGGTCAGTGGTCACTGACCTTACCAAGCCAATTTGAGTTCCAATAATTCGTTCTAAAGGTTTTGGAATCAATCAAATGACAACAGTGCCCAAATTTATGCACCTGCCTAATTTTGTTTAAACAATTAAAGCAACTTCATTTCACTTCTCAAATATCACTGTGTGTGTCTCCTATATGATATATTTAACTGACATTTTTTATTGTAACAACCAACAATTTATACAGGAAAATCATGACGATTAACAAGGTTGCCCAAACTTTCGCATCCCACTGTATATAGCATCTTATGCTATATATGTGTCATCCACAGATATCCCCCATAACAGTGTCCCTGTGTACAGTAAGTAGTGACAATAATGCAAGTGGGGGCCAGTAACTAGTGTAAAAATCGCTGCGGGGCCCAATGCAGTCACTGTACTCTAATGCACCGGGCCCCACACACACCAATATTCAGATGTAAACTGTAGGCAAATCATATTTAAACTACAAGGTAGCGCAATCCGGGTACCTTAGTACTCACTATTGAACGCCCGTACTCACGGCGCAGGCTCTGCCTGCTTTATTACTAAAGTGGGCGGAGCATGCGCCGTGAGAAAGTAACTGACTGGCCAGCCTGCCTGCAAGTACAGGCGTTCAATAGTGAGTACTAAGGTACGCAGATTGCTCTACCTTGTGGTTTAAATATGGATTGCCTACAGTTAACATATCAATTGCCTACAGTTTGCATCTGAATACTTGTGTGTGTGGGGCCTGGTGTAAGAGTACAGTTACTGCCGTGAGTTGCCTCCAGCCCCTCCTTCCTCCCCGCTGATACATCACAGCCTGCGATGTAAAAATGTCAGCATTCACCCCATAGGAGGCACTGCCATTTTACCCCCACTTTTGTGTCTTATGGGGCGAAAAATATGGTAGGTTCCTCGATCAGTCCTGTACAATGTTAACTGCGCAAGACCTTTTAACAAGGGAATCCCACATGCGATCCCCACCTAGTTTTAGTAAGAACCACACCAGGACCGCCCAAAACCCAAGTAAAGCAAAATTATAACATATAAAATTAAATAAATAAATAAAATCATTTTTGGGTGAATGAAGTGTAACACCACATGATTGTATTTTATTCAAACAAATCTTTATATAGATAAATATATATATATATATATATATATACACACAGTACAGACCAAAAGTTTGGACACACCTTCTCATTCAAAGAGTTTTCTTTATTTTCATGACTATGAAAATTGTAGATTCACACTGAAGGCATCAAAACTATGAATTAACACATGTGGAATTATATACATAACAAAAAAGTGTGAAACAACTGAAACAACTTGTGTTCCTCAAGAGCCACTGAGGAAGGGGACATCCTAGCCCCGAAACGCGTCTGGTCTGACCCCCCAATTTTATGCGAGTGCACCGCATCTAACCAACTTAAGGACCATTCTGAGCCAGTATACTGAACGGAGCCGATCTGAAACCAAGCCTGGAAACCCGGCATCTTTGGAGCCAAACAAGCGGGACACGTGCAGTAACCACACAAGTGACGCACATAAACTACCGCTGGATCCATCCAACTATAAAGGCAAAGACTGAAAGAAGGTTTCGATAGACGGCCGAGGTATCTCCGAATCAGGAGAACCCTCCAACACTGGTAAGACTATTCCTGAACTGTTTGTTATCTCAATACGGGATCGATCTCTGACTGTAAGCGGGACGCCGCCGGGTCAGAGACGGAGAAATCTTGACTCCAAATACCGCAACTTTTTTAAACACTCTTATGCTGCTTCAAGTGGGTGATAATACCAGAAGGATCTCGATTTGTTATATCCGGACTTTGATTTTTACATTTATATTTATATAGGTTTTTACCCACACGGCATTTTTAATATATAAAGTATTTAATTTGATTCATTGCTATTGGAATATTTACACTTGCTGTTTACTGTGGTCGCAACGAGGCTCACAGTTACTGACACTACTCGTCAGTAACTATTTTGAGCCTCCTTTCGGTCACATACGTATTTAATTTCCATCCCATTACGTGACAGTTTTATACATTAACACCACTGTGAAGTCCGTACAGCTGTTTTTATTCCTATTATTATTATTTTTATTACTGTCTTCCATCACTGTCTAACTATTTTACTACCTTAATAAATTGGTCACCAAGTATCTTAGGTGTGCCCAATCATTCCTATATAAACTTTTGCTTTTCAACAGCGGGGTGACGCTGTAAGTTTGAGAGCACCCTTTTTGGTGTATCAGCCACCCTGTGCATCCAACTAACCTACTCTTTTTATATATATATATATATATATATATATATATATAAAAAGATTTGTTTGAATAAAATACAATCATGTGGTGTTACGCTTCATTCACCCAAAAATGATTTTATTTATTTATTTATTTAATTTTATATGTTATAATTTTGCTTTACTTGGGTTTTGGGCGGTCCTGGTGTGGTTCTTACTAAAACTAGGTGGGGATCGCATGTGGGCTTCCCTTGTTAAAACTCTTTGAATGAGAAGCTGTGTCCAATCTTTTGGTCTGTACTGTATATATATTGTGACACAGTGAGGGGTTGTGTCTGGCAAGGCAGGTATTTTCCTCCCAGCATGTGTGGCTGGGCTGGTTTCCAGCCAGGTGAGGTCAAATACTAGACCAGAGTTTAAGTGCCGTTCTGGGTTTTGGCAGCATCTGGCTGTCCTTAAATAGGCAGCTGGGCTCAGCAGAGAGGTTTCTGTTTTTGGGATCTGTGGCTTTGTGCCATGCTGGAGGGCTGAGAGCCGCACACTGGGGAAACAGCCCCCCTAAAGACTGCTGTGGATTACTGGAGGCATAACTGCCAGCAAGATGACTTGTGTTATATGAACTTTCCATTGTGTGTGAATAAACACCAAGACTGCAAAGTTACATGCTGTTTTGTGCATTTGCCTCAAGTGTTAATAAACACTGATGTTTTGCGTTAAGAACTTGTATTTTGCCTCTATACTGTGCCCGCTTACCATATCTACCAGAGCGAAACCCCACAATATATAAATATTGACAATATATGATGAACTGAGCACATGCGAAAAAATGAAGCATGCACTCCAGTTTAAGAGAATTCTAATACTCGATAGTTGATAAAGTTAAAGGGCAAAGTTTGCAGCAGGGAAATGGTAACGCTGTAGTATAGGGCATATATATAAATGGGCCTAACTTAGTAATATCAGGACAGACAGCAGCAGCTTAAAAATTGTAATGCTGTAGTGTCAGGCGTACACATATTTGGGCATAAATCAGTAGGAACAGAACAGACAGCAGCAGGAAAATGGTAACGTTGTAGTATAAGGCATACACATAGCTGGCCCTAACTCAGCAGGAACTTAACAGACAGGAGCAGGGAAATGGTAATGCTGTAGGACAAGGCCGACACATAACTCATCAAGATCAGGACAGACAGCAGCAGCTCTCCCTGACAAAGACTGGCCGAACCATGTGTCATTGGGTGCTTTATAGCACCTGATGATGCGTTCCAGCCAACAAACGTGCGGGGAGGAGACTCGAGCATAGCAGCCAACAAACGTGGGGGGAGAAGACTTGAGCTTCGCGCTCGGGCACACGCGGTATTCGGCCGAACACAGCAATGTGCCGAGCATTGCAATGATCGAGCTGAACTGGTGTTCGGCCGAGCATACTCGATCAACACTATGAGACACCTGTTTTAACACAATTGTTTTGAGAAGAATAGCAGTTCAAAGACTTCCGTAAAGCTATTTTAATAAAATAACTAGAAAAGCTACAATTTCTGGTAAAATTGTGTAAAGTGTTCTTGCTTCCACCAGGAGTCTACAACTGGAGTGGACTGAGTAACTGGGTGGAGTGGCTTGAGTAACTGTTGTGTGGCTGGAGTAACTGTGGAAAGGTTGGACTGGGCAGAGTAACTTTACGGAGTGGGCAGAGTAACTGTGTGGAGTGTTTGGAGGGAGTAAAGATAGTAAACTTTAAACTAATCAATTGATTGATCAAATTTAAAAAATGCACATGGCAAGCTTGATAGAGTGAGAAATGCATTTCAACTTTTATTTATTTATATAGCACATTTAATTGCAATGTTGTTGCCCAAAGTGCTTTACAGTTACATTATAACATACATTTATAAAAACATTAGCAGCCGATTTGTGTAGGTGGGCTTGAAAATGAGGGAGTGGTGGCAGTTTAAAAATCATGTCCTGATTTTTCAGCTCACACTCTAGCTTTTGTCACTCTGCTGGCTGCTCACACACCTGGGTTCCTATGGCAACTCACTCTATAGCAAGGGCAGAGAAGAGCGGTTAAAAACAAACTGTTCCTACTTGCTCACTTCACTGGCGGTTGTCATCTTCGAACGTTTGTAGTTAAAAAAATATACAGTGGGATGCGAAAGTTTGGGCAACCTTGTTAATCGTCATGATTTTCCTGTATAATTCGCTGGTTGTTACGATAAAAAATGTCAGTTAAATATATCATATAGGAGACACACACAGTGATATTTGAGAAGTAAAATGAATTTTATTGGATTTACAGAAAGTGTGCTATGATTGTTTAAACAAAATTAGGCAGGTGCATAAATTTGGGCACTGTTGTCATTTTATTGATTGCAAAACCTAATTATTGGAACTCAAATTGGCTTGGTAAGCTCAGTGACCCCTGACCTACATACACAGGTGAATCCAATTATGAGAAAGAGTATTTAAGGGGGTCAATTGTAAGTTTCCCTCCTCTTTTAATTTTCTATTTAGAGTAGCAACATGGGGGTCTCAAAACAACTCTCAAATGACCTGAAGACAAAGATTGTTCACCATCATGGTTCAGGGGAAGGATACAGAAAGCTGTATCAGAGATTTCCGCTGTCTGTTTCCACAGTTAGGAACATATTGAGGAAATGGAAGACCACAGGCTCAGTTCAAGTTAAGGCTCGAAGTGGCAGACCAAGAAAAATCTCGGATAGACAGAAGCGAAAAATGGTAAGAACAGTCAGAGTCAACCCACAGACCAGCACCAAAGACCTACAACATCATCTTGCTGCAGATGGAGTCACTGTGCATCGTTCAACCATTCGGCGCACTTTACACAAGGAGATGCTGTATGCTAGAGCGATGCAGAGGAAGCCTTTTCTCCACCCACAGCACAAAAAGTGCCACTTGAGGTGGGCTAAAGCACATTTGGACAAGCCAGCTTCATTTTTGAATAAGGTCGTGTGGACTGATGAAACTAAAATTTAGTTATTTGGCCATAACAAGGGGCATTATGCATGGAGGAAAAAGAACACAGCATTCCAAGAAAAACACTTGCTACCTACAGTAAAATTTGGTGGTGGTTCCATCATGCTGTGGGGCTATGTGGCCAGTGCAGGGACTGGGAATCTTGTCAAAGTTGAGGGACGCATGGATTCCACTCAGTATCAGCAGATTCTGGAGACCAATGTCCAGGAATCAGTGACAAAGCTGAAGCCGCGCCAGGGCTGGATCTTTCAACAAGACAACAACCCTAAACACTGCTCAAAATCCACTAAGGCATTTATGCAGAGGAACAAGTACAACATTCTGGAATGGCCATGTCAGTCCCCAGACCTGAATATAATTGAAAATCTGTGGTGTGACTTAAATAGAGCTGTCCATGCTCGGAAGCCATCAAACCTGAATGAACTAAAAATGTTTTGTAAAGAGGAATAGTCCAAAATACCTTCAACCAGAATCCAGACTCTCATTGGAACCTACAGGAAGCGTTTAGAGACTGTAATTTCTGCAAAAGGAGGATTTGCAAAATATCGATTTCATTTCTTTTTTGTGGTGCCCAAATTTATGCACCTGCCTAATTTTGTTTAAACAATGATAGCACACTCTCTGTAAATCCAATAAACTTCATTTCACTTCTCAAATATCACTGTGTGTGTCTCCTGTATGATATATTTAACTGACATTTTTTATCGTAACAACCAACGATTTATACAGGAAATTCAAGACGATTAACAAGGTTGCCCAAACTTTCGCATCCCACTGTAAATCCTACAGTGAAGAGCTTTATATTGTGAGAATCACAAGACCCAGACTTACGTTTTAACATAGTATGTCTCTGACATATTAAAAATAAAGGCACAGTCACAGTTTAGAAATTGCCCTTCAAATTTGAGGTGGCTAGAGTGGAGTTTCAATGAATGTCAATGGGCGTTGTGAGTTGCAAACATATGGTCATATTGTGAAAACTATCAGGACTATAGCTTAGACGTTGACATTTTTAGTGGCAGGGATAGCTGAATATTTTGATATATGATTTGTGTAGATAGATGGGCTTGAATATGAGGGAGTGGTGGCAGTTTAGAAATAATGTCCTGATTTTTTAGCTCACACTCTAGCTTTTGTCAGCTCCCAGTCTAATTTTGAACATTCCACCATTCATTCCTATGGAATAGGAAAAGACCATGGCACTCGTGTTTAAAGTAATCAGAAATGGTTCATTTATTGTCCATCCCAAAATTGGATCTTATTACAATGGTCAAAGTTTCGGTCCACCGGGACCTTGTTCACGGCCTAAGTACAGATAAATACATAGAATTTTAGTACAGACATAGCCCATGGGGCAGACAATGAATATGAGATACAGCAAAGTATCAGAAAACAAACTGATATACAGACATCTAGAATATATGCAATTAAATGCAGAGAGGATCTGCCAAATGAACATATATATGTCAATATATATGAGTTGATTCCAAGATGGGATAATGTTCTTCACAATCCGAGTAGAACTAGTACAAGACCTATATGGTGGAGCAGTAGTAAATATATATATAAATACTCATGTGATAGCTAGAATTGTATGACTTTCTGTATAACCTCAAGGATATAACGTATTGTTGGCTTAATTAGGGGGATATAAATTATGGAGGCTGCCATATAATCCTCATTATGACCATCAGCATTGGGATGCATAGTAAAAAGCTGAATAAAAGTCAGAACCAGAGCTGCAAAAGAACATATAGCAATAATGCAATGGTGGTAACTAATCGCGGGACACAAACCTTAATATTGTGGATCTGGAGGCATCGGGTGGACTTGTGTGAAGCGGGAGATCGGGGTGTTTACATAGAAAAGGACTCTGTGCAGGCGCCGGCGTCCCTCAGCCCGTGCTGAAGTATCGCGAGAGTGAGTGCGTCACTCGCGCATGCGCACAAGCACCCGACTCCGGACTTAGAATGTCCGGAGATCAGGGCCCAAAGCGCAGGCACTAGAGGCTGCTGAAGTACGCAGGCGCAGGATCACTATACCACAAAGGATATACATGGCATTATCAATAATATATAATGATAAATAGACAGCAGTTATAAATGGGAAATATTAAAGTTCAAGCAAACAATGGATATAGAGGCCAATACTAATAATAACTGCAAACTATGTGATAGTATATACTAACTGTTGTAATGAGACTATGGGGGTCATTTTTTTCTGTGGAAAGTAAGAAAAGGAGAATTAATTAATAATAATTAATTCTCCTTCTCCTATTCTCCTTCTCCTTTTCTTACTATCCACAGAAAAAATGACCCCCATAGTCTCATTTATCTGTACTTAGGCCGTGAACAAGGTCCTGGTGGACCGAAACGTTGGCCATTGTTATAAGATCCAATTTTGGGATGGACAATAAATGAACCATTTCTGATTACTTTAAACACGAGTGCCGTGGTCTTTTCCTATTTCATATTGATCCCTACAACTGAGCACCAACAGTTATACAAGGAGTCCCATTCCTATGGGACCAATTTCGCCAGGACCTTGATATTTCGCTGATATTTCTTGAAGCATTCAGCGAAACGTTCCACAAAGTAATAGCACACCAATTGGGAACAATCTGCACTTTTCGGTATATTACTGTCTATGTAGTGTAAAAACTGTGGGAGGAGTTAGGGTAGTAAATTTGGCTATAATAATTAGAATATATATGTGAAATAACAGTAAGTGGTCCTGCCATGCAAGAACACTTAATTATAATGGAATTTATAATTATGTTACATGACAAAAAAAAGCAAGAATTTGTAAACTTTCGTTTTTTACTGTACTAGTTCGTACATGATCATATCAATAACACTTTACCTTTCTAAATTATCAGTTTGAAATGTTAGCCCCCTAAAGCAGGGATGGACTGTGACTAAAAAGCAAGCTTAGAAACTAAACCCAGCTCTACAGTAAATTTTGCTTTACTTGGTCGCACCTCTCACTACTCAGAGTTCAAACCTCAGACCAAATTAAAAAATCTGATACCAGACCCACTGTTTAGCACTAACACACTTCATACAGACATTACATACTCATACCACTCATAAACACTAAGCAAGCATTCAACAGCTCCCCATGTGTCTCCAATGCATCCCCACATCACTAACAAAAACAAGTTTGCCCCATTCTCCATCTCTTTCTCACACAGACTGCTCCCTCATGTCTCCTTTTTCTCACACTCAAACTGCTCCCCATGGTAACCCCTTTTTTTTACTCACTGTTCCTCTTGTCCCATCCTTCTCACATACTATTCTAATGGTGACCCCCCAACCCCTTTCCTCAACTACTAAACCACCTGTGATCCCCACTAGTGTTGGGGCGCGAATATCCGAATAGGAAATATTAATCGGGAATATTGGCACTTTGAGAATTTGCTAATATTTTGAATATAGTGATATATATTTGTAATTTCCAATATTCTAGATTTTTTTTCATCATTAACCTCCCTTCTTGCTTGTGGGCAAATTAAAAGGCTGCAATGTCTTTGTCTGAGCTTAGCAACATCCCTAGAAAGCAATAGGAAAGTTGCCTAATAGTGTTGAGCGATCATGCTCGGCCGAACTGCTGTTTGACTCGAGCATCGCTATACTCAGCACATTGGAGTGATCGTCCGAATGGTGTCTGGTTCATAAAAAAAGGTTAGAAATTGATGGAAACCCCATCAAAATGGTTTGGAATCAGCATTAAGAGGATGGCTGGATGCATCTTGGACTCCTATTATCTATGACATACAATAGACAACTACACAAAGGCTATATGCCAAAAGCCAGGTATATGCAAGCCATCAATCTATCCATGAAACAAATGACAGGCTGAGTCAGCATACCTTACAATGGCAGCCTTGTGCACTGAGACATTTCAAACCAGTTCTCATCTGACTGAGAACCAGTAAGCCTCAAAGTTACTTCATAACTGTTGGATGGCTTGGGTGGACCTGCGCACCTAAATCAATATCATTAGGGTGACAGAAAGTTTTCTGATTGTCCTAACATAATATTCAATAACTTTTCTATACAGTTTTGTCATGTAAAAACTCATTTGAATAAACATCGGCGTATGGGAAAGACATGCAAATGAGCAGAATCTGCCTTGTTAAAATGTGAAGTTGCACGTATTGCGCTAAAATATTTGCATCAATGGTGCCGATTTTGCAATTGTGAATATATTGGAGCACTCTATCTGCATATAAAGCTATTATAATGTTCTGCCGTGCCAACCATTTTCTCCAGTCTCAGGAAACTTCTAGCAGCTTGAAAAATGTAGCTATAGTGACCCACGCCTATATTCATTATGTGAATATTAGATTGCCAATTTTTTGCGATCAAAAAAAGAATCTCGAATTCCTGAATATATGACGAATATTCTGCCAAATATTCACGAAATAGCGCAAATTTGAATATTGCCCCTTTCGCTTCTCACTAATCCCCACGTTTGTCATATACTGCTTTTATGGTTCCCCCACCGTTGTACTGTTCTCCATGGTTATCCTTCTTCTAATATACTGCTCCTTGTGATGACCCCCTCTCTTACTTATGCAGAATGGTCCCTATAGTTCTGTGACCTCCACATTCCTCCTGTTTGTATCCTTCTACTCCACCTTTTTCCTTTCTTTATCCTCATCCTACATCTTCTTATGGGCTGATTCCTCCTTCTCTGTTCTGTTGTTACAGGACCTTTACCATGTGACTAAGATGTTACCAAAGTTTTAGTTACAATTTTACCTTGATTTACTCAAAACTGTTGCTGAAATTTACATAGAATGATCTGATTACATTAGAAATAACAGCATAATTTGTCATAAAATGGTAGTGATGTTGCAATTTGCTCAAAGTTGCAGAAAAATACTTTTAAACAGGGGTGGGCCTGGCAACCCGCTATGTAATCAGACAGATAGGGCAGATTTCCAGTTCAGCCCTGCCCATAACCACCATAAACATTCAGAGATGTCACATTCCAAAATGCTCATCGTGGTCTGAGGTGGAAGCTGCTGACCTGTGCTGATATTACAGCATATCTTTTAATTGTTGATAATGTATTACTTCAAGTCTTTTATGTCTTTTACTGTGGTCTAATACTTACCGTAGCTATTTTTAGCTTCTAAGTCTTGTACACATACAATTATAACGGTATTTGCTATAGTATGGTGGTTACTGCATCTTATAGCACCAGGCACTGCCCCCCCCCCTTCCCTACCAACCCTATTATTAAGCATTTCTATACTGTCTGTAACCGTTTTCTGTATGTATTTAGTAAAACTGACATTTGCTATATTTTTATTGATGTGACTGTTGTATCGGGATTTTTTGTATTTGTTGTTGTATGTGTATTATTTTTTTTCTCTCCCAATTTTGGGGGTATATATGTTAGTGCACAAACCACTTTAGACCACTGATGAGAATACTAGGAATTTAATCATTCACCGGTAAAACACATGCAGAAAGTTGAGTATAATGTTGGAAATAATTTTGTTGTCTATATTGTAGGTACCAATCAACTTTGATACCACCTTTTCAAATTCCTGTTTACACCTTGCAGTTATACAGTATAGAAACAGAAAGCCATTAGCACTGATAGTTGGCCTTGAGAACTACTAAGTTTAAGTAGGGAAAACGCATATCACTTCAGTTGCCCAGTTCCATAGGTTCTTGTTGCCAACATTGAACCTTACTAACCAATCCTGAGTGATATTTGCATTTGTAACATCAGATGGTATATTTCAATTCACTTAAGAACGATTCCATTTTTCACTGGAACACACAGCGTTAAAATTTTCACTATTAAAATGATCTGGCAATATTGGATGATTGGTTTTCTGATGCAGTTTTGGATGCCAAAACCATGTGTGAAATCCACTTTAAATTTTTTTTAAACTGCATTCAGAAACCTGACCATGTGGTTGTACCCTTACTAATCCTGAAAATTAATACATATAACAAATTAATTAGACTCAGATATAAAGGAAATGATCTAGGGCAATATACTTTGTAACAAAACATATAAAAGCTCCAGTATGCTTTTGCTTTGTTTTTTCTAGAAGGACATAATTTAAACAATTGGAGATAAGAAAAGAAATGGCCACCAGCTGTTTTTCACATCCCAACTGTTCGGTTTAGGAACAACTTAATTGGTAACTAAATTACCATTTTCTTTGCTTCTAGATGTAGAAATATAGACTAACAGTGGGGCTCTTGTCAAACTGTGCAAACAAATCTAATTTAAACTGTATCTCAGACAAATTAACAGAGGAAGCTATAGTAATGATGACTATGTTTGGTATAATACATTACATTACTAAAAACAACCATGAATTATTCATTTTCCTCTTTCATTCATATTTACTGGACAAAGTACATAGCTATAAATCTAGTTCTAAAATTGTATGCTATAAGGAGGAATACTTATTAAACTTCCAATATAGTGTTGTAATCACCAGCTTATCCTATCCAGCCATTTTATTTCAGAGTGTCCTTTTATTGTGGGCAGTCTAAGGCACACCTGTGCAATATTCATGCTGTCTAATCAGCACCTTGATATGCCACACCTGTGAGGTGGGATGGATTATCTCGGCAAAGGAGAAGTGCTCACTAACACAGGTTTAGACAGATTTGTGAACAATATTTGAGAATAATGGGTCTTTTGTGTATGTAGAAAATGTTTCAGATCTTTAGTTTCAGCTCATGCAAAATGGAAGGAAAACCGAAAGTGTTGTGTTTATATATTTGCTCAGTGTAAAAAAAACAGCCCCACACAAGACCATGACCAGAAAAATAAAGACAATATGGCTGTCAGAAAATGGTATAAATAATAAAAAAAACTATTTTATTGTGTAAAAGTAACAAAGCTAAAAAACAAACAAAAAACTAAATACAACTGGCACTGTACCTCTGTAATCGGAACAAGTTTTCCACACAGTGCAAAAAGTTGTATGTACCCCAAAATAGTATCAATGACAATAGAAACTGAGGTGGAGATTTAGCATACTGGTGTAAATGAAAACTGTCTCAGTTGCCCATAGCAATCAATCAGATTACAAACTTCATTTTTCAGAGCTCCTTTGGAAAATCAAAGGTGGAATCTGATTGGTTGCTATGGACAACTAAGACAGTTTTACTTTATACCAGTTTGATAAATGTGCCCCTTAAAATGCAAAAAAATAAATAAATAAATAAACCATCTTACAGCTCTGTCAAGAAAAAAAGATATTCTCAAAAAAATTACATACTGGTATCCCAGAGGTTGTGTAAAAGCAACATGGCATCTGTAAACCAATTCATTAAAATATGTGAGGCAAAAGCAAAAAAAAAGCTGAACCGCGCAGAGTACCCAAACAGCAGTTTACATCCACATTTAAGGCATTTCAGTACCCAGTAGAACAACCTAACAATTTAAGGGGGTTAAGGCTGGACACAGCATATTGGGAACTGAAATGCCATATATGTGGAAAACTTTCAAATTTAATTTTGCACTGTATCCTGCTCATTTATTTCTACCAAATACCTGTGATGTTAAAATGCTCACCCTGCCCCTTCATGCTAAATTTAAGTGCTGTAGTTCTCAAAATGGGTCACTAATTGGAGGTTTTTACTGTATGAGTACCTTAGAGTCTCTGCAAATATGATTTAGCACCCAATAACCTCTCCAGCAAAATCACTGCTCCATAAGCCAAATGGTGCACCTTCCTTTCTGAGCCCTCCCGTGTGCCCATACAATAGCTTACATCCACCTTTATGGCATTTGCATACCCAGTAGAACCTGCTTAACAATTTAAGAAGTGTGGTGTGAGTATCAGATGGAACCAGCTTGGCACAGCATATTGGGCACTGAAATACCATATCTCTGTAAAAATTGCAATTTTCATTTTGCACAATTTGCTGCACATTTATATCTGCAAAATATCCGTGGCATCAAATGCTCAAGGTTTTCAGGGGTAGAGTTTCCAAAATGGTTCACTACTCAGGGGTTCCATTTATTATTTTTCCCCAGAGCCTTTACAGTTGTCAGCACAATCTGGGCCTCAAAATGCACATGGCCCTCTCAAACATTCAGGCAAAAGATTAGGGCTACATCTATGGTGTTTCTAAAACCAGGAAATACAGAATAATAATAAAATAGCTAACTTTTCACACTGGCACATTCCAGACATAGCATATTGGACACTGAAATGGCATATTTGTGGAAAAAATTTTAATTTTCACTTTGCACAGTTTGCTGTGCATTGATTCTTGCAAAACATCTGTGGGGTCAAAATGCTCACTGCACCCCTTAGAAAATACCATGAAGGGTATAGTTTTCAAAATAGGATCGCTTCTCAGAGGTTCCATTTATTATTTCATCCCAGAACTAGGGATGAGCGAAACCAGACTGTGGTGGTCGGGTTTTTACAGAACATTACGGTGTCCAGGCCCCCGAAACACAGACATTGGCGTGAAAGTCTGTGTTTGTTGTTCAGATTTCAAATAAAGCTTGTTGAAAGGCTGCAGCACAGCCAATCTACAAGCTTTTAAGCTGTGGGGACTTGGAAGCCATCACAGTCATGCCTAGTATAGGCATGGCTGTGACTGGCCTGTACACCATGTGACCCTGCATGCATAAATGCTGGGTCACGTGTTGCACCGCCATTCTGCTCTGACTAGTATAGGGACAGGACGCTGCTGCATTGAGGGACAGTTTTAGGATTTTATTGTTTTTAATAACTCTCTTGGTGACTTATAGGCATTAATGTGGGTGCAATACAACACCTTTGCACCAGTGACACAGAAATGCAATAATTAATTGGGCTGTTAAATCTGTGGGTGACCTAAAGCCATTTTTGGGGTTCAAAACTCTACATTTTCATCCATCTTAGGCCTGCTGCAGACTAATGTGTGCACCCCTTGGCTGTGCTGCGGGCCGCAATGTACGAACCGCAATGTATGAACACCGACCGTGGGGCAGCCGCAGCGGATCATGGACCCATTCACTTTAATGGGTCCACGATCCGCCCATTCCGGAAAAACATAGGATATGTTCTATCTTTTTGTCAAACGGAAGTACGGGACGAAACGCCACGGAAGCACTCCGTAGTGCTTCCGTGGGTTTCTGTTCCGTGCTTCAGTTCCACACCATTACGCATCTCTGGATTTGCGGACCCATTGAAGTGAATAGATCTGCATTCGTGATGCGGAATGCGCACAGAACGGAGCCAGTGTATTGTGGATCCGCAAATGCGGTCCGTAATACGCCAACAGGCAGCACACGTTTATGGGCAGGGGGCCTTACTGTTATAAGAGATTTAATCAGTCGAGGAGCATCAAATAGAGGACTTGGCCTTAGTCATGGGGCTGCTGGTGTTGGTGGTGGTGGAGCTCCTGCTGTATGGAGAGGACATTGTCGATCTGTGCCACTGTGCCAGCTACGTGCCCAAAAGAAACACCTTCTTCTGTTGCATGCAGGTGACAGGAGGTTCTGGGTCATTTTGTAAGCCCAAATACTGCTCTACCGGATTGGGAACTTAATGTGGCGATGGAAAAAATACTAAAAGTGGCCCCATTTTGTAATGGGATCCAAAATGAAGGAAGGGCCAGCAATGCCATATTGTGGCACTTTATACCACCCCAACAGAACCAAATACCACAGTCCATCACAAAATACCACCAGAAGCAAAAAAATACATCCACAAAAACTTCCACTGGCCGGACGTGAAGAGGGCCCAGACAGCCCCCTAGATGCCAGGCTCTACCCCGAGCATATCAGCCAAGCAGTTACTTATGCTTTTTGATGAATTTGCTGGCAGGGTTTCTGTGGGCCATCCACCTAGCCCTACCCCAGAAGTGGAAGAGATTGAGTGCACTGATGCCCAACCACTTTTGTTTCAGGATGTGGACATGGGAGGATCACCGCAGCACGTCTCTGATGATGATGACAAAGCACAGGTGCCAACTAATGCGGCTTTCTGCTGTGTGCAGACTGACAAGGAGGTCAGGGGTGAAGAGTGGGTGGATGATGATGTGGAGGATGATGAGGTCCTAGACCCCACATGGAATTAAGGTCATGTGAGTCACGTGTGCAGTTTGGAGGAAGAGGTGGTGGTCACACAGCGCCAGTCGCACAGCAAAAGAGGGAGCAGGGTGCAAAAGCAGAGTTGCCGTCCCCTAGCCACCACACCCAGGGACTGAGCACACCAAAGCCAGCTCCAAGGAGTTCCCTGGCATAGCAGTTCTTCAGAAAATGCGCTGACGACAAAACGTGAGTGGTTTGCACAGAGCCTGAAGAGAGGCATAAATGTTCTAAACCTGAGCACCACCTGAATGACCAGGCATCTAAATGCAAAGCATGAGCTGGTGTGGTGTACACACCTGAAAAACCATGAAAGATCAGAGGATCATCCTGCTCTCTCTTCTGCTGCAGTCTCTGCCACTTTCTCCCCCTGTGGAGCGGCAGGCCCCCTGGCACCCATCAAAGTGAGGATGTGACAGCAACACCACCACCAGTTTTACCAAGCATCTCCACGCTGTTCCATGGAAACTTTCAGCTGGCCATCCCCCAAACACTCGAGAGAAAGAGGAAGTACCCTCCTACCCACCTGCGAGCCCTGGCCCTAAACACCAGCATTTCCAAATTCCTAGCCTTTGAAATGCTGCCATTCCATCTGGTGCAGACAGACAGTTTTAAAAATTACTGATGGTGGCTTTCCCACGGTATGTAGTTCCCAGCCACCACTAATTTTCCAGGCGGTCTGTCCCTACCCTGCATGAACAAGTGGCGGAAAAAAAATCAGGTGTGAGCCTGCGCAACGCCATTAGTGACAAGGTCCACATAACCAGCGATACGTTGACCAGTTACCACGGGCAGGGACATTATATCCCCCTAACTGCCCACAGGGTAAATGTAGTGGCGGCTAGGCATGAGGCGGAAAGCGGTTGGGTGCACATCCTACCACCACCGAGGATTGCTGGATGTTTCTCGGTGCCTCCTGTTTCATCCTTCCTTCTCCTGTTCCTCCTCTAGTGCCTTCTCATCATGTTAGTGCAACAACTGCACCACCAATATCAGCATAGCCAGGGGGAAATGACAGCAGGATGTTCCGAAAATCATATGTTTGGGGGAAAAGCGCCACACCGTGCAAAAGCTGTGGGTGGGCATGGAAGAACAGACCGATGAATGGTTGATGGTGCTGAGCCTCAAGCACGGCCTTGTGGAGTGCTACAACGAGCGAAAACTCGTAGCAGCTCTGGGCCTAGCCAGTTTGACGCACATCCCTTGCCTGGCGCATGTGGTGAATTTGGTGGTGCAGAGGTTCATAAAGAATTACTCTGAGATGTCAGAGCTGCTGCAAAAAATGTGGGTAATCTAGGCGCACTTTTGGAGTTCTCACCCGGCTGCGTCTCACCTCTCTGCACTGCAGCATAACTTCTTCCCGCTCACCTTGCACATGCTGGAGGGACTATACGAGCAGTAGAGAGGTAATAGTGGAGTTTTAGCTGCAGCAAACACGGGTGAGTCACTCTGCGGAACAGGACCCCTCGACCGCCAACAAGTGGGTCTCATGTGTGACGTTTCAAGTACTCCACCAACATGGCCGGCGCCAATGACACCGTTCTTGACGTTACTATCCCACTTCTATGTCTCCTTAAAAAAACACTTCAGGGAATGATGGATGAGGATGTGGCAAAGGAGGAATATGTGGAGAAACAGGGATCATTCCCATGGTTAATAGGCCAGTCATTCACAGAAGGCTCAGAGGGTGGGTTCCTGCACCAACAGCGGCCTGGTACACAACTGTCCAGACAGGGCACAGTTTTGGAAGATGAGGAGGAGGATCCCTATTTACAGCAGGGTGGCACCCAAATCAGCTCACAGGCATCAATGGAGCGTGGCAGGGGGGATACAGAGGACACAGACGATAACCCTCCCACCGAGGACAGCTTGTCGTTGCCTCTGGGCATCCTGGCACACATGAGCGACTACATGCTGCAGTGACTGCACAACGACTGCGGAGTTGCCCTCATTCTTATCAGTGCTGATTACTGGGTGGCCACCCTACTGGATCCCCACTACAAGGATAACGTGCTGTCCTTACTTCCGTCACTGGAGTGTGATTGGAAGATGCGTGAGTACAAGCAAACGCTGGTAGAGGAGCTTCTGATGGCGTTCCCACCTGACTGAGGGGGCTCAGTGAAAGCATAAGGCGGGGGCAGAGGAGGAAGTCACCAATGCAGCTTGGACACAGAGGGTTAGCTTGGCCGAAATGTTGAAAAAAAGCTTTGTCAGCACGCCACAACATCCAGCACCACCATCTGATACGGACCGCCTCTTCCACCTACACCATCAAGTTTGTAGCTTCCTCACCTTCCAACTCTATTTGGACCTCCGCCTCCTAGTTCAAGATTATTTTTTATTTTTATATATTTTATGTTATTTTAAGTAATTTCCCTATGCACATTTGTTTGCATATAGACTAATGCCACCAAGCTCACTGTCATAATATTTTTTTTCCTGAAAACAAAATAGAATATTATTTTGTCTTTCCATCATTAAATCAGTTCTCAATTTATCCAGTAATTTTCCCTTGGTTAATTGCCTTTCCTTTACTTATAAAAATAACAACACACCTATCTATACTATAAATATTTTAGTATAAGGATGGTTTAAATATAAATCAGGAAGTTTGCTTACAGGATTAATTCACATGTTTGTTTGTTTTTAGCTTTACTATATGTTTAGAATGCAGCATTTTAGTTATGTAACACAAGGGAGTAACAAACCTAAAAGCAGCTTAATGATGGAAGTTAGCTTTATGTATTTGTCAGTACTGTGTGATGACCCTTTTCACTTGACAATATTCTACTCTTTGTATCTTAAATGCCATGCTCTGATCATAAATAGTGATGAGCAGCAGGTGCCATATTCGATTTCGACGAAATTCGCGAATATTCGATATAATATTCGTTTTATATTCGTCGAAATCGAATATTCATCATTATTCTCGTTATCGCGATTAATATGCAATTTAAATAATCGCGTATTGCGATTTTTACTTAAAGGCTACTCTCCTATTGAAATAGCAATTCGATTAATTCAAGTTATAATAATCGACTTTCGATTTCAACTTAGCACTGCTATATTCCATATTCGTTAATTCCAGCCTAATATGGAATATAGCAGGTCCAAGCTGAGATCGCAATTCGATTAAATCAAGTTATAATAATCGAATTGCGATTTCAACTTGGACCTGGTTTACTATGGTTGGCTTGGTAGAATTAGCGAATATGACGAATGTATTCGTCATATTCCACAAAACGAATAGTGATGAGCGGCAGGTGGTATATTCGATTTCGACGAAATTCGCGAATATTCGATAGAATATTCGTTTTATATTCGTCGAAATCGAATATTCGTCATTATTCTTGTTATCGCGATTAATATGCGATTTAAATAATCGAATTTCGATTTTAACTTAAAGGCTACTCTTCTATTGAAATAGCAATGCGATTAATTCAAGTTATAATAATCGAATTTCGATTTTAACTTAGCACTGCTATATTCCATATTAGGCTAGAATTAACGAATATGGAATATAGCAGTGCTAAGTTAAAATCGAAATTCGATTATTATAACTTGAATTAATCACATTGCTATTTCAATAGGAGAGTAGCCTTTAAGTTAAAATCGAAATTCGATTATTATAACTTGAAATAATCGAATTGCGATTTCAACTTGGACCTGTTTTACTATGGTTGGCTTGGTAGAATTAGCGAATATGACGAATATATTCGTTATATTCCACAAAACGAAGATAACGAAGTATTCTGCATCTTCGTTTTAGCTACCTATTCGTCAACTTCGCTAATTCTAGCAATCATATAGGAAAGTTTACTATAGAGACAGCTAAGTTTAATTCGCTATGCGATTATATGACTGCTTTTAAAAAAATAGAATAATTATAATACCTGATAATTATTATATTTATTCTATTTATAAAAAAAAAGCAAAGTAATATAATCGCATAGCGAATTAAACTTAGCTGTCTCTATAGTAAACTTTCCTATATGATTGCTAGACTTAGCGAAGTTGATGAATAGGTAGCTAAAACGAAGATGCAGAATACTTCGTTATCTTCGTCTTGTGTAATATGACGAATACATTCGTTATATTCGTTTTGTGGAATATGACGAATACATTCGTCATATTCGCTAATTCTACCAAGCCAACCATAGTAAACCAGGTCCAAGTTGAAATCGCAATTCGATTAATTCAAGTTATAATAATCGAATTTCGATTTTAACTTAGCACTGCTATATTCCATATTAGGCTAGAATTAACGAATATGGAATATAGCAGTGCCAAGTTAAAATCGAAATTCGATTATTAGAACTTGAATTAATCGCATTGCTATTTCAATAGGAGAGTAGCCTTTAAGTTAAAATCAAAATTCGACTATTATAACTTGAAAAAATCGAATAGCAATTTCAACGTAATTCTCAAATCCGACAGTACATTCTAGTATATGGAGATGTTCCCATGGTGATGGGGACGCTCCATGAGCACGGAAGTTGGCAGAAGGGCAACGGGCACTGACTGGAGCAGCCAGGAAGCCAGGAATCCAAAGGACAGGTAAGAACAACTTTAGGGAAGTGGGAAAGAAAAAAATATAACAATTAAAAAAAAAAAAAGAATATTCGAAATATCGAATTTATATCACTATATTCGAAATATCCGCGAATTAGCGAAGTGCCGATATTCGCCCAAAAAATTCGATATTCGAATATTCGCGCTCAACACTAAAAACGAATATAACGAAGTATTCGTCATATTCCACAAAACGAAGATAACGAAGTATTCTGCATCTTCGTTTTAGCTACCTATTCATCAACTTCGCTAATTCTAGCAATCATTTAGGAAAGTTTACTATAGAGACAGCTAAGTTTAATTCGCTATGCGATTATATTACTTTGCTTTTTTTTTATAAATAGAATAAATATAATAATTATCAGGTATTATAATTATTTTATTTATTTAAAAAAAAAAGCTAAGTAATATAATCACATAGCGAATTAAACTTAGCTGTCTCTATAGTAAAATTTCCTATATGATTGCTAGAATTAGTGAAGTTGATGAATAGGTAGCTAAAACGAAGATGCAGAATACTTCGTTATCTTCGTTTTGTGGAATATGACGAATACATTCGTTATCTTCGTTTTGTGGAATATGATGAATACTTCGTTATATTCGTTTTGTGGAATATAACGAATATTTTCGTCATATTCGCTAATTCTACCAAGCCAACCATAGTAAACCAGGTCCAAGTTGAAATCGCAATGCGATTAATATAACTCGAAGTAATCGCATGGCGATTTCAACTTAGCACTGCTATATTCCATATTAGGCTAGAATTAACGAATATGGAATATAGCAGTGTTAAGTTGAAATCGCAATTCAATTATTATAACTTGAATTAATCGAATTGCGATTTCAGCGTAATTCTCAAATCCAACAGTACATTCTAGTATATGGAGACGTTCCCATGGTGATGGGGATGCTCCATGAGCACGGAAGTCGGCAGAAGCGGCAACGGGCACTGGAGCAGCCAGGAAGCCAGGAATCTAAAGGACAGGTAAGAACAACTTTAGGAAAGTGGGAAAGAAAAAAATATAACAATAAAAAATAAAATAAAAATGAATATTCGAAATATCGAATTTATAGCACTATATTTAAAATATTCGCGAATTAGCGAAGTGCCAATAGTCGCAAAAAAAAAATCGATATTTGAATATTCGTGCTCAACACTAATCATAAAAGTGTCAGACACAAATTAACGGTGTGGAATGTATTATTGATATTTCATTCAGAAAGAAAATGCTTTTTAGGCTTCCTTCATGCATAGATTTTTATAGCAGTTTTTTTATTTAAAAAATGCCTTTTTACATTTTTTTATGTCTTTTTTCACTGCATTTTTGCAGCTTTTATTTTTATATTTTTATGAAATTTTCTATGTGTTTTTTTCCCCCAGAGCAGTCTGCAGGAAAATAGGCTTGACAAAAAACCATACATTTTGTTAAAAATGCTAAAAACACACAAAAACAGCACAAAAAAAGACACTCATTAAAATTCCTTGTCTATAGTAAATTTCATAATTCAATATAGACGTTAAGGTAACATCCAAACACATAAAAACACCTCATACACCAGCATCTTATACACCAAACTTAGTAAAAAGTCCTCCAGAGTAAGATACACAAAACTTATTAAGAAGTACACAGCTGTAAAATTTGGCACATCTTGTGCTGTCCATGCTTCACTGGCATAAATTAATATAAATTGGTCAGGCTAAGATTACTCTACGCCACCCACTTTGTAAAAAACAGTGTTCAAGTAGCTCAGAAAACTAACCACAAATTTGGTAAATGGTAATAGTGTGTAAAACCTGTCTTATTCCAGAAAAAAAATACTATGTTTGTTTTTATTTATATTTATAACCGATTGAAGGAGTAAGGTAAGTAGAGTATATTTTAATTCAAAGAATATATACTGCAGTAGTACAAAAATACTCAATTTTATTAAGAAGATCACAAAAAAGACACATGATCAGCACTGGTCACAAATAGAACAATACACACAGGTTACAATACATGTTAAAAACCAAGTGAACCGATGGTAGGCTGCCAATACATATATCCAAAGTAAAGTGCAGGTGCATAATCATACCCAAATGGTCATCAAATAGTGGGCATATAGTATCCACAAGCTGTAGCTGTTAGATACCAAAAAATATCCACATGTATATATGTGTCAAAGTTTGCCACAAGCCGGTGTAGAAATATACACCAAAGTTATCAAAACTAGGGCAATAACACTAAACAATAATCACAATTGTATTTGACACATGATGGAAAGCGTTATATATACTGACCAAATGATTTGATTGTATCGTGTAGCAATACCACCGGTCCACTCCCCAACGCACGTTTCGCGTACAGCTTTTTCAAGGGCTACCTTGAAAAAGCTGTGTTGGGGAGTGGACCGGTGGTATTGCTACACGATACAATCAAATCATTTGGTCAGTATATATAACGCTTTCCATCAAAAGCCATGGTCAACAGAAAGCTTCGAAAGCATCAGAGGGATCTCACTGTTAAAAGGTATCAGTCAGGAGAAGGGTACAACTGAATTTCCAAGGCTTTAGATATACCATGGAACACAGTGAAGACAGTCATCATCAAGTGGAGAAAATATGGCACAAAAGTGACATTACCAAGAACTGGACGTCCCTCCAAAATTGATAAAAAGACGAGAAGACTGGTCTGGGAGGCTACCAAGAGGCCTACAGCAACATTAAAGGAGCTGCAGGTATATCTGGCAAGTACTGGCTGTGTGGTACATGTGACAACAATCTCCCATATTCTTCATATGTCTGGGCTATGGGGTAGAGTGGCAAGACTAAAGCCTTTTCTTACGAAGAAAAACATGCAAGCAATGCTACATTTAAAAAAAAACACATCTGAAGTCTCCCAAAAGCATGTAGGAAAAGGTGTTATGGTCTGATTAAACCAAGGTTGAAATTTTTGGCCATAATTCCAAAAGGTGCAAACACAACACTTCACATCACCAAAAGAACACCATACCCACAGTGAAGCATGGTGGTGGTAGTATTATGCTTAGGGCTGTTTTTCTTCAGCTGGAACTGGGGCATTAGTTAAGCTAGAGGGAATTATGAACAGTTCCAAATACCAGTCAATATTGGCACAAAGCCTTCAGGCTTCTGCTAGAAAGCTAAACATGAAGAGGAACTTCATCTTTCAGCATGACAACGACCCAAAGCATACATCCAAATCAACAAAGAAACGGCTTCACTAGAAGAAGATTAAAGTTTTGGAATGGCCCAGCCAGAGCACAGACCTGAATCCAATTAAAAATCTGTGGGGTGATCCGAAGAGGGCTGTGCACAGGAGATGCCCTCACAATCTGACAGATTTGGAGTGCTTTTGCCAAGAAGAGTGGGGAAAACTTGCCAAGTGAAAATGTGCCATGCTGATAGACTCATACCCCAAAAGACTGAGTGCTGTAATAAAATCAAAAGGTGCTTTAACAAAGTATTAGTTTAAGGGTGTTCACACTTATGCAACCATATTATTTTATTTTTATATTTTTTTCTTCCTTTTACCTAAAACATTTCAGTTTGTTTTTCAATTGAGTTGTACAGTTTATAGGTCACATTAAAGGTGGAAAAAGTTTTGAAATGATTTATCTTTGTCTAATTTTTTTACATCACAGAAACGTGACATTTTAACAGGGGTGTGTAGACTTTTTATATCCACTGTATGTTCGAGATCTCAAATCAGTCACTAGTCAAATGTCACAATACTGTCCAAGGAAAGTAACCATGACACTCCATTAGATATTAACCAATATCACTTACTCAGAGAGCCTCTCACAGGCACAAAACTCCCTTTATAAGCTAATAAATTTTAAACAAAAAAATTGTGGGAGATATCCTGGTGGATGTAGCATTTCCTTCACTCACTGAGTTACAATGAATGTCCACACAATAGGGTTTTTGGTCTATTCTCAGATACAGACCAGTTTTTAAAACTTAATAGCTGTTTCCTAAGGGATCTAACCTGGTTTGAACAAATGATTCCCTCTACGTCACCAAAAAAGGCTACTTTTACACTGGTGGAAGCCTTCTCCGGCAGGCTCCTCCTCTGGATCTGTGCTGCCAATAGTGCATGAGTGCCGCCGGATGTCCGCTCCAGCCCCATTGGCATGTTTGCTGTGCTGCCGTCGGAACTCAGGCCCACCCCCATTATAGTCAATGGGGCCGGAACGGACGACGTTCGGCGGCATGTGTGCACTAGAGGCAGCACGTATCCGGCAGGTTGTTCACCAGCCGGAACAGCCTGCCAGAGAAGAAAGCCAAAGAAGGCAACATCAAAAATATACAGAAACCTAATTTCTCTAAACCCCAATGAGATCTTTAAATATGTTATAGATTAGGAGAAAAAGGTTGGAGATCATGTCAGTTCATCTGAATGCCGATTTATTTATACACATTGTTGTGGCTTCCCCAGATGCGTAAATTTACAATTTACTTCAAAAATACAATGCTATAGCGGACTTGTGCTGGAGATGCTTAGCATAACTAGGCTTAATCCTACATATCTAGTCAGAGCGTGATGAGATTAAACTGTTCTGGTGTCAGGTTGGCAAAATTAGAAATTACAGTATGTCTTCCCCAGGGCTCCCCCAGTAAATCCCCATCTATATTGCTAAACCTGATTTTCCTTAACCACTAGAACTCATATGATACATTTCTGTAGTTATGTATGATTCTTTTTGCAAAATCCACAACCCATTATGTTAGTGTAAAACAGAGACTCCTCCAAACTCCTACTCAATAAAAAAAATAAAAAACTATCCTAGAATAGAAGAAACTTGCTCATTTAAACAAAGGAACCATGGCAAATTCCCAAAAATATGGACCTCTTGGTTGACCTTCTCATGAATTTGTTGACCAACTCACAAAATTCTTAATATACAAGCAGTCTCTAATCTTTGTGGTTACTTATCGGTGCTGCAGATTCACCAAGCGACGTGGGTAAAGTTTGTATGAGTGTAGGGTTCCAATCCCAGATTCCTTTTCCAAATGCGCAGGTGTTTCACCTTGCAGCCAAACAATCGGTTACCAGACTGCACCCTAGAGGGAAGTTATAACACAAATAGTGAAGTTCCACCAGGTAATTCCGCAATCAGCAGGTTTTATTCTACTTACAAAAGGACATAAAATTTCAGCCTTAAAATCAGTATGCTTTCATCAAAAGTCCAGCCGACCTGGGTTTCGCCAGTCCAGCTTCGTCAGGGGCGATGGTATCCTCTCTCACAGGTGCGGTATTTATTAGACCAAGATCTCTTCATTGGACCGCCCATTGATACAAAACTTTTTCCTTTTTTATATTGGACACTCATCCGAACTCAAGCCATAAAGAATAGACAAAGTTTTCTGAAGCCCGCAAGGGCCAGCGGTATTCTAACACAAAATTAAAATACTTTCCCTACTTTGCAGCGCGTATAATTCACACATAACAAATAACCCTCTATTTTCTATTCATAAAAAAGTCACATGGTTCCCCCAAACCAATCACAGCCCACTTTATTCTATTCATCCACAATACGCGGGCACAGGTATCTAATGACAGCGGCAATATACCACTCCCCCACTTGCAACTCGATTTTACTAGACAACAGTTCAAAGAGAACTCGGCTATTACCTTGCATAATAATCCTAAACAGGACAGTGATGGCAGCAATACAGCCCCCCCCCCCCCCCCCACCGCTAGCAACTCTTCCTCATTCCACTAAGCACGGCTTTAGATCAAACTCAGCATTTAACCCTGCTGGTTTCAAGGTCCCCAATCTGTATATCCATCCAACTTCCTTGCGTTTGTGTTGGCAACAGGATCCCCTCCTCTCCAGTTCCTCTCCACTGCAGAGGAGGGGATCCTGTTGCCAACATCAACCGCAAGGAAGTTGGATGGATATACAGATTGGAGACCTTGAAACCAGCAGGGTTAAATGCTGAGTTTGATCTAAAGCCGTGCTTAGTGAAATGAGGAAGAGTTGCTAGCCTGGGGGGAGGGCTGTATTGCTGCCGTCACTGACCTGTTTAGGATTATTATGCAAGGTAATAGCCGAGTTCTCTTTGAACTGTTGTCTAGTAAAATCGAGTTGCAAGTGTGGGGAGTGGTGTATTGCCGCTGTCATTGGATACCTGTGCCCGCATATTGTAAATGAATAGAATAAAGTGGGCTCAAAGTAGGGGAAGTATTTTAATTTTGTGTTAGAATATCGCTGGCCCTTGTGGGCTTTAGAAAACCTTGTCTATTCTTTATTGCTTGAGTTCGGATGAGTGTCCAATATAAAAAGGAAAAAGTTTTGTATCAATGGGCGGTTGTCACGGATGGTGTACAGAAAACTAGAAGACACAAAATGAAGATCCGACTGACTGGATCCAAAACTAAGGAACCAAAGGGAGAGCCCTGCAACAGACCTGGCTCTCTCCATAACTGCTCAGCCTATGCAAAAATCAAAAAAATGGTAGATGATCGCATATCCTCGTTCCTCGACTGTATAACACCTGAACACCCTATAATAGTGAGGGGACACGACCACCGGCTCCCTATACTTGATACGGAGGGAGTCAGGGTCACCTGGGATCCAGAAAACAGGAAAACACAAATGAATGAACAAAACTTATCTGTAGAAGACTCAGTAGTAGCATCCAGCATGCACACACTCCAAGAAGTTGTATAAACCGCAAAGTGATGCAGTATGGGAAGGGATTTAAAGGGATGCAATCAGTGCAACTACATGACAGCTGAGAGAGGCTAACGAGATGAGAAAACAAAAGCAAAACAAAAGGAACCTCAAGGAGGAGGTTCAGAAGAACGTCTGTCAGAGCTTCTCAGATGTCTGGTGGTGACAGTACCCCTCCTTCTACGAGTGGACTCCGGACACTCAGAGCCCACCTTCTCAGGATGGGACCTATGGAAAGCCCTGATGAGACGAGAGGCCTTAATGTCCGTCACTGGGACCCACATCCTCTCCTCAGGACCATAACCCTCCCAATGAACGAGGTACTGGAGAGAACCGCGGACAACACGAGAATCCACAATCCTAGAGACCTGAAATTCAAGATTACCATCAACCACAATCGGAGGATGAGGCAAAGACGAGGGTACAATGGGTTGAACATAAGGTTTTAATAAGGACTTATGAAAAAGTTATGGATCTTCCAAGTCTGAGGAAGATCAAGACGGTAGGCAACAGGATTGATGACGGACAAGATTTTGTAAGGCTTCATAAACTTAGGACCCAACTTCCAGGAGGGAACCTTCAATTTGATATTCTTAGTAGACAACCACACCAGATCACCAACATTCAGGTCCGGACCAGGCACACGTCTCTTATCCGCCACATGCTTATATCTCTCACTCATGCTCTTTAGATTATCCTGAATGTTTTGCCAAATAGATGACAA
Source organism: Bufo gargarizans (assembly GCF_014858855.1). Lineage (NCBI taxonomy): Eukaryota > Metazoa > Chordata > Amphibia > Anura > Bufonidae > Bufo > Bufo gargarizans. The sequence goes on along the minus strand of NC_058080.1, from coordinate 422,776,569 downwards.
AGACGAGGAGAATCTGTCCTCATCAGGTAAACCAGAAGACCCCTCTCCCGAGAATGTCCCAAACTGCGGATGAAACCCATATGCACCAAAAAATTGTGACTTATCAGAGGACTCCTGACGACGGTTATTTAAAGCAAACTCAGCAAGGGACAAAAAAGAACACCAATCCTCCTGATTCTCCGCCACAAAACAGCGCAGATATGTCTCCAGATTCTGATTGACACGCTCTGTCTGGCCATTCGACTGCGGGTGGAAAGCAGAGGAGAATGACAACCGAACCCCCAAGCGAGAACAGAAAGCCTTCCAGAATCTGGAAACAAACTGTGTGCCCCTATCAGAGACTATGTCTGAAGGAATACCGTGCAATTTGACAATGTGATCAATAAATGCCTACGCCAGCGTCTTAGCATTGGGCAAGCCAGGAAAAGGAATAAAATGCACCATTTTGCTAAAACGGTCTACCACCACCAGAATCACAGTCTTCCCCGAGGAACGAGGCAGGTCCATAATGAAGTCCATGGACAGATGTGTCCAAGGACGGGAAGGAATGGGTAACGGAAGAAGAGGACCTGATGGCCGTGAATGAGGGAATCTGCTTCTTCCTTATAAAGAGACCTTGGCTACTATCTGCCTTATTAGCTTAACATACTGCTAGTGGACCCAGGCTTAAGTCCTGTTTAGTATAATAATACCTCTGTACTATATAGCCCATGCTTCTCTCACCTGCCTCTCCTCTCCCCCCTCCAACCTTCTCTAATTTTCTTCTCAATTAGTCTCTCTTTATTATCCTGTTTACATTTTCCTTTTCCTGTAATACCTTGCTGACTCTCAACTCTCCTTGCTCTGACTGCCCGAGGAAGGCCTGACCAATTCCTCCTTCACATAAAAAGCTGACGATTGCTTGAACTAAAGTTAGTTTAGTTCCAAATTGCAATCTTATGTGTGGAACGGTCTGTTCACAGGTCTTTGACCAATTTTTCCCCCATGCTTTACACCAGTGGGTCAATCCACTATCTATGTTACTTTTTTGTTTTCTTTTATTCTGTTCTCATTGTTTCCCCTCTCCCTTTGTTTAGTTTAAGGTACCTGACACTCATTTTCCTGATCCTTTCGAGGGACGCACAGGATCCGAGGGACCGGGCTTCTCTCCTGGACGAGGTGGTTATACCTAAAACCGTAAGTGCCCTCTTCTGGGGGACTAGCACACCATTCACTCTTCCTTACACAACAACCCTTGACCATGGCTGATATTCTCATAGCCTCGTATAACGTAAAGGGATTCAACTCACCTTCCAAAAGAAGCCAAATTTTCTCCATTTTACGTAAGGAGGGATCGGATGTGCTGCTCCTCCAGGAGACACACTTTAGGTTCAATCATTACCCTAATATGGAATTCTCTCATTATCCTCTCTGGTTTCATTGTGGGGGAAGCTCCGCCTCGTCCGGGGGAGTAAGTATTGGTTTCAAGAGGAAGGTCCCCTTTAAATATTTGGATCACAAGCAAGACCCGGAGGGCAGATTCATTATGGTTAAGGGGAACATAGGTGTCCAGGTATATACATTCGTAAACCTTTATGCCCCTAACTCTAAACAGGCTAAATGGCTCTCCTCCATAGCTCCTTTGATCACCTCCTTTAAGGAGGGCATAGTGGTGCTAGGGGGCGATCTCAATGTGGCCATCAACCCCCAATTGGACTCATCATCTCACACAACTTCCCACTCAAAACGCTCCTTAAAGTTCATCAAAAATATTCTTTGGGATCTCCATCTAGTAGACGTCTGACGTACCCACCATCCCGATACCCCTGATTATACATTTTATTCCCATGTACACAACAACTACCACCGTATAGATTATCTCTTTATCGCAAAAGAGCACCTTCAACTATGCCAAATGGCCAAAATTGGGTCTATACATATTTCAGATCACGCCCCTATATTCCTTAAGGTATCCTCCCCTACACGGAAAACTAAAAGCTTTAACTGGAGACTAAATGAATCTATCCTTGGCAATCCAGATTCTATAAAGAAAATAGCGTCACTTCTGGAAGAATACTTCACCATAAACTCCTCACCCGAGCTCTCATCACAGACCATTTGGGACGCACACAAACCCTATATTAGGGGTGAGCTCATTAGTTTAGGATCGCATCTAAAGAAAACTAGGGAAAACAACATCAACACCCTCCTCTCCAAAATAAACAAATTAGAGTCTGTCCACAAACTTCCCCTATCTGACATCCAACTCCAAGAGCTGTCTAAAGCAAGAGCAGAGTTAAAAACCTTATTACATAATAACTCAGCCAAGTATTATCTTAGTTCTCAATATAAGTTTTTTGCACATGGGGACAAAGCTTCCAAATTCCTGATGAACAGAATTAAATCCAGAAGAGCTGACAACTACATTCACCAATTGTCTACCCCTAGCGGTGAATCAATCTTTGCTTCATTTAAGATCGCAAAACAATTTAGAGACTTTTATGAAGCACTATACAATCTCCCTTCCCCCATGTCTTCATCTGCCCATTCCTCCCTAGTAGATGCTTTTCTGAAAACAACCTCCTGCCCAATTTTATCAGTGGGTCAAAAACTCACCCTCGAAACTCCATTTACTATGGAGGAGATTTCCACAGCCCTAGACCAGATGCCCCAGGGGAAAAGCCCGGGTCCAGACAGACTACCTGCACTTTACTACAAGACCTTTAAAAAGCAACTGTTGCCACATCTCCCGACAGTGTGCAATCAATCCTTGAAAGGTATCCCTTTGTCCAGGGACATGACATCAGCTCATATAGCCTTGATTCCTAAAGAGGGGAAGGACTCTAAGCTGTGTGCAAATTACAGGCCCATTTCTCTTTTGAATATCGACCTTAAATTACTTGCAAAGCTATTGGCCAATCGCCTGGCAGCCCTTCTCCCTCTCCTGGTACATATGGATCAGGTAGGCTTCGTACGTAATAGGGAAGGTAGGGATAACACCTCTAGAGTTGTTAATGCACTCTCTTATGCTAGACATACTTCCACTCCCCTTGTACTCCTCAGCACTGACGCTGAAAAAAGCGTTTGACCGCATAAACTGGAACTACTTGAGCCATGTTCTTAAGTTCTTTGGCCTGCCTGATCCATATATCAAGGCTGTATTTGCTATGTACGACCAGGCCACAGCTCGAGTTATGGTCAATGGTGACTTATCCACTCCTTTTCGAATTCAAAATGGAACTCGTCAAGGCTGTCCCTTATCCCCCCTGCTCTTCATATTGGCTATGGAACCCCTCCTATCCAAACTTAGAGCAGATACCAAGTTTGAGGGGCAAGCCCTTGGCGGTAGGAGTCATAAGATTGCGGCATTCGCGGATTACGTCATGATAATGACATCCAATCCTAAAACTTTCCTCCCCATAATCCTGGAACACTTAAAGGACTATAGCGCAGTTTCCAACTTCAAGATTAACGAGAGCAAATCCACCATCATTAGCACAGGACTATCACCCTCACCCAAACTCTCTTTAATGAAAGATTCCCCTTTTAACTGGTCCTCTCCAACTATTACCTATTTAGGAGTGAAACTCAGCCCTTCCATAACAGACCTTTTCAAACTCAACTTCGTCCCTTTAAAAACTGCCCTATTCTCAGCTCTTGACAAACTCACCAAGTCAGCCCCCACCTTATCATGGTTTGGTAGGAAAAATATCCTCTCGGCTCTCATCATCCCACGTCTTACATACCTCCAACAAGTTCTCCCAATTCCCATGCCTAAATCTTACTATACTTCCCTAAAACAGAGATTCAGAACATTCATATGGAACGGCAGGAAAGCGAGACTCTCCTACTCGTTCTTGTCTTGTTCACGCATGACTGGTGGGATTGGGCTGCCAGATCCCGAATTATATGGGAAGGCTATACTTATGTCAAGAATTATAGACTGGTTGAGAAACACAGAGAGCAAATCTTGGGTAACCATGGAACAAAACATTATTGGAATGCCGACTCGAGCCTTCTGTCTGGGCTATCATACTCCCCCCCAAACCAATCTACAATCCTTCCCACTCATCAAAGCAACAGTAGAAGCTTTGAAATGGTGGAATCTTTCCCACTGCTCTATTCCATTCCCCTCTCCCCTTATCACGACCAGCGATATCCTCGGCTCATCTACCAGCGGGCCCAGAAACACCTCTTCTAAAATAATTAGATCCTCAGCCCTGCCAATTTCCCTTTTCCTCGACCCCCAGGGTTTAACTCCTTCAAATGAAACCATCAAAACCCTTCTGAATCCACAACCACGTGATTTCACTATCATCCCACTTATCAAATCCTTTATTCACAAAAATAACATGAATGGAGAACTTCTCCGTCCCCTTACATGGTTCAAAGCTTTAATAGCCAACCCCAGCTCCCCTAAAAGACCTATTTCTCTTATCTACAACAAGTTAAGATCTCCGCCTTTAGTTGTTAAACCAGCTTTCATACGCTCATGGGAATTGGAAACTGGTGTAGATCTCACTGTCCACTCCTTACCTACGCTTTTTGACACCCCTCACAAATCATCTAGATGTGTTAGGGCCCAAGAGAATGGCTACAAAATTCTCTCGCAATGGTATATTACCCCAATTAAGTCTTCACGCTTCGATAGGCCCACCTCAGTCGATTGCTGGAGATGCCAAAATGAGATAGGTACCTTTTTCCATATCTGGTGGACGTGTCCTCCTATAAATAAGTGGTGGGCAGAGATCTTTCGGATTAGCAATCAGATTTGTTCCTCTGACATTGCCATCTCACCCTATGGAGCTTTGCTCTCTTTTTTCAATGATGAGACATCTCTGCCACCCACTTTCCTCTTAAGCAGCTCTTGTTAGCAGCCCGTCTCTTAATTCCGAAATACTGGTTGCAATCTAGTCTACCCTCAGTGGAGCAATGGAGATTGAAGGTAGATCAAATCCACCATTTCGAAGAAATGGCTTCTTGGGAATCTCGGACCCACCTGACATTCTTGAGAAAGTGGGCCCCCTGGACAAAATATAGATTTACCCAGCACTAACCATTTTACGTCACTCTCTCTTTCCAAAATATGAATAGTTCAGCCCAATGGCTGGATATCAGTGGGGGCGGAATCTCCCCTCTTCCTCGGCCCTAATGTGCACCCTACTCAAATGGATGCCAGGGACATGGCTATCGGTGTCCGATTTATCTTACCCAATTATACTTCTCTGATTACAATTGTATTATTTCTGTCTAGTATAACCTGGTTCCCTTTCCATATGACTGATGTACAACTCTAATGAGCTATGTCTCCTTATTATTGGATTGTAACTCCTGTCACTCCTAATCCTTCATGTGCTACAAGATGATTATATGCTTATGTGGATGGTACCGATTTACACCACTGTTGGTGTTATGTTACACTGTATATTTTCTTAAGAGTATAATAAAATACTTTAAAAAAAAAAAAAGAAAAAAAAGAAAAGAAAAGGCCTTACGCGCCTCTACCAACCAGGAGGAAAAATCTACCCCCTTTCTAGTCATATCAGTGAGTGGTTTAACAACAGAGGAATAATTCAAAATAAACTTCCTGTAATAATTGGCAAAACCCCAAAAACGCATCAGCGCCTTCTGATTCTCAGGAAGCTCCCACTCAAGCACAGCGCGGACCTTCTCGGGGTCCATGCGAAAACCAGAAGCGGAGAGAAGAAACCCCAGAAATTGAATTTCTGGAACCGCAAACACACATTTTTCCAGTTTAGCGTACAATTTATTCTCCCGCAGGATGAGCAAGACCTGACGTAAGTGTTCCTTATGAGTTTTGAAATCAGGAGAAAAAATTAAAATGTCATCTAGATACACTAATACAAATTTCCCCATTAAATGATAAAAAATGCTATTCACAAAATGCTGAAAGACGGCTGGAGCATTCATCAAACCAAAAGGCATAACCAAATTCTCAAAATGGCCCTCAGGGGTATTTAAGGCCGTCTTCCATTTGTCTCCTTCTCTGACCCTGACCAGGTTGTATGCCCCTCTTAAATCCAACTTGGAAAAAACTTTAGCCCCAAGAATCTGGTTAAACAGGTCCGGGATCAGAGGAAGCGGATAAGGATCACGAATTGTGATACTGTTCAGCTCCCTGAAATCCAGACATGGTCTTAAAGAACCATCTTTTTTCTTAACAAAGAGAAAAACAGCGGCAGCAGGTGACTTTGAGGGTCGTATGTGTCCCTTTCTCAGACTCTTAGAGATATAAGCACGCATAGCGACCCTTTCAGGTTGGGAGAGATTGTATAAACGAGATTTAGGCAGCTTGGCGCCTGGGGTGAGATTAATAGGGCAATCGTACTCCCTGTGAGGGGGCAAGTCCTGAACACCACTCTCAGAAAACACATCCGAAAATTCAGAGAGAAAAGATGGTACAGTCTTAGTAGAAACCTCAGAAACAGATGCCGTGAGGCAATTCTCTCTGCAAAAGTCACTCCAACCATTTATTTGCCTCGCTTGCCAATCAATGGTGGGGTTATGTTTAGTGAGCCAGGGTAGCCCCAACACTAGAGGAGTAGGCAACCCGCTTAGGACGAAACATGACACATCCTCAACATGAGTATCACTCACAATCAAACGGATATTGTAAACTATGCCCTTTAACAATTTCTGAGAAAGTGGAACGGAATCAATAGCAAAAACAGGTATATCCTTTCCCAAAGTGCATACCTGGAAACCATGAGTTATAGCAAATTGATTATCAATGAGATTGACAGCTGCTCCACTATCTACAAAAATCTCACAAAAAATGTTCTTGCTCTCTAGAGCCACCCTAGCAGGTAGGACAAAACGGGAACTACAAGCAAACGGAAAACCTTCAATTTCTGCATCAACCTTGCCAATAGTAACAGAAGGAACGTTTTTAGAGGATTTTTTTCTTTTTGTTTCTTTATTACTCTCAAAAAACTGCCTGAATCTCCTAGAGGGACAAACATTTGCCAAATGATTTATACCTCCACAACAGAAACAAACCTTCCTATGAGAGCTGAATGCTCTATTGTCAGAGGCAAGCAAACCCAGCTGCATGGGCCCCTGCTCAGAAGGGATTGAGAGCGACTGAGACCCCTGTGCACTGAATGAGACCGCCACACTGTCCTTGGACTGAGTATGACAGGAAGGAGTGATCTCTCCTCTCTTTCTAAGACGCCTGTCAATACGAACGGCCCGAGACATGGCAGAGTCCAAGGAGGTAGGTCTCTCATGAAAGGCAAATGCATCTTTCAATCCCTCTGAAAGACCATGGCAAAATTGACTTCGGAGTGCAGCATCATTCCAACCAGTATCAGCTGCACATCTCCGAAATTCTGAACAGTATATCTCTGCGGACTGTTTACCCTGGCATAAAAGACGTAGTTTAGACTCAGCCAGAGCAATACGATCCGGATCATCATATATCTGACCCAGGGCTAAAAAAAATTAATCCACTGAACAGAGGGGCCGTGCCCCCACCGGCAGCGAAAAGGCCCAGGACTGAGCGTTATCCCTGAGAAGCGAGATGATGATCCCCACCCTCTGCTCCTCATCACCAGGTTAATGGGGAAGTAGGCGAAAATGGAGTTTGCAAGCCTCTCTAAAACGAACAAAATTCTCACTACCCCCGGAGAACGTATCCGGGAGCTGAACCGGTCACCTGAAACTGAGAAACCGTTTTACGGAGATCTGCTACCTCCAATGAAAGACCCTGCATGTGTTCAGTCAAAAGTGAAACCGGATCCATGCTTGAGATGGTTTTGGCGGTTTATAATGTCATGGAAGGTGTACAGAAAACTAGAAGACACAAAATGAAGATCCGACTGACTGGATCCAAAACTAAGGAACCAAAGAGAGAGCCCTGCAACAGACCTGGCTCTCTCCCTAACTGCTCAGCCTATGCAAAAATCTCAATGGTAGATGATCGCATATCCTCGTTCCTCGACTGTATAACACCTGAACACCCTATAATAGTGAGGGGACACGACCACCGACTCCCTACACTTGATACGGAGGGAGTCAGGGTCACCTGGGATCCAGAAAACAGGAAAACACAAATGAATGAACAAAACTTATCTGTAGAAGACTCAGTAGTAGCATCCAGCATGCACACACTCCAGGAAGTTGTATAAACCGCAAAGTGATGCAGCATGGGAAGGGATTTAAAGTAATGCAATCAGTGCAACTACATGACAGCTGAGAGAGGCTAACGAGATGAGAAAACGAAAGCAAAACAAAAGGAACCTCAAGGAGGAGGTTCAGAAGAACGTCTGTCAGAGCTTCTCAGATGTCTGGTGGTGACAGCGGTCCAATGAAGAGATCTTGGTCTAATAAATACCGCACCTGTGAGATAGGAAACCATCGCCCCTGACGAAGCTGGACTGGCGAAACCAGGGTCGGCTGGACTTTTGATGAAAGCATATTCATTTTAAGGCTAAAATTTTATGTCCTTTTGTAAGTAGAATAAAACCTTATGATTGTGGAATTACCTGGTGGAACCTCACTATTTGTGTTATAACTTCCCTCTAGGGTGCAGGTGTACGTGAGTGCACCAGCCTTTGGTAAACGATTGTTTGGCTACAAGGTGAAACACCTGCACATTTGGAATAAGAATCTGAGATTGGAACCCTACACTCATAGGCAGCGCAATCAACATTTATTGGAACTTCAACTCACAAAATTAGCTTTACCTCCAAGTCCCCTTGATAACTTATTTTCTTCTATCTGAACTTAGGCTGCTTGATGGATGCATGTCAAGATGTGATGCCTGTCTATATCATAAAAGCCTTATTTTAAGCTGCTGGTGTGGATTATTGCTCTTGTGAACCACATACAGTTGTTTTCTCTTTTTTTTTCATTATTGCAAGCTAAAGATGTACTGTATCTTTTTTATTTTATACAATAAGGCCGAATGCACACGGCCGTTTTTCACGGCCGTGAGCGGTCCGTGGAACCGCGGCCTGGATTCCTCCTGAGAGCAGGAGCGCACGGTGTCATTGGTTGCTATGACGCCGTGAGCTCCCTGCTGCCGCCGCAATACAGTAACACACTGGTATGATCTATACCAGTGTTAATAATTACTGTACTGTGGCGGCAGCAGGGAGCGCACAGCGTCATAGCAACCAATGACGCCGTGCGCTCCTGCTCTCAGGAGGAATCCAGGCCGCGGTTCCACGGACCGCTCACGGCCGTGAAAAACGGCCGTGAAAAACGGCCGTGTGCATTCGGCCTCAATGTAAAAATGCTTACATTGTTGTCCTTATTGTGTTTTTGCAGCCAACTACAATTTATGTTTATGGGTTGTGAAAATGATGTTTCAAACAGTTTTAGGGTGCATTTACATCACCGTATAAATTCTACGGTCCGCAAAAAATGGATCCTCAAAAAATACGAATCATGTCTGTTTGACGTCCATGTTGCATCTCTTTATTGCGGATCCATTGTAACAATATCTATCCTTGTCCGCAAAACGGACAGAATGGACATACGGATGCGGACAGACAATGGTGTGCTGTCCACATTTTTTGCAGACCCAATAAAATAATCGGATGCAAACCAAAAATACATATACAAAAAAATTAAAGATTTGAAGGAAACAGCATTCATTGCTGTATTGTACAGATAAGACGCCAACAGCAGAATTTGAGATCAGCTGCAAATCATATAATTTTTGTTGCTAATATGTGGATAATTTAACATAAGTAGGAGGTGTATCTTAAAATCTCCAGGCGTGTGAGAATGGCCAGAGATAACCTTTATCTTTCTTGCAATACTGTAAAGTTTGGGTTTGTACTGAACTTTAGGATTTTTGGACCTCGGACCCGAACCCGAACATTTAAGAAATTGTTCGGGTTAGGGGTCGGTGTTCGGTGATCTCTTAGAGCTTTTTGAAAGGCTGCAGAGCAGCCAATCAAAAAGCGTTTAACTGTCTGACCTTAGAAGCCATAACAGCCATGCCTACTAATGGCATGGCTGTGATTGGCCAGTGCAGCATGCGACCCAGCCTCTATATTAGTTGGAGTCACGTAGTGCTGCACGTCACTCTGCTGTTACTAGTGTAGGGAGAGGATGCTGCTGGTGATTTCAGGGAGAGAATAGGACAGAATCTGAGATCAGAACTCAAATCTAACTCAGCGATCTGCATACATTTTGTTGTGTGGGTGGAGTGGACAATCTTTTTACCCTGCCAGTGACAGAAAAAAAAAAACCTTTTATCTGTCTGTTAAATAGGTGGGCGGCAGCGGCGGCCATTTTATGCAAGCTCAGTGCACAAGCTTTTGTGACATTCAAATTCAAGCTTGAAATACTGCACTAATAATCTGGTTTAAAAAAAAAATACAATTTTTTTCGCAATATCCTACATCTGGTGCCTTTGCAGGATTAGTCAGTGTGCAATTTAAGCTAGATATAGAGCCATAATTTTCTGGGTTTTTGCAAACACCCTTTTTTTTTGCAAAATCCACTATTTTACAGATCTGCAGGTGTGAAATTCAAGCGTAATATACAGCTTTCATAATCTGTTACTAAAAACACACTTTTTTGGCAATATACAACATCTGGATTAGTCAGTATGAAATTTAAGCTAGGAATACAGCCATCATTTTCTGGGGTTTTTAAAACACCCTTTTTGTGCAAAATCCACAATTTTACAGCCCTAGCTGCATCAGCACATGTGAAATTCAAGGGCTTTATACTGCTGTCATATTCAGTTATTAAACAAACACCCGTTTTGGTCCAAAAAGTTTATTTTGCAGTCTTTACTGCATATTTCATTGTGAGATACACAATTTAGATACTGTGGATATATTCAGTTATTTGAAAAACAGGCATTTTGTGCACAAAACTTTAATTGCGGCCTAGTCTATATCAGTATGTGTGAGATACACCCTTTAGGTACTGTGGTTCTTTTCAATAATTAGAAAAACAGCCATTTTTGGCCCAAAAATTTAATTGCGGCCTAGTCTGGATCAGGGCTGCTGCATAAAGCTGCTGCATAAAGAGTAGGCCGTCTGTGCGCGCTTTCGGCGTTCTCACCCTGCTGCTGCTCGCCTGTCAGCGCTGCATCGTAACTTTGGCCTTCCCGCTCACCGCCTCATATGTGACGTGTCCACAAGGCAGCAGCAGCAGGCGATAGTGGAGTTTCAGCTGCAGCACGCATGGGTGAGTTGCTTTGCGGAACAGCACCACTTCACCACCAATGACTGGGCCCCCATGAGAGACCTGTGTTCCTTGTTGCGCTGTTTCGAGTACTCCACCAACATGGCCAGTGACGATAATGCCGTTATCAGCGTTACTATCCTAGGAGGAGGAGGTGGAGGAGGAGGAACCATGTTTACAGCAGGGTGGTACCCAGACCAGCTCATGGCCAACACTGGTGCGTTGCTGGGGGGATATAGAGGACATGTAACATCCCAGAGTTATGTTACGAAACTCTTTTACCCTGCTACAACCTGTTAAGGGCATTAACTTTGTCATCTTGTGTAATTTCACATTATATTTTCACATATGTGCATTCAAATCCTTGTTACATATATATTGCTGTAATTTTCATGTTCACCAGCAGGTGGCAGCAATATTAGCAGGGACTTAGAGCCAGTTTAGTGTTTTTGAACTGGAATAGTACATTCCAGTTCAGCTCCCCCTTCTATGAGCAGAAATGGGCTGCGCCCATATCCTGCCTCATAGGTAGAGAAGGAAGTTAGTGTGGGTGTAACCCACCCCCTGCTAGGGGTAGGGTGTGCATGTAGGAGCTCCCAGATATAGGGATCCAAAGCCGGGATCTTGTCTCGGGTAAGACAATTGATCATCGTCCCCAGCCTGAGCCTTGCAACCTCAGCTGGTAGAAGCAAGCAGCCACCTCCAGTATTCCAGGAAGAAGCATACCCTGAGACAATTACTGTGAGTAACGTCCAGAGACCCAGGAGAAGCCAAATTCCTCCTCAGCTAGTCAGTCCCCAAGACAGCAGATGATAGATAGTGCAGACGATAAATTCCTGCCACATTACAGAGCTACTAAGCAGATGTCCCTTTCCTGCAAAAGCTCCAGGCACATGATAGAGCAGAAGATAGATTCCTGCCACACATTGCTAATACCTGCTGGGACTTCAGACTACAGGTCCTTCTAAAAAAATTAGCATATTGTGATAAAGTTCATTATTTTCTGTAATGTACTGATAAACATTAGACTTTCATATATTTTAGATTCATTACACACCAACTGAAGTAGTTCAAGCCTTTTATTGTTTTAATATTGATGATTTTGGCATACAGCTCATGAAAACCCAAATTTCCTATCTAAAAAAATTAGCATATTTCATCCGACCAATAAAAGAAAAGTGTTTTTAATACAAAAAAAGTCAACCTTCAAATAATTATGTTCAGTTATGCACTCAATACTTGGTCGGGAATCCTTTTGCAGAAATGACTGCTTCAATGCGGCGTGGCATGGAGGCAATCAGCCTGTGGCACTGCTGAGGTGTTATGGAGGCCCAGTATGCTTCGATAGCGGCTTTAAGCTCATCCAGAGTGTTGGGTCTTGCGTCTCTCAACTTTCTCTTCCCAATATCCCACAGATTCTCTATGGGGTTCAGGTCAGGAGAGTTGGCAGGCCAATTGAGCACAGTAATACCATGGTCAGTAAACCATTTACCAGTGGTTTTGGCACTGTGAGCAGGTGCCAGGTCGTGCTGAAAAATGAAATATTCATCTCCATAAAGCTTTTCAGCAGATGGAAGCATGAAGTGCTCCAAAATCTCCTGATAGCTAGCTGCATTGACCCTGCCCTTGATAAAACACAGTGGACCAACACCAGCAGCTGACATGGCACCCCAGACCATCACTCACTGTGGGTACTTGACACTGGACTTCAGGCATTTTGGCATTTCCCTCTCCCCAGTCTTCCTCCAGACTCTGGCACCTTGATTTCCAAATGACATGCAAAATTTGCTTTCATCCGAAAAAAGTACTTTGGACCACTGAGCAACAGTCCAGTGCTGCTTCTCTGTAGCCCAGGTCAGGCGCTTCTGCCGCTGTTTCTGGTTCAAAAGTGGCTTGACCTGGGGAATGCGGCACCTGTAGCCCATTTCCTGCACACGCCTGTACACGGTGGCTCTGGATGTTTCTACTCCAGACTCAGTCCACTGCTTCCGCTGGTCCCCCAAGGTCTGGAATCGGTCCTTCTCCACAATCTTCCTCAGGGTCCGGTCACCTCTTCTTGTTGTGCAGCATTTTCTGCCACACTTTTTCCTTCCCACAGACTTCCCACTGAGGTGCCTTGATACAGCACTCTGGGAACAGCCTATTCGTTCAGAAATTTCTTTCTGTGTCTTACCCTCTTGCTTGAGGGTGTCAATGATGGCCTTCTGGACAGCAGTCAGATCGGCAGTCTTACCCATGATTGCGGTTTTGAGTAATGAACCAGGCTGGGAGTTTTTAAAAGCCTCAGGAATCTTTTGCAGGTGTTTAGAGTTAATTAGTTGATTCAGATGATTAGGTTAATAGCTCGTTTAGAGAACCTTTTCATGATATGCTAATTTTTTTAGATAGGAATTTGGGGTTTTCATGAGCTGTATGCCAAAATCATCAATATTAAAACAATAAAAAGCTTGAACTACTTCAGTTGGTGTGTAATGAATCTAAAATATATGAAAGTCTAATGTTTATCAGTACATTACAGAAAATAATGAACTTTATCACAATATGCTAATTTTTTTAGAAGGACCTGTAATGCTATATCTCACTTGGATGGAAGCTGCATCTAGTAAAGACAAGTTTGAACTTTATTTCAAGTCTGGATCTCAATTATTGTTGCAAATCCCTCAATTACTCCTACTAGCACAACACTTATTTTATTGCAAGTGAGCCAGGATTCAGGAGTCCAGCTGTACCCAGGTAGGAGACACCATTGACACTATTGCTATTACCATACAGAGACATTACACCACTCTGGCATTCCTAACCTGGCACTTGAGTTACAACACCTTAAAGGGCCCTGTGACTGTACCCTGCGCACGCTACAATTGGTGTCACAAACAAAACTATAAACTATCACTTACACCTGACCCAGCCATTGCATATTATTGGCGTCAGAGTGCATACCCCAATCCGGCTCTATTGCAGACACAGACAATACACCTCCCACAGAGGACAGCTTTTTTTTTGCCTCTGGGCAGCCGGGCACATATGAGTGATTACATGCTGCAGTGTCTCCGCAACGACTGCCGAGTTGCCCACATTCTAACTTGTGCTAATTACTGTGTGGCCGCGCTCCTGGATCCCCGTTACAAGGACAACGTACTGTCTTTAATTCACTCACTGGATCGTAATTGTAAAATGCGCAAGTACAAGTGCACGCTGGTAGACGCGCTGCTGGTGGCATTCCCACCTGACAGCGAGGGCACAGTGGAAGCACAAGGCGAAGGCAGAGGAGGAGTAAGAGGTCGCCAACGCAGCTGGGGCACCACCAGCACCTCAGAAGGCAGGGTTAGCATGGTCGAAATGTGGAAAAGCTTTGTCAGCACGCCACAACAACCAGCACCACCAGCTGATATGGAACGTCTTAACAGGAGGCAGCATTTCCCCAACATGGTGGAGCAGTATGTGTGTACACGCCTACACGTACTGAATGACGGGTCTGCCCCCTTCAACTTCTGGGTCTCCAAATTGGGCTCATGGTCTGAGCTTGCCTTTTACACCTTGGAGGTGCTGGCCTGCCCTGCAGCCAGTGTATTATCTGAACATGTGTTTAGCACGGCAGGGGGCGTCATCACAGACAAGCGCAGCCGTCTGTCCACAGCTAATGTGGATAAGCACACATTCATCAAAATGAACCAGGCATGGATCCCACGTGACTTGTCCGTAACTTGTGCAGAATAGACATGTTTACCGGCATTAACCAGCCATTATTATACTACAGCGCAATTGCTCATTCTTGTGTTTTGGATATTTCACACTCTTTTGGAATGTACCATAATTAAAAAATTAAATAATTTTTATTTTACATTTTTTCGGGTGACAATAAAAAAAAAATTCTGTCATAGACCCCTGCTCTACCAAGTAGACAGGTTAATACATTTCTTTAATTTTTCTGTTACATTATTGGGTTGACATTTTACAATTTGGGACATGAATTAACCCTGCTCTGCATAGGTGACAGGGAATAACATTTCTGAAATTCTTCTTTAATTGATGCGCGCCACCTCCTTTCATTCAATTATTAAACTTTAACAAGTTGTACTACATTTTCGCTTAAATAATTTGTCCCACAATTGTGCTTTACTAATTTGTCCCACATTTGCGCTTCAATAATTTTTCCCACATTTGCGCTTTAACAATTTGTCCTTCATTTGCGCTACAGTAATTTGTCCCACATTTGCGCCTCAATAACTTTTCCCATATTTCCGCTCAATCCCCCAAAAAATATATACTTTTATCTACCCTGGATGTGGTCTCTCTTTCTCAAGCTCCCTCTCCAGCGTGGAACCCTGAATCGACGATAACCGTGATCAACATGGTAGGCTCAGAAAGAACATCGAAAGTTGATAGAGAAAATATCCAAATGGATGATGGACGTCACAGGGACGTGCAATCAGGCAGAAGTTATCTAGAGTCAACAAAGCGGCAGTAGGGCATTTCCTGCTAACGTTTCCAAATCCAAAATACCACAATCCCAAATTGGGCACATGGCCTGAGCTTGCCCTTTACACCTTGGAGGTGCTGGCCTGCCCTGCAGCCAGTGTATTGTCTGAATGTGTGTTTAGCACGGCTGGTGGGGGTTTTCACAGGTTATATTTCCCAATGTTTTGGGGTGTACACAAATTAAAAAAAATATAAATAAATGTAAAACCATAAGCTGTGTAGGCTACCTCCTCCTCCTCCACTGCCGCTTCCACCTACACCACCACATCCACCACCTCCTCAACCTCCTACTCCATATGGACCTCGTCCTCCTAGATCACAATTATTATTTTTTTATTTTTACATATTTTATGTTATTTAAAGTAATTTCCCTATCGACTTTTGTTTGCAGAGCACTTTCCATGCTCTTACCCACATTTTGCTGGTATTTGCAGCCCTCTAGCCCTTTCCATGACATTTTTACAGCCATTTTAGTGCTCAAAAGTTCTGGTCCCCATTGACTTCAATGGGGTTCGGGTTCGGGGTCAAGTTCGGGTCAGTTCAGGTCCCAAACTCAAACTTTTTTTTGAAGTTTGGCCGAACCCGTCGAACCCGAACATCCAGGTGTCCGCTTAACTCTACTGATAAGATTGTGTGCTTTCTAGTGAGGGGACATCATAAAGGTATGAGAAGGAATGTTATTTCAAACTTAGTTTGTCAAAATGAGTAGATGTAGGTAATCACATAATCTGATTAGCTAAGCACAAACATTGGATTACCTTTTATCATGCTTAAATGTAAAATTACCTATTATAAGCTAAGTTTTATCTCATACTGTACTTAGTGTACCGATATACACAGGGATACTTAACTAAATGCAATGATTAGGATTTTCAGTTTAAATATTTACATATGCAGGTATAACTTTAAGATCCTGGTTCCTGCTTTCTACATAACCATCAAGACACCTCTGAAAAGGGTGTCAGGACAGATTGCTGAAGATTTATTTTATTTTACTCACTTATATAGCATATTCCGCAGTGCCTTACAGACATTATCATCACTTGCTGTCCCTGGTGGTGCCCATAATTTAAGCATCCTCAAGGCAACAATGCTAACCACTGAGCCACCATTAGCAAGGTCAGTGCCAATTCGTTAAAAGCTATGTACATCTTTGGTGGGATTTCTTTTTTAATTATTGCATTGTACTCATTTTGAGCTCAAATCATTTTTTTCTATAGGTCTTTATTAAAACTGATGAGCTGTTTTCCCTGCACAGCTTTGAGTTTCTCTACTAGCAGGATCTGTATTTTCTTTCTGCTCCATCAGGCAGAGAGCTGAAATGCTCCTTATCTCTGATGTCTTAACTTATAAACACTCATTAAAGCTCCATTCCTATATTACTGATGAGAATGTAGCTTAAATAAGTGTTTTTTTTACCTTTTGCTGGAGCGCCGCTGCCTTCTCAAACAGCCAATCGGCGGGGGTCCTGGGTGTCAGACCCCCGCCGATCAGATCATCAGTTAAAACAAAGTGCAGAACCCCTTTAACTTTAATAATTAAATTTATTTTCATTCTGAGGGATATCTTTTCCATTCACACGTCCGCAAAATGGATCCGCATCCATTCATTTTCAATGTGCACGGAATGTGCTGTCCGCATCCGCATTTGTGGATCTGCACTTCCGCATCCGTGCTTTCGTTTCCACCAAAAAATAGAACATGTCCTAATCTTGTCCGCAATTGCCGGTATCCGTGTTTTGTGGAGCCGCAAAACACTTACGGACGTGTGAATGGACCCTCATAGTAAAATTATTAAAGGCTAAGTTTTATCTTTATGTATATTCTAATGGATTGCCTTCCTTGTACAATGTTATAATATACTTTCTATGTTAGAAAGTATATTATAGTGCATTTGTATTGTGCGGCAGTTGTGTGCGGTTCTGCTGCGATACTGCAGGTATATAGAGGAACAAGCGTTATTGGAACAAATAATTTCTACTTGTGTGATATACCAGTTGCCCCCCCAAAAAAAACAGATTGAAGCAAGGTGTTATATACCAATATACTTTCTTTATAGTGCATTTGGGTATGGTATAGTGCATTTGCACATGCGTGTACGCTGAAAATATATTGCCGATATTTCACATTGAAAAAAATAATGAATGGAGATTGCAAATTCAAATAATACATCTGGTATGTCACTGTCCATGTTGTGGGACTATTTGTTCACTTCTAGTAATTATTTCTTGGCTGCAAATATGAGGTGAAGGTTTTTCAGGTTCGCCTGCCATTAAAATAAATGGGACCCACCGCGAACTTGCGGTTCGCGGACATTTGATCGCGTTCGCGTGATCGCGTTCGCGTGATCGCGTTTGCGAACCGTCCCGGCAGATGTTCGTCCATCACTAGTCAGAAGCCACCTATCCCTAAATATACCCTATTAAGGTTGGGTAGGGACTACAGTGCCCTACCTATCTAACACATAGCACCCGCCCCGAAAGGGGCGACCCCGTCCTGATCCTGTCCCTATCTATGGATAACTATCTAACCCTGTCCCTGAGTAAATGCTCCCGACGTGACACGTTTCTGTCCACTCCATTACCGCTCGACTCTTCAGGGGATAAATATCAGAGACATATAGAACTGGCTGTAGGTTCAGATCCACTCTATAATTTGATACTCAGATTCACTAGACACCCATTGATAGGGAAAGAAACTCATAAGTAATCCATTAAATAATAGGGAACCACCTTCTAATATCAGAGGGTTATTAAGTCCTACTCAAAAATGCATCCATAAGATGGGATGGAATGCACCAAGAATTGCTGCCCAAGGTTTTTGTTTGTGTATTGCCGTCAGTGCCTGTCATGCTTCGGTACATGACAGGCCCAGAGGTCTTTATTAGGTTTTTATGGCTGCCATGCCAACCATTAGGACACTGCCCTCACAGTGAGGCAGCCCAATGGGGAGAGAGGGAGCTCCATCCCCCTGTAAACCCCTTAAATCATCAGTCGCTACTGACCGCAGCATGTAAGGGGTTAAACGGACAGGATTAGTGCCAGCACAAATCTCGGCCATTGCAGCAGAGTGTCAGCTGTATTGAACAACTAACACCTGCTGCTGATGGCGGTGGCTAACTTTCTGAGCTGCCTGCTTCCTCACACAGTGATAGAGTGCACTGTGGTGCACGGCAAGCTGCAGGGGGCGATGGAGACACAGAGGGTATCAGGTTCACAAAGGGGCATAAATGACACATACCTGATTTGAGCCACTGACCTCCAAACTCACGAACTATGGAGCTCAGAGCCTGGAACCAGACCTATTGGGAAAGCTAAGCTCTGAAGCGGTTAATGTTTTAAAGAAAAAGAAATACAATAAATCAAGTGACCATCCAGGCACCAATGAAGTCAAGATAATGCTGGCTATATCTAGACACACCTTATTTAATTCAATTTCTATAAAGCAACAAAAGTAGGGTTGAGTGAACCCGAACTGTAAAGTTAGGGTTCGTACCGAACTTTAGGATTTTTGGACCCTTTTCATTAAAAGTTTGGGTTCGGGTTCAGTGTTCAGCGATTTACCGGCGCTTTTTGAAAGGCTGTAGAGCAGCCAATCAACAAGCGTTTAACTTGTGTGCCCTTAGAAGCCATCACAGCCCTACCTACTAATGGCATGGCTGTGATTGGCCAGTGCAGCATGTGACCCAGCCTCTATATAAGATGGAGTCACGTAGCGCTGCACGTCACTCTGCTCTGATTAGTGTAGGGATAGGATGCTGCTGCTGTGAGGGAGAGAATATAAAAAGAATCTTTAATCTGAAGTGCTTTTTAACTCAGCCAGCTACCTAGATTTTGTTTTGTGGGTCCATTGCACAATCTTTTTACCCTGCCCTGAGACCAGTGACACAGAAAAATAACTTTTATCTGTCTGTTAGTTTTCTGGGTTTTAAAAAACACCCATTTTGGGCAAAATACTAAATTTGCAGCTTTTGCTGCATCTGTCAGTGTAAAATACACACGTTAGATACTGCTGTTATATTCTGTTATTAAAAAAACACCCATTCTTGGCCAAATACTAAATTTGCAGAGAATGAGGAGAGCATTGAATAAGGGACGTGGCCCCGGTCGTGGTGCTGCTGGTGGAGTTCCTGTTGCAGGGAGAGGACGTGGTTGATCTGTGCCATCTACACGCACAAGTGAAACACCTTCCTTAGGTGCGGGTAGGCGACAGAACCTTCAGCGTTATTTGGCCTAATGCGGCTCTACGAATGGTGAGGCCAGAACAAGTTCAGGCAATAGTAGAATGGGTTGCTGACAGTGCCTCCAGTTCCTTCACATTGTCTGCCACCCAGTCTCCTGCTGAAAGATCAGAGTTAGCAACTACAACCGATGTCCATCAGTCTTTTAACTCACCTCTTGCAAATCAGCCAAGCGGTCTGAGCCCCAAGTCATGCAGCAGTCTCTTCTGCTTTTTAATGTCTCTGTTAGCAGGGTTGCACCGATGCCCAACCACTGTTTCAAGATGAGTACATGGGTACATGGGAGAACCACCGCAGCACATCTCGGTTGATGACGAAACACAGGTGCCAACTACTGTGGCTTTCTGCAGTGTGCAGACTGACAAGGAGGGCAGGGGTGAAGACTGGGTGGAAGACCACATGGAATCAAGGTCATGTGAGTGACCTGTGTAGTTCGGAAGATAAGGTGGTGGTCGCACAGAGCCACAAACACTACAGAAGAGGGAGCAGGGTGCAAAAGTGGAGCTGCCGTCCCCTAGACAGTACGCCTGCTACTGCCCAATGCAGCAAGGGACCGAGCACACCAAAGCCAGCTCCAAGGAGTTCCCTGGGGTAGCAGTTCATCAGACAATGTGCTGACGACAAGACATAAGTGGTTTGCACGCTGTGCAATCAGAGCCTGAAGCGAGGCATAAATATTCTCAACCTAAGCACAAGCTGCATGACCAGGCATCTAAGTGCAAAGCACGAGCTGCAGTGGAGTAGACAACTCTGGCTCCTCCTGCTTCCTCTTCTGCTGCAGCCTTGGCCTCTTCATCCACCTCTGGAGTAACAGTGGCACCTGCCACCCCGCAAACAGAGGATCTGCCAGCTACACCACCACCTGGGTCACCATACATCTCCACAATGTCCAACGGAACCGTTCAGCTCTCCATCTCCCAAACACTGGAGCGGAAGAGGAAGTGCCCCCATACCCACCCGCGATCCCTGGCCCTGAATGCCAGCATTTCAAAAATTACTGGCCTTTGAAATGCTGTCATTCCGTCTGGTGGAGACGGAGAGTTTTAAAAGCCTGATGGCGGTGGCTGTCCCAATTAATGGGAAATTAATGGAAACCATACTCAAGGAGAGGATTGTGAAACATCTAAAATCCCATGGATTGAAAGATGAAAAACAGCATGGGTTTACTTCAGGGAGATCATTAGTGTTGATCACGAATATTCGAATTTCGAATTTTTATCGTGAATATAGGCAATTCACAAATATTTCGAATATAGTTATATATATTCGAAATTTCGAATATTCAATATTTTTTTTCCTTTATTTTTTATTTTTTTTAATCAGTACACATGATCCCTCCCTGCTTCTAGCTTGTGGGTCAATAAGAAGGCTGCAATATACTTGACTTTAGGAGTAGTAGTGTTTGCAAATTTTACTCTATATTCGTTTTTTTCTAATATTCGCTATATTGCTATATATTCTTGTTTTAGAATATTACAAATATTCGAAAAAACGAAGTTATAGCAATATAGCGAATATTCGAAAAAAAAACTAATATAGAGCAATTTAGCTAATATAGTGCTATAATCTTTGTCTAATAGTTGTAATTTTTTTCTCATCTGAAGTTCAGATTGGAAAAAAATGACAACTATAAAAAAAGATTATAGCACTATATTAGCTAAATTGCTCTATAGTCTTTTTTTTGAATATTCGCTATATTGCTATATAGTTATAGCAATATAGCGAATATTCGAAAAAAATCGAATATAGAGCAATTTAGCTAATATAGTGCTATAATCTTCTTTGTCTAATAGTTGTAAGTTGAAAAATTCGCAATAAAAAATTTTAATACGAAAATTCGAATTACGAAAATTTGCATATTACACAATCATTACCTTGCCGATTTTTCAAGAAAAAAAATTGCGATCTTTCGAATATTCGACGAATATTCTACAAAATATTCGCGAAATATTGCGAATTTGAATATGACCCCTGCCGCTCATCACTAGAGATCATGTCAAACTAATCTTATTGATTTTTTTTTATTGGGTGACTAAAATAATAGATGGCGGAGGTGCAGTAGACATCGCTTACCTAGACTTTTGTAAGGCTTTTGATACTGTCTCACATAGAAGGTTTATCAATAAATTAGAGTCTTTAGGCTTGGACTCCCATATTGTTGAATGGTTCAGGCAGTGGCTGAGGGACAGACAACAGAGGGTTGTAGTCAATGGAGTATATTCAGAACATGGTCTTATTACCAATGGGTTACCTCAGGGATCTGTTCTGGGACCCATATTGTTTAATATCTCTGTCAGCGAAATTGCAGAAGGCCTCGATGGTAAGGTGTGTCTTTTTGCTGATGACACAAAGATTTGTAACAGGGTTGATGTTCCTGGAGAGATACACCAAATAGAAAAGGATTTAGGAAAACTAGAGGAATGGTCAAAAATCTGGCAACTAAAATGTTATGTTGATAAGTGCAAGATAATGCACCTGGGGCGTAAAAACTTAAGAGCAGAATATAAAATCAGTGATGCAGTCCTAACCTCAGTATCTGAGGAAAGGGATTTAGGGGTCATTATTTCAGAAGACTTAAAGGTAGGCAGACAATGTCATAGAGCAGCAGGAAATGCTAGCAGAATGCTTGGGTGTATAGGGAGAGGCATTACCAGTAGAAAGAGGGAGGTGCTCATGCCGTTCTACAGAGCACTAGTGAGATCTCATTTGGAGTATTGTGCGCAGTACTGGAGACACAATCTCCAGAAGGATATTGATACTTTGGAGAGAGTTCAGAGAAGAGCTACTAAACTGGTACATGGATTGCAGGATCAAACTTTCCAGGAAAGATTAAAGGACCTTAACATGTATCGCTTGGAAGAATGATGAGACAGAGGGGATATGATAGAAACTTTTAAATACATAAAGGGAATCAACAAGGTAAAAGAGGAGAGAATATTTAAAAGAAGAAAAACTGCTACAAGAGGACATAGTTTTAAATTAGAGGGGCAAAGGTTTAGAAGTAATATCAGGAAGTATTACTTTACTGAGAGAGTAGTGGATGCATGGAATAGCCTTCCTGCAGAAGTGGTAGCTGCAAATACAGTGGAGGGATTTAAGCATGCATGGGATAGGCATAAGGCCATCCTTCATATAAGATAGGGCCAGGGGCTATCCATAGTATTTAGTATATTGGGCAGACTAGATGGGCCAAATGGTTCTTATCTGCCAACATATTCTATGTTTCTATGTTCTATGTTAACTTCAGCACAGCCAGGGGTAAACGACTGCACGGGACGGGACTTGAACAACAGACCGATGAGTGGTTGGTGCCAGTGAGCCTCAAGCCGGCCTGGTGGTGTGTGATAATGGGCAAAATCTCGTAGCAGTTCTGGGACTAGACGATTTGACGCACATCCCTTGCTTGGCGCATGTGCTGAATTTGGTGGTGCAGAGGTTCCTTAAAATTACCCCAATATGTCAGAGCTGCTGTAGAAAGTGGAGGCCGTCTGTGCGCGCTTTCGGTGTTCTCACCCTGCTGCTGCTCGCCTGTCAGCGCTGCAGCGTAACTTTGGCCTCCCGCACACCACCTCATATTCGACGTGCCCACAAGGTGGAACTCCACCTTGCACATGCTGGCCAGACTATGCAAGCAGCAGGCGATAGTGGAGTTTCAGCTGCAGCACTCACTGGTTAGTCACTCTGCGGAGCAGCACCACTTCACCACCAATGACTGGGCCTCCATGCGAGACCTGTGTTTCTTGTCGCACTGTTTCGAGTTCTTCACCAACATGGCCAGTGCGGATAACGCTGTTCTCAGCGTTACTATCCCACTTCTATGCCTCCTTGAAAAAAAGCTCCTGGTGATGATGGAAGAGGATGTGGCACAGGAAGAGATGTACGAAGAGGGATCATTTCATAGGGTTTCCGGCCAGTCATTCACAAGTGGCTCCGAGGGTGGGTTCCTGCACCCACAAACAATTGTCCAGCCAGGGAACAGTTCTGGAGGATGACAAGGTGGAGGATGAGTAGGAGATGATGGGGGAGGAGGAACCGTGTTCACAGCAGGATGGCAGCCAAACCAGCTCATGGCCATCACTGGTGCATGGCTGGGGGGATACAGAGGACACAGACGATACACCTCCCACAGACGACAGCTTTTCGTTGCCTCTGGGCAGCCTGGCACACATGAGCGATTATATGCTGCAGTGTCTCCACAATGACCGCCGAGTTGCCCACATTCTAACTTTTGCTGATTACTGGGTGGCCACGCTGCTGAATATCTGTTACAAGGACAACTTACCGTCCTTAATTCCCTCACTGGAGCGTGATCATAAGATGCGCGAGTACAAGCGAACGCTCATAGCCGCGCTGCTGGTGGCACAAGGCAGAAGGCGAACGCAGAGGAGGAGAAAGAGGTTGCCAACACAGCTGGGGCACCAGCAACACCTCAGAAGGTAGGGTTAGCATGGCCGAAATGTGGAAAATCTAACCAGCACCATTAGCTGATATGGAACTTCTTAGCACGAGGCAGCATTTCACTAACATGGTGGAGCAGTATGTGTGCACACACCTACATGTACTGAATGACGGGTCTGCCCCTTCAACTTCTGGGTCTCCAAATTGGGCACATGGCCTGAGCTTGCTCTTTACGCCTTGGAGGTGCTGGCCTGCCCTGGGACAATTGCAGCTGCCTGTCCACAGCCAACGTGGACAAGCTCACGTTCATTAAAATAAACCAGACATGGATCCAACAGGACTTGTCCGTAGCTTGTGCAGAATAGACATGTATACCTGCCTTAACCAGCCATTGTTATACTACAGTGCAATTCCTCATTCTTGCATTTTGGATATTTCACACTCTTTTGGAGTGTACCCTAATTAAAAAAAATGTGTTGGCTCCCTCGTCCTCCTCCACTGCCACTTCCACCTACACCGCTACGTTCACCGCCTCCTCAAACTCCTACTCCATATGGACCTCCACCTCATAAATCAAGTTTATTTTTATTGTTTGCATACAGCCAATATTGATGGTCCTGTCTATCCCTCTTCTTCCAAAGATTTCAATTTTTTTTGCAAACCCTCTTTGTAACTGTTTTTCTTATATGAATTACTATAAAGTATATGCACTATTGAAATTGAATGAGGTCTGGTAATTTTGTAAGATTTGTATATGTAATCACAACCAAAGTCACAAATCATTGTTTGGCCTGAAAAGAATAATGCAACACATGGTATGGTTTGTTGTTCTTTTTGGTTTATGTATGAGTTGGGTAGATAGATAGATAGATAGCAGTCACGCACACAGGGAGCTCAACCCGCCCTCCTGTCCCTGCCTACTTGCCTTGCAAGTCCTAAAGACAAGGGACAACTGGTCGACAAACCATAACTTAGGTAAGTGCAGGGAAGACGGACAAACATACAAAGCGACGTAAAACAATCCGAGTCAAAACCAAGAGAGCAGGGCCACAGCCATTAACCTGCAAAAGTGCCAATTGCGTCTCAACAAAGCTTTCAATGCCCTGGAAGACCAGGAGAATCGTGGGAGAAGAAACAACTTACGGTTTAGGGGAGTCCAAGAGACTGACTCTCCCCAAGACTCCTCAGATATAGTCAAGGAGATTTGTGAAAGTATACTTGGCCCTGAACGCTCAGCTTCAATAGTAATAGAGAGAGCTTACCGGGCCTTGCGGCCAAGACCGAAGGGCAATGAGCCCCCTAGAGATATTATATGCCGTTTCCTACACTTTCAAGACAAAGAAGATATAATAATCAAGGCACGCTTACCGAATGGAGTTAAATATAAGGGGGTCCCGATTAGTATTTATCAGGATCTGGCTCCAATAACTCTCCAGAAAAGAAGGACCCTCAAGCCCCCTCACAGATTGGCTTAGGAATCATAAAATCCTCTATCGCTGGCAGTTCCCATTTGGATTGTCCTTTTCTTATCAAGGCAAGAGGATCACCATCAAGTCTTACATGGACTTAGGCCCTGCATTTGATCTTCTGGACATTCCTCCCTTGGAAATTGAGGACTGGGACACAGTCCAGGATTTAACATCATTACCGGGACTCCCTAAAATTGTGCCCTTTGAACCGAGGAGCACACCTAAGGCACAGAGGCAGAGAGAAAAGAAGAAGAACCAACCTCTCACTCCAAGATGCATAGCTGCAGACATCTTCTAAAGCAAAGAATCGCAGTTTCTCCTCACTCTGTGTCCATTATGATGAGTATAACGCTTTCACCCTTCCCCTTCTATACCTCCCCTCTTGCGCCCCTTATATATGTCTATAAATAAGCTCCCTAGCTCTTTCTCTTTTTCTAAGCTTCTGACAATGTGCCTTACATACTGGGACTATTTTTAATTGAGATATCTAACGATATAATACCTCACTATTGACCTCTTGTTATATTAACGATTTTTACTGAGTATTCTAGGGAAATATTAGGTGCCACATGACAGCAAGCTAACAGGTCTGCTTAGACTATCACGACTGCTTAAGGATTATCACCTAATGATGGGGTGTTCGATAGCCTGCCATGACCCTCAACTTACCCATTAGTGTGCTGATATGGTGTGCCCGGCAGCAGCATGTGTTACGATCCTTTCCCTGTGTCTTGACGCATGCTGTGGCTGGTGTTATGGTATGGTATCTTTATCATTACAGGATATAATACCGGATGACATATTACTCCAAGACATACCTTACATTGCATTAATGTATACCTTACAGTCTATCTTAACCACTGGCACACTTGGTACTATACTGCATTACATGCTCTACATACCATACTGAGGCCATATGTTCCCAGTATTCACTACTTGATATAGCGAGATTCATCAGATGACAATGAGTATTAGCAGGTATACCATATGTTTTTGACCCAAGTCATAGCTTGGGCTTTCTGACCATGAAATGTCTTTAGAGCCGATAAGTTATGGTATGTACTCAGCAGTCCCTGGAGGTGTTCCCGGATACACATTGCCTCAGTGCTGTCCTTTTTCTGCGTTGTTCCACTGTGTATCCGACACCATTATGCCATACTATGTTATTCAGTTTATGTACTCACCGTCCTCTGGCTTATGTATTCAGCGAACGTTGGCTTATGTACTCAGTGGCCTCTGGCTTATGTATTCAGCAGCCTCTGGCTTTTCCCACACCACTTGTGTATCACTGTCTCCCGGGACTCCAGCTCAAAATCCGTCAGACCCATGAGTTCATCAGCCAGGAAGGTCTCTTATAGACCAAGGTATCCTTTGTTTACCTTTCAATCCTACTGCCCATTTCTTACCCCCCCCCCACCATCTCCTTTTCACCCCGTATACCCCAGCTACCTATGTATAGGCTTACCTCCCTATCTCTGGATACCGTCAGATTAGATAGTATAATAAGGGAGTTTGAATCACAACATGCCCATTCCTATTTGTCCTCCATATTACACAGATTTAGATTTAGCCTTGCGGCCTCAATGACATTTGCAATAGAGTGCCGGGCCTATAATTGGCAAATGTCTTTCTCCTCCTCTCACCAGGTCCTTCAGGACCCATCTGTTTCGGTTATTCTTGTTTTTATGTTGTTCAATTTGTGTTTGTTTTATTGTCTTTTATTCAAGTCATTATTTATTCAGTGGTGTGTCCATCCGAGACGGGTCATGTCTTCACCAAGGCTACGTTCTTCATTTTTATCATTCCGACCAGATGTTAAGTACCCTGATTTACTCACTATTGTAACAAACTTTCACGCTTAAGTGTTTCAGTATTTTGCCTCTCCTCTTCATCCCCATGATGGCTATTAGTATTGCCTCTTATAATGTTAAGGGATGCAACTCACCATCTAATAGTTTTTTTTTACAAGAAACACATTTTAAGAACCAACATTTTCCTAATCTATCCTTTTCATTTTACCCTAATTGGTAAATTGCGGTTCCCCTTCATCAAACTCTAGAGGAGTTAGCATAGGCATTTTAGGGTAAAGTTCCCTTTATCCTGGATGATCAACTATGTGACCCTGATGGCCGTTTCATAATGATTAAAGGCAAAATAGGTCAACATCTTTATACCTTTGTGAATATTTACGCCCCAAATAATCGCCAAATCCCATGACTGAAATCGACTTTACTAAAATTAGAATCCTTTAGAGATGACGTTACGGTGGTAGGAGGAGACTTAAATCTAGTCCTAAATCCCCTCATTGATTCCTCCACCCAAAAATCTGCCCAGTACCAAAAGGGCATACGCTCTTTATTGCGCACTTTGGCTAAAGCCCACCTGATTGATGTTTGGCGTACTATGTATCCTGATTCTAGAGACCACACCTTTTACTCCTCACTGCACAGGTCTTAGACTATCTTTTTGTTTCAAAAGAACATTTGCAGTTGTGTTCCAGAGCTGATATAGGATCCATAATCCTATCCAATCATGCCCCCATATATCTTCATATGTTCATATGAATTCCCCCCCCCCCCAGCAATAGACTGACTAACCACTGGAGGTTTAACGAACAACTCATTAGTTCTCCAGACAACAAATCTAAACTTAAACGCCTGTTGGGAGACTACTTTACTACTAATTGTACCCCTGAAGTTACATCACAAACAATATGGGATGCCCACAAAGTGTACATAAGAGGCCATTGTATTAGCCTCGGGGCTCACCTGGAGAAAGAAAGACAAAGACAAATAGATTCCCTTCATGAAAAGATAAGTCTCCTAGAAAGGGCTCATAAAAGGTCCCTGTTGGAAACACACCTAGAAGAACTTTCCTCATGTAGGGCCTCCCTCAAGAACCTTTTAAATATGGCATCTGCCAAGTTTCACTTACACTCCCAATACAAAATATTTGCACACGGAAATAAAGCCTCTCGCTATATGATGTCCAGGATCAAACGCAGAAAACTGAATAATTACATACATAAATTAAAAACCCCAGAAGGTGCATTAACCTTTGAATCCAATAAAATAGCTTCCCTGTTTAGAGATTATTACGATCCCTTTACAACCTTAATCCACCCCAACCTCTTTTGGACGACACAGAATCAACATCGCCTACTAATACGTATTTAGATAACTTAGCCCTGCCATCGCTCTCGGAACAAGACAGAACACAGTTAGCTTCTCCATTCTCTTCAGAGGAACTTTTGGAGGCCATTAAAAACTCCCCTAGGGGGAAATGCCCAGGTCCGGGTGGACTCCATATCCCCTACTATTTGTCTTTTCATGAAATACTGATCCCACACCTTCTACCGGTATATAATAGCACTTTACACGGTATGCCCCTATCAACTGATATGACCAGTGCTCACATTACTCTAATCCCCAAGGACAGAAAGGACCATTCTTTATGTCCCAACTATAGACCCATTTCCCTCCTTAATATAGATTTAAAACTTTTAGCCAAGATGCTTGCAAACAGATTAGCGAAACTTCTCCCTTCACTAATCCACAGAGATCAAGCAGGGTTTGTGAAACAAAGAGAAGGAAAAGATAACACGGCCCATATTTTTAATATCATCCACTTTGTCAAGAGGAAGAATATTCCCTTAGTTCTTCTCAGCACTGATGCCGAGAAGGCCTTCGATAGGGTCAATTGGTCGTTTATGTATTCAGCGTTGAGATCTCGTAACTTCCCATCTCCCTTTATACATGCAATTGAAGCCATGTATCATCATGCCTCAGCATCAGTCCGGGTAAATGACACTTTGTCTGACCCGTTTAAGATACGCAATGGCACTCGCCAAGGGTGCCCCCTATCCCCCTCTTATTCGTCCTCGCCCTGGAACCTCTTTTACATTAGGTTAGATGGGGACATCCAGGGAATTACTCTTGGTGATCAACAACACAAAATCGCTGCTTTTAATAGTGAGTAATCCCGAGTCAGCTCTCCCTAAGATTTATGGCCACCTGGAAACATACGGGACGCTTTCCAATTTTAAGGTGAATCACGACAAATCACTTATAATCTCCACTGGCCTTAAAAAGTCATTAAGGAATCAACTTGAATCAAATTTTCCCTTTAATTGGTCTTCCCTTTCCTAACTTTCCTAGGTGTTAAGGTGAACCCAAACCAACTCTTTAACTTAAACTATACTCCTCTCCAAAATAAACTGGCTGAGGACTTAAATTCCCTGGATGTCCCTACACTCTCGTGATTTGGGAGGAAAAATATTCTGCTCATCATCATCTCTCATCATTCCTAAACTTACTTATCTCCAACAGACCTTACCAATCCCTGTCCCTTCTACGTTCTACACCAAACTTTCGATCCTTCCTTTGGAATAAGAAAAAAGCCAGAACATCCTATAAATCCTTGTCATATTCAAGAGAGAGAGGAGGTATCTCATTGCCAGATCCTGAATTATATGGCAAAGCTGTATTACTCACTAGAGTGG
This sequence comes from Bufo gargarizans, assembly GCF_014858855.1. NCBI lineage: Eukaryota > Metazoa > Chordata > Amphibia > Anura > Bufonidae > Bufo > Bufo gargarizans. Next base: position 422,746,329 of record NC_058080.1, on the reverse strand, counting down.
TGAACTGGTTGACCGCCCCTAAACAGAAATCTTGGGTCCCGATGGAGGAATCCTTACTTGGGCTACCTTTTAGAACGACACTATTGGGGCAAATGTCTCCATAACCTCTCCATCCAAGCATTACTCCAGTTATGAGAGCTACCCTGCATGCTTGGAACGCATTGCAAACCTCGCCCCTATGCTCCCCACTTCCTTCTCCTACCCTAAGAGTCAAGGACATACTTCACTTAGCTCCCCAGGCCTTACAAAGCAGCCTTTGTACAGAGATTCGACAGTCTCAGATGAAATTGATAGATCTCTATGATAATGGCCAATTGATTTCTGTAAAAGTATTGAGTGATCTTTTGAAAATACCTTGCTCTAGCTTTAATGGGCTTCACTTTTTACAGGCATACATGACTCAAAACGCCCAACTGTACAAGTTGTTACGCCCTATAACATGGTTTGAGCACATTATCTCTCAAGATTATACTCCTCATAAATTGATCTCACAATGGTATAACAAATTGAGAACTCCTCCTGCTACCTTAACGCCAGCCTTCATTAGATTATGGGAAAAAGACCTAGATAAATGTTTCTCCCCGGAAGAAACCCTCAATATCTATAACTCTTCACATAAGGCCTCGGGATGTGTCAAGATTCAAGAGAACAACTATAAAATCATCACAAGGTGGTACAAAACCCCTGACAAGACCTGTTTATACTCAGCTTCGGCATCCAACGTATGTTGGAGATGCTCAAAACAGAAAGGTACTTTCCTCCACATTTGGTGGACGTGCCCGATCTTGTTAAACTGGTGGGTTAAAATCTTTCGAACGTGTAATAAGATTTGTAGATAAAATATTACTCCAGCACCGGAAGTCGCCCTTCTGAATTTTTATCCTCGAGACCCCCCCCACACCTAATTTGACACTTTTTGAACATCTAGTGAATGCGGCCAAATTGTTAGTCCCAGTTTTATGGTTGTCCGTAGACGTTCCTACTATGGAACAATGGTTCCAGAAAATTGACCAGATATACCGCCTAGAAGAGTTATCCTCATGGGAAATGAGGTCCCATCACAAATTTCTGAACATCTGGAGTCAATGGTCCTCCTTTAGAGGCTATTAAACAAACTATCCTGTAGAGATTGGGTTACCTGGGTCCATACTTTTACATGGTTGTTACACTTAAGCACCTCTTATATTCCTACTGTCTCCTAGCTTACAAATCCAACAGTGGACGTCATCCCCCCCTCTAGGACTCTTGAATTTGATTCTCATATATAATCCTCAGACGTGATCCTTTGATGATTTCGGATATGATTCTTGGATATGATTTACGGTTACTCTTTGAAAATAAGAGTGAAGACCTTTATGTATTTTTTCCAATTGCTGTTTTCACACTGATCAGCCTCATTGATAACAGTATGTTATGTATGCTATACTTGACTGACCTGTATTATGTTTTGATACATGTAAGAGTAGTGGAGACTTGTCATTTCTCCACTATTCATTTCTTGTACTATTTTGATTTGCTCAATAAAATATGTTTAAAAAAAAAAAAATGAATATAATGTAAAGTCAAGGAAATGATTTTCAGATACATGGCAAATGGTGCAGATTTGCGTCAAGAACAAACATAAGTGAAAAGAAAAATCTGTGACAACCTTAAGGGGGTTGTGTAGGATTGGAGGGGGAATATGGCTGCCGCCTTCCAAAAAACGGCACACCCCACCACCCCTGTCCACAGGTTGTGTGTGGTGGTGCAGCTCTGTCCATTGACTCAAATGGAGCTGAGCTGCAGTGCCGGACATAAGCCACAAGCAGGGGTGGCACTGCTTTTGGAGGTAGGCAGCCATATTTTTTTTCGGATCCTGAACAGCCCCTTTTAATGTTGGTTTCAAGGAACTTATACATTATTATTTTTTTTTGCAATGCTTTCCATTGGTAGAGATCTGTAATGCTTTACTATGCACTTGTTTAATGTATGTAATGTGTATAATGTATTTTTATACACAGATAATGGAGAATAAATGCAAAAAATCTATTCTTAGCAAAAAAAAAAAAAAAAGAGAGCAGCATGGTACCAGTGGAACAAGCGGAGGATCGTCAGGAAGGAATCAAAACCAGGAGGAAACGCCAAGATCAAGGGATGAGATAGCCAGGAAGTCAAAACACAAGCAGAAAATAAGAACACCAGGTAAGTAAAACACAGGAAGGACCTCAATAGCAGGCAATCTGTGGCCAGCAGATTGCCTGTTTAAATAGGGCGCTAGTGGAGTCATGTGACGTGACCAGCATCACATGACTCCAGAATACCAATACAGCCGAGCGCCGAGTGAGCAGCTCAACACTCAGCCCCATCGTGGTTGCCCCGGGAACGGGCAACGCCGGGCGCCGATGACGCAAGCGCTCCCTGGCCATCCCCGCACAGAGCGCCCCGTGACCTTGCGGTTGCCATGGGAACGGGCAATGCCGGGTGCGCTGATGATGCGAACGCACCCTGGCCGTCCTAGCACCGTGACAATAGCTATGAAATAGATATGAGATAGATAGACAGTTATGAGATAGATAGATGCTTACTCCCCTTAATAATATAAAAAGTAAATAATATAACAAAAGCTAATCAACTAATTATATGTAGTCTATTTTTGTGACAATGAAAAATTCAACTCATCCTGCAAAAAATAAGTCTCCGTACAACTACATCAATGGAAAAATATAAATGTTATGGCTCTTGTGATGCAGCGATAAGATTAATTTCCAAACACACAGGCAATATTTAGGGGTTAAAGCTAGTATTTACTAAGGTGAAGAAATGTTGGAGCGATGCTAAAGGACAGGTGGCTTTAAAGGGGTTCTGCACTTTGTTTTAAATGATGATCTATCCTCTGGATAGATCATCAGCATCTGATCGGCGGGGGTCTGACACCCAGGACCTCCGCCTATTAGCTGTTTGAGAAGGCAGCGGCTCTCCAGGAGCGCCACGGCCTTCTCACTGTTTACCGCTGGCCCAGTGACGTCACGACTAGTATCAACTAGCGTGGGCGGGGCTAAGATTTGTTCACTTGAATGGTGCTTTGCCCCGCCGATGCTAATTGATACTAGTCGTGACATCAGTGGGCCGGCGGTAAACAATGAGAAGGCCACGGCGCTGCTGGAGCGCCGCTGCCTTCTCAAACAGCTGATCGGCGGGGGTCCCGGGTGTCGGACACCCGCCGATCAGAAGCTGATTATCTATCCAGATGATAGATCATCAGTTAAAACAAAGTGCAGAACCCCTTTAAGCTATAACTGGTTATGCTGGTGTGTTTGATTTCAAAATGTGCATTTTTTTCTCCCTGAAAACAACATATTCACATTTTCCTGTGATAGGCATCTATTTTCCTAGTGCTAATTTTATCAGTCATTGCAACTTTGTAAAACTGTTGACTGCCAAATACAAATGCCCCCATGGAAAATGTTACATAAATACTTAGACACATTAATTATGCATACTTTGACAGGTGTTCATAGAAACAACTCACATTCATAAAATTAAAAGCAATTTAAGACTCTGCTCAGTTCTATTTGCTGCTGTTTCAAAGAACTTCTCCTTGGCAGTTTAACAACTTCAGACTGATGTGCCAGATTCAAACGCAGTTAAATGTACCAATGCTGTTTAATCACTTTGGTCCTCGATACTCTGTGGAAATATGCTAATTAAGATATTCATTGGTTGAAAATGCTAACACTTATGTCTTTCTATCACCCAATAAAACAAATGCCTTGTAGCAACAGCTACAATTAGGTGCCATAGTAAAATAGTATTACCGTAAATATTACATGAAATAAACTAAATTTTGTTTTGAAAAATAAAACCATGCCTGCATATGTACATGCCTTTGTATCATCAAATCTAGAAGAATGAGTATATATTAGTATGTGCTATATTGTGTTTATTACAAAGGTGCCAATGACTAAAGGATTGGGTTGGATAAAAAGACACATTTCATGTCTATATGGCCAAAACAAAGAGGTGGAGGTGTTTTTGACACGCATCTGGATTAGCTAACAATCACGCATGGAAATTACTGGAAAAAAAACTTTTCTTTAGGCCTCTTTCTCACGTTTATGTTCATGATGGCATCCGTGACAATATGGTCAGTGATTCATCCATGAACATGTCTATGAAGAATCAGTTTTTTTTCCTATGTGTATCATCTGTATTCCATGAGCACTTCTCAACTGAAAATCACTGACAGAAAACGAATGGCAACCATATTCTGTCAGTGGTTTTCACAAACTCATAGACTTCAGTGGATGTGTTTGATCGGCATCACCGACCAAAATAGTGCATGTCTCCTTGGTTTTTCCACTGACCCATGGTAAATAAACTCATTCAAATCAATGGGTACGTGGGCTGTCTGTGGAGGACATGGGCAGCACACATCTTTGATTCATTGACATTTGAAAAAGGCCTTAGGACTTGGCATCACATTGCTACCCATATATTACTAGTATGAAGCGACGTACAAATACTATTAGATAGCAAAGCCTAGAATGGACTCTATATTGAGAGATCCTTCAAATGTGCTATTTAAACATCTACTGTATATACTGTAAAAGTAAAAATTCTGGCAAATTTTCATATAAAATTAAATGTAGCTACTAGGGTCATGTAACAAACCAGGGCCATTAATTTGTTTACTTTGGTCACTGAAATGCAAGTTTCCGAGTTACTCTGTATAAGTCATTATCACCATATCTAACTAGTGCTATATGTTATTAGGCTGTACAGTTGAAATTGCCAAAATAATTCTCCCTCATCATTTAGTGCTCTGAAGATGCAACACATCGCCTTCTTGTTCTCCTGACTCAATACATGCAGATTGCATATAACACCAACATTAGAGTTATCAGGTCCATTCAGTAATTTTTTTTCTGCTTTCAGGTTTAAATGTAAAAAGAAGAAGAAGCAAAAAAAAAAGGAGCAGAGAGCTCTTAGGTGCAGAGGGAATTCAGATGGTTGGAAAATAATTCAAGAAAGCATATTCTGGTGAAGGTATTTTAGTATCCCAAGGTAAACCTTTTCTCCAAGAGTATATGAAATCCCTTGTTATTGTTTCATAATCCTCCTAGTAGCAAAATGTACAATAATAATTTACATTCCCAATTCTTAAGTTTCAACAATATTTATGTAATCATTGTGTAAATCCTTTAGTATTAGTAACTATAAAATGTTTGACATGCTGGATATTCCCCAAACAACTGAAATATAGAAGGATTTATTTTTAGGATTAGTGACATAATGATAAAAACTAATAAATATACTTGTTATGTTGTAAATATCTTTGTTGTCTGTTTCTATGCTATACATGCTTAATAAGAAAATGCAGGATTTCAGATCATTAGTGCAGCACTGTTACTAGGACTACAAGCTGAAGCATTGAAGCTTTTTATACCCACTCAGAAATGACATAAAAAGTAAAATATTAGTGCTTCTAATCACAGTTTTAGTCATTTTGAGACCAAAAATGCACCCAAAAAAATGCCTGATTTGCCCTTTTATGTAACTTTCTTTAGGCAATTTTGAAGTGTTTTTCTCCATTTATTGCAGTGTATTTGAGCCCATTTTTAATTTCATCTTTTGAATGCTGTGCGTTCTTTAGAGGAAAGTATGTGTAATATCGTCTTTTCTGTAGACCTGTATGGGAAAAATGCAATAGTTAAAGGGGTTGTCCAGGTTCAGAGCTGAACCTGGACATCCCTCCATTTTCACCCCGGCAGCCCCCCTGACATGAGCATCGGAGCAGTTCATGCTTCGATGCTCTCCTTTGCCCTGCGCTAAATCGCGCAGGGCAAAGGCATTTTTCTGAGTTTCGGTGACATACCGGGCTCTCTATGGGGCTGACAGGCAGCCCGGTGACGTCACCGGCACTGATGGGCGGGATTTGGCTCTGCCCTAGCCAGTAAAACGGCTAGGGCAGAGCTAAAGCCCGCCCCTCAGAGCCGGTGACGTCACCGAACACACTGCTGGGCGGAAGTTACCGCCCGGCAGTGTGTTATTGAAAACACAAGAGCCTGTGCCCTGCGCGATCTAGCGCAGGGCACGGGAGCGCATCGGAGCATGAGATGCTCCGATGCCAGGCTCAGGAGGGCTGCCGGGGTGAAAATAAGGGTATGTCCGGGTTCAGCTCTGAACCCGGACAACCCCTTTAAAAGAGGCCATGCAAAAACACCATTAAAATACACCAACACACATTGCATATTATATATTTTTTAAGTTGCAAAAAAAAAAAAAAAAATTGGTATATGGGGGGAAACCTGAGACAATCGGGGGAAAAATATCAGTCCCAGAGCATGCTAGGATAAAAATAAAATAAAATGCACTTCATCAAAAACCTGTTTATGCTACGTTTAATATTAAGATTATAAACCTTTTAGCAACACTGTCCCTAGCGCTTGTCACGTCTATCCTTATGCTCAGCTCTCAGTGAAATGGCAGAGACCATGCTGGAGGATAGAGATGGCCTTGCGGTTCGCCTGGCGGTCATTTTGCGGTGAAATCGTTTGCGATTCGCCGAACATGCAAACATATGGCAATATTCGCACGCGCCATATTTTTTTACATGGCGCCGAACTTTGACCCATGACACATCTATCAGGTGGGACAGGACAACCAATTAAGACGTTTCAGCACATGGACACACCCCCAACCCTATAACAGAACCCGATTTGGCAGCCATTTTACATAATGTGTTTTGCCTGTGTAGGGAGAAGTTGCATTTTGGAGCAGGGACAGTTAGGGACACCAAACGCTAGCTAATAGGGCCAAAAAAGTCAATTTAAGGACTGGTACAGGTGTGCTATCAATAGGTGTGATATAGAGCGGTGTGATATAATTATAATATACTTTCTAACACAGAAATTATATTATAGTGTATTTGTATTGTGCAGCAGTTGCGTGTGGTTCTGCTGCCATACTGCAGCTAGAGAGAGTGACAACTGCTATTGGAGTAACTAATTGCAATGGGTGTGATATACCTGTCGCCCCAGAAAAAAACTGCTTGAGGGATGCGATAAACCTTCTTCCAGAAAATCATGATTGAGGGGTGCTATATACCTGTTTCCCCCAGATACTGATTGAGGGGTGCCATATACCTTCTTCCTCAAAATACTGATTTATGGGTGCTATTGCTATATACCTTCTTCCACCAAAAACTGATTGAGGACTGCGATACACCTGCTTCCACAAAATACTCATTGAGGGGTGCCATATACCTATTTCCGCCAAATAATGATTGAGGGTGCTATATACCTGTTTACGCCAAATACTGTTTGAGGTGTGCTATATACCTTCTTCCACAAAATAATGATTGAGGGATGCTATTGCTATATACCTTCTTCCACCAAATACTGTTTGAGGGCTGTGATACACCTGCCTCCACAAAATACTGTTTGAGGAGTGCTATATGCCTGATTCTGCCAAATACTGATTGAGGGGTGCCATATGCCTGTTTCCGCCAAATACTGTTTGAGGGGTGCTATATACCTGTTTCTGCCAAATACTGATTAAGAGGAGACATATACCTTCTTCCACAAATTACTGATTGAGGGGTGCTATTGCTATATACCGTTTTCCACCTAATACTGATTGAAGGGTACTAAATACCTGTTTCTGCCAAATACTTATTGAAAGGTGCTATATACCTATTTCCGCCAAATACTAATTGAGTGGTGCCATATACATTCTTCCAAAAAAACTGATTGAAGGGTGCTATTGCTATATACCTTGTTCCACCAAATACTGATTGAGGGGGGCCATATATCTATTTCCACCAAATGCTGATTGAGGGGTGCCATATACCTGTTTCTGCCAAATACTGATTGAGGGGTGCCATATACCTTCTTCCACAAAAAACTGATTTAGGGGTGCTATTGCTATATACCTTCTTCCACCAAATACTGATTGAGGGCTGCGATACACCTGCTTCCGCAAAATACTGATTGAGGGGTGCTATATACCTGTTTCTGCCAAATACTGATTGAGGGGTGCTATATACCTGTTTCCACTAAATACTGATTGAGGGGAGACATATACCTTCTTCCACAAAATACTGATTGAGGGGTGCTATTGCTATATACCTTCTTGAAGCCAGGTGTCACTGGCGAAACGACGTCGGGAGGAGGCGGCTGAGGGTTCCACACGCATTCTTGGGTAGTTATTGCTTTTCCTTTCCACACATAGGTCTGTTTATGCCTTACTTTCGGATTCTCATGTCTGATGGCTTTTCTCTGCAATCTATATACCCTTGTGTGTTGACCCCTCAGCCTCCTCTAGGGTTGTTTCCTCACTGAATGTTTCCCCCTTCCTTGCTGCTGTTTTTATAAAGTATATTTTTATACACTACGTGCAGAATTATTAGGCAAATGAGTATTTTGACCACATCATCCTCTTTATGCATGTTGTCTTACTCCAAGCTGTATAGGCTCGACAGCCTACTACCAATTAAGCATATTAGGTGATGTGCATCTCTGTAATGAGAAGGGGTGTGGTCTAATGACATCAACACCCTATATCAGGTGTGCATAATTATTAGGCAACTTCCTTTTCTTTGGCAAAATGGGTCAAAAGAAGGACTTGACAGGCTCAGAAAAGTCAAAAATAGTGAGATATCTTGCAAAGGGATGCAGCACTCTTAAAATTGCAAAGCTTCTGAAGCGTGATCATCGAACAATCAAGCGTTTCATTCAAAATAGTCAACAGGGTCGCAAGAAGCGTGTGGAAAAACCAAGGCGCAAAATAACTGCCCATGAACTAAGAAAAGTCAAGCGTGCAGCTGCCAAGATGCCACTTGCCACCAGTTTGGCCATATTTCAGAGCTGCAACATCACTGGAGTGCCCAAAAGCACAAGGTGTGCAATACTCAGAGACATGGCCAAGGTAAGAAAGGCTGAAAGACGACCACCACTGAACAAGACACACAAGCTGAAACGTCAAGACTGGGCCAAGAAATATCTCAAGACTGATTTTTCTAAGGTTTTATGGACTGATGAAATGAGAGTGAGTCTTGATGGGCCAGATGGCTGGATTGGTAAAGGGCAGAGAGCTCCAGTCCGACTCAGACGCCAGCAAGGTGGAGGTGGAGTACTGGTTTGGGCTGGTATCATCAAAGATGAGCTTGTGGGGCCTTTTTGGGTTGAGGATGGAGTCAAGCTCAACTCCCAGTCCTACTGCCAGTTTCTGGAAGACACCTTCTTCAAGCAGTGGTACAGGAAGAAGTCTGCAAGGTAAGAAAAACATGATTTTCATGCAGGACAATGCTCCATCACACGTGTCCAAGTACTCCACAACGTGGCTGGCAAGAAAGGGTATAAAAGAAGAAAATCTAATGACATGGCCTCCTTGTTCACCTGATCTGAACCCCATTGAGAACCTGTGGTCCATCATCAAATGTGAGATTTACAAGGAGGGAAAACAGTCCACCTCTCTGAACAGTGTCTGGGAGGCTGTGGTTGCTGCTGCACGCAATGTTGATGGTGAACAGATCAAAACACTGACAGAATCCATGGATGGCAGGCTTTTGAGTGTCCTTGCAAAGAAAGGTGGCTATATTGGTCACTGATTTGTTTTTGTTTTATTTTTGAATGTCAGAAATGTATATTTGTGAATGTTGAGATGTTATATTGGTTTCACTGGTAAAAATAAATAATTGAAATGGGTATATATTTGTTTTTTGTTAAGTTGCCTAATAATTATGTACAGTAATAGTCACCTGCACACACAGATATCCCCCTAAAATAGCTAAGACTAAAAACAAACTAAAAACTACTTCCAAAAATATTCAGCTTTGATATTAATGAGTTTTTTGGGTTCATTGAGAACATGGTTGTTGTTTAATAATAAAAATTAATCCTCAAAAATACAACTTGCCTAATAATTCTGCACTCCCTGTATACATGTCACAAGTAATGTTTATTTAATAAAGACTCTTTCATGTTTATACATACATGTGTTTGGTGCCACATACAGCTGCAAAAAATAAGTATGTTAACCCTTTGGAATGATATGGACTTCTGCAAGAATTGGTCATAAAATGTGATCTGATCTTCATCTAAGTCACAATAATAGACAATCACAGTTTGCTTAAACTAATAGCACACAAAGAATTAAATGTTACCATGTTTTTATTGAACACACCATGTAAACATTCACAGTGCAGGTGGAAAAAGTATGTGAACCCTTAGACTATTGACATCTCCAAGAGCTAATTGGCGTGAGGAGTCAGCCAACTGGAGTCCAATCAATGAGATGAGATTGGAGGTGTTGGTTACAGCTGCCCTGCCCTATAAAAAACACACACCAGTTCTGGGTTTGTTTTTCACAAGAAGCATTGCCTGATGTGAATGATGCCTTGCACAAAGAGCTCTCAGAAGACCTACGATTAAGAATTGTTGACTTGCATAAATCTGGAAAGCAGTGGCGTACATAGAGAAGTAAAGGCCCCATAGCAAGGTTCAAACCAGGCCCCCACACCGGACAGAAGGATTTCTGCCTAAACCCTTTTCAATGACCCTTTGGCCATTTTTCACTGTCTCAATTGCTAAATTCAAATTGTTCCTTTAGAGGGTAGAGTCCTGACCAAGTTTTCACCCCCAGTAGAAGAGGAGATAGTCCCAACTAAGACTATGCCCCCTCTTGCCCTGGGCCCCATAGCAGTCGCATGGTCTGCCGCTATAGTAGTTATGCCCCTGCTGGAAAGGGTTATAAAAGTATCTCCAAAAGCCTTGCTGTTCATCAGTCCATGGTAAGACAAATTGTCTATAAATGGAGAAAGTTCAGCACTGCTGCTATTCTCCCTAGGAGTGCCCGTCCTGTAAAGATGACTGCAAGAGCACAGCACAGACTGCTCAATAAGGTGAAGAAGAATCCTAGAGTGTCAGCTAAAGACTTACAAAAGTCTCTGGCATATGCTAACATCCCTGTTAGCGAATCTACGATATGTAAAACACTAAACAAGAATGGATTTCATGGGAGGATACCACAGAGGAAGCCACTGCTGTCCAAAAAAAAAATATTGCTGCATGTTTACAATTTGCACAAGAGTACCTGGATGTTCCACATCAGTACTGGCAAAATATTCTGTGGACAGATAAAACCAAATTTGAGTTGTTTGGAAGAAACACACAACACTATGTGTGGAGAAAAAGAGGCACAGCACACCAACATTAAAACCTCATCCCAACTGTAAAGTATGGTGGTGGGGGCATCATGGTTTGGGGCTGCTTTGCTATGTCTGGGCCTGGACGGATTGCTATCATCAAAGGAAAAATGAATTCCCAAGTTTATCAAGACATTGCAGGAGAACTTAAGGCCATCTGTCCACCAGCTTAAGCTCAACAGAAGATGGATGTTGCAACAGGACAACAACCCAAAGCATAGAAGTAAATCAACAACAGAATGGCTTAAACAGAAGAAAATACGCGCTCTGGAGTGGCCCAGTCAGAGTCCTGACCTCATCCCGATTGAGATGTTGTGGCATGACCTCAAGAAAGCTATTCACACCAGACATCCCAAGAATATTGCTGAACTGAAACAGTTCTGTAAAGAGTAGGGTTGAGTGAACCCGAACTGTAAAGTTCGGGTTCGTAGCAAACTTTAGGATTTTTTGACCCCAGACCCGAACCCGAACATTTCTGTAATAGTTTGGTTTCGGTGTTCGGCGATTTCTTAGCGCTTTTTGAAAAGCTGAAGAGCAGCAAATCAACAAGCGTTTAAGTGTGTGCTCTTAGAAGCCATCACAGCCATGCCTACTAATGGCATGGCTGTGATTAGCCAGTAAAGCATGTGACCCAGCCTCTATATAAGCTGGAGTCACGTAGCGCTGCATGTCACTCTGCTGTGCTTAGTGTAGGGAGAGGATGTTGCTGCTGTGAGGGAGAGAATAGGACAGAATCTTTAATCCAAACTCCAATTGAACTCAGCGATCTACATAGATTTAGTTGTGTTGGTGCAGTGCACAATCTTTTTACCCTGCCGTGAGCCCAGTGACAGAGAAAAATAACTTTAATCCGTCTGTTAGTTAGGTGGGCGTTGGCGGTATTTTTATGCAAGCTCAGTGGACTAGCACTGCATATGTGCTTTTGTGACATTCAAATCCAAACTTGAAATACTGCAATATGTCAATATCCTACATCTGATGCCTTTGCAGCCTTAGTCAATGTGCAATTTAAGCTAGAAATACAGCTATAATTTTCAGGTTTTTTAACAACACCCTTTTTGGGCAAAATACACAATTTTACAGCCCTTGCTGAATCTGCTTGTGTGACATTGAAGCGTTATATACAGCCATCATATTCTGTTAGTAAAAAACACACCCTTTTTGGGCAAAATACTTAAAATTGCTGTATCTGTAATTGTTAAAAACAAATTTGAAATACTTTGATAATTTTCTGGCTTTGAAAAAACACACATTTTTGGCAATAACCTTCATCTTGGGCCTCTGCCGCATTAGTCAGTGTGCAATTTAAAGGGCTTCTACCACTTCAGTTTGACCAAATTAGCTTTCAGACACTAGCGATCTGCTAGTGTCTGATCTCCATAACCATGCAATTCTTAGACCTTTGTGTGGAGCCGTTTCATTAAAAAACTAACTTTTATTCCTATGCAAATGAGCCTCTAGGTGCTATGGGGGCGTCTTTTCAGCACCTAGAGGCTCGGTCTACTCACACTGTATGCCCGCCCATCTCATCTTGAATGCCTACCTCCATCACAGCCATCGGACGAATTCACGCGCCTGCGCCGTTCACTTCTGTCTTCGGCACAGGCGCAGTGAGTGAAGGCCGCTCTCCTGATGCCGGCTTCCTCACTGTGACGTAGTCGGCGCAGGCGCAGTGAGGAATCCGGCACCAGGAGCGTATCATTTACTCACTGCGCCGATGACAGAAGTGAACGGCGCAGGCGCGAGAATTCGTCCGATGGCTGTGAAGGAGGCAGGCATTCAAGACGAGATGGGCGGGCATACAGTGTGAGTAGACCAAGCCTCTAGGTGCTGAAAAGACGCCCCCATAGCACCTAGAGGCTCATTTGCATAGGAATAAAAGTAAGTTTTTTAATGAAACGGCTCCACACAAAGGTCTAAGAATTGCATGGTTATGGAGATCAGACACTAGCAGATCGCTAGTGTCTGAAAGCTAATTTGGTCAAACTGAAGTGGTAGAAACCCTTTAAGCTAGAAATACAGCTATAATTTTCTGGGTTTAAAAAAACACCAATTTTTGGCAAAAATAATTATTTTGCAGCCTTTGCTACATATGTCATTGTGAGATACTGTCATGGAACCATGAACCAGACGTACAACAAGAGATAAGTGGAAATAAGAAGGCTTTATTGAAAATCAAGCTGTAAGCAAAAGTCCAAACGGATGGCTAAACCGAAGCAGGGTCTTGCGTGGACAGAGGTCAGGAACCAGGAGGGTAGTCAGACGAAGCCTGGATCAGGAACCAGCAGGGTAGTCAGATGAAGCCAGGATCAGGAACCAACGGGGTAGTCAGACGAGGCCAGGATCAGGAACCAGAAGCAGCAGCAGTCTTAGAAGCATGTGAACACAGGAGGACCAAGCAAGGAACTGAAGACACAGACCTCCTATATATATGAGCTAGGCATCCAGCTCCTCCCAGTGGGAAGGAGAAGCCGCAGGGTGGGAGGCTACAAGAAACCCAGAAACCAAGATGGCCGCCAGCACATGTCAAACGAAGGAGAACAGTAAGAAGGTAAGACCATGACAGATACTCCCTTGAGATACTGTGGTTCTATTCTGCTATTAATAAAACACCCATTTTGGGCAAAAAACTTAATTTTGCAGCCTTTGCTGCATATGTTATTGTGAGATACACCCTTTAGATACTATGGTCCTACAAACCGGATTCCAAAAAAGTTCGGACACTAAACAAATTGTGAATAAAAACTGAATGCAATCATGTGGAGATGGCAAATGTCAATATTTTATTTGTAATAGAACGTAGATGACAGATCAAACGTTTAATCCGAGTAAATGTATCATTTTAAAGGAACAATACGTTGATTCAAATTTTCACGGTGTCAACAAATCCCCAAAAAGTTGGGACAAGTAGCAATAAGAGGCTGGAAAAAGTAAATTTGAGCATAACGAAGAGCTGGAAGACCAATTAACACTAATTAGGTCAATTGGCAACATGATTGGGTATAAAAAGAGCTTCTCAGAGTGGCAGTGTCTCTCAGAAGCCAAGATGGGTAGAGGATCACCAATTCCCACAATGTTGCGCAGAAAGATAGTGGAGCAATATCAGAAAGGTGTTACCCAGCGAAAAATTGCAAAGACTTTGCATCTATCATCATCAACTGTGCATAACATCATCCGAAGATTCAGAGAATCTGGAACAATCTCTGTGCGTAAGGGTCAAGGCTGAAAAACCATACTGGATGCCCGTGATCTCCGAGCCCTTAAACAACACTGCACCACAAACAGGAATGCTACTGTAAAGGAAATCACAGAATGGGCTCAGGAATACTTCCAGAAACCATTGTCAGTAAACACAATCCACCGTGCCATCCGCCGTTGCCAGCTGAAACTGTACAGTGCAAAGAAGAAGCCATTTCTAAGCAAGATCCACAAGCTCAGGCGTTTTCACTGGGCCAGGGATCATTTAAAATAGAGTTTGGCAAAATGGAAGACTGTTCTGTGGTCAGACAAGTCACGATTCGAAGTTCTTTTTGGAAATCTGGGACGCCATGTCATCCGGATCAAAGAGGACAAGGACAACCCAAGTTCAGTTCAGAAGCCTGCATCTCTGATGGTATGGGGTTGCATGAGTGCGTGTGGCATGGGCAGCTTGCATGTCTGGAAAGGCACCATCAATGCAGAAAAATATATTCAGGTTCTAGAACAACATATGCTCCCATCCAGACGTCATCTCTTTCAGGGAAGAGGCAAGATAATGCCAGACCACATTCTGCATCAATCACAACATCATGGCTGGGTAGGAGAAGGATCCGGGTACTGAAATGGTCAGTCTGCAGTCCAGATCTTTCACCTATAGAGAACATTTGGTGCATCATAAAGAGGAAGGTGCAACAAAGAAAGCCCAAGACGATTGAACAGTTAGAGGCCTGTATTAGACAAGAATGGGAGAGCATTCCTATTTCTAAACTTGAGAAACTGGTCTCCTCGGTCCCCAGACGTCTGTTGAGTGTTGTAAGAAGAAGGGGAGATGCCACACAGTAGTGAAAATGGCCTTGTCCCAACTTTTTGGGGATTTGTTGACACCATGAAATTCTGATTCAACATATTTTTTTCTTAAAATGGTACATTTTCTCAGTTTAAACTTTTGTTCCGGGATTTATGTTCTATTCTGAATAAAATATTAGAAGTTGGCACCTCCACATCATTGCATTCAGTTTTTATTCACGATTTGTATAGTGTCCCAACTTTTTTGGAATCCGGTTTGTATTCTGCTATTAAAAAAAACACCCATTTTGTGCAAAAATCTTTAATTGCGGCCAAGTCTGCATCTGTAGTTGTGAGGTACACTCTTTACATACCATGGTTCTATTCTGCTATTAATAAAACACCCATTTTGGGCAAAAATCTTTAATTGCAGCCAAGTCTGCATCTGTACCTGTGAGATACACTCTTTACATACCATGGTTCTATTCTGCTATTAATAAAACACCCATATTGGGCAAAAATCTTTAATTGCGGCCAAGTCTGCATCTGTTTGTATGAGATACACCCTTTACATACAGTTGTTCTATTCTGCTATTAATAAAACACCCATTCTGGGCAAAAAATTTAATTTTGCAGCCTTTGCTACATATGTCATTGTGAGATACACCCTTTAGATACTGTCGTTCTATTATGCTATTAGAAAAGCACCCATTTTGGGCAAAAAACTTAATTGTGCAGCCTTTGCTGCATATGTCATTGTGAGATATTTTGGGCAAGATCCTTAATTTTAGAAATGTGAGAAGAGCGTCAAATAAGGGACGTGGCCCCGGTCGTAATGCTGCTGCTGGAGCTCCTGTTGCAGGGAGAGGAAGAGGTTGATCTGTGCCAGCTACACGCATAAGTGATACACCTTCCTCAGGTGCGAGTAGGCGAAAGAACTTGCAGTGGTATTTTGTCGGGCCTAATGCGGCTCTCCGAATGGTGAGGCCAGAACAAGTACAGGCGATAGTAGATTGGGTTGCTGACAGTGCCTCCAGTTCCTTCACATTGTCTCCCACCCAGTCACCTGCAGCCGATGTCCATCAGTCTTTCACCTCACTCCCTTGCAAATCAGCCAAGCGGTCTGAGCCCCAAGTCATGCAGCAGTCTATTCTGCTTTTTGATGACTCTGTTAGCAGGGTTTCCCAGGCCATTTACCTAGCCCTGCTCCCGAAGTGGAAGAGATTGAGTGCACCGATGCCCAACCACTTATGTTTCAAGATGAGTACATGAGAGACCATCGCAGAACCTCTCGGATGATGACGAAACACAGGTGCCAACTACTGGGGCTTTCTGCAGTGTGCAGACCGACAAGGAGGGCAGGGGTGAAGACTGGGTGGAAGATGATGTGGAGGACGATGAGGTCCTCGACCTCACATGGAATCAAGGTCATGCGAGTGACCTGTGTAGTTCGGAGGAAGAAGCTGTGGTCGCACATAGCCACCAGCACAGCAGAAGAGGGAGCAGGGTGCAAAAGTAGAGCGGCCGTCCCCTAGACTGTACGCCTGCTACTGCCCACCGCAGCAAGGGACCGAGCACACCAAAGCCAGCTCCAAGGAGTTCCCTGGCGTGGCAGTTCTTCAGACAATGTGCTGACGACAAGATACGAGTGGTTTGCAAGCTGTTCAATCAGAGCCTGAAGCGAGGCATAAACGTTCTCCACCTGAGCACAACCTGCATGACCAGGCATCTAAGTGCAAAGCACGAACTGCAGTGGAGTAGACACCTCAAAAACCAAGAAAGGTCTCTGGCTCCTCCTGCTTCCTCTTCTGCTGCAGTCTCAGCCTCTTCATCAACCTCTGGAGTGACAGTGCCACCTGCCACCCCGCAAACAGAGGATCTGCCAGCAACACCACCATCTGGGTCACCAAGCATCTCCACAATGTCCCACAAAAGCGTTCAGCTCTCCATCTCCCTAACACTGAAGAGGAAGAGGAAGTACCCCCTGTCCACCCGCGATCCCTGGCCCTGAATTCCAGCATTTCCAAATTACTGGCCTTTGAAATGCTGTCATTCCGTCTGGTGGAGACGGAGAGTTTTAAAAGCCTTATGGTGGTGGCTGTCCCACAGTACGTCATGCCCAGCTGCCACTTCTTTTCCAGGCGTGCCATCCCTTCCCTGCACAACCAAGTGGGGGACAAAATCAGGTGTGCACTGTGCAACGCCATCTGTGGCAAGGTGCACCTCACTACGGATACGTGGACCAGTAAGCACAGTCAGGGACGTTATATCTACATAACAGCACTCTGGGTAAATGCAGTGGCAGCTGGTTCTGAGGCGGATAGTAGTTTGCCGCATGTCCTTCCACCACCAAGAATTGCAGGGTGCTTCAGGTTGCCTCCTGTTGCTTCCTCCTCCTACTACACTTTCTCATCCTCTACAGGCTCCTCATCTGGTCAGCGTAACACCTTCACCACCAACTTCAGCACAGCCTTAAAACTTACAGGAGCTGTGGATGGGTCTTGTACAACAGACCGATGAGTGATTTTGTGCCAGTCAGCCTCAAGCACGGCCAATGACTGGGTCTCCATGTGAGACCTGTGTTCCTTGTTACGCTGTTTCGAGTACTCCACCAACATGGCCAGTGCCGATAACGCCGTTCTCAGCTTTACTATCCCACTTCTATGCCTCCCTGAAAAAATGCTGCTGGCGATGATGGAAGAGGATGTGGCACAGGAGGAGGAGGAGGAAGAGGGATCATTTCATAGGGTTTCTGGCCAGTCATTCACTAGTAGCTCTGAGGGTTCCTGCACCCACAAACGCCAGGTATAATATTGTCCAGCCAGGGCACAGTTCTGGAGGATGACGAGGTGGAGGATGAGGAGGAGGAGATGGATAAGGAGGAACCATGTTCACAGCAGGGTGGCACCCAGACCAGCTCATGGCCATCACTGGTGCGTGACTGGGAGGACACAGACGATACACCACCCACAGACAAAAGCTTTTCGCTGCTTCTGGGCAGCCTGGCACACATGAGCGATTACATGCTGCAGTGTCTCCGCAACGACCGCCGAGTTGCTCACATTCAAACTTGTGCTGATTGATGGGTGGCCACGCTGCTGGATCCCTGTTACAAGGACAACATACCATCCTTAATTCCCTCACTGGAGCGTAATCGTAAGATGTGCGAGTACAAGCGCACGCTGGTAAACGCGCTGCTGGTGGCATTCCCACCTGACAGCAGGGGCACAGTGGAAGCACAAGGCGAAGGTAGAGGAGGATGAAGAGGTATCCAACGCAGCTTGGGCACTGCCAGCACCTCAGAAGGCAGGGTTAGATTGGCCAAAATGTGAAAAAGCTTTGTCAGCACGCCACAACAACCAGCACCACTAACTGATATGGAACGTCTTAGCAGGAGGAAGCATTTAACTAACATGGTGGAGCAGTATGTGTGCACACACCTACACGTACTGAATGACGGGTCTGCCCCCTTCAACTTCTGGGTCTCCAAATTGGGCACATGGCCTGAGCTTTCCATTTGCGCCTTGGAGGTGCTGGCCTGCCCTGCAGCCAGTGTATTGTCTGAACGTGTGTTTAGCACGGCAGGGGGCATTATCACAGACAAGCGCAGCCGCCTGTCCACAGCCAATGTGGACAAGCTCACGTTCATTAAAATGAACCAGGCATGGATCCCACAGGACTTGTCCGTACCTTGTGCACAATAGACATGTATATCTATTACCCAGCCATTGTTATACTACAGCGCAATTGCTCATTGTTGTTTTTTTTTTATATTTACCACTCTTTTGGGGCCTAACCTAATAAAAAAATATAATAATAAATTCAAACCAAAAACCAGTGTTGGCTACCTCGTCCTCCTCCACCGCCGCTTCCACCACCACCGCTATTTCCACAGCCTCCTTAAACTCCTACTCCATATGGACCTCCACCTTATAAAGCAATTTTTTGTTTTTTGTACGTATTTTATTTTATTTTATTTTATGTAATTTCACTAATTGGTCTGTTTCAAATCTGTATGCATTCTGTGACTGTTGTATTCTAATCTCACTACTATACCTAGTAGATAGGTAAAAACAAATCTATAATTTGTCTGTTGCATTTTATGTTGAAATTCACATTTTTTGGGTGTGATATACCACTGCTATACCTAGTATACAGGATAAAAAAATTCACTAATTTGTCTGTTACATTTTTGGGTGAAATTCACCAATTCTTGGGTGTGATATACCCCTGCTCTACCTAGTAGACAGGTTAAAAAAATTCACTAATTTGTCTGTTACATTTTTGGGGGAAATTCACCAATTTTTAGGTGTGATATGCCACTGCTATACCTAGTAAACAGGTAAAAAAAAAACACTAATTTGTCTGTTACATTTTTAGGTGAAATTCACAAATTTTTAGGTGTGATATACCACTCCTATACCTAGAAGACAGGTAAAATAAATTCAAAAATTTGTCTGTTACATTTTTGGGTGAAATTCACCAATTTTTGGGTGTGATATACCACTGCTATACCTATAATCCGGTTTTAAAAAAATCACTAATTTGTCTGTTACATTTTTGGGTGAAATTCACAAATTTTTGGGTGTAATATACCACTGCTATATCTAGTAGACAGGTAAAAAAAAAAAAATAACAAATTTGTCTGTTACATTTTCGGGAGGAATTCCCCTATTTTTGGGTGTAATATTCCACTCCTATACCTAATAGACAGGTAAAAAGAAATCACTAATTTTCTGTAAAAATTTTCGGTGAAATTAACCAATTTTTGGGTGTGATATACCACTGCTATACCTATTAGACAGTTTAAAAAAATTCACTAATTAGTATGTTACATTTACGGGTGAAATTCACCAAATTTTGGGTGTGATACACCACTCCTAGTAGCCAATTTAATAAATTTCACAAATTTTTCTGTTACATTCTTGAGTTGACATTTTACAATTTTTGCCATGAATAAACCCCTGCTCTGCATAGGTGAGAGTTACAAAAAAAAAAAAAATCTGTTCTATTGGTGGGTGACATTAACCAATTTCTGGCGATGAAAAACCTCTGCTCTGCATAGGTGGCAGGGAATTAAATTTCTAAAATTAATCTTTAATTGGCCCTTTTCTTTTGATTATTCTGCTTTAATAATTTGTCCCATATTTCCGCTTTATCCCATTGCTGCCATTGACTTCCCTTTGATGAGGTCTCCCTTTCTCACGCTCCCCCCTTTTTAATGGCTTCACTTCCGCTCGATCACAATTACATTTCATCCATTGAACTCCCTTGGATGTGGTCTCTCTTTCTCGTGCTCTCTTTCCGGGGTGGAACCCTGATTTGCCAATAACCGTGATTAACATGGTAGGCTCAGAAAAGAACATCGAAAGTTGATAGAGAAGATATCCAAATGGATGCTGGACATCACAGGAACGTGCGATCAGGCAGAAGTTATCTAGAGTCAACAAAGCGGCAGCAGGGACTCCAAATCCAAAATACTCCAGTGACATTCCCTATGATTTTTTATTAATCATTCAAATAACAGGGCATCTTAAGAGTCCTGTATTGTTAATTATCGTCCCTACCTCCCCGAGTCGGGAGTGGGTAATTGCCGCGTCAATTCTTCCATTTTAATAGCTTCTCCCACATTTCTGCTCGATCACAATTAATTTTTAAGCATTGACCTCCCTTGGATGTGGTCTCTCTTTCTCACGCTCCCTCTCCGGGGTGGATCCCTGATTCGTTATCAACATGGTAGGCGCAGAAAAGAACATCGAAAGTTGATAGAGCAGATATCCTATTCGATAGTGAACATCACGGGGACGTGCAATATGGTGGGGCGGTATGTTTGCACACGCCTACACGAACGGACTAATGGTTCTTCCCCCCGGCAACTTCTGGGTCTACAAATTGGGCACATAGCCTGAGCTTGCCCTTTATGTCTTGGAGGTGCTGGCCTGCCCTGCAGCCAGTGTATTGTCTGAACGTGTGTTTAGCATGACTGGAGGGGGTTTTCACAGGTTATATTTCCCAATGTTTTGGGGTGTACCCTAATTTAAAAAAATAAAAATACATTTAAAACCAAAAAGCAGTGTAGGCTACCTCCTCCTCCTCCACCGCCGCTTCCACCTACACCGCCACATCCACCGACTCCTCAACCTCCTACTCCATATGGACCTCCTCCTCCTACTAGATCCAGTTTATTATTTTTTTATTTTGAGGTATTTTATGGTATTTAAAGTCATTTCCCTATCCACATTTGTTTGCAGAGCACTTGTCATGCTATTAACCACATTTTTATGCAATTTGCAGCCCTCTAGCCATTTCTATGACATTTTTACAACCATTTTAGTGCTCAAAAGTTCGGGTCTACATTGACTTCAATGGGGTTCGGTTTCAGGGTCAAATTCGGGTCAAGTTTGGGTCCCGAACTCAAACTTTTTTGTGAAGTTTGTCCGAACCCGTCGAATCCGAACATCCAGGTGTCCGCTCAACTCTAGTAAAGAGGAATGGTCAAGAATTATTCATGACCTTTGTGCACGTCTGATCTGCAATAGTGATGAGCGGCAGGGGTCATATTCGAATTCGCAATATTCCGCCATTTTTTTTTAGAATATTCGTCAAATATTCGAAAATTCGAAAATTCGAAAATTCACAATTTTTTTTACTCGAAAAATCGGCAAGGTAATGAGTGTGTTATATGCGAATTTTCGTAATTCGAATTTTCGTATTAGAATTTTTATAGCGAATTTTTAAACTTTTTACAACTATTAGACAAAGAAGATTATAGCACTATATTAGCTAAATTGCTCTATATTCGATTTTTTTTCGAATATTCGCTATATTGCTATAACTTTGTTTTTTCGAATATTTGTAATATTCTAAAACAAGAATATATAGCAATATAGCGAATATTCAAAAAAAACGAATATAGAGCAATTTAGCTAATATAGTGCTATAATCTTCTTTCTCTAATAGTTGTAATTTCTTTCTCATCTGAAGTTCAGATTGGAAAAAAATTACAACTATAAAAAAAAAAAGATTATAGCACTATATTAGCTAAATTGCTCTATATCCTTTTTATTTCGAATATTCGCTATATTGCTATAACTTTGTTTTTTCGAATATTCGTAATATTCTAAAACAAGAATATGTAGCAATTTAGCGAATATTCGAAAAAACTAATATAGAGCAAAATTCGCAAACACTACTACTCCTAAAGTCAAGCATATTGCAGCCTTCTTATTGGCCCACAAGCTAGAAGCAGGAAGGGATCATGTGTACTGATAAAAAAAAATAATAATAATTATGAATATATATAACTATATTCGAAATATTCGCGAATTTTCGAAGTACCTATATTCGCGATAAAAATTCGAAATTCGAATATTCGTGATCAACACTAATCTGCAACTACAGTAAATGTTTGGTTGAAGTTATTGCTGCCAAAGAAGGTTCAACCAGTTATTAAATCCAAGAGTACACATACTTTTTCCACCTGCACTGTGAATGTTTACATGGTGTGTTCAATAAAAACATGGTCACATTTAATTCTTTGTGTGTTATTAGTTTAAGCAGACTGTGATTGTCTATTGTTCTGACTTAGATGAAGATCAGATCACATTTTATGACCAATTTGTGCATAAATCCATATCATTCCAAAGGGTTCACATACTTTTTCTTGCAACTGTACATTCTTCCACAAAATACAGATTGAGGGGTGCTATTGCTATATACCTTCTACCACCAAATACTGAATGAGGGCTGCAATACACCTGCTTCCACAAAATACTGATTGGGGGGTGCCATATACCTGTTTCCGCCAAATACTGATTGAAGGGTGCTATATGCCTGTTTCTGCCAAATACTGATTGAGGGGTGCTATATACCTGTGTCCGCCAAATACTAATTGAGGTGTGCTATATACCTTATTCTACAAAATACTGTTTGAGGGATGCTATTGCTATATACCTTCTTGCACCAAATACTGTTTGAGGGCTGTGAGTCACCTGCTTCAACAAAATACAGTTTGAGGGCTGCCATATACCTGTTTCCGCCAAATACTGATTGAGGGGTGCTATATACCTGTGTCCGCCAAATACTGATTGAGTGGTGCCATATACATTCTTTCACAAAATACTGATTGAAGGGTGCTATTGCTATATACCTTCTTTTACCAAATACTCATTGATGGCTGCTATACACCTGCTTCCAGAAAATACTGATTGAGGGGTGCTATATACCTGATATTGCCAAATACTGATTGAGGGGTGCCATATGCCTTCTTCCACAAAATACTTATTGAGGGGTGCTATTGCTATATACCTTCTTCCACAAAATACTGATTGAGGGCTGCGATACACCTGCTTCCACAAAATACTGATTGAGGGGTGCCATATACCTATTTCCGCCAAATACTGATTGAGTGGTGCCATATACATTCTTCCACAAAATACTGATTGAACGGTGCTATTGCTATATACCTTATTCCACCAAATACTGATTGATGGCTGCAATATACCTTCTTCCACAAATACTGCTCTTCTCTACGGACTTGGGCAGAGGGTCATTTGGAAAATGACAGGCAGAGCAAGAGGCAGACCGTTCCTCAGTGATGGTAGGGGGCGGGTAGGTTTATCAGGCCGGAGCCTGAGTGGGAAGTTGGAGAAGGCACGTGTGATAAAGGGCGTACCAGAGTTGGTTGAGTGGCTCACTCAGCCTTCCACTTCTGCACCCTCTTCTTCCTCTGTATCTGCACCCTCCTCACTCTCTGTTCTTTGCACCCCCAAAGACACCTCCACCACCATAGCCCCTCCACTTAAGTCAGTGGAATTATTTTCCCATCCATTCCCAGACCTTACCGATGCGCAGCCATTCTTGGCATCGGATGAAGAAGAGGAGGTTGCAACGGCCGCCATCCAACAGTCTGACGAAAGTACCCAGATCAGCCGAAGGAGAGTGGTCCCCGCTGTTGCTGCCTAATCCGAGATCAGATAGGGAGGAGAATGAGGAGAAGCAGGCAGAACTGGCAGTGGACAGGAGGCAAAAAGCAGACTGCAAATGTATCTGGAGCGAGCAATCCACCATGCACGGTCACATCTTGCGCTCCCAGGATGCCGGCACATAGCTCTGCAGTGTGGGCTTTTTTTTAACTTGTCAGCTGCTGATAATAGTGTTGCCATATGCAGCCTGTGTTGTCAACGCATAAGTCGCGGTAAGCCCAACACTCACCTAGGGACGAACGCCTTAAGAAAGCACCTGGCCTTTCATCACCGAGCCCAGTGGGAGTAACTCACAAAGTCACACGCCCGGCACTCCACGTCCTGCCTCTTCTCCTTCTCCTCTCTCCTCCCATTTGTCCTCCAATCTTTCTTCCACCGTGCCGTCGTCGCTTTTATCTGGCACAAGGCAGGCTTCCTTGCCCCAAATGTTCGAGCGTAAAATGACGCTGGATAATCCTCTTTCCCAACGGCTGACCACTGGCTTGTCGGAACTGCTAGCCCACCAACTACTGCCATATAAATTGGTGGACTCGGAAGCCTTTAGAAAATTTGTTGCCATTGGCACACTGCAATGGAAGGTCCCCAGAAGGAAATATTTCTCCCATAAGGGCATCCCTGAACTACATGGCCACGTTCAGTGGAAAGTTAATATATCTCTGGCACACAGTGTCAGTGCCAAGATACATCTGACCACAGACACGTTGTCTAGCAAACGCGGGCAAGGAAGGTACATAACTTTAAGTGCACACTGGGTAAACCTTCTGATGGCCCTCAAGCATGTAACCCGTGGCACCCATGTGGATTTGGTGTTACCTCCACAGATTGCATGCAGGCCTGCCTCTTCTTCTCCTCCTCCTAATCCATCCTCCGTCTCCTCCTTGGCTGACTCCTCCTTTTCCACTGCTACCGGCTCTTCCGCTGCACCGACCCAAGCTCCTCAGAACCTATTCAACGTGCCAGATGAGACGTTGCCATGCTGTGCCAAGAGCCACACCGGTATTGCACTCCTTTCAGCTTTGCGGTCACAGGCCGATCAGTGGCTAACCCCACTCAATTTGACAGTTGGTAAAGAAGATCTTACATAGCCGTGGCATGCCTCCCTGACGTTCTGCAAGGCGAGACCACTGGCCCATCAGTCTGATTTGTGACTGCCCAACGCACTGGAACTCCACCTTGTATATGCTTGATATAGGCTGCTCCAGTAGAAACGTGCCGTTAATGACTACCTGTACAAACTCTGCGGCAGGACAGGTTCTGGGGAGCTTGGTTTCTTTTCACCACGCCAGTGGCTGCTCATGCGCGACACATGCAGACTTCTGCAGCCATTTGATGAGATCACTAAACTGGTCAGTTGCAGCCAGGGCGCCATCAGTGACATCGTACCTTACGCCTTCTTTTTGGAGCGTGCATTGCGTTGTGTCATTGATCAAGCCGTCAAGGAGCAGGAGCAGGAAGATGGAAGTCACAATACTGAATGAATTCCCAAGCGGGCTACTCTGAGACAAGTCAGCAGCAGTCTGAAGAGGAGTCAGAGGAGGATGGTGTCTGGGGGGAGGAGGAGGAGGAGCAAGAAGAGCAGGCTTTAAACTTTTCTGGGATCCCTGATGTTGTTCGTGGATGAGGGAGGAGACCAAGGATGACATTCTACTTGGCGATAAGCAGGAGCCAGTCCGCTCCACCACTTCCAATTTAGTGCAAATGGGAGTCTTCCTGCTCCAGTGTTTGAAGAGGGACCCCCTTATAAAAAGCATAAAGGGAAAGGACCAGTACTGGGTGGCAACATACTTAGACCCCCCGCGGACACAAAATGGCGGACATGTTACCAGCATCACAGAGGGATGTCAGAATGCAGCATTTCCAGGCCTTGCTGTGAGAGATGCTGCATTCTGCTGTTGCGGGCGCTGGCAGAGGAATTTCCACCCACAGAGAAACAGTTGCGAGTACTAATCCTACAGCGCATGCAAGAAGAGGACGGTTTGAAGATGTGTTGATCACTTCGGATATGAAATCATTCTTGCAGCCAACCCATCGACACCCGCCCTCAGGATCCAGCCTCAGGGAACACCTAAACCGACAGGTGTCCAACTACATCAGATTACCGGCCGATGTGGACGCTCTGAGAAGCGAGGAACCCCTTGACTACTGGATGTGCAGGCTTGACCTGTGGCCAGAGCTGGCACAATTTGCCATGGAACTCTTGTCTTGCCCCTCGTCGAGTGTCCTGTCTGAAAGAACGTTCAGCGCAGCAGGGTGGATCGTGACCAATAAGCGCACTCGCCTAGCTCACGACAGTGTGGACTACCCCACATTTTTATGAATGAGGCATGGATATCGGAGGAATTTAACACCTGTGACGACCACGTTTAATTGAATTTCCTTATGTCAGCCCACAAATATACGCCACCACCCAGAACAAATTATGGTCCTTGTCTTAGGTAAATACAGTGGCATAAAAGGCCTTTTCTGTCCTGTGAATACCTAATGTTTGAGACTTCGGAGTAATTCAACACCTGTGACAACCACTTGTTATCGAATTTCCACTATTATCATTAGTTTTTTTTTCAAGAGGGGGGATTTCGTTAATACAATTTAATATTTTTTGTTCTTTTAAACATATGTATTTGACATCTATTTTTACTGACCTGCAGTAAAATTAATATCCAATGACCGTCTAATATGCCTCCAGCCACATAATGACTTGATCTTTTCTGTCCGGTGAATGACTAATGTTTGGGGCCTGTACTACACTGGCCTGCAGTTAAATTGATATAGAATTGCCACAAAATATAACTCCAGCCACATAATCAATTAAACATTTATGTATGGTGAATACATAATTTTGGAGGCCTGCAATCTAACTGGCCAACAGTAAAATTGTTATACGGTGACCGCCTAATTTACCTCCAGCCACATTATCAATTGTGTTTTTCTGTACAGTCAATGAATAATTTTTGGGGCCCATTGACCGTCTAATATACCTCCGGCCACATAATCACTTGATCATTTATGTACGTTGAATGCATAGTTTTTGGGGCCTGTAATCTAACTGGCCAACAGTAAAATTGTTATACGGTGACCGCCTAATGTACCTTCAGCCACATTATCAATTGTTCTTTTCTGTCCGGTGAATGCCTAATGTTTCAGACCTCGGAGGTATTCAACACCTGTTGACGATGACCACGTGTAATAGAATTTCAACTATTACCATTTGGTTTTTTTTCAATAGGGGGGATTTTGTTAGCCATGTTTTTAATACAATTTTATATTTTTTGTTCTTTTAAACATACAGTATGTATTTGACATCTATTTGTACTGGCCTGCAGTAAAATTTATATCCAATGACCGTCTAATATACCTTCAGCCACATAATCACTTGATGTTTTCTGTCAGGTGAATGCCTGATTTTTGGGGCCTGTACTCCCGTGGCCTAAAATAACAATTTTCTAGGCTCCAGCAGGCCACATTTTTCCTACCATCCAGAAGTATTTAACAAACCATGGCCAACGTTTTGGTCCACCCTGGACCTTGTTCACGGCCGTGTTGTGTGCTATGTCTCAACGTCACTTTAACACAAAGGCAGCAATATTAAATAATGTCAAAGGTTTAATTTGTGGGGAAGGGAGGTTAAAAAAAAAAAGAGAAACATTATGAGCCCTAGGAAATTTCAGAGCGTTTGCAGGCCAATTGGAGCACTTTTGATTCAGGTAGAATCCCTTCAGAATCTTTTGTCCATATTCAGTCAGAACAGAGCTTTTATTTACTGTTCTGCCCTTGAAAAATTTAATCTATTGCTGCTATGCACATTTATAAACATGATCCTTAGGTTCTTTGTATAGATTTTGATCAAAATACATGAACCCACTTCCCACATCATGGTGACCTTCTTCAAGTGGGTCCTTAAACTAATTTTGCTCATCAGCATATGGCAACTGCATGGTGATCACTGTTGTAATTATTTAAGTGTTGCTAGGGGATACTGAGTTTCAAGTTAGTTGGAAGTAAATTCAGTGAAAACTTTCATTGAAAACATTTAAGCAAGTGAAAGTTCAAAGGAAATGTCTAAAAATCTTTAACATTCCCTAAAAGCAAAACACGTAGGGTCGACATATCTATGGAGAAGATATATTGCACTAGTGTACTGCAGAAAGGTCAAGATTAAGTATAAAAGAGTAATCTTGGAAAAATAACAGGGAAAGTATGTTTTTATAGCCCCAATAAACTACATTGTTGGCCACAAAGTATTTAAAAAGATATTTGCATTTGCACTAAAGTTAAAAATGTTTTGCTACAATTAGCTTTTTTAATTTATTTTAATTTATTTAGTAACTGTTATGTTTCAATTATATTACTGTATATAAAAACATGGCTGCAATTTGTGCAGTTTTTTATGGTGCATTATTAAGTCAAAATTAAAAATGACCGAAGAGAGGGTAAGGATATGTTTTTATATCTGTTGCAATTAACAATACAATACCAGTCAATGAGGTACATATGCAATACCACATCCATTTGTAGCTATAAAATATGTGCACACCTAGGGCAAGCTACAGATTTACAAATCTACAGCATGACTATTATCTTGCTAAATGATTGCAAATTTTTAGCAGTCAATAGCTGGATGGTACTAGTCCCTAAGGTGTCCACTGTCACGGATTACCAGCAGTAAACATATCATCAGGAAAGGGAACAGCACCCAACAGAGGTCACAATGCAGTTACAGTACGTTTTTATTGAGAATTCAGTATCACCAGAAAACAATTGACAAGCAATGTTTTGTGCTTATGAGTCCTTTGTCAAGCTAATGTGGAGCAAAGAGTAGGCAAAACTGATCCCAACTTATCGCTCCTCCTTATTATTAATGCAGATTTTTTTTCACAAAGAAATGCCTTTTTGTGTTTTAAAAGGTGAACTCCACAGCAGATTTGTGTCAAAATTTGCAGATTTGTGTTTTCTATATAAATGGCCAATGCAGTTTAGTTGCGCTATTAGAAACACTGCATACTCAAGTAAACTCACTATTGCAAATGAATGATTCCTAAAATACAGAACCAATAGGTTTGTTTCAATTTTAATTCATTATTTTTATGTGACACATACACAATTAATTAAGTCTTTGGAAAAATGCAAAAGGAAATATTCTACGAAAATGTCTATGACTGTTCTTTGACCCTAATTCCCTTGATCATATGTCTCGTCTGAAAATCATTAAAGTTCCTATTATCAAACAATTTTTATAGAAGAAATGTTAAAATAATTACTCTTAAAATAGTGTTCGTCTGTTTAATAGGCATCATTTCTATGTGTTATGACACAAGAGTTTGGTTTACACATTAATACATTATTCTACCTAAACATTTACTCAAAAAATAGAATAATTGTATTCTTCTATAACTCTTTTGCTGTTTCCAAAGATCATACCTTAACAGCATTTTAATACTCCATAATGGCAACAATGCTTATGAAAATAAGGATATTTAAATGCATAAGCATATTCTCTATGCTTCCCAGTGGAGACCAGGAATCAACTTGACCACAAATTTTAAAATAAATTGGCTGTGTGCTTTGTTGTGCTATCAAGAAGAAAAATATAAGACTGTCCTTTTAAATATAACTCTGTGTTATATAGAGTCTATATGCATCACCAACTTTTATGTAAACCACATCATTTGGTCATAGTTAACATTATCAAAATTACATCATTACCAATATATATATATAAAAAAAATAATAATCACTAGCCAAGTTTTAATTAAAAAAAGCAAGTGATATGACAAAGAAATACCACCCTGTTTTAAATATTGTTTTCAGGACATAAAACCACCAAGTTAAAAATGTTGCTTTACTATAGATATCGCCATAGTGTCTCATCATTTAACAAAATATAATATTAGAATAATGGAACCTATTAGAAAAGACCTCTGAATGTCCTGTGGTATTTGGCGCCAGGGCATCAGCAGATCCTGTAAGTTTTATAAATTGCAAAGAAGAACCTCCATAGACCTAACTTGTTTTTCTGGCACATCCCAGAGATAGAAGCCAAGTCAACAAATTGAACTCTTGACCATACAGTATTCCTCAAAAACCTCCTGAACAATTTTTACAATGCATCAGGGAACGATAACCTGCTCGAAAAGGCCACTGAATTAGGGAATACCATTGTTACATATACTTGGTCTGGGAAAAAGTTTAGGAATGTGTTGTGTCAAAGTTCCATCCAAATAAATTTCAGGATCAAAAGTTTTTAAAGTAGAACATATTACTGAGAGCATTATATTTCGTCCAATAGGGGATCTTCGTGCCAGGTAAACAATGCCCACATAATGTAAAAAATGTGATTTGTCAAATTCGGTCATCTTCTAATGTTCTATAATTCTGTATCAAAAGCTTACATGCCCATTATATGCACTTTTAATGGTGGGCAAGGGTCAGAATGAGCACCCTGACTCAACGAACCCCAATGCACTGTGTTCAGACT
The DNA here is from genome assembly GCF_014858855.1 of Bufo gargarizans. Classification (NCBI taxonomy): domain Eukaryota; kingdom Metazoa; phylum Chordata; class Amphibia; order Anura; family Bufonidae; genus Bufo; species Bufo gargarizans. The sequence goes on along the minus strand of NC_058080.1, from coordinate 422,715,701 downwards.
CATTTCTGACATAATCAGCAATAACTTTATAATACAGTAGCAATTCTATGGAATAGGATCAGTTAGGTTAGCCTTAGGCTCCTGAACTGGTTCACCAATTGACCTTCCCTGGACCACTGTTGGTTAGTACTAACCACTGCATTCTAGTAACACAAGATCTGCAGTTTTTTCTAGATGCTCTGACCCAGTCATCCAGCCATCCAAATTTGACCTTTGTCAATGTTGCTCAGATCCTTACACTTTCCTTCTTTTTCCTGCTTCCAACACATCAACTTTAATTGCTGCCTAATATATTTCACTCCATGACTGGTGCTATTGCCACAAGAAAAATCAATTTTATTCAATGCATTTGTCAATAGATTTAATGTTTTGATTAATTAGGGTGCAGTACATGTATCCATACCATAATACTCAAGTACTAACTACAAAATTTCTATAAGAACATAATTTCACATACATCAAAGGTGTTATGAGGCCAAAATTATCTGGACACCAATCCTTTTCACGTATGTGTATGTAACAGCAGTTGCTGTCCGCGGATGTTCCCCTGCTCACCACCACGGTCCAGGGCTCTGTCCTTGCAAGCATTGTCCATCCTGGAATCCACTCCACAGTTTCCTTCCAGCCCTGGGCAAAGCATGCTGTCAGCTTATTCCCTGTAGCACTTCCATAAGGGGCAGTGCACGTCACTTCCGTTGAATTATGGGTTTTGCACATGTGACCGTGCTCCTATAAAAGCGGTCCAGCCAGCTTCCCAGGTCCTTGTATCCTGCAAAGGTTGCTTTTATCTGCACTTGTGTTCCTATATACCCGATCCGTGCTTGTTTCTGGACTCTGACACCTGTTTGATCTCTGCCTGCTTGCCTTGACTCTCCTGTTGCTGATCTAGATTGCCTGACCTCTATCAGTGCCCTGACTCATTGCTTGTTTGACTTCTCCTCTGCCTCATCCTTTGGTCCTGCACTGTTGCTCTTTGTTAGGACTAGTGATGAGCGGCAGGGGCAATATTCGAATTCGCGATATTTCGCGAATATTTTGGACGAATATTCGCCATGTATATGAGAATTTGCGAATTCATGATCTCCAGGCATTATTTTCTTGATTGCGAAAATTTGCATAAAATTTGCATACACATTTTCGCATAAAAATTTGCATGAACTAGTATTTTCGCAAAAATCGAATATTCGCAATTACGAATATATTTTGCGATAATCGAAATATTCGCAAATTCTCGAAGTGCCGATATTCGCGATTAAAATTCGCAACTCGAATATTCGTGATCAACACTGGTTAGGACATGGCCTGCTGATCAGGCATAGCGTCAGTGTAATACTGACAGTACAGTGCATTGCAATAGAAGAGTATTGCAGTGCACTGTACAGCAATAATCCCCACTGGATCTAGAAGATCCAAGTGGGAATTGATAATTCCACTTGTAACTGGGAGTCGGTGACGTGCTCGCTCCCTGCAGCACCGCTGGTATCCTATCACTGAGGAGGAGCGAGGACACGGCCGGCGTCCTTGTCTGCATAGTAACAAGGGGGCAGGGAGGACCCAGCCGCGCACACCTCCTCAGTGTGGCCGGTGTCCTTTATCCCCTAGGCAACGACCATGGGGGGATTTATGCGCCGATGGCAATGAGTCGGCGCTCGGGTGTTTAGATCTGATGGACATGGGTCACTTGACGCTGGCCACGTCACAAGACTCATCAATTAAACCTATTAAAATTGGTAACCTGCTGGCCACAGGTTGCTTGTGATTGGTATTATTACCTCACTAGCTAGCGTTCTCTGCATGTGTGACTTCGTTTGTTTGACTTCGGCTTGCATTTGACCTTGACCTGGTGTTATCCCTTGTACTGATGCAATCTCTTGGCTCCTGACCTTGGCTTGTATTTACTTTGATTTTGTATGAACCCTTTGTGCCTGTGTTACCTCCTGGCTCTTGACCTCAGCTTCCAGTTGTTCCTGTTGTGGTACTTTCCCAGGCTGGGAAACTTTGCGCTTCTGTTTGTTCTGTCTTTCTCTTTTGTTTTCTTCCCTCGTTATTTCCTTCCTTCAGGCCCCTTCACATATGTAAGCTAGGGACTGTCGCCCAGTTGTACCCCGTCGGTTAGGACGGACCGTGCAAGTAGATAGGGATAGAGGAGTGGGTGGAGTTTAGGGCTGCACTTATCCCTACCTTTTCGTGACAGAATCATAAGCCTTACCTAAACCATGGACCCTATAAAAGTCCTTACGGATTAGGTACATAATCTCGCCCAAATGGTGCAGGAAATGGCAGAGAGGCTACAGCAAAAGGAGTTGCTTCAGACCCCACCTATAGCGGCTTCCTTCTTTCAGAATCTTGAACCTCATGTTAAGTTGCCGGATCATTTTTCTGGGGATCGTAAGCAGTTTCTGACATTTAAGGAGAGCTGTAAGCTTTATTTTCTTCTACATCCACACTCATCAGGTTCCGAACAACAAAGCGTAGATATTATTATGTCTTTGTTGCAAGGAGACCCACAAGGATGGGCTTACTCGCTTCCCACAGATTCCCATTGCCTAGCCACTTACAAAGCTTTTTTTAGACCTAAAGTGTACTCTATGATGAACCCGATAGGTCGGCTGTGGCAGAGTCTCAATTAAAGTCTCTTAGCCAGGGAAACAGACCTGTGGAGGAATACTGCACCAAGATTCTGGAAATGATGCCTTTCCTCTAGCTGGAACGATCCAGCGCTTAAATGTCAGTTCAATGTAGAGCTCTATGAAGACTAGAAGGATATGTTGGTCAGTTATCCCGTCCCCGACACCTTAGAACAAACTCTGACTTTAGCTGTTAGACTGGACTGACGAATAAGGGAAAGACAAAGAACAACTGACATTTCCATAGGTGGTAGCTAAACCTGACTCCTCACCCTTGAGATTTAAATTGGAGGATCGTCTAGAAGACCCCATGCAGCTCGGAATGACCATGAGGGATCAAAGACGGCAGAGAGGTACCTGCTATTATTGAGGAGAATCGTATCACTGGTTACGGCAAAGTCCTAAAATTTTATTTTTTGATTTTAAAGAATTTACCAGTGGAGATAGTTCTTGGCATGCCTTTGCTCCAGGTTCATAACCCAAAAGTGAAGTATTAAATTTTCACCTGTGACAAGATAGGTTCAACGCCTGCATAGGCATCTGTAAATAAACATGTTCATAACCCAATCAACTGGTCCACGGGTGAATTAGAGAAATGGGGGTTAAAATGTGATTCATGCTGTCTACCTATTATTCAGGCTTGATTCACTACGGAGTCAAAAACTCTTCCCACATATATAAATGACTTTGCTGATGTTTTTTCCATGTCCAATGCTGATTTCCTTCCCCCTCATAGACCATATGATTGTGCCATCAATCTTGTTCCGGGGTCTAAGTACCCTAGGGGTCGTATTTCTAATTTGTCCGGTCCGGAACGGAAGTCTATGAGGTATTACTTGAAAGAGAGCTTACAAAAAGAACATATTAGAACAGTGATGGGCAAACTACGGCCCGGCAGACCTTTTTTTCCGGCTAGCAGAGGTGTCCTGAGGCAGCAGGGGTGGAGATGAGTGCTCCCATTGTGGAAGTGCTTATCTCCATATTCATCTGTATCGGCGTCCTCAGGCGGAGCGATGACGTCATTGCGCCGCTTGAGCTGTACAGAGCGGGACACAGGCCGGTAGAGGCCTGCATCGCATCACTGACAGCAGCATAAGATAAGTAGAGATGGCCTTGCGGTTCGGCCGGCTGTCGTTTCGCAGCAAACTTTGCGTGTTCGCTATTCGCCGAACATGCAAACATATGGAGATATTCGTGCCCACCATATTCTTTTACATTGTGAAGAACTTTGACCCATGACACATCCATCAGGTGGTACAGGACTGGCAATTGAGACGTTTTAGCACATGGACATACCCCCTACCTTATAAATAAACCTGATCTGGCTGCCATTTTACATTCAGTGTTTTGCCAGTGTAGATAGAGGTTGCTGTGTTGAGCAGGGACAGGCTGTTAGGGACACCAAACGCTAGCTAATAGGGCCACAAAAGTCATTTTAAGGACTGGTATAGGTGTGCTATCGATAGGTGTGATACACAGAGGGGTGCAATATACTTATAATATACTTTTATAATGAGTCAAAAACTCATAGATCTATATCGGGTCTATACTATGGCCATTTTTATATAGGGTAAGGTTTTATATAGGGTAAGGTTGCTCTTATCAGGGCGAGTGGTCTGTGGTTATGCTATCAGGGCCAGAATAGCCCCCCCCCTCTCTGTAGGGCAATATCAGGGACAGTTCTTTGCCCACCCTGTCCTTCAAAACCACATCATCATTTAGCCCAGGGACAGATGTTTTTTGCTTTCCCTCCAGGAATCATGGATGTGCACTGGAACCCCCCGGATTGTGGTAGGACATATGGTTTCTGATTTGGTTCCGCCGAGCACCTGATTTAGTGCCGCCAAGCACTTGTTATTGCCTACCACATCTATGCTTTTTGCTTAACTTTAATAATTTAATTTATTTTCATTTTGAGGGATATCTTTTCATTTACACGTTCGCAAAATGGCTCCGCATCCATTCCACAATTTTGCGGAACAGGTGCAGCCCCATTCATTTTCAATGGGGCCAGAATGTGTTGTCCGCAACTGCATTTGCGGATCCGCACTTCCGCATCCGTGCTTCCGTTTCCGCAAAAAAATATAACATGTCCTTTTCTTGCCCACAATTGCAGATAAGATTAGGCATTTTCTATTATAGTGCCGGCGATGTGCGGTCCACAAATTGCGGAATGCACATTGCCGGTGTCCGTGTTTTGCAGATCCGCAAAATACTTACAGACGTGTGAATGGACCATCATAGTAACATTATTAAAGATTACGTTTTATCTTTATGTATATTCTAATGGATTCCCTTCCGTGTACAATGTTATAATATACTTTCTATGTTATAAAGTATAATATAGTGCATTTGTATTGTGCGGCAGTTGTGTGGGGTTCTGCTGCGATACTGCAGGTATTTAGAGGGACAAGCATTATTGAAACAAACAATTTCTACTGGTGCGATATACCAGTCGCCCCCCCCCCCAAAAAAAACTGATTGAAGCAGGGTGTTATATACCAATATACTTTCTTTATAGTGCATTTGGGTACTGTATAGTGCATTTGCGCATGCGCAAAAATTATATTGCTGATAATTCGCATTGAAAAAAATAATGAATGGAGATCGAGAATTTGAATAATACATCTGGTATGTCACTGTCCATGTTGTGGGACTATTTGTTTATTTCTAGTAATTATTTCTTGGCTGCAAATATGAGCTAAAGGTTTTTCAGGATCGCCTGCCATTAAAATGAATGGGACCCGCTGCAAACTTGTGGTTCGCGAACATTTGATGGTGTTCGTGCGATCGCGTTCGCAAACCGTCCCGGCAGATGTTCGTCCATCACTAAAGGTAAGTATATGTGTTTATTGTTTTTATTATTTATAGTATACTGTGGCAAGAAGGGGGGTGGGGGCCCTATATACTGGCACAATATGGATTGGTACTATGGAGAAGAGGGGAAGCACTAGGGGGACCACTATGGAGAAGAGGGGAAGTGTAACATGACTATGCTGCAGGTCTGGACTATTAATATGACCGAACACAGTTGGAATTGTTTGAGTATATATGACAAAAGAAATGCCATTACCGGAGAATGCAGCCGTTCGTATGCTTCCACACAAATTCTTTGTGCTCTGAATAGGTGGCCGCCATTTCGGGACTGGGCACGTGTTCGCGGCCATTTTGCGCAAAAACAGCGGTGGTTGCCCGTGAACGTGTGGAACTAAAAACTGATGCGCGAACAGGCGAACACCGATGAGACCTTCATGCGCCCAGAACTTCGTGCTGGAACTACCGAACAAATGGCCGTTCGGTAGTTATACTGAACTTGATATGGGGATTCTGGCGAACACCAAGATATCCGGGGATGGCAAGAATTTCGTGGGGTTTTAATACACGAACGGAGACCGGCTGCAGAGCCAAAACTTATGGAACCTTTCCGGCTAGAGAATCGGTGCGGTCGGTCAAAACTTCAAAGACCCGTAGCTCCTGAACCCCTCAACCGAATGAGCTGGCATTCGGATATGTTGTTCCCCTGAATGAGAGCTATCAAGCGGTGCCGGATTTAAAGGTGTACCCCCTGTTCTTGGGGTACATCCAAAACTTGAGTAAAAGTGTGTACGTTTTAATTATGTTACCTGTTTATCTGAGGGGAGGAGACGTGGGGGTTGTACCATGTATGTGATTGGTTATTTCCAACCTCCCCCGGGGTGTGTTCTGTTGGCACCTTACTGTAATAAAAACCAGGCTGGGTGTGCCAGCACAGCAGTCATTCTTGACCCTACAAAACGGAGCCTCGTCTCGTTCTTAAAAGTGAAATCTATGGGATCATTACGCCGCTCTTTTTACCGCTGAACCTGACTCTACCTCTGAAACTCGTGGATGGGATTATACCAGCTTTACTTGTACACAACAGCTTGCCAGGAAAAAGGATGTCCCCAAGGGCTGATACCCTCTCACTACCTGGGTAGCCGTTACATTGGTGGCAGCAGTGGGATTTGTCCTTTTATCCAACGAGCAAGTGCTGCATGGAGTCTCAGTACGCCCGGCTGAAAAGGCCCACACTAAAAGATTTATTGGAGAGTCGTGGTAGGAGTCCCAGTAACAGACCACGGAGGGAGCTGATAGCTGACCTGCTGGAGCTGGACGAAATGGATAGATCCATGGAAGGAACGGAGCCCCTTGCACCTGTCAGCGAGGAAGATGCAATTACGGGTATTGTACAGCGGAGATTATCCTTGTATCCAGAAACGTCCGCGGAACTAATAAACCAACTGTTCCGGGAAGCAAGGGAAGAGATACAAACTAAGAGGGGACAAGAACTAGAACTGGTAAGAGCTAGACAGCTCATTACACATGCAATTCCTACTCCCACACCCCCTGCTACGGGAAAGAAAATACCATTTCACTGCATTTAAAGCTTTTGTAGAAAGTGAGGAGGAAATAGATGGATATTTGGCGGACTTTGAGAGGCAGTGCTCACTACACCAGGTACCGCCAGACCAATGGGTCCCTATTTTGTCGGGGAAATTGTCGGGCAAAGCCAGTGAAGCCTTTCAGGCTCTTGCTCCAGAGGATATTTTGCAATACCAGCAAGTTAAAAAGGCGCTGCTAACCCGATATGCCATAACCCCATAGCTACCGCCGTCGCTTCCGAGAGTCCAAAAAGGAAGGCTGTGGACTCCCACATGGAATGGGCAAACAGGATACAAAGGGTGGCGTCACATTGGGTGCGAGGATTGCAATGCCAACACCGGAGAGGAAGTGTTACAGTTGTTCTTGATGGAACATTTCTTCCAAGATCTGGCTGCGGAAATACAGGACTGGGTGAGAGACCGCCGCCCTGCCAACTTAACTGAGGCAGCGCGACTAGCAGATGAATACGCGGAAACAAGGAAGGTGAGCCAAGCTACCACACGACCAGCACCTAGAACAGAGGCACGCACCCCAACCTACGCTGCACGCACAGAATTCCGAGCTCCAGTACCCCCAGGGCCTCCACGCCCCCAGGGGTCTAACAACCAGCCCCGGGAACCTTACAAAGTGACATGTCATTGCTGCGGCAACCCAGGGCATATTGCCCGTTATTGCCCTTTGGGATCAGCCAATAATAACTGGAGGCGCACAACCCCTAACACAGAGACCCCGCCATCACACCCCTCGGCTGCTCACTGCCTGGAAATTCAAGGGAGCCCTGAGGAGTGTTTGGGAATCTTGTATGAGGCCAACCCCATACAAGCTGGCTCCCCAGATAACCGCCAGCATCACCGCCAGGAGGTGCGAGTGAATGGACAGATAGCACAAGGCCTAAGGGACACTGGTGCTACCATCACTTTGGTACAGAAACATCTGGTAAAACCAGAACATGTATCTAATCGTACTGTTGCTGTTCGTGTCGCAGGGGGGGCTGTTTTTCGCTTACCCGGATACACTTGGATTGGGGAGTTGGGAAAGACCACAGTGGGCATCATGGACAATCTACCTGCGGAGGTCGTGTTGGGCAACGACATTGGCCCTCTAGCCTCAGATTTTCTACCCACGGCTGCTGCTTGTCCCGTGACCACCCGCTCACAGACCCGTACCGAAGACGATTCTACAACAGGTCGGGAGACCCAGGTAAGCCAGGCACTTAGCACTAACACCCCAGAGAGACCCATAGCTTGGGACACCCCAGAAGAGTTTGGGAGGGAAACTAGACAGGACCCTACTCTCCAAAGATACAGAGAATTAGCCGACAGTAGAGGGGATGAGCGTGAACGTTTTATATAGTAGGGCGACAGGTTATATAGACTGACCGAAGGCAGAAAGAGAGGCTGTGTCCCTTCGCAGAAGCGCCAACTAGTAGTACCCAGAAGTACCGGTTGGAGCTTCTCCGAATTGGCCACGACATTCCGTTGGCAGGGCATCTAGGGGGTAACCACACCACCTACAGGATCAGCCAGACCTTCTTTTGGCCGGGGATCTCGAGGGATGTGCGACGTTACTGCAGCACTTGTGACGTATGCCAACGGGTAGGAAAGGGAGGGGATCATCCTAAAGCCCGACTGCTGTCACCTATGCCCGTGATCGAGGAACCATTTAGCAGGGTGGCAGTCGACCTAGTGGGACCCCTACCTAACCCCAGCCCCTCGGGCAAAAAGTACATTCTGACCGTAGTGGACTATGCTACCCGCTACCCAGAAGCCGTCGTTTTGACGAATATCCAGGCGGACACTGTCGCCAGTGGCCTAGTCGGGATATTCACCAGGGTGGGATTTCCTCTGGAAATCCTATCTGACCGAGGAACCCAGTTCACCGCAGACCTAACTCAGCAGCTATGGAAAGTCTGCGGTGTCAAAACCCTGCTTAGTTCACCGTACCACCCTCAAACTAACGGTCTCTGTGAACGCTTTAATGGTACCCTAAAGCAATTTCTGCAGACCTTTACGGCAGAATACAGAGACTGGGAGCGATTCTTGCCACACCTCTTGTTCGCATATCGAGAGGTGCCGCAGGGTTATCCCCCTTCGAGTTGCTCTATGGACGGCGGGTACGAGGCCCCCTCGACCTCGTCCAGGAGCACTGGGAGGGAGAGATAGAACATGAGGGGGTCCCTATCATACCTTATGTGCTGGAGATGCGGGACCGCATGGGGCACCTAGCCAGGATGGCCCAAAAACACCTCCAGGCGGCCCAGGGCCGTCAGAAACATTGGTACGATCAGGACGCTAGACTGAGAACGTTCCAGGTAGGGCAGAAAGTCCTAGTACTTAGACCAGTTAAAGGGAACAAATTACAGACCTCCTGGCAAGGCCCTTACAAGGTAGTGGCACAGGTCTGTGACACCACCTATGTGATTGCCAGTAGCAAGGACGAAAGGATACAGAAGTCCTTTCATATAAACGTATTAAAAGAGTACCAAGAAAGACCCAAAGATATAGCAGCCATATGTATCCCGGCCACTGAAGACCCTGACAGCATCCCCATCCCAGATCTGTTGGCCGAATCAGAGCCTAAAACTCTGCTTAAAACAGTGCAGCTAGGGGAGCGATTAACTCCCACAGAAAGGGAGCAACTCCAACAATTACTAGCTGAGAAAGGATTGACGTTTTCCCAGGAGCCCGGTTACACACCCTTAGCGACACATTATGTCGAAACCCCAGGACAAAACCCTCTCCGACAGACTCCCTATAGAATCCCCGAAGCCATAAAAGAAGAGATGAGAAAGGAGATTCAGGAGATGTTAAAACTAGGAGTTATAGAGCCATCCGACAGCCCCTGGGTATCACCAGTCGTTCTAGTCCCCAAAAAGGACGGAACGACCCGGTTCTGTGTCGATTATCGACGCCTCAATGACTGAACCGTGACAGACGCATACCCCATGCACCGAGTGGACGAACTATTAGATTGTATTGCCAGGGGACGCTATCTGACCACTATCGATCTGTGCAAAGGGTACTGGCAGATTCCCCTGGCCAAGGACGCTATCCCTAAGTCTGCGTTTGTCACCCCGTTTGGCTTGTACCAATTTAAGGTCATGCCCTTCGGGATGAAAAACGCCCTAGCTACATTTCAGCGCTTAGTGGATCGCCTCCTTGATGGCTTCCAGGATTTCGCTTGTGCATACCTGGATGACATTGCGATCTATAGTGAGACTTGGGGGGAGCACCTGAGACACGTAGAGGCTGTGCTAGATCAGATTAGGGCCGCCGGCCTAACCCTGAAACCAGAGAAATGTAATTTCGGTATGGCTGAGGTCCAGTACCTGGGACACAGAGTGGGGTGTGGGAAACAAGGTAAGATAGAGGCCGTAGCCAATTGGCCCACACCCCACACTAAGACTCAAGTGTTAGCATTCTTAGGGACAGCAGGGTACTACAGGAAATTTGTCCCTGACTACAGTGCCATCGCCAAACCCCTGACAGATTTAACAAATATGAATTTACCTAGGGTAGTCCTGTGGTCTCCCGCCTGTGAAGCAGCGTTCCAAACCCTGAAGCAAGCCTTGATCAACACACCTGTTTTGTCTGCCTCCGTCCCTAACAAAAGATTTGTCATCCACACAGATGCGTCCATGTACGGACTGGGGGCAGTGCTAAGCCAGGTCGGAGAAGATGGGGGGGAACACCCTGTCGCATACCTGAGTAGAAAGCTATTACCCAGGGAAGTGAGCTATGCGGCAGTGGAAAAAGAGTGTCTAGCCCTGGTCTGGGCTCTAAAGAAGCTCACACCGTACCTTTACGGTCAGGAATTCACCCTGATCACAGACCACAAACCCCTGGTATGGCTGAACCGAGTGGCTGGGGACAATGGACGATTGCTGAGATGGAGCTTGGCCCTACAACCGTATAACTTTTCCATTCAATATCGCCCTGGCCGGTTCAATGGGAACGCAGACGGACTGTCCAGACAAACGGAACTTTTACCTTAACAGCAGACCGGACAGCCCCAAGTTGACCCGAAAAGGATCAATCCGGGTCTGCCGGAGTGGTCCACAAAAGGGGAGCAGTGTAACAGGACTATGCCGCAGGTCTGGACTATTAATATGACCGAACACAGTTGGAATTGTTTGAGTATATGACAAAAGAAATGCCATTACCGGAGAATGCAGCCGTTCGTATGCTTTCACACAAATTCTTTGTGCTCTGAATAGGTGGCCGCCATTTCGGGACTGGGCACGTGTTCGCGGCCATTTTGCACAAAAACAGCGGTGGTTGCCCTGGAACGCGTGGAACTAAAAACGGATGCGCGAACAGGCGAACACCGATAAGACCTCCATGCGCCCAGAACTTCGAGCTGGAACTACCGAACAAATGGCCGTTCGGTAGTTATACTGAACTTGATATGGGGATTCCGGCGAACACCAAGATATCCGGGGATGGCAAGGATTTCGTAGGGTTTTAATACACGAACGGAGACCGGCCGCAGGGCCAAAACCTATGGAACCTTTCCGGCTAGAGAATCGGTGCGGTCGGTCAAAACCTCAAAGACCCGTAGCTCCTGAACCCCTCAACCGAATGAGCTGGAATTCGGATATGTTGTTCCCCTGAATGAGAGCTATCAAGCGGATTTAAAGGTGTACCCCCTGTTCTTGGGGTACATTCAAAACTTGAGTAAAAGTGTGTATGTTTTAATTATGTTACCTGTTTATCTGAGGGGAGGAGACGTGGGGGTTGTACCATGTATGTGATTGGTTTTTTCCAACCTCCCCCGGGGTGTGTTCTGTTGGCACCTTACTGTAATAAAAACCAGGCTGGGTGTGCCAGCACAGCAGTCCTTCTTGACCCTTCAAAACGGAGCCTCGCCTCGTTCTTGAAAGGGAAATCTATGGGATCGTTATGCCGCTCTTTTTACCACTGAACCTGACTCTACCTCTGAAACTCGTGGATGGGATTATACCAGCTTTACTTGTACACAGCAGCTTGCCAGGAAAAAAGACGTCCCCAACGGCTGATACCCTCTCACTACCTGGGTAGCCGTTACAGGAAGCACTATGGGGCCCCGATATACTGCCAAAATATGGGGGGCACTATGGAGAAGAGGAGGAAGCACTATGGTGGCCACTATGGAGAAGAGGGGAAGCACTATGGGGGCCCTATATATTGGCCCAGTATGGGGGGCACTATGGAGAAGAGGGGAAGCACTATGGGGGCCCTATATACTGGCACAATATGGGGCGGCACTATGGAGAAGAGGGGAAGAATTATAGGGGCCCTATACACTGGAACATTATGGGGGGCACTATAGGGGCCCTATATACTGCCACAGTATCTATTCTGCAAATTGCAACAGCAAAGCTAACTCCAGACTTTGATACCTTAGCAAAAAAGGGAGACCAACAACACTGTTCCCACTAAAATTGAAGGTGAGTTATACATACTATGATATGAAAGAAACACATTGCATAAAAGTTTTGTACAATAACTATTTTTATGCTATTCTACCTTGAATTAAACGAAACCTTTAATGTTACGAAATTTTTATTACATTTATATTAATTCACACAAACGTCCCATCAATCTACTCTTGTTCCGGCCCCTGGGTTTAATATATGAACCCATTGTGGCCCATGGGTCAAAAAGTTTGCCCACCTCTGTATTAGACCCTCAGTGTCTCCTATGGGGGCAGAGTTTTTCTTCGTTGGAAAAAAGGATGGTGGACTGAGACCATGTATTGATTATAGAGCGTTAAATAAGATTACTGTTAAGAACCAGTACTCTTTCCCTTTAATCCCAGACCTGTTTAATCAAGTTCTTGGAGCTCACTGGTTCACTAAACTTGATCTCATGGGGGCCTATAATCTTATTCAAATTAAGGAGGGGGATGAGTGGAAAACGGCCTATAATACCCTTGAGGGTCATTCTGAATATTTGGTGATGCCGTTTGGTTTAAGTAATGCTCCGGCGGTTTTCCAAAATTTCGTCAATTACATTTTTAGGCAATTTATTGGAAAATTTGTGATTGTTTTTTTAGATGATATTCTAAAATTCTGCTTAATTCATCTGACTGGGATTCTCACGTTATTAGCACTAAACAGGTGCTGGAAGTTCTTTGAGAGAACCGATTTTTTGCAAAAGGTGAGAAGTGTTTATTTGGAGCTCAGGAAATTTCTTTTTGGGGATATATTCTCACACCCCAATCCTTTAGGATGGAACTGGGGAAGGTGCAGGCTATTTTGGAATATTCAGAATATTTGGTGATGCCGTTTAGTTTAAGTAATGCTCCGGCGGTTTTCAAAAATTTTGTCAATTACATTTTTAGGCAATTTATTAGAAAAATTTTGATTGTTTTTTTAGATGATATTCTGGAATTCTGCTTTATTCATCTGACTGGGATTCTCACGTTATTAGCACTAAACAGGTACTGGAAGTTCTTTGAGAGAACCGATTTTTTGAGAAAGGTGAGAAGTGTTTATTTGGAGCTCAGGAAATTTCATTTTTGGGATATATTTTCACACCCCAATCCTTTAAGATGGAACTGGGGAAGGTGCAGGCTCTTTTGGAATGGGTGCGACCCTCCTCTCTCAAAGCGTTACAATGCTTTCTGGGTTTTTCTAATTATTACCGGAAGTTTATTTTATTTAAAAAAATTATATTATTGCAAAGCGTCTCAAGTCAATTGATTGCCTGAGGCCATAGAAGCGTTTGAAACACTCAAAATGTGTTTCATTAATGCCCCAGTGTTGGTTCAACCAGATTAAGAGAGGCCTTTTGTGGTTCAGGTTGATGCCTCTAAAAAATGGGGTAGTACTATCCCAAAGGTCATCAACTCTCACGAACCTGAGACCTTGCGCTTTCTTTTCTCGTAAATTCTCTTCTAATGAGAGAAATTATTATATTGGTAATCAAGAGTTACTTGTTATTAAATGGGCATTTGAGGAATGGCATAATTGTTTGGAGGGGGCTCAACACTGTGTGACGGTGCTTACTGATCATAAGAATTTAATGTTTTTGGATTCTGCTAAACGTTGGAATCCCAGACAGGCTAGGTTTAGAGCAGATAAATGGACAGACAAATCCATTCTATGTTTTGGGGACATTTTAAAATGACGCAATAATCCAAATTGGAGGATCCAGTCAGGAGTAAATCAGCATATACCATAGGAGACTTAACCACTGAGGAAGGAGTCTGTGTTAACTCCGAAACACGTACGGTGTAAATAAGTCTCCTGACTAACTGAGCCTGAAAACCAACTGCACAAAAAAGCTACAAAGTTCCGTAGCGCTCCTGCTAGCTAAAGTGCATACAAAATCTTGCTGTGTCTGGATGTATTGAGACACGCAGAACGCCGACTCACACATAGTACCCGATGTTGGGAGACCCCGGCGCAGGCTAACAAGTGTCCATCCAAACAATACACCGCAACTACTCACCATAGGATGAAGCCAGAGGTAAGAGCCCTTGTACCGCAACACGTGGGACGTGACAGAAAGTGCGGAACTCTGAGCTGAGATCTCCAAAAGAGTGAGTCATTTCACTATTACTATGTTGCAGTAACTTACCCACATATTACAACTATGGGACAATAAGAGAACTATTTATAGATATCGCAGGATATTAATATCACAAAGCCGATTTATCGCAAGATACCAACATCATAAACCTGACTTAAGGTGACTGTATTATTTGATACTCCTCAATCCAATACAATCAGTTGGATTCATTTCAGCGTCTGCAAAAGCCTGACCTTTTATAATTAGGATCCCATCATTATTATATAGTGTTCCTAAGGGACTTCTAAAAAACTAGTGATGATCGAGCACCAATTTAATCGGGTGTTCGGGTGTTCAGCCGGAACACATTGCTATATTAGTGTGCTCGGCCGAGCACCCGATTATAATGGAAGTCAATGGGGGACAACCAGGCACACCCTGCTGTGAAGAGGGGAGAGTGCCTGGTCCATTGGAAAAGGTCAGAAAGTGACAGAAACACCACCGAAATGGACCGGGAACAGCATGAGGACGATGTCTGGATGCATCTTTGACTACCAGGTCGCTGCTGGGAACCATGTTGTCCGAGTTGTACGCCAAAACTGACAAAAATACGCACAAAACCCCTCCAAAAATAAAATTTTACAGGAAAAATTGTTAGGAAACATTCTTTCCTGTATATTCAATTGTATATAAAGTGCAAGTGCTGCAAAAAATTACAAGCAAGAGGCACTCCTATACAACTGTATATCACATAAAGGAGGGCCTCATTCACATTGTGGTACAATTGTTCAGGTAATGGGACTGCTACACTCATAAAGCCTATGAACTAAGTGAAAGGGCTGACAAAAATTACAAGGAACCGACACTCCAATACAACCTTTGTTAAACATAAAGGAGTGCATCATACACACTCTTTAAAAATTATGATTGATGGCCTGCTGGTGATCCTCAAAAACATTCGGACCAAGGGCTTGCTGATCTGACCATCCAAAACATGAGGGGCGAGGGCCTGCTACTGACTGACCCTTTAAAACACTGTTTTCTGATGTAGTACAGTATTGGTTAAAGAACACCACTGATTAAGGACACTATATTAGGCCCAGATTATTGGAATCTGCAATACAGACACTGTTTTATGATGTAGTACAGTATTGGTTAAAGAACACTACAGAAAATGGACACTATATTAGGCCCATATTATTGGAATTTGCAATACAGACACTGTTTTCTGATGTAGTACAGTATTGGGTACAGAACACCACAGATTATGAACACTATATTAGGCCCAGATTATTGGATTCTGCAATGCAGACACTGTTTTCTGATGTAGTACTGTAATGGTTACAGAATACCACATATTATGGACACTATATTAGGCCAAGATTATTGGAATCTGCAATGAAGACATGTTTTCTGATGTAGTACAGTATTGGATACAGAACAGGCCAGAACAAGTACAGGCGATAGTAGATTGGGTGGCTGACAGTGCCTCCAAATCCTTCACATTGTCTCCCACCCAGTCCCCTGTTGAAAGATCAGAGTTGGAGCCTGCAGCTGATGTCCATCAGTCTTTCACCTCAACCCCTTGCAAATCAGCCAAGCAATCTGAGCCCCAAGTCATGCAGCAGTCTCTTCAGCTTTTTGATGACTCTGCTAGCAGGGTTTTCCAGGGCCATCCACATAGCCCTGCTCCAGAAGTGGAAGAGATTGAGTGCACCGATGCCCAACCACTTATGTTTCAGGATGAGTACATGGGAGGACCATCGCAGCACGTCTCGGATGATGGCGAAACACAGGTGCCAACTACTGTGGCTTTCTGCAGTGTCCAGACTGACAAGGAGGGCAGGGGTGAAGACTGGGTGGAAGATAATGTGGAGGACAATGAGGTCCTCAACCCCACATGAAATCAAGGTCATGTGAGTGACCTGTGTAGTTCAAAAGAAGAGGCGGTGGTCGCACAGAGCCTCCAGCACAGCAAAAGAGGGAGCAGGGTGCAAAAGCGGAGCGGCCGTCCCCAAGACAGTACGCCTGCTACTGCCCACCACACCAAGGGACCGAGCACACCAAAGCCAGCTCCAAGGAGTTCCTTGGTGTGGCAGTTCTTCAGACAATGTGCTGATGGCAAGACACAAGTGGTTTGCATGCTGTGCAATCAGAGCCTAAAGCGAGGTATAAACATTCTAAACCTGAGCACAACCTGCATGACCAGGCATCTAAGTGCAAAGCATGAACTGCAGTGGAGTAGAAACCTCAAAAACCAAGAAAGGTCTCTGGCTCCTCCTGCTACCTCTTCTGCTGCAGTCTCGGCCTCTTCATCCCCCTCTGTAGTTACAGTGGCACCTGCCACCCCGCAAACAGAGGATCTGCCAGCAACACCACCACCACCTCGGTTACCAAGCATCTCCACAATGTTCCATGGAAGCATACAGCTTTCTATCTCCCAAACACTGGGGTGAAAGCGATCCCTGGCCCTAAATGTCAGCATTTCCAAATTCCTTGCCTTTGAAATGCTGTTATTCTGTCTGGTAGACATGGACAGTTTTAAGAATCTGATGGCGGTTGTTGCCTCACAGTACGTTGTTCGCAGCCGCCACTACTTTTCCAGGCGAGCCATCCCTTCCCTGCACAACCATGTGTGGGACAAAATCAGGTGTGCACTGCGCAACGCTATCTGTGGCAAGGTCCACTTAACTACGGATACGTGGACCAGTAAGCACGGTCAGGGAACTTATATCTCCCTAACAGCACACTGGGTAATTGCAGTGGTGGCTGGGCCTGAGTCGGATAGCAGTTTGACGCATGTCCTTCCACCACCGAGGATTACAAGGTGTTTCTCTTTGCCTCCTGTTGCTTCCTTCTCCTACTCCACATCCTCATCCTCTACCACCTCCTCATCCAGTCAGCATAACACCTTCACCACCAACTTCAGCACAGCCAGGGGTAAATGACAGCAGGCAGTTTTAAAACGTATCTGTTTGGAAGACAAACCTCACACTGCGCAGGAGCTGTGGAAGGGCATGGAACAACAGACCAATGAGTGGTTGGTGCCAGTGAGCCTCAAGCCTGGCCTGGTGGTGTGTGATAATAGCAGCTTTCGGCCTAGCCGATTTGACGCACATCCCTTGCCTGGTGCATGTGCTGAATTTAATTTAATATATTCACCACGGGTCAGGAGCAGACACGATACAGTGCAACTGAACATCGCCGCTTACTACACTGCTCAAAAAAATAAAAGGAACACAAAAATAACACATCCTAGATCTGAATTAATTAAATATTCTTCTGAAATACTTTGTTCTTTACATAGTTGAATGTGCTGACAACAAAATCACACAAAAATTTAAAAATGGAAATTACATTTTTCAACCCATGGAGGTCTGTATTTGGAGTCACACTCAAAATTAAAGTGGAAAAACACACTACAGGCTGATCCAACTTTGATGTAATGTCATTAAAACAAGTCAAAATTAGGCTCAGTAGTGTGTGTGGCATCCACGTGCCTGTATGACCTCCCTACAACGCCTGTGCATGCTCCTGATGAGGTGGCGGACGGTCTTCTGAGGGATCTCCTCCCAGACCTGGACTAAAGCATCTGCCAACTCCTGGACAGTCTGTGGTGCAACGTGACGTTGGTGGATAGAGCGAGACATGATGTCCCAGATGTGCTCAATTGGATTCAGGTCTGGGGAACGGGCGGGCCAGTCCATAGCATCAATGCCTTCGTCTTGCAGGAACTGCTGACACACTCCAGCCACATGAGGTCTAGCATTGTCTTGCATTAGGAGCAACCCAGGGCCAACCGCACAAGCATATGGTCTCACAAGGGGTCTGAGGATCTCATCTCGGTACCTAATGGCAGTCAGGCTACCTCTGGCGAGCACATGGAGGGCTGTGCGGCCCTCCAAAGAAATGCCACCCCACACCATTACTGACCCAATGCCAAACCGGTCATGCTGGAGGATATTGCAGACAGCAGAACGTTCTCCACGGCGTCTCCAGACTCTGTCACGTCTGTCATGTGCTCAGTGTGAACCTGCTTTCATCTGTGAAGAGCACAGGGCGCCAGTGGCGAATTTGCCAATCTTGGTGTTCTCTGGCAAATGCCAAATGTCCTACACGGTGTTGGGCTGTAAGCACAACCCCCACCTGTGGACGTCGGGCCCTCATATCACCCTCATGGAGTCTGTTTCTGACCGTTTGAGCAGACACATGCCCATTTGTGGCCTGCTGGAGGTCATTTTGCAGGGCTCTGGCAGTGCTCCTCCCGTTCCTTCTTACACAAAGGCGGAGGTAGCGGTCCTGATGCTGAGTTGTTGCCCTCCTACGGCCTCCTCCACGTCTCCTGATGTACTGGCCTGTCTCCTGGTAGCGCCTCCATGCTCTGGACACTACGCTGACAGACACAGCAAACCTTCTTGCCACAGCTCACATTGATGTGCCATCCTGGATAAGCTGCACTACCTGAGCCACTTGTGTGGGTTCTAGACTCCGTTTCATGCTAGCACTAGAGTGAAAGCACCGCCAGCATTCAAAAGTGACCAAAACATCAGCCAGGAAGCATAGGAACTGAGAAGTGGTCTGTGGTTTGGAGATTGACTTGGAGTTACATTATGTTGTTTAAGTGTTCCCTTTATTTTTTTGAGCAATGTATTTGTTCGGTTGCACTGTATCGTGTCTGCTCCTGACCCATGGTGAATAAAGTAAATAAAAAAGTTAATTGTTGAGTGCCGCTGGATTATTTTCTTATGTTGCAAGTGAATTATTAATGCCTGACACCAGCTGAGCACCACCTGACCAGGGGATACGCTAAACATTGTCCGTAGCTGTACTTGCAGGAGGAAGCGGGTTGTGTGCAGTGCCATCGGATCTGTTGTCTAACTCCATTGAATTTAATAACTTGACCCACCTTCTCCACGCAATCAGATTTCAGCCATTGACTTCCCTTGGCTGTCGTATCCCTTTCTCAGGCTCCCTCTTCAGCATGGAACCCTGATTTCCCGTTACCTGTGATAACCATGGTAGGCGCATAAAAGAACATCAAATGTTGATAGGGAAGACATTGAATTGGATTGTGTGCGATCAGGCAGAAGTTATCTAGAGTCAACAAAGCGGCATCAGGGCCTCTCCTGTGTAAAGTTTCCTCATCCAAAATATCGCAGTGACATTCCCTGTAATTTTTTTATTACTCATTCCAATAGCAGGGCATCTTAAGATTCCTGTATTGTTATTTATTGCCACAACCTCCCCAAGTCGGGAGTGGGTAATTGTTGCACGCCACCTGCCTTCCTTAAATTTTTCTGCTTTAATAACTTGTCCCACATATCCACCCAATCAAATTTCAGCCATTGACCTCCCTTGGATGTGGTATCCCTTTCTCAGGTTACCTCTCCGGCATGGAACCCTGATTCCCTGTTACCAGTGATCACCATGGTAGGCGCATAAAAGAACATCGAAAGTTGATAGAGAAAATATCCAATTGGATCGTGGACGTCACGGGGATGTGCAACATGGTGGAGCAATATGTGTGCACACGCCTACATGTACTGACTGATGGGTCTTCCCCCTTCAACTTCTGGGTCTCCAAATTGGGCACATGGCCTGAGCTTGCCCTTTATGCCTTGGAGGTGCTGGCCTGCCCTGCAGCCAGTGTATTGTCCACACGTTTGTTTAGCACGGCAGGAGGGTGTTATCACAGACAAGCGCATGCCGCCTGTCCACAGCCAATGTTGACAAGCTCACGGTTATTAATATGAACCAGGCAGGGATTCTATAGGACTTGTCCGTACCTTGTGTAGAATAGACATGTATACCGGCCTCACCCAGCCATTGTTGTACTCCAGCACACTTTCTCTTCATTAAATTTTTTATATTTCCCAATGTTTTGGGGTCTACCTAAATTTAAATTAAAAAAAGCAAAACCAAAAACCAGTGTTGGCTATCTCCTCCTCCTCCACCACCATTTCCACCTACATCACCACATTCAAAGCCTCCTCAACCTCCTACTCCATATGGACCTCCTCCTCCTAGATCAAGATTATTTTTTTTTTATTTTTATGTATTTTATGTTATTTAAAGTCATTTCCCTATCTACATTTGTTTGCAGGGCACTTGCCATGCTCTTAACCACATTTTGCTGCCCTTCTACATCTAGCCCTTACCATGACTTTTTAGAGCCATTTTAGTGCTCCAAAGTTCGGGTCCCATTGACTTCAATGGGGTTCGGGTTCGGGGTCAAGTTCAGGTCAAGTTCGGGTCCTGAACTCAAACTTTTTTGTGAAGTTCGGCCGAACCCGAACTTCCAGGTGTCCGCTCAACTCTAGTGAGCAGAGAAAAGCTGTAGATTCGGCCGCAAATCCCCTTTGCGACCAAATCTGCAACAAAAGTACACCAAAAAGTGGCGTACTTCAGATCATAAATGACCACCTACAGTGCTGCCCATAATTATTCATACTCCTGGCAAATTTTGACTTATAGTTACTTTTATTCAGCCAGCAAGTGACGGGAAATGACATAGGTGTCTCCCAAAAGATAATAAAACCATGTACAAGAGGCATTATTGTGGGAAAAAAAAAAATGTCTCAGCTTTTATCAAGATGTTCCGCACTGTGGAAAATCTCAGAAGACATGGTCGGAAGTCAAAAGTGACATCTGTGCTGGCCAGGAGGATAGTTAGAGAGGTGAAAAAAAATCCAAGGATGACCACCAAGGCCATCCTGGTGAATCTGGGCTCTGCTGGTGACAATGTCTCAAGGCAGACAATCCGACGGACACTGCACAATGCAGACCAAGTAGGACTCCACTTCTCCAGATAAGGCACACAAAATCTTGCTTGGCCTTTGCAAAAGCTCATCTGGACAAAGAAGAAGACTTCTGGTCTTCTGTGTTATAGTCAGATGAAACAAAAAATGTATTGCTTGGTCACAATGATACTTCCTTCATTCGGCGTAAAAATGTAGAAGCCTTCAACCCAAAGAACACCATCCCTACTGTCAAACCTGGTGGTGGGAACATAATGCTTTGGGGGTGTTTTTCAGCCAATGGACCAGGGAACATAATCACAGTAAATGGCACCACAGTCAACGACAACATCAGGCAGTCTGCAGAGAAATTTGGCCTTGGGTACCAGTGGACATTTCAGCATGACAATGACCCAAAAGTGGTGAAGAAATGGTTAGCAGACAACAACATTAACGTTTTGGAGTGACCCAGCCAGAGTCCAGACTTGAATCCAATTGATAATCTGTGGAGGGAGCTAAAGATCAGGGTGATGGCAAAAAGACCCTCCAACCTGAAAGATTTGGAGCTCATTGCTAAAGATGAATAGGCAAAAATAACTGGAGACATGCAGAAAGCTGGTTTGCAATTATAGGAAGCGTTTGATTGCTGTATTAGCCAATAAAGGCTTTTATATTGATTATTGAGAAGGGTATGATACATTTTGGACTGGACACTTTTGTTCAAATGTAAATAAAAGCTGAGATATTTTTTTTTTTCCACAATAATGCCTCTTGCACATCGTCTTAGCTTTTGGGAGACACCTATGTAATTTCCCGTCAAAAAATTACTTGCTGGTTGAATAAAGGTAACTTTAAGTCAAAATTTGCAGGGGTATGAATAATTATGGGCAGCACTGTATATCTTTGACATAATAAAAAAAAAAAATGTACTTGTACATGTATGGCACTGGAAACTAGGTCTGAAATCCCAGCGTCGTACAGCTACGATGCTCTGATCGGGCGGCCGCAGGGGCTGCGCTCACCCAATTCAGCAACGGGGGTCCGTCAGTCACTGATAGCCGGACCCCTTTTGTATGCGCCGGCATCGGTTAAAACACCGACCGTGGCACAAGCAGGATCCTGCCGGGTGCGGCGTGGCCATCTGTTCCCTGCACTGCTGTGACGGGGAGCCGATGGCAGGGAAAGCAGCCCAATGCCATTCCTAGGCATCGTGGCTGCCTTCCGTGATAGCCTGTGAGATCCAACTCCCTGGATCTTATAGGCTGGAAGCTATAAGAGTATTAAACTGGTAATACACTTACAGCCAATGCATTACAATACAGAAGTATTGTAATGCATTGTAAAAGGGATTAGACCCCCAAAAGTTGAAGTCCCAGAGTGGGAAAAACAATTAAGTGAAAAAATAAGTTAATAAAATATATAGTATCAAGTAAAAAGATAGTTTTAAGTAAAAAGAAAATTGTAAACAATAGGGAAAAATAGAAAAGTAAATCAGTAATGCAATATGAACGCAACCTAAACTAGCATACACTAAATTAGACATTATATTCTTCTTTCTCAAATAAAAATACTGAAAGGAACTCCTAAGAAGGAGTATAAATTCACAAATTATTCCAGTTCTTGAAGCACACACTTACTACAGCCATTAAAAGTCAAATACATAAAGTCGCTAACTGAAGCAAAGAAAACATTCAGAAGTCATACAAGGTTAAGTGACAAGCTCATATTATGAAACATTATAATTAAGTTATATGTAGTTACTGTAAATGTTTCTTGTGGTTGGTGGTGATATAATAAGGTGAGATACTGTACAAATCCTGGTCCTATATGTGTTAATTAGCACATCATAAAAGTCTTGGAGGCATATGTTCTACAGCGATACTACATTTACATGTTGAAAGTGTTCAGCAGGATTCCCAGATGTCCAGCCAGCAGGAAAGATCTTGATTCCATCTAGGGTCCCCACAGGTCATATTCCTTTGGCATTCCATTTACATTATCATTTACATTAAACAATAGCATCACACATAGCTAATGGAGAAGGGCCATCACCACGGAAAGAGCAGGCAGCTACAAGAAGCAGTTTATAAACACCTTCAGAAGGAAGTACAACTTAAACTAATTAGCTACTTCATCAAAGGCGCACTAAACTTCAAAGATTTACAGAAGTCCTATATTGCCTGCAGTGTTAAGAAGTAAGAGTGTTCTGTTAGCTTCAGATCAAACGGCAAATGCATAATTATAATTCATCAACTTCAGAAAGCATCACTGAAATAGTGGTTACAAAGCAAAATGCAGCTTTTGGCAATTCACTTAGTGAAACAATAAACAGGTATATTATCTGATGACATTACATGAATAGAAATAACCTCCAACATGTTATCAAAGCACAATATTATAATAGGAGACACATCCCTTATTTCTGTAGCTAAAACTAAATAGGAACACACTGAGAGCAAACGAAATGCTATACGATAATTGAAATAATATCCAATATTTGAATCAGTTGCAATAGTACATACAGTGAGGAACAGAAGTATTTGAACACCCTGCGATTTAGCATGTTCTCCCACTTAGAAATCATGGAGGGGTCTGAAATTCACATTGTAGGTACATTCCCACTCTGAGAGACAGCATTTAAAAAAGAAATTCAGGAAATCACATTGTATGATTTTTAAAGAATGTATTTGTCTCGCGCTGCTGAACATAAGTATTTGAACACCTGAGAAACAGCAAGAATTCTGGCTCTCAAAGACCTGTTACTGTGCCTTTAAAAAGTCCACCTCTACTCCACTCATTAATCTAACTTAGTAGCACCCGTCTGAGCTCTTTAGACCCCTGTCCATCCCACAGTAAGTCAGACGCCAACTACTACCATGGGCAACACAAAAAGAGCTGTCAAAAGACACCAGAGACAAAATTGTGGACCTCCACAAGGCTGAAAAGGGCTACGGGGCAATTGCCAAGCAGTTTGGTGAAAATAGATCAACTGTTGGAGGAATTGTTAGAAAATGGAAGAGGCTAAAGACGACTGTCAGTCTCTCTCGGACTGGGGCTCCATGCAAGATCTCACCTTGTGGGGTATCACGGATGATAAGAAAGGTGAGGAATCAGCCCAGAACTACAAGGGAGGAGCTGGTCAATGACATGAAGAGAGCGGGGACCACAGTTTCAAAGGTCACTGTCGGTAGAACACTACGCCGCCATGGTTTCAAATCATGCATTGCATGGAAGGTTCCCCTGCTCAAGTAATCACATGTCCAGGCCCGTCTGAAGTTTGCCAATGACCATCTGGATGATCTAGAGGAGGCATGGGAGAAAGTTATGTGGTCAGATGAGACCAAAGTAGAACTTTTTGGTCTAAACTTTACTCGTCGTGTTTGGAGGAAAAAGAAGGATGAGTTGCATCCCAAGAACACCATCCCTACTGTGAAGCATGGGGGTGGTAACATCATGCTTTTGGGGTGCTTTTCTGCGAAGGGGACAGGACGACTGCACTGTATTAAGGAGAGCATGAATGGGGCCATTTATTGTGAGATTTTGAGCAACAACCTCCTTCCCTCAGTCAGAGCATTGAAGATGGATCGTGGCTGTATTTTCCAACATGACAACGACCCGAAGCACACAGCCAGGATAACCAAGGAGTGGCTCCGTAAGAAGCATATCAAGGTTCTGGAGTGGCCTAGCCAGTCTCCAGACCTAAATCTAATAGAACATCTTTGGAGGGAGCTGAAACTCTGTGTTGCTCAGCTACAGCCCCGAAACCTGACAGATCTAGAGGAGATCTGTGTGGAGGAATGGGCCAAAGTGTGTGCAAACCTGGTCAAGAACTACAGGAAACGTTTGACCTCTGTAACTGCAAACAAAGGCTTCTGTACCAAATATTAACACTGATTTTCACAGGTGTTTAAATACTTATGTTCAGCAGTGCAAGACAAATACATTCTTTAAAAATCATACAATGTGATTTCCTGAATTTTTTTTTTAATTCTGTCTCTCAGAGTGGGAATGCACCTACAATGTGAATTTCAGACCCTCCATGATTTCTAAGTGGGAGAACTTGCAAAATCTCAGGGTGTTCAAATACTTCTGCTCCTCACTGTATAGCAATAGTGAGCGAAACAAATTATCCGAAGTGGAATTCAATCTAAATATACTAACCTCATCTATTTGAGCGTGTAGAGGCTGCTACGGACATCTAGAAGATCCTGTGCAAAATCATGTTCGCGGTGCGTGATAACATAATCATGCTGTCCGGTATGGTGATATCATACGTCACCGTGCACAAGATTTCGCACTGGATTTTCAGTCAAGATGGCTGCGGCTGACTCTTCGCGCTCAAATGGATAAGGTGAGTATTATATTATTTTTTTTTTTTAACTGATTAAACCCTTAAAGCCCTCATTTTTCATCTCAGATGCTGCGATCACCGATGAGGGGTTCAATCGGCATGGGGTGGGGGAAACAGCACAATTTCAGTTCCCCGTCATTGCACCGACTACTTACAAAGAAATGTGCTTCGTGACAAAGTAATAAGTTACAAAGTGAATTTCTTAGTGAAATTTGACTAAGCAGTCTAATCAAATCTTTGTAAACTTCGCTCATCTCTAATCATAAACTAAGTAAAATTATGAGAAATCAACTAAACATTGTACTTTTGTAACTATGTTTGATGAAAACAACATTTGTAGAACGTTTGCTTTAGTTTTAGTACATCAATCTGGCTTGTGAGTAAAGATAAAAAGTGCCAGATAATTTGCCAGTGGCAGAGTAGGGACATTATCCGCAGCATAGGTTCACATGGTTCTATTGAATTAACATTTCCTGAAATTTGCAAATGAGTCTATTTATTCAATATAAACCTGGAAATGAAATAATCTTTTTGCAGTCTAAGTTAATATTATTAATGCAGCACATCTCATTCTCCGGGTGAACTTTATATTAGGCTGCCCAGTGTTATGATCTTGGGCACAGGGGAAGGACTAAAAAAAGGTAAGTCTGATCATACACATTAGATGTTAGCCGACAGCTATCCCTCTCAACCCATCCATACTCGTGTTCATTGAGTTTGGCTGAGGAATATATGTGCAGTGAAGGAGAGAGAGAAGAAAGCTGATGTTAGACATCTCTAGAAGCAGCTCATTAATCTTGAGAACAAAAGGATCTTGCATGTTGAATTACAGTTGCCTGATTCTTCTCTTTCTTAAAGGGGTTGTCTCACTTCAGCAAATGGCATTTATCATGTAGAGAAAGTTAATACAAGGTACTTACTAATGTATTGTGATTGTCCATATTTGCTGGTTTGATGAATTTTTCCATCACATTATACACGGCTCGTTTCCATGGTTATGAGCGCCCTGCAATGTAACAGTGGTGGCCATGCTTGCAAACTATAGGAAAAAGCACTGACCTGTCTGGTGGCTGGTACAATGGGAGTGCGCATAGTCCAGCACTTTTTTATTTCTTGCAAGCACTACCACCGCTACTGGATAACAACTTGGTCATAACCATGGAAATGAACAGTGTATAGTTTGATGGAAAAATTAATCTAGCCTGCAAAGGAAACAATATGAATAATCACTATACATTAGTATTGCCTTGTATTAATTTTGTCTACATTCTAAATACCATTTGCTGAAGTGAGACAACCCCTTTAAGGGTGTATTAGATTTGGCAACAATGACAATTGACAATCAAATAGTTGATCAGTCATTATCATTCGGAACTGGTCATTATTAGTGTTGGGCGCAAATATTCGAATAGCAAATATTAATCGTGAATATCAGCACTTTGAGAATTCACAAATATTTAGAATATAGCGATATATATTCGTAATTTTTTATATAAAAAAAAAAAATTGAGCAGTAACCTCCCTTCTTGCTTGTGGGCCAATAAGAAGGCTGCAATGTCTTTGTCTGAGCTGAGCAACATCCCTAGCAACCAATAGGAAAGTTGCCTACCCCCTTACTATATAAGAACCTCCCCAGCAGCCATTTTCTGTAGTTTTATAGAGTTCTGAGAGAGACAGCAGTGTTATTGCTGTGCTCTGTGCTTTACTGTGTCATTACATTAGATAGTTTGTTAGTTAGTTAGTTAGCTTATATATATATATTGTAGGAAGGTGCAAGGGTCCGTCATTGACGGAAGGTACGTGTCACCGAGGTTCCTGGCCTCGGTGAGATAAGAACCGGTTATTTTATGTGTCAGCAGCAGCTAGTGCTCGCTGACACTGTTTATTCTTAGTGTGGCTGAAAAGCCGATCCGGGCCGGTTCTTATTGGGAGCAGCCAAAGAGCAGGGTGGGTGGCTGTTCCCCGCGTCCAGGCCAGGTTTTGGGCTGGGGTTTAAAAACCCAGCCAGCAGCTCAGCTGGGTGTGGTATGTTCCTCCAGGTAAAAGTGGTGCTGTGAAGGCTCTGTGTTTTTGGGGGAGCTGCATGAGAGCCACCAGCCGGAAGCCAGGCACCCTAAAAGCCGGCTGTGGACATTCAGGTGACGTGTTCGTCTTGAGTTCTGTGGACTTTGGCCATGTGAAGTAACATGGGGATTTTCTGTGGTGTGCATTAACACCAGGACTCTGCCAAGTGTTTATGTTATTTTTTCCTTGTTGTGTGAATAAACACTGACTTTTCCGTTACTACCGTGTTCTTGCCTCTGTACTGCGTTCGCTTACCCTGCCTACCAGAGCGAATCCCCACAATTGGTGGAGGATGCGGGCAAGCGCAGTGAGGCTGGCGTGGAAGCCGAATTTTTTTTTCTCTCTCTCACGGTTGTATGTCATTTATCAAGCCGGCTAGATTTAAACCGGTGTCAAGAGACAAAATGGAGGCTGTTATGAAGGCCCTCGTGGAAGCTAACCTGCAGCAACGCGAGGCTAATAAGCAGCAGCAGGAGACCAACCAGTTGCTGCTACAACATGTAATGGCATTACAGTCAGCAGGAGCAACCCCAAGCGTACATGATGTCCGGAAAGCAGTACGTGCAGCGATCCCTAAAATGACCCCTGCAGACGACGTCGAGACCTACCTGGCGATGTATGAAAAAGTGGCCACCAGGGAAAAGCTGCCCCAAGACCAGTGGGCTGAGGTCGTCGCTCCGTTTCTGACGTCAGAGTCCCAGCGGGTGTTTTTTGACTTGCCTGACGATCAAGCAGCCGACTACCCAAAGGTAAAGGGGGAGATCTTGGCAAGACTGGGGGTGAATGTACTGGTCCGGGCCCAGCGGGTGCATCAGTGGGGGTTCAACCCGGCGGAGCCCGTGAGACCCCAGTATTATGACTTGCTTAACCTGTTACAAAAGTGGCTACAACCTGACGTGTTGAGCCCCACTGCTATGTTGGACCGGTTATTAGCAGACAGGTTCTGGAGGGCTCTGCCACCCCCTCTCCAGCAATGGATTGGCCAGGTCTCCCCAGGGAATGCGCTGGAGATGGTCGACCTGGTGGAGCGCTATGAGGCTACCCGAAACTTACAGGGGGGTTCTGTTGGGAGGGGGGCAGTCAGATCCCGTAACTCTCCACCCCGGACCCAACAACCGGTGCCCATCAAACCTGCCCGAGATATAACCCCTGTGGACCCCGCTCCAATAATCTGCTGGCGGTGTCGGGAGCCAGGTCATGTTCGAGCGGACTGTCCACGTCAGGGGGAACCCATGGACACAAACTGTGGCTTCCGTCAATCGTTATATGCCAGGAAACTGTGTGCAGTGGGTGCTTCGGAGCCTCTGAACCACCTGTGCCAGGTTGAGGTGGGAGACACTCCAGCGGAGGCTCTGTTGGACTCAGGAAGTCTGGTGACCCTGGTAAGGGCTTCCCTGGTACGCTCCGCTGAGTACACCGGCCGTAAGGTTGGAGTCATGTGCATCCATGGGGACTTAAAAGACTATCCTACTGCTATGGTGTCTCTGTCTACGGTTTCCGGCCGGTGGATCCACGAGGTGGCTGTTGCAACCCACCTCCACTATGAACTTATAGTAGGGAGAGACTTCCCGGGTTTCACGGCACTGTGGCCGGTTCCGAGAGTGACTGATATGCATGATACAGGGGTAACCCTAGCAGAATGGCCTGGCTCAGGGGGGAGACCAGAACCCTGGGAACCTGAGTCTAAAGGTCCCGCGGTAGGGGTGACCGCCACTTCGGTGGAAGAGGAGGAGACATCCCCTCTGAGTGTAATGGTGGGAGACATGGAGGACTTGCCGCCGGGGCCTGAGCTGGCAGACCTCAATGTCTCTGGGGGTAATTTTGGTACCGCGCAACACCGGGATCCAACCTTATCCCGGGCCTGGGAAAATGTGCTAATAATAGATGGTGAACCACAACAACCAGGGGCAGAGTCGGTGTTCCCCCGTTTTGTGGTCCATCAGGATATGTTGTATCGGGTAAACCAGCTGCGAGGTGAATCCATTGAACAGTTAGTGGTGCCTCAGGCTTATCGCAAACTCGTGTTAGAGTTAGCACACCAGCATGTTCTCGGGGGTCATCTGGGAGTGCAGAAAACCCAGGACCGGATATTACAACGGTTTTACTGGCCCAGTGTGTTTAAAGAGGTGGATGAGTTCTGTAAGTCTTGCCCGACCTGCCAGGCAACTAGCCCCCAGCACCTTTTTCGCAGTCCCTTGGTACCCCTCCCGATCATTGAGGTACCGTTTGAGCGAATCGCTATGGACCTGGTAGGTCCTGTACCAAAGTCCGCCCGGGGACACCAGCACATCTTGGTTGTCCTGGATTACGCTACTCGGTACCCGGA
This sequence comes from Bufo gargarizans, assembly GCF_014858855.1. Taxonomy (NCBI): domain Eukaryota; kingdom Metazoa; phylum Chordata; class Amphibia; order Anura; family Bufonidae; genus Bufo; species Bufo gargarizans. The sequence goes on along the minus strand of NC_058080.1, from coordinate 422,685,699 downwards.
GGCAGTGCCACTGCGACATACTTCTGCGAAACTTATAGCTAAAGAGCTAATGGAGATGTTCTCCCGAGTGGGGCTACCTAAAGAGGTCCTGACTGACCAGGGGACCCCTTTTATGTCCAAGGTCATGAGGGAACTCTGCAAGTTGCTGCGTATAAAACAGTTACGGACGTCCGTGTACCATCCACAAACGGATGGACTGGTGGAAAGGTTTAATAAAACTCTAAAAACCATGTTAAAAAGGGTGGTGACCAAAGATGGAAGGATTGGGACCTTCTTCTGCCCTATCTCATGTTCGCAGTGCGAGAGGTGCCCCAGGCCTCTACTGGGTTCTCGCCCTTCGAATTGCTATATGGCAGACATCCTCGTGGCTTGTTGGACGTAGCCAAGGAGGCATGGGAACAACAACCCACTCCACATAAAAGCGTCCTGGAATATGTTACCAAGATGCAACAGCGGATAGAGACCGTTTTGCCTCTTGTCAGGGAACATATGGAGGCCGCTCAGCGAGCCCAGAGTCGGATCTATAATCGGCAGGCTCGGGTCCGGAACTTTAACCCGGGTGATCGGGTTTTGGTTCTCGTGCCGACAGTGGACAGTAAGTTCCTAGCCAGGTGGCAGGGGCCCTACGAGGTGCGTGAAAAAATAGGAGAGGTAAATTACAGGGTACACCAGCCGGGGAGGCGAAAGCCGGAGCAGGTTTACCATGTTAATTTGCTAAAACCTTGGAAGGATAGGGAAACCTGTACGGAAGACAGCCCGCGACCGGGTTTTCTTGGACAAGAGGTTCCGGCTCCTAAGTCTGATGCAAGGGAAGCGGTTGCCACAGTAAAAATTGCTGACAGCCTCTCCTCTAAACAGGCTCAGGAAACCAGGGAGTTTGTTAGTCGGAACACGGATGTGTTCTCAGACCTCCCTGGACGTACTTCCGTAATCCAACATGACATTGTCACCGAGCCTCAGGCAAAAGTCCGGTTAAAAGCATATCGAGTACCCGAGGCTCGGCGAAAAGCCATCTCGGAGGAAGTGCAACTTATGTTGCGGCTTGGATGTCATTGAGGAGTCTAAAAGTGAGTGGGCCAGTCCGATAGTGTTAATACCCAAGCCAGATGGGACACTGAGGTTCTGTAATGACTTCCGCAAGCTTAATGAGGTGTCCAAATTTGACGCGTATCCCATGCCCCGAGTGGATGAGCTTATTGAAAGGTTGGGCCAAGCCCGGTATTTTTCTGTGTTAGACCTCACCAAAGGGTACTGGCAGGTACCCTTGACAGAGGCTGCCAAAGAAAAAACGGCTTTTGTCACGCCAGAGGGGCTTTATCAGTACAAGGTACTACCCTTTGGTCTACATGGCGCTCCCGCCACGTTTCAAAGGCTAATGGATATTATACTCCGTCCACATCGTCGATACGCTTCGGCGTACCTGGACGATATCGTTATCCACAGCACCGACTGGGAAAGTCACCTACCTAAAGTACAGGCGGTAGTGGACTCCCTTAGGAAGGCGGGACTAACAGCTAACCCAAAGAAATGTGCAATAGGGTTAGAGGAGACTAAATACCTTGGGTATGTCATTGGACGTGGAGTCATTAAACCTCAAGTGAGCAAAATGGAGGCGATACGGAATTGGCCCCGACCTGCTACCTCTAGACAAGTCAGGTCATTCCTGGGAATGGTGGGCTATTACATGAGGTTCGTTCCCCATTTTGCCACTTTAGCGGCTCCATTGACAGGGCTTTTAAAGGGACGGAAGTCCGTGATAGTCCGCTGGAATGACCAGGCGGAAGAGGCTTTCTCCGCTTTGAAGTCGGCCCTGTGTGGGTCCCCGGTTTTGGTGACGCCCGACTTCAAGAGGGAATTTGTGGTCCAGACTGATGCCTCCGAAGTAGGCCTCGGTGCTGTACTGTCTCAGGAAGTCAACGGGGAGGAGCATCCCGTTGTCTTCCTCAGCCGTAAGCTCACTCCAGCGGAGACCCGGTACAGTATAGTGGAGAGAGAGTGCCTGGCCATCAAGTGGGCACTCGAGTCTCTCCGCTATTATCTGTTGGGGAGGAAATTCCGTCTGGTGACCGATCACTCCCCTCTCAAGTGGATGAGCCAGGCCAAAGAGAGGAATGCTCGGGTCACCAGGTGGTTCTTATCGCTGCAAAACTTTAAATTACAGTAGAACACAGGGCAGGCCGGTTACAGGGAAACGCGGATGCCCTGTCCCGAGTACACTGTCTGGCGTGTGTTCACCCCCTCAGGGTTGAACAAAGGGGGGAGGTATGTAGGAAGGTGCAAGGGTCCGTCATTGACGGAAGGTACGTGTCACCGAGGTTCCTGGCCTCGGTGAGATAAGAACCGGTTATTTTATGTGTCAGCAGCAGCTAGTGCTCGCTGACACTGTTTATTCTTAGTGTGGCTGAAAAGCCGATCCGGGCCGGTTCTTATTGGGAGCAGCCAAAGAGCAGGGTGGGTGGCTGTTCCCCGCGTCCAGGCCAGGTTTTGGGCTGGGGTTTAAAAACCCAGCCAGCAGCTCAGCTGGGTGTGGTATGTTCCTCCAGGTAAAAGTGGTGCTGTGAAGGCTCTGTGTTTTTGGGGAGCTGCATGAGAGCCACCAGCCGGAAGCCAGGCACCCTAAAAGCCGGCTGTGGACATTCAGGTGACGTGTTCGTCTTGAGTTCTGTGGACTTTGGCCATGTGAAGTAACATGGGGATTTTCTGTGGTGTGCATTAACACCAGGACTCTGCCAAGTGTTTATGTTATTTTTTCCTTGTTGTGTGAATAAACACTGACTTTTCCGTTACTACCGTGTTCTTGCCTCTGTACTGCGTTCGCTTACCCTGCCTACCAGAGCGAATCCCCACAATATATATATATATATATATATTTGTGTAAGGGGCTTGCGGTAGTACAGTGAAGAGCCCTGGGAAATCAGGGAATGAGTGCAGTCGGTTGTGGTGTGCCGAAACCGAGGATGAGGTAGGCCTGAGAAAGAAGAGGGCCCACCCAAGGAAAAGATATGGAAGAAATGAGTTGTAAATGAGTGGAGTGGTGGGAGGGTCAAAAGCTCAGACCTCAATGATGCAGGAGCCAGGTAAGGGGAGTGCCCTAAATAGGCTGGAGGCGGACCTCAGCCCCTCCCACAAATCCAGGCAATCTGCCTTAATACTTGTGTAAGGGGCTTACGGTAGTACAGTGAAGAGCCCTGGGAAAGCAGGGAATGAGTGCAGTCGGTTGTGGTGTGCCGAAACCGAGGATGAGGTAGGCCTGAGAAAGAAGAGGGCAAAAATGGAAATAACCAGTTTATTGTAACCAATTGATGTATCAATGGCTTAACCCGACATGTTTTGGAAAGCCACTCTTAACTCTTGTGTTGGATTGGGAATGTATTGCGCGTAAGCGGATGACTCCCAGCGCCCCAATCCCCTGATGACATGAGTGAGGATGTTGGCACTGGAGGCCGTGGACGTGGCTCCAATGCGAAAGGAGTGCCCTGAGTAGTTGGCTGCGTTGAGGCCTAGGTTGTGTGAGGGATGACCCGGCATGGGTCATGAAGGTGGTGGTGGTGAGTACCGAACCATGTAGTTGAAGTAGCGGTTGAGAGGGTAGAACTTGTGACGCTGATTGTGAGCATCCAGGACCCTGACTGGACACCATCTGTTGTGCGTGGGGTAATGAAATGTTGACGGGTAAGTGCTGACTATTCTTGGAGTGAGGTAAGGACAGGATGTAGTGAACCATGTGTTTTGACAAGTGGGAGACAAGAAGACAAGGTGAGGTTCGGGTCGTGGAGGCTGTAGTGAATTTCCAGGAACTCAGGAATCCGTAGATGGCCAAGTAAATTGCCGTTTTGATGATGGAGTTGGTATCTGTTTCAAGAGGCGTGGCGTCCAGTAAGTCGGATAATGCTTTGAAGATATGATTGATTATGGGTAGCCTCTGGGCTGGACGTGCGGGTTCCGTTTCCTGAATACCTCTGAGTATGGATTTGATCTGGTGCGAGGACATGAAGCTGATGTTATTGGGGTGTGTGATTAGCATATGATGTTGAAATGCCAGTGAGATATAGTTTGATGGTGTTGTATGACATGATTTTGAGGTGGCAAAAAGAAGCCAACCCCGGAAGAGACGTCATGACAAAAGGGTGCGTGATGTTGTGTTCCAACAGGACCTGTTGAATAGTGTGAACGCTCTGTCGTGTGTTCTATGTGTATCGTCTGATAGTGCTAAGCGGGACAAAGACTGGCTATGCCGCATGATGCCTTCTAATCCAGAATGAGCTGTTTGAAATGATGGAGTGATGGAGGCCGTGGGTGACGCTGATGGGAGAGCTTGATGAAATGCCTGAAATTTGACGCGAGACAGACTGTCAGCTGCCGTATTGCCCACCCCCGGGACATGGAAACAATGTAAGAAGAAATTATTGCAAGCGGCCAACCAAGGAAGTCTCCGCAGAAACCTCACGATTGTGAGAGATTTGGAACGATCCTGTTGATGAACTGGCAGGTCGTATGGTTGTCTGAATAGCACCGGACCGACATGTTTGCCCCTGAATGACCCCACGCTACGGCAGCCGCCCCGATGGGGTAGAACTTGAAAAGCGCTGAGGCAGCGGAGAATCCCTCCAAACCCCGGACCGCAGGAGGCCAGCTGCCCCACAGCCAATCGTTCCCAAAAATGGCCGCGAAGCCTGTGGTAGATGCCGCATCTGACCAGATAGAGGGGGAAGAGTCCGACGGCTGAGGGAGAAACAAGCCCCCGCCACTTCCAGGTGGACAGAAATCTCCCCCACATGCCCAGAGCTGCCTGCAGCGTGGGCATCCAGGGACACCCCGTGCGAGTCGTGTAGGAGAAAGGGGAGAGGTGCAGGAGCCGTGATATAAATGAGCGACCCTGAGGTGGATGCGCATGGCAAAGATCAGGGAGCCCAACAGGGACTGCAGTTCTTTGCGGTTGCCGGTGCTGAGTTGAAGGTAGTTGTCTATGTGGGCGAGAATGTCCTGGATCTTCCCGGATGGCAAACTGGCTTGCATTGAGGCTGAATCCAACTGGGTACCCAGGAAAGGTGATGACCGTGTCTGGCCCTTCTGTCTTCTTGGTGGCGATGGGTACCCCAGGTTCCTCCTCCGGTATTATGTGCGCCGGGCTGACTTCTTGGTCCTCCAGGCTAACGGTCGACGTGATCACTGGCAATCCGGCCGGCGCCGGTGACGCTGCCGGTGGTGGCCCTGCCAAGGAGAGGGTCGCGGTGACTGATTCCAGCCTCTCCAACCTGGCGTTGACTTTAGACATGGATGACATTTAGGGAGGACAGCATGGTATGTATATCCCCTGTGCTGGACTGGCTAGGTCCTTCCCCTGCCTCCCTGTTATCGATTGGCGTGCGCAGCAGCCGGAAAAGCTCTGCTTCCCTCGCCGTGGCGGGGAAGGGAACATGCCGTCACCTTAACTCCGTCGTTATGCGCGGGATTGTCCAGGATCTGATGGGTGCTGGACTGGCTAGACCGTCTCCCTGGGTAGCAGTGACGGATCTAGCAGGGGTGCCAGGTAGGGAGAAGTTCTCTATCCCTTCCAGAGACATGGTAAAACAAAACAGTTGATTAGCTTGGGGAAACACAGGATCGTGCTGGCAAGCTAGCTAGGCCGGATGGCGAAAAATTATACTTGCATGGTGACAGATGAGGCCCTGCTAATTTGCCAAGCGGCTTGAGAGGCTCTACCTATGATTTGGCGCGAGGGGTTAATGAGGCCACTTGTGGTAGTGGCAGGAGCGTTGGCCTCTCGGTGACTGTAAGACAGGACTAGGGGAAGGGAGTGACAGGTGAGGCCCTCTCTATGCAACACGCGAGGCGGCTTACTAACGAGGTGGCGCGTTGGGCGGGTGCCTCTGTACGTTTGAGGCGGGGTGTCGGCCTCGCGGGACCACTAACTGCTGGCGAAGCCAAGAAGGGGGTAACCTAGTGGGATGATGGTGCCCCTAAAGCCAGCACGCTGACCCTAACGGGATTATTCGAAATGTAAGGAAGACTTTTGTTAATGAGCAGGTGAACATACCTGGTGGTAAGAAAAAATTCTCCGGATACATGGTAGTGCAAAATACAATATAGGTTGACCGCCTGAAAAAAAGGGGGAGGGTAGACATAAGATAGTGTGATGAAATGTGACAATGTACATGGTACATATGCATGACCCGGAGGATCATGACGGTTGTTCATGAAATGATAGCTTGCGCCTGGTGTGAGAAGAGACCAGCGCGTGGCGCATGGCCATGCACAAGTGGGAATGTGCGTTTTGCAATCCAATGGAACGTATTGGTCTGTGTCCTTTAATTAGCTTTTTTTTTTTTTTTCTATTGTGTGGGGCTGCTGGGGTGATGTTTGACTTTGGAGGGGCGTGCTGGAAGGCCCCCCTGCAACCTGCGCAGGAGGGGCCCCCTGTGTGACCGGAGCCCCCTGAGCTCAGCCGACCAGCCGGGCCGGACCGTCCGACGGCGGCCCCCCGTATCAGATGCGGCGCGCACGGCCGCCGGGACACCGCGCACGCGCCGACGGAATCGCCGCGCATGCGCAGAACCCCGGCCGCGCATGCGCAGACCAGGCACCAGGACGCGGCCGCGCGCCATCGGCCGCGCTGCAGGAGGAGCGGCAAAACAGGCAGGAGGCGGTTTGGGAGGGGATGTCTGTGCAGCGGTCAGCCCAGAGGAGGTTGCAATGAATAGGGGGTGTGCCGGTTGCACCGCCGCTGGCCCCTGCAGCTGTGCACGTGAATACGGGGGGGGGGGGGGCATGAACGTTGCTGGCGAAGTTGTGTGAATCATGTGGATCATGCTTGGAAGTTTATGTGATTGTTTATGAAGAGTAACATCTTAGAGCATATAAGAATGAAATGCCATTTATTTCTGTTCCCATCCGTCCGGAGTCCCACCACGGCCGCCAGGGACACCGCGCACGCGCCGACGGAATCGCGCGCATGCGCAGAACCCCGGCCGCGCATTCGCAGACCCGGCACCAGGACGCGGCCGGGCGCCATCGGCCGTGCGGCAGGAGGAGCGGCAAAACAGGCAGGAGGCGGTGGGGAGGGGATGTCTGTGCAGCGGTAAGCCCAGTGGAGGTTGAAATGAATAGGGGGTGTGCCGGGTGCCCGCAGCTGGCCCCTGTGCTGTGCACATGAATACGAGGAGGAGGGGGGGGGAGGGCATGAATGTTGGATGTTGGATGTTGAGGGGTGAAATGAAATAAACCAGAAATGGGGAATGGGGCTGGAACCAGCAGGGTGCTGACCGGAGTGTCGGTCCTGTGGGGAGACGCCAGAATAGGCATGAGAGCAATGAGCTGCCGGTGATTGCTGCGAGAAGCCGTGACATGGGTGCAGCGTGTGTGAAAAGAACAACAGAACTGGGGGATTTAATCCAGGAACCATTGGCCGCATGCTGCCAGAGCTGTTGCCCGGAATGGTGGTGCGGTTTGTGAACAAATGCGCATGAACAGGTGCGACAGAAATGAAAGCTGGTGACTTTGTATGAAAACCGTGACATTGGTGCGCATTGATGAAATGAGATGAACCGGTACAGGGGCAACCGTGAGGCCCTGCTGTACCGTATGAAATAACTCATACGCATTTGTGCTCCTGCAGCCGTGCACATGAACATGAGGAGGGGGGGGGGGGCATGAATGTGGATGATTGTGGGGTGATATGGACTGAAAAGGAAATGGGGAACGAGCCTGGAAACCACAGGGGTGCTGACCGCAGTGTTGCCTGTGGGAAGATTGCTTGAACGAGACATGACAAAATGAGATGCTGGTGACTGTGAGAAAGCCGTGACATTAGCGCAGCGTCTATGAAATGAAATGAAACAGAAATGGGGGATTAGGCCAGAAACCATGCCGCATGCTGCAGAGGTGTTGACCGGAATGGTAGTACGGTGTGGACAAATTGCGCATGAACAAGGCGTGACAGAAATGAATACTGGTGACTTGTATGAGAAAACCGTGACATTGGTGCAGCGTATGATGAAATGAAATGAACCGGTACAGGGGCAACCGTGAGGCCCCGGCTGTACCGTATGGATGACTCAGAAACCACTGCCTGTCCGGAGTGGTGATACGGTGTAGGTAAATTTATGCATGAACAAGACATGACAGAAATGAAATGCTGGTGACCTGGGCGAGAAAGCTGTGACATTAGTGCAGCGTTTGGTGAAATGAAATTAACAGAAATGGGGGATTGCCCAGGAAACGACTGCATGCTTGCCGCAGGGGTGCTGACCGGAATAGTGGTACGGTGTAGACAAATTGTGCATGAACAAGGCGTGACAGAAATGAAATACTGGTGACTTGTATGAGAAAACAGTGACATGGTGCAGCGTTTGGTGAAATGAATTGAACCGGTACAGGGGGCAACCGTGAGGCCCCGGCTGCACCGTATGGATGACTCGCAATTTAACGGGCAAAACGTGACCCCCAGTGAACCTGAGTAAAGCCGGAAAAATAGAACCGAAATGCTCCAAATCCAGAACTGATGGCAACGAAAAACTCCCAGAAATTCAGCGACTCGCAGGCAACTCTCCAGACACTCCACAAGCGACCTCCTCTCTCAAAAGCTCAGACCTCAATGATGCAGGAGCCAGGTAAGGGGAGTGCCCTAAATAGGCTGGAGGCGGACCTCAGCCCCTCCCACAAATCCAGGCAATCTGCCTTAATACATATAATACAGATAGTTAGTGGGAGATAGTCAGTGTAGGTTATATCCTGATATAGTGTAGCTGCTGTCCATACATACATGCTACAGACACAGTGCTGTGATGTCACAAGTTCACAACAATACTTAGTGCACCAATCACTAATAAGTAGTCAGACCTGTTAAAATGTGAAGTTGCACATATTGCGCCAAAATATTTGCATCATTAGTGCCGATTTCGCAATCGCGAATATATTGGAGCACTCTATCTGCATATAAAGCTATTGTAATGTTCTGCCGTGCCAACCATTTTCTCCAGTCTCAGGAAACTTGAAAAATATAGCTATATTGACCCACGCCTGTATTTTGCGCGTATTACGTGAATATTACATTGCCGATTTTTCGCGATTAAGAAAATTATCTCGAATTTGCTAATTCGAAAAATATATGACAAATATTCTACCAATGCAAATTAAAATATTTCCCCTGCCGCTCATCACAAGTCATTATTACACAAGTCAATTTTGTGTTTTGTCTTTTATGCATGTTATTTACATAAAATAAATATGTCCAAATCCCAGGTTCTAAATGTAACCCTATTACATACACTACAGAATAAAATAGCCAGCTCATTTCCTTTTGATTTGTCTAAACACACCCTCCAGTATTTGGTTATTACAATTTCCCCAGATCTGGACTATCTATACTTACTAAATTAAAAACCAATGTTAGACCATAAATAATAAGTAATTGGCCCTTTAATTTTATATCTTGGGGGGTGAGCATGTAAAACCTATTCAAATGCCTCATACTACTAAAACCTATGTACCATTTTCAATTCTTACCTGATATACTACCCCCTCTCAATTTTCAGTTTGTGAAATAAATTAAGTGGTTAATGAACATGAATTGTGCTAATTGTACTTAATTGTTAAGTATTCTCTGTTTTGAAGTTTTATGCTTAAAAATTAGAGTTGAGCGGACACCTGGATGTTCGGGTTCGAGAAGTTCGGCCGAACTTCCCGGAAATGTTCGGGTTCGGGATTCGAACCCGATCCGAACTTCGTCCCGAACCCGAACCCCATTGAAGTCAATGGGGACCCGAACTTTTCGGCACTAAAAAGGCTGTAAAACAGCCCAGGAAAGAGCTAGAAGGCTGCAAAAGGCAGCAACATGTAGGTAAATCCCCTGCAAACAAATGTGGATAGGGAAATGAATAAAAATAAAAATAAAATAAATAAAAATTAACCAATATCAATTGGAGAGAGGTCCCATAGCAGAGAATCAGGCTTCACGTCAGCCACCACTGCAACAGTCCATTGGCATATATTTAGGCCCAGGCATCCAGGCAGAGGAGAGAGGTCCCGTAACAGAGAATCTGGCTTCATGTCAGCAGAGAATCAGTCTGCATGTCATAGAAGAGAATCAGGCTTCACGTCAGCCACCACTGCAACAGTCTATTGGCATATATTTAGGCCCAGGTACCCAGCCAGAGAAGAGAGGTCCCGTAACAGAGAATCTGTCTTCATGTCAGCAGAGAATCAGTCTGCATGTCATAGCAGAGAATCAGGCTTCACGTCAGCCACCACTGTAACAGTCCATTGTCATATATTTAGGCCCAGCACCCAGGCAGAGGAGAGAGGTCCCGTAACAGAGAATCTGGCTTCATGTCAGCAGAGAATCAGTCTGCATGTCATATAAGAGAATCAGGCTTCACGTCAGCCACCACTGTAACAGTCCATTGTCATATATTTAGGCCCAGGCACCCAGCCAGAGGAGAGAGGTCCCGTAACAGAGAATCTGGCTTCATGTCAGCAGAGAATCAGTCTGCATGTCATAGCAGAGAATCAGGCTTCACGTCAGCCACCACTGCAACAGTCCATTGTCATATATTTAGGCCCAGCACCCAGGCAGAGGAGAGAGGTCCCGTAACAGAGAATCTGGCTTCATGTCAGCAGAGAATCAGTCTGCATGTCATAGCAGAGAATCAGGCTTCACGTCAGCCACCACTGTAACAGTCCATTGTCATATATTTAGGCCCAGGCACCCAGGCAGAGGAGAGAGGTCCCGTAACAGAGAATCTGTCTTCATGTCAGCAGAGAATCAGTCTGCATGTCATAGAAGAGAATCAGGCTTCACGTCAGCCACCACTGCAACAGTCCATTGGCATATATTTAGGCCCAGGTACCCAGCCAGAGGAGAGAGGTCCCGTAACAGAGAATCTGGCTTCATGTCAGCAGAGAATCAGTCTGCATGTCATAGCAGAGAATCAGGCTTCACGTCAGCCACCACTGCAACAGTCCATTGTCATATATTTAGGCCCAGGCACCCAGCCAGGGAAGAGAGGTCCCGTAACAGAGAATCTGGCTTCATGTCAGCAGAGAATCAGTCTGCATGTCATAGCAGAGAATCAGGCTTCACGTCAGCCACCACTGTAATAGTCCATTGTCATATATTTAGGCCCAGGCACCCAGCCAGAGGAGAGAGGTCCCGTAACAGAGAATCTGGCTTCATGTCAGCAGAGAATCAGTCTGCATGTTATAGCAGAGAATCAGGCTTCACGTCAGCCAACATTGGAACAGTCCATTGGCATATATTTAGGCCCCGGCACCCAGACAAAGAAGATGTTCATTCAACTTTGGGTTGCCCCGCAATATAATGGTAAAATGAAAATAAAAAGAGGATTGAATGAAGAAGTGCCCTGGAGTACAATAATATATGGTTAAGGGGAGGTAGTTAATGTCTAATCTGCACAAGGGATGGACAGGTCCTGTGGGATCCATGCCTGGTTCATTTATATGAACGTCAGCTTGTCCACATTGGCTGTAGACAGGCGGCTGCGTTTGTCTGTAATGACGCCTCCTGCCGTGCTGAATACACGTTCAGACAAAACGCTGGCCGCCGGGCAGGCCAGCACCTCCAAGGCATAAAAGGCTAGCTCTGGCCACGTGGACAATTTGGAGACCCAGAAGTTGAATGGGGCCGAACCTTCAGTCAGTACGTGGAGGGGTGTGCACACGTACTGTTCCACCATGTTAGTGAAATGTTGCCTCCTGCTAACACGTTGCGTATCAGGTGGTGGTGCAGTTAGCTGTGGCGTGTTGACAAAACTTTTCCACATCTCTGCCATGCTAACCCTGCCCTCAGAGGAGCTGGCCGTGACACAGCTGCCTTGGCGACCTCTTGCTCCTCCTCTGCCTTGCCCTTGGGCTTCCACTTGTTCCCCTGTGACATTTGGGAATGCTCTCAGTAGCGCGTCTACAAACGTGCGCTTGTACTCGCGCATCTTCCTATCACGCTCCAGTGAAGGAAGTAAGGTGGGCACATTGTCTTTGTAGCGTGGATCCAGCAGGGTGGCAACCCAGTAGTCCGCACACGTTAAAATGTGGGCAACTCTGCTGTCGTTGCGCAGGCACTGCAGCATGTAGTCGCTCATGTGTGCCAGGCTGCCCAGAGGTAAGGACAAGCTGTCCTCTGTGGGAGGCGTATCGTCATCGTCCTGCCTTTCCCCCCAGCCACGCACCAGTGATGGGCCCGAGCTGCGTTGGGTGCCACCCCGCTGTGACCATGCTTCATCCTCATCCTCCTCCACCTCCTCCTCATCCTCGTCCTCCTCGTCCTCCAGTAGTGGGCCCTGGCTGGCCACATTTGTACCTGGCCTCTGCTGTTGCAAAAAACCTCCCTCTGAGTCACTTCGAAGAGACTGGCCTGAAAGTGCTAAAAATGACCCCTCTTCCTCCTCCTCCTCCTCCTAGGCCACCTCCTCTTCCATCATCGCCCTAAGTGTTTTCTCAAGGAGACATAGAAGTGGTATTGTAACGCTGATAACGGCGTCATCGCCACTGGCCATGTTGGTGGAGTACTCGAAACAGCGCAACAGGGCACACAGGTCTCGCATGGAGGCCCAGTCATTGGTGGTGAAGTGGTGCTGTTCCGTAGTGCGACTGACCCGTGCGTGCTGCAGCTGAAACTCCACTATGGCCTGCTGCTGCTCGCACAGTCTGTCCAGCATGTGCAAGGTGGAGTTCCACCTGGTGGGCACGTCGCATATGAGGCGGTGAGCGGGAAGGCCGAAGTTACGCTGTAGCGCAGACAGGCGAGCAGCGACAGGATGTGAACGCCGGAAGCGCGAACAGACGGCCCGCACTTTATGCAGCAGCTATGACATGTCGGGGTAGTTGTGAATTAACTTCTGCACCACCAAATTCAGCACATGCGCCAAGCAAGGGATGTGCGTCAAACCGGCTAGTCCCAGAGCTGCAACGAGATTTCGCCCATTATCACACACCACCAGGCCGGGCTTAAGGCTCACCGGCAGCAACCACTCGTCGGTCTGTTGTTCTATACCCCGCCACAACTCCTGTGCGGTGTGGGGCCTGTCCCCCAAACATATGAGTTTCAGAATGGCCTGCTGACGTTTACACCGGGAAGTGCTGAAGTTGGTGGTGAAGGTGTGTGGCTGACTGGATGAGCAGGTGGAAGAAGAGGAGGAGGAAGCCGAGAAGGAGGAGGTGGCAACAGGAGGCAAAGAATGTTGCCCTGCGATCCTTGGCGGCGGAAGGACGTGCGCCAAACAGCTCTCCGCCTGGGGCCCAGCTGCCACTACATTTACCCAGTGTGCAGTTAGGGAGATATAGCGTCCCTGGCCGTGCTTACTGGTCCACGTATCTGTGGTTAGGTGGACCTTGCCACAGATGGCGTTGCGCAGTGCACACTTGATTTTATCGGATACTTGGTTGTGCAGGGAAGGCACGGCTCTCTTGGAGAAGTAGTGCCGGCTAGGAACAACATACTGTGGGACAGCAAGCGACATGAGCTGTTTGAAGCTGTCTGTGTCCACCAGCCTAAATGACAGCATTTCATAGGCCAGTAGTTTAGAAATGCTGGCATTCAGGGCCAGGGATCGAGGGTGGCTAGGTGGGAATTTACGCTTTCTCTCAAATGTTTGTGAGAAGGAGAGCTGAACGCTGCCGTGTGACATGGTTGAGATGCTTGGTGACGGAGGTGGTGGTGGTGTTGGTGGTACATCCCCTGTTTGCTGGGCGGCAGGTGCCAACGTTCCTCCAGAGGCGGAGGAAGAGGCTAAGGCGGCAGCAGCAGAAGAGGCCGAGGCGGCGGCAGCAAAAGAGGTAGCATGGGGAGCCTGAGTGACTTCCTTGGTTTTAAGGTGTTTACTCCACTGCAGTTCATGCTTTGCATGTAGGTGCCTGGTCATGCAGGTTGTGCTAAGGTTTAGAACGTTAATGCCTCGCTTCAGGCTCTGATGGCATAGCATGCAAACCACTCGGGTCTTGTCGTCAGCACATTGAAGAAGTGCCATGCCAGGGAACTCCTTGAAGCTGCCTTTGGGGTGCTCGGTCCCAGATAGCGGCGGTCAGTAGCAGGCGGAGTCTCTTGGCGGCGGGTGTTCTGCTTTTGCCCACTGCTCCCTCTTTTGCTACGCTGTTGGCTCGGTCTCACCACTGCCTCTTCCTCCGAACTGTGAAAGTCAGTGGCACGACCTTCATTCCATGTGGGGTCTAGGACCTCATCGTCCTCTGCATCGTCTTCCACCCAGTCTTGATCCCTGACCTCCTGTTCAGTCTGCACACTGCAGAAAGACGCAGCAGTTGGCACCTGTGTTTCGTCATCATCAGAGACATGCTGAGGTGGTATTCCCATGTCCTCATCATCAGGAAACATAAGTGGTTGTGCGTCAGTGCATTCTATGTCTTCCACCGCTGGGGAAGGGCTGGGTGGATGCCCTTGGGAAAAACTGCCAGCGGAGTCTTCAAACAGCATAAGAGACTGCTGCATAACTTGAGGCTCAGACAGTTTCCCTGGTATGCATGGGGGTGATGTGACAGACTGATGGGCTTGGTTTTCAGGCGCCATCTGTGCGCTTTCTGCAGAAGACTGGGTGGGAGATAATGTGAACGTGCTGGATCCACTGTCGGCCACCCA